>NC_090926.1:533062673-533683469 GCF_040938575.1 Ambystoma mexicanum
AAGGAAAATAGGTTAGCAAAAATTACCTATTGCACAGATGTGTACGAATTTACTACATTTATTGTAAATAAAGCTAATTGATTCATTTCTCCTGTGCAGTCTGAATAAGTACTGGCAGGAGAAAACGCCATTAAATCTAGGTTGTATTGCACTTTAATTTGTCAAAATTTGAAGATCTCTCCAGAGTGAGTGCAGAGTGCCTTTGTCTTGCAATTATTATCCACGACCTTGGTCTGAGCAATGTCCAGGTTAAAGGATGTGAATCTCAAGTTATGCATCCTCGCAATCCTATGCTGCCATTTTTCCATAGTAATATTTAGTCCGAATGACCCGCACGTAGTAGGCGCATTCTCAAGATCACCTCATTCAATTATTCATGATCATTTCTGAGGCTTGCCTAGTGTGCAACAGGAGCACCCTATCATTGCTTATTCATAGAAAAGTGGGCTAGGCACTGCTTGAGTAGGCATAACATCATTTTAGACATTTTTGAAATTCTGTACATTCATTCACAGGGTTTCTCTTCGTAATGGACACTTCTGAGGCACGCAACATTACTTTAGAACTGAGCTGCACTTTCAGACTGAGTACAAGACAGTGCAGTGCCCAGATAGCCACAAAATAGTGACTCAAATGCCTCTGTGTTTCCAAGTGTATCAGTTTGAACTTTAAATAGTTCAAGATGATCAAATGGTCCTGGAAGTTATAGAAGCAAACAGAATATCATTCCTATGGGACAAATGGCATGACCTCATGAGCCTTAACCCGGGCAGGGATCATAGGGAGAAGGATTGCTAAAAAGCTGCAAACTAGTGGAAACAATCCTGTTTTGTTTGTATATGTTTTTTTCGTGTACTGGTTAGATTTTAGGAGAATCAAGTTGATATTTAGATTGGATGGACAGCGAGATGGACTGCTGTTAAAATATGTTTGAGCAGTGGGAGCAACTACGTGAATTTCCCTTTGAGGTAAATGGGAATAGAAAGAGTTACTAGAGGTGAAATGTGGTGTATGTTGTTGTGAGATCTGTACCTTTGCGCATAGATGTGTGGTGGACTGGGGTGGACTGGAACCAAAAGAGTCCCTGGAAAAATGTTTGAATGTGGCCCCATATTGCACATTTTCAGCAATCACAACCCTTTTCCTATGGGAGAATTTGGAAATAAAATAGGTTGCCACACAAGACGCCCACTGTGCAGAGGCCTACCAGGAAACCCCTAGGGTTCCCTGCAGGCTGGTCTACCACCGGTGGTGGAGGTCCTTGCGATTCCTTCACCACTATTCAGATGGGGAAGTGACACAGGCCAAGGGAACAACAGAATACATTAGGATTGTGTAAGAGTCAGCAAAACATTTTGTTCATACAAAAAATGGAAAGCTTTGAGTAAGGTTGGTTTGTTTGTTTGTTTGTTTATTATTTGTAATGCGCCAGAATACCCTAGGGTAACAAGGCGCAGCAGTTACAAGAATTTGCTAAGCTTAGTTGCAATAGTAATACCATATACATACACAAATACACAAGATGATAATAGCAAAGGAATCTATACATATATACAGGTTAACATATGGGAGTACAGTATAATCAGATGACAGAAGGGGGTACAAGACTTAGGCTTGATGCGTTTAGAGGAGGTGGCCATTGAAGGTGGCCAAGTGAACACATGTTTCCTTAATGGCGTGTGAGCGTTCAGGAGTAATCAAAGAATGTCAACAATGTTCAGAATGTTGGTGACTTGGAGCCCGATAGAATCAAATATCTGAGTCTCAATAGAGTTTGATCGCATCACAGGCAATAGCTAGACTAATAATCATAGAATGAAGAGTGTTGCTGTGCCATGGGTTTCGGTTTTGAGAAACCGGGTGGGTAAATATTATTCCGTAACCTACCCTTTGTTAACCCAAAATTATTGCAATAAATGCTGCGGTGAATATCACATCTAGTCGTATTGGCTAAACAGATGGGATACCTGAAGTGAGAAAAGAAACACACAGTCTATGTAAAAAAGTACAAAATAGTTTTGTATTAACAGCATAAAGCATGAAACAGAAAATTGTTTGTTGTCATTGAAGGCATAAGCAGAAAAAGCAAATAACAAGCAAAGGAACAAAAACACATACCCTATACATTCATATTCCTTAATCATACGATATGTAGGTTTCAAATCTGGGCGGTGGTGTGGGGTAGAAGGGGAAGCATGCATAGAAGGAAATTGAATGATAAGCCAAAGTAGCGAGGAGAAGATGTAAAGTTGTGATAGCAGCAAAAGTGAGACAGAATCATTCCTGTCCTAACATAGTGCTACGAGCAAAGCATTAGGCTAGACAACAATTTGTTCAGATTAGGTTTGGGAGTGTCACTTTGTTGCTCCCAGTAGAGGTCTAGGTTGAAAATGCAGATAACGTCCTGGTAGCATTTTATTCTTCCTCTGATGTGGCTTTGTTTTCCGAGGCTTAAATTTGCCAACGCGGTGGGGGAATGAGTTCAGAGGGTAAAGAAAAGAAAAAACAATCTGTGTGTGGGTGAATCTCAATAACCCACACTCCACTCACATTTGTTGCGTTTCCGCGGTTTGGAACCAAAAGGATTTTGGAACCAAAAGGATTTTGGAAAAATGAAGTATTCCGCCTTCATCAAGGCAGTGAAGAGAAAGTTCTTGGTGGTTAAAGGTTTGTAATCATCCCAGGTGTAGACTGGAGGAAACCGGGCTCCTGGGTGTATGTGCCTCTGTTTCTAATATCCGCTCAACTGGGTTGAAGTCCAGACAAGCTGCATGGCAGGTGTTGTCTTGATCTGGGGGTGAATGAGCCGAGTGCTCAATGTCGGCAAATCCTCAAGCTTGGGGATTGCGTGCAAGAGGAAAACAGCCGCTGGGTGCTGGTCATCCGGAGATAGTGCCAGGAGGTGTCTTGATCCTGAGTGAATCCTGGACCGTGAAGGTGCACTGCGGCTCGCGTGAGCAGGGGCTGCTTTGTCGGTAGTTGGCAGAATTTTAATCAGAGCCGTCTAGAAACGGAGGCGGCTGGCAAGCAAGGACTGTGCTCGCTTTGGAACGCTGGAGGCGAGTCTCTGCGCTCGTAGTATGCAGGTTGATGGCGGCCGCGCCGGATTGCAGCGTCACCTGGAGCTGCCAGATCTGCTCTCCCTGCTGAGTCAGTGCAGGGCAGGAGAGCTAGACTAATGTCTAAGGTCTTGGCATCTCTTCAGGAAAGGTTTGGCGTCCCAACTTCCGGCAGGGATGTTACTGGCTCAGTGTTCTCCCCAAACCTAAAATGAGGATTTCCTTACCAGCCATGAGTGGGAGTTTGATTGGGTCCTACAGGGCTTAGGGAAAGACTCTTCTAACTTCCTCCTACACTGTGGGAGGGTCCTTGGTATCCCCCTTGAAGGGTCATTCCCATGTGACTTAGTCACAGTGAAAAGACAGATTGGGGGTTGCTAATCTGTTACACATCAACTGTTAGCACCACTAGGCATTAAATCTACTTTTTTAAATGTGAATTTACCACGATGGAATCTCAAGGCAGAGACTTGTGCCCCTGAATAGGTCATGGTAGCTTGCTGCGACAGTCTGGGTGAAATGATGCATGCTACATTACTTTTAGTAGGATGTACAGATCCAAGCACTATGGATGCAGAACAGAAACCAACAAAAACGTTCAGGACTGCTTTAAGACAATTGTTTTCTTTTCTAATTAGACATGTTTTCTGCATGACTATAATGTGTGGTCTATGAGATTATAGGCCCAGCGATAAGATTTGTGAAACCTTAAGGTCTCCTAAGAGTTTAAAAAAAGATATGCAACCTTTTTAATGCAGTTTTTCAAGGTTTGTCCGTGTGTTTCCAAATGGTCATATCCCATTTGCAAATAAAGCAGAGTTTCAACCTTGTGTTTCAACCTTGTTAAGATGTCCTTGTGACCTTGTAATGGCCATGTAGGTAATTTAAATGCGTCACACTTATCTTGTGATTTGGCCACTGCTGGACAGCGAATGTTCAGTGTGCTTACTTTTTATTCAGAATCGTGAGCTAATTCCATTGTGTATTTGGCTGAGCAGAATCATAAGTTAAATCCTTTGCTCAGAAGGCAGAGACTCAAACCATGTGTTGTGCATTCATCTGTTGTCACATCTACACATTCAACGAGGCCCTTCTGTTGCATGCAATCCCAAGTGGAAGCAGAAACGCAGTCCCTGCTGATAAACCAGGAGCAAAGATCAATCTGACCTCTTTCTAAATAGCTCCAATTGGAAATGGCAATGAAATCCACAATGGTGCCCTGAGCGTTTGACCTCCCCTTCCTAGACCATGAGCCTCATTACATGTTAGGAGGTAACCATGCCGCTATTAGTGGCATGGCTCCTCCCTTACCGCATACCGGGTCCGGGTAGGTGGTATGGGGATTTACCGGGTCATTCCGACCCTGGAGGACCCGGTAAGTTCCCATGCCAAATACCATTTCCCATTCCCATTGAGGCCCAATAGGGCTCAATGGGAATGGGGAAGGAGCTAATAATTGCGCTGCCGTTATTAGCTCTGAAGTCCCTTAGCGTGTCCCGTCCTTAACACCTGGTCAGACCAGGCGTTAAGGACAGGACCCGCTGAGGGACCTCGTAGTAGGGCGCTAAGGGATTACCGGCACCAGTGACCTTACCGGTAATCCCTTAGCGCCTACCGTGTAATGAGGCCCCATGTCTCCCAAAGTGAGAAGCCGAGAAGGTTGAGGAACGAGGAGAAGCCGGAGACCAGTATGCAAATCAATCCAGTGAGAACAGCCAATGGTACTTCAATAAATGGATTAAGTCCTAAAAGATATGTCGGGAAGAGATGCAGCAGAGCAAGAGAAGCTGGTGAGGCGTACATGTGAGGTGAGAGGAGGTAGCCGATGAAGCCTGCTGGACAGATGCCCAAGGATAGCTGTGAGCATGAGCTGCTTCTACTTTGGTAGGCGGCCTGGGCCAGATGGAAGACTGTCCCAGAGAGATGAGGGTGTATGAGAGTTTCTGAGACATAGAGGCTGCAGTGGGAAGTCGGCAGCGAATGTAAGAGATGGCATCCATCCCCAGTTGAGTAAGGGGCACTGCAGATGTTGTGGGGTGATCATGGCAGGCTCGATGCGAGCTGGAGACACCTGACTGATAACCACACTTAGTCCCTTCAAAGCCAGAACTGCCACCAATGTTGGAAATTAATGAGCAAAGGAGAAGGAGAGGGAGTATGAGGAAGACCAAGTAGACGAGAGACCCTGAACTTAAGGGTACTTGAGTTGGGCTTGGCGCTGTATGTTGGGAAATGTAGTCCAAGTACCAAAGTGTTCACTAAAGACTGCCCCTGAGGAAGACTGAGAGGACAGCTCTGAAATTGAATTGTGAGAAACAGTCATTGTCTTAAAGCGTCAATGGGGCATTTGAAAAAGAGAACCCTGACACTGACGAAACGTAGTGAAAGTACCATAGCCACCTAAAAAAACATTGTACAATAAAGGAATGTCTGATATTGCATTCTGTGAACGGTGTGACAGTAGCAAAGCACATAATATAAAGGTTTTCCCCCTGAAATAGCAAGCACTGGCAAAGCCAACCCTTTTGACAAGGGTAGGCATTTGCCAGGCATGGCAAATTAGTGATACCTGTCCAGACGGTGGCAACAGCGTAACAATTGTATGATTACCTGTACATATGATGGCAGTCCCTGACAAATGTGTATCCAGTACCTATACACAAGCCAAAACTGTTGGCTTTGTCAGTGTTTGTTTTTAACACGACTTTAGTGCAAGGAACAGATACATTCAAGTGGCTGAAGTCACACTTGGTTAAGACATTTGTATTTTGCCTGGTGCATATTTACAGCTACAACTAAGTAATTAACTCTCAGATTATTTAGAAATAACAAACACTAACCCTGCTAATTATTTTCTATGCTGCTTGATAGAGCTAGCACAAAGAGAAGCCGTGTATGTTGGGCATGGAAGGGCAGTTAGTGGATGGGAATGGCATAGGGATTTGAATGACCATGGGCAGTCATCAGTGGGTAAATAACCAAACAAGCACCCTCTGGCTTCTCTCCTCCTCACGTCAGCTGTACTCATAATCATTTTGGGTTCGAAGTGCTTCTAATGTGCCAGCTAATAGCCAAAACAGAAAATGCTAGAGGTTATTGCAACCATGTAACCACTTACTGTATCTATACGTTATGCATACTTGCACACGTCTCTTTGTTCCAGGAAGCATTTGAGCACTGCACTAATTTCAGTACAAGTATTTAAACATAATTAGCACCCAAAGCCATTGACTCTCTCGCACCCAAACACAAAATGCTAGAGGTATTGCAACCATGTAACCACTTACTGTATCTATACGTTATGCATACTTGCACACGTCTCTTTGTATGTTCCAGGAAGCATTTGAGCACTGCACTAATTCAGTACAAGTATTTAAAGATAATTAACACCCAAAGCCATTGACTCTCTCGCATCCAACAAAAGACAATATTTTATTTTACTTCACTGCATCTTCAATGTGTTGGGCAGCCTCCAATGTAATGCAACAAAGCGAAGGATAAAGCACGGAACAAAGCTTTCCCTTTCTGTAGAGAATAGGCTCACTAGTACATTGCACCTAATGCATGCTCAAATTCATGCTCATGCTAAAACCTTTCCAGTTAACCCAAATTTACAATTAAAATGCATACCAGGCAAAGACATGTTGTTTATATATTACAAAAGGAAGCCAAGTTTAAGTTACTAGCATATTTCGTGTATTTACAAAGCACACCTTAAACTAATATTTTTTACTTCACCACCATATCTCCAAAACCTTTATTGCCACTACCACTGTGTGCTTATAGCTTCCTTGATCTCAGGAGGGTTCATTATCACTTGGCATAATGACCCACCCCAATGTTTGGCTGGTCGCTATCGCACAATACTGACCCCCTCCCTCACTCTGTAAGTTTGTGTTAAATGTTATGGGGGCTTGCCTTACTTGATTGAGGTCACTGAGCCGATGGGCTGATGTTGTCTCCCCAAGTGAGAGCTGTCCCTCGTCGGGGTGTAATCAGATATCATCTTGCTAACTTACCCGTGTTCTACGGTTGCTTGGTTCCTTCAGAGTCTCACTGGGTAACAGGCTCTTCCACGATCAGACTTCCTTGCACTGACCCCTGGTCTACCGTGCACTTAGGGGCTGTAAATGTAATCCCTACATCCTCCTGCACTTACCTAAAGCCGTGTTGCCCTGGCTGCACTTCACTTCCATGCTGCCCTGATCGCACTTCCCCCTTGCTCTTCCCCCTGTCTTGCACTTCTGTTGTTGCACTTGCACGTTCCGAATGGAGCAAGACCTAGTAGGATTCTTTATCCTGCCCTCCCTATATCGTTCCTCCCTTGTCTTGTCACGCCTAGAAACACTTGTGTACAGGTGCGTTATAAATCCCTTATCATATCTCTGCCGTATTTGGTCATAATTTCTGTGAATATTCTGGTGTCCTACCTTGAGAATTGAAGCTGCGGTGAAATGGTTCTCATCAGAAATCTGAGTTAATTGGGCCTGGTGTGGCTACTCAGCACAACATTACTGACAGTGCTTGCCAAGTAAGTTCTCCGCAACCCCTGCATCCATTCATCGGGCAGCCAGCAGCAATATTGGGATTCGCTGATTGTATGCTGTAATATTTCACATATCGACTGATGTCCCACATTGGTTTTGTGAGACTAAAACACCAGGATTCTGCTTCCACATCATAATGGCAGTGTAATGAAGATGAGAAAAGGTCAATCAATGTTGAGAAGTATTCTGCATTCATTGAGAAAGCTAGGGATGTGGGCCTGCACACCCACTACACTCCAGTGCCTTGCCTCCTATTTACTAATGGTAGCAGTAACATTGCTGTGTCTGTCACTACCCCCATAAACATACACTTAGATAAAATGTATTTTATGTAATACATGTCTGTGTGAATTTTGGCTTAGCACATGTCTGAGCCAGTGGTCCATATAAAGTGGTGACCTTTGCAATAAGACCAGGAGCCAGATTAGCATATGTTGCACAAGTGCAAAGTTGCATGGTATTTGCACTAGGGCAAAGTTTGCCCTAGTGCATAAAACATTGAGGCCATATTAGAAAACATTTGCACTGTGACAAGTGCAACTTTGCATGTTATTATGCATTTATGTATTATAGGCTATTGTCTTAAACCCCTCCAGCAAAGCCTGCAGCGTCTCCATGCTAGATCAAGATGTGCACTTATGCCAAATTAGCTATATGTAACGTCATGAGATGCATCTCACTATGTAACCATATCGCTATCCATGTAACACATTATGTACCTATTTAAACCCACCTGCAATTAAGCCCATTCCATGTAACAGCGCCACAATGCCTCCCGGCTGTTAGCAAAACAATAAATTATCACTAGGGCAAAGTTTGCACTTGGGCAAAAAAACTGTTCTTTTAAAGCATTCTTGCACCAGAGAAATGTTTGCCCTGGTGCTAATACTGAATGGGATTAGTACTAGGGCAAATTTTGCCCTGGTGCAAAATTGCATTGAAAGGATATGGGCCTTGTTAGGTAAGAATGAGTGTATTCCAACTGGTGTGGGACTACACAAGACATCTCTTGGTAAAAGGTAACCCACCTTTTAATATAGGCCTGTTCTACAGAAGTTGTAGTGTGACTAAGCAACCGGGCTCATCTTAAGAGGGGTAATGTATGCTATAGAGCTGTGCAATGAAACCAGTAAATGCAGGTATCCAAGTAAACACACACTTAAAGGTTATAATACATTATTTATTTATTTACCCACAAAGATATGTAAAGCATTCTTTAAAATCAATAATTAGCTGTTACTCACCTGCTGTATTGTTAACTTTTTAAATTGAATCATGTAAGTCATTCAGATGTTACACGTGTTCCAGCACCCAGAGGTGATGTCATTTGAGGTCAGTATGACATGTAAATAGTGTCACCTTTGCAATATTGAGTTTTGAAGGAAGGAAAGGTTAGGGTTAGATTAGAACAGACTGATTCTCCCAAAGGGATGCAGGCAGTCTATTATCCCAGCATTACAGTGTTCAACATTTGAAACCTGTAAGGGAACAAGCACTGCCAAAGCAAACCGGTTCAGAAGGAGGCCTTTACAGCCGCAGTTAATGTTCAAAGTTCTGATCCTCCTCTTCTTAGAAAAAGGTTCTTAAATAGTCAGTGTTCAAAAGGAAAATCACGGCAACTCAAGAGGGGTCACCTTTAGGAAGTACACTCTGTATGGCCAATGCAGGTAATTTGAGGTCAACTTAGTGTAGGGTTAAATCGCACTCCCAAAGGTAGAAAGCAACCCAAATGGTAAAAGGATAAAATACCCCAAGCCCCACAGTACCTTGAAAATTAAGAGAGCATTCCAGCTGGTTGCATTCACAATGCAATGCAGTGGACCCTTGTTCCTGGTCCTGGGTGGTGGTGGTGATGAAAGGGAGGACGTCTAGCAGGCTCCTGCGGCAGCACTCGAGAGAGAGGGACTCAGAAGCAATGGATTTCTGTCGTTTCAACAGCTCTTTGCGTTTTCGGCACCTTTTTCTCAGCACCAATGAAGAACGAAAAGCTCTGGTTAGGATTTCCTTAATCCCTCGGTCTTGGACTCTGGGGAGGGGACTCTGGATGTGGATTTCTTGCTTCTGTAGGGTCTTCTGGATGCCTGCGAAGATCTGGCCGGATTTGAACTTCGGAAGACAATGCACTCACAAGTGTTTCAGGTACCCTGGGTATTGGGCTTCTGCAGTCTTGGAAAGCAAGTCGGTCAGGGGTGTTGCGCCAAAATAGTTTGTCTCGAGGCTTGTGTCATGATCTCTGCTTCCAAAAGATCAGGACTTGCTCGACTCCCTTGGAAGCAGACCCATAACCCCGGTTCCGAGTGCCAGCCAGTCCCAATTGGGACCTTTTGGACCATGTCCTGGCGCCAGTGGCACCAGGCTCATAAAGATGCCCAGTACCAGCGCTGGAAGCGCCGGGCTCATAATGCTTGGGTGGACTTACCTGCAGCAGACCATGCTGCTTACTTACCTGCCAGTTGAACCCCTGATCCTCTTCTGTTTGGGACTACTTTTCCTGTTGGGTGGGGCAGGAGCCACTCCCTAGGTTCAGAACACTGGAACTCTTCTGGAAAGCAGGAACTCTTTTCTTACCTAGGCGTGGCTGTGGAAGGAGACACCTAAGCACTACAGGAGGCTATTTAAACCACACCCGATGGATGAATCTTGCTTTGCGTTATTCTGCATTCTCTGCAGCAGAACGCTCATCGTGTCTTCTGCTTCTGATCCTGGGCCTAAGGGAACAAAGGCTTACCATCCTGGAATCCAGTCTTCAGCAGCACCTGTAAAGACAAAGAAAGAACAGGTTAGCACTACGGTCTTCAGTGGCAGCGCATCTCTTACCTGGTCCATCGGCTGTCACCAACGCCTCGCGCTGCATTCCGGCATCTGAAAGACAAAGGCTTACCTACTCTTCGCATGCTCCGGAGGTCTTCGCACTGCATTCCGGCATCTGAAAGACAAAAGCTTACCAGCTCTTCGCACGCTCCGGAGGCCTTCGGCGCTGCATCCCGCATCTGAAAGACAAAAGAAGGTGCGTTTAAAGACATTGGGCAACTTTATTACTCACGTGCCATTACTCCTTCCCACGCTGAATCCAGTGGGTATTCCAGCACCCTTCAGCTTCTCTAAAGCTCCGAACTTGTACCTGCAAGATAAAAGGGACAGTTAGTGCGCATCGTGAAGCAGGCTACAAGCGCTTACTTACGTGCTTCCAGGCGCTTCTATTCCTCACGCGGGTTCGATCCTCAACTCTCATCAGCCCGCCATCCGCCATCGCCGGAACCCTGCAAAACAAGAGATATCATTACAAAAGACTTTTAAGACATTTGAAGTGCCCAGAATTTACCGTTCGTGCAGTTAACGACGGACAGCAGTCCTCTGAGGTCAAGAGGTCTGCACCCTTATCCAGTGAAGAAACTGGTTATGGCACCCTGCCCCGAGGCAGATGGAGAGCTCGGCGTTCACTTACCTAAGGTGAGGGCGTTAACCTTTGGGGTTCTACAGGAGAAGAGAAAGGGAAGAGGAGAGAGGCACCCAATAACCCCAGTTCATTAATCCCATATTTTCTATCTGCAGACATCTTACTCTTCGAGTCAGACATACAGTGCACAGAGGTCCAGCCCAAAGAGCCAACCGTGTGTTACACATCACCTTTGAAGATACGGCATTCACCCAGTCAAGACCGGCGCCTCTGCGGGAATCAGGTGAGCATTACAGCTAGTTGGTCCCACCATCCTAAGGGAGGAAGCCATCCTTTATGGGTCTTACCTGTTGATTTCAAAACTTGATCAACACAGCTGCAGGGCTTCATCGGGTACTTTGTGGTCCAGAAGGGGTGCTGCTGGCGTCTTCTCTCGTCTTTTGCCTCAGATGTTGTCCTCCAGTGGTAGACACTTTTAGTCCCAAAAACCTCACTTTTTATGCAAGTTCCCATTCATTCACAGCCCTAGGCTGTCAATCACACAGCAGGGTGGCTGTCCTTAAGGACAGCCAGCCGGCCAATTGGAACTGGTTTCACCCAGGCACACCTAGAGACAAAGGACAGGGAAGTTTCGGGACCCTACCTCGCTTTCCTTCCTTTCCAGACACACTGGAGCCTGGGTGGACTTCATAAAAAAGTAAAAAGCCAAGAAGAAACTAACCATAAATGGTGAATCAGCCTGCAAATACAGGTCACAAGGTAGTGAAAAAGAAACCACTGCCACCAGCCATTCAAGTGAGTTAGTGTAATAAAATATTACGTGACAAATGGGTTAAAGGAATTACTATGTAACCCCTAGCACTCCACATAGGGTGGTGTGTGCTGGACCCATAAAGTAAAGGTCAGTAAGGCAGGGGTCATCTTACTATTCTTGAGAACAGTAGTTCACCCAAGAAAAATGTAGTTAAACGTTAAGAGATGGACAAGGGACTTCTCAGTGGCACTGCACAAAAGGTGCTGTGTTCCACCATGGAAAAGCAGATGCCTATGGAGTTTACCAGACTCCATAAAACAGTAAGGAACATAGAAAATCATAGTCAGAAAAACACATGAGTGAGTGAGGAAAAAGGTCCCACTCACTCAGGAATAAAAATTAAAAAGCCCTGAATCCAGCAAAAGAGCCGTGGGTCTCTAAGGTTAAAGGTAATTGGCACAGAAATGAACATTCTCCCTAACGGGCCTGATTTACAAAGCATTAGTCAATTGGGATTTCCCATCGAAGAACAGTTTTACAAATCAGGCTCTATGCTTTTTGCACTAGGGCAACCTTTGCTCTACTGCTAATACCGTGACACTGTGCACTTGCCCTGGTGCAAAGTTTCTGTAATCTGCCCCCAGAGATCTACAGAATAAGAAATATGGATGATTACACTAAAAAGCTACAGCGCAGAAATGTACACACACAGCAGAGGAACTCATCGTCCTACATGACGCAAGGGATTTTAGTTGCTTTAGTATGAATTTTTAAAAGGTAGTAATCACCAAAGAACTCGAAGATCCTATTCTTACCATGAATGTGGTTGTGTTAGGCTGTGTGCGTTTAGAAAAATGGGTTGGAAAAAGGCTGCAAAACAACACTTTCTATGCCCGTAACTTTCTCTAGCAAAAGCATGCAGAGACACAAGCCTGCAGTCCAGGCAAAGGTGCACCCTCCATGATGAAACACATACTGAAGATATGCCCGCTACAGCTGTGCCAGAATTCCGCATGTTAGCCAGGCTTGCCAACCAATGTTGTAGTCTGCCTATATGATGGTGCACATTTTGTGGTGCTTCTGGGTGCATTTTAGGCATACTCATATGCTCTGTTAATTCCCAGTTCGCTTCTGGCAAAGTGCTCAGATTCTGGGTGTAGTTGCTGCCATTTTACTAAAGATCTTGAGAAGAGTCATGAGTTTTAAAATGACCACTACAAAGTGTTCGTTTGAAATGAATGAGGGACAAAAATATGGACTTAAAATTGTGTTGGTTGCAAATGTTGGGAGGATGATGTTTGACGCCCGATTGTTTACCCCTGTGACGATCAAAGCATGTGATATCCGCTTGCCCACGTGTGGATACGAGAGGCTGAGGCACAGAAAAGGTAGGTGGCATTGATTCGGAGCTGATTTACACTTTTTTGGGGGATAATCCTAACAAAAGCTTGTACACGATATTCATGCATTGTACATGTTAGTAGTCTGCGTTTCTCATGTTAAGATCACTACGCAGAGTATTAAAAAATAGCACTAACAAATAAGTGAAGCCTGTGTTGTCGTTGCGCAAGCGTTTTGTTATGCAGTGATCTGCATGAAGTTAAAACTACTCCAGAAGTTGTGTGTACACGTCAGTAGTAGCCCGGCAGCCCAGTGCCGCCTCTGCATTGCTTGCATGCTTAGAATCCCTGACGAATTGCATACATGTGGACTTCGAAGGCTCTGCATTCACACTCTGTGGACACGTTTGTGAATCCGGTTTAGGAACAGTGGGGGAGGGGGGACACTGCCTCTCCCTATCGCCTTCCCTCACTCTGGGCCTCCCTACGGGTATAGTGGTAATGCCAACAATCTTTGGAATGTTAAACGCGTACTGTTTTGTTTTTAAACTCCTACCTAACGTTGAGTTGGGATGGCATAGAATGTTTCCCTCCTGAGGTGGGTACACCGCACTGCATAGGGTAAGTACCCTATATTAACCCCATTAAAAACGTGCTCTGTTCCCTGGCAAGTAAATATCCTATGCAATCCCAATTTATAATTCCATGGCATTTTACAAATGGGAGTTTTTTTTTATAATGACACCTTGTACTATTGCCTCCATAGTCCTAAAGAGTGTATGTGTGCGCGCACAGGTATTTCATGGAACGGGATATGCTTTCCTTTCATTCATTGTTGAGTGAGGACCTGCAGATTTAAAGAGCGATAGCAGAAAAATTGCTCGTCTCTTTCCAGTTTCATGACACACATTTTGTCACTGGGTCCAAATGTAGCATCCGTTCTTCATCTTGAAATTCACGATGTGTGTATTGTGCGGTGTACAGTCCACTCCGCACGGCCACATGACCGCTGCACTGTGGGCATCACACGGTTCCTACAGTTTCCCCACATGTATCCAGCTGCTGTTCCATACGTCAAGCAGTACCTGGCTACTTGTCAAATGAAGACACGTGAGAGTCCCTACGATAAAGTTCTCCCACTGTCGCCTGTGAGTACCTCTGGCCTGGTAGTCGGACCGATTAGCCTAATTAAGTTCTCAGTAATGCCTCTGCTATGCGGCGGGCAGAAACCGACACCCAACCCGACGGGGAGAGCCGGAAGAGCTGGAACAAGACGGCCTCATCGGGTTCATTGGGCGGATAGAATTGCACGGTTGGCATCTTCTCAAGGCTTTGTCTCATTACTTTCATTGGATATGTGCTATGGAAAGTGACATGAGGACGTTGAATATCATTCCTTGGTTACCTATCATGTGATCGACGTTGGATCCACTAGGCAGGAGGAATCGCCACTGCCCCTTAGGCAAAGTCAGTCCTTTGGTAGTTACAATTATGTTTCAGATCCTTGTTGGGCAGCAGAGCCTGGATGACCCCCTGCCACTGCACAATGTGTACAGATAGAGAAGAAATGAGTAGGAGTTCTTATGACTCCAAACCTCCTTACAATGTAAAGCACTTAGAATGGGGGATGGGTGGCCAGAGTTCTATGTTGTTTTATTCCATCGAGAAGTCGCTCTACACGTGTGAACGGCTCCATATTGCAGCATAAACCATGCATACAACAAGTAAACATTTGTTCTAGTTTGCATTATATTTTGCACATTTTAAGTGAAATAAGCTTCATGCAGCAAACCTACGTTCTGTAGATATCGTGGACATGCGGAGAAATTGCAGTAACATGAGAGCAGCACTTTCTGTACGAGTCCCCGGGGTCCACAGCATGTACATAGGCATAGTGAATTATACTTGCTGTATACTATGCTTTTTACAGTCCTCTTTTGATATGATAGGTTATTTATAACGTGCTTAATACCAGAGGTTTCTAGGCGCGGACCCGGGGATCGAACCTGTATTGCTTCTTGTCCTCTTGCTTCCAAGGCGAGCATGTTGCCGCTGAGCTATCCTCCCGGGACTCATTTGCACATTTCAAGCAACAGCAGCTGGATAATGCTATTGCTAGATGTCTGAGAATCAAGGGAAACTAGTTGTAGGTCACCACCAAAATAACAGTGCCCCTTTACATTGGTAATACCTTCGGCATCAAGTAGTCATTACGGTTGTGAATGGTAAACCTTGCCATATACCTGCATGGCAGTTCATGGAATGGCCACTACATTTCTGTGTGGCCATAAAACTGTACACAAGTGAAAGCAGCCTGCATTACATATGATGCTGCTTTCTGAGCTCGCTGGGGGAAGAGCATCCTCTCACTAAGTTTGTTGTAAAATAGTTTGATTGGTAAATATCAAATTATGGGCAGCAAAACTGAGCTCAGACGCCTGGGAAATATAGCAAAGGGCTCCCTTTCTTCAAATCCCCTTTTCATAAGGCAAAAGTGATCTTTAAACTACGAGTTAGTGTAAAATGCAAAGCCAGGAATGCACAGAACTGTCTGTCCGGATCGAAGTAGCACCAGGTGTGCTATGCATGTATTGCCCAGTGCCCCAGCCCCTGTGAAACCTGATCCTGGGGACCCAATGGTGGGAACATTGGTGGTGGTAGGGGCTTGGTGGCTGCATAAGCCGGTGGATATTGGGCTGGGAATGTTATGGCGAGGACCCATGGCTATCCCCCGTTGGAAGGGCACAATCCCAGAACCACATAACCGAGCAGTTCTAAGGTCTGGCATCCACCTTCGTCAGTTAAGGCAGGTGAGCTCTAAAAGCCTTGGTCCTACCCCTTGTGAGACCTTGAGAGGAATGCTAAAGCAGCACATCCCCATTTGAGACCATCTGAAGCTCCCTCGCTTCAGACCCAGAAATCCAGCATGGAGAAGACCCCTTTCCCTTTAAGAGCAATCGTTTCCCGTTCACCCGACAAGGGTAGCGTGTGTTGACACAGATGCCCCTTCCTACGATACATCAAAGAAGTTAGTTCAGAGAGATTGTGGGTCTTGCAGTGAAGTCTGCAGTGCTGAGTACACAATGCTACAAAAGCAAATGTTCCCAAACGCTGTGTAAACTTTACAGGACACGAATTTACAGAAGCACTGTACACCAGCAAGAGATTCTTGCGCTGAGGATACAATGTTGAATATCACCCCCCACCCACACAAGGTGAAAACAGAAACTAAGTGTTTACAAACCTTACCCAGTTTGATTCCGGAACCTAATTCACTAATTGGAAGCACAGGGACCTAGGCTCAGCACTGGCAACGCCAGGGAAGGTCAGAGAGGGAAACATGAATTTCAAAATGGCTGATGGGCTATTTCTAGGTTATGTGCAGCCCTTAACCCCAAACCATCCCCAGCTGTTCTCGGGACAGCAACCAATCCCAGCCCTTACCCACTTAAGACTCAGGTGCAGACCTTCACTTTAAGTCCCGCAAAGCATAGATAAAAGCACAGTATAAAAGCATGCAGCCACAGTTGTTCAGTGAGGGTTGCAGAAGCAGGAGGCTGGAGAATGGTTGAAGTAATGGAAGCTCAAGAGACCTAGGTGTGTGGTGAGTTGAAAGCAGTGCAGAGCAGGAGGCGATGGTGTTATCCAAAGGTCTAAAGGGGGAGGTGGGCAGGTGGAGGTGGCACGATTTGAGGCAGGTGAGGAGGTGGTAACATCTTGAGGAGAAGGATTGAGAGAGGCAGCAGTAACAAAAGGAGGGCACTTGAAGGGGGAAGATAGAAAATCGGGGGAAAGGAGAGAAAACCAGGAGGAGGTGGTGGGATTTCCCCTCCAGGTGGAGGGGGTGAAACCTAAGGGGAAGAAGGAGGTGACAACATCAGAGGCTAGAATGGAAACAGTGAGAGAGAGTGGCCTATTTTAGGTAGGTGGAAGAAACAACATGGTGGAGGGGATTGTGAAAGTAGTTTGGAGGAGGTTGAAAGTGTAACATTAAGGGAGATGGTGATACCTTATGTTAAGTACACTTTTACCGCGCAGCATTACCATTGGCATGGTCTCAAAGTGCTCACATGGTTCTGTAAGAAAGGGCATTAGTGAGGGAAGAGTGGGAATAGGGAGTAGAACGTCTAGAACAAGTAGTGCTTGTAGAACCAAAAGGAACTAGCATCTTGTGCAAGTCTGCTTTCTAGGTGTGTTTAGCTGTCATGGGGGATGTACAAGTTGTGTTTTTGTGAGATTAGACTCATCTGTTACATCAATTGAGGTAAGTGTGCGGTATGACAGGAAAGAGTCAGGATCAGGGAGACGGTAGAATCGAGAGAATATGGAGAGTTGCCGGTACTAACAGGTGGTGGAGAAACCAGGACAAACCTGGTGGTAATGGGCAGAGAGGAGTACATACTGGAGAACATCAAGTAGCACAGTAGAAACCGAGCTGAAAATGTAGAGCAGCCTGGTAGTCCGAGCAGGATACTTCCAGGCAGGACCAGACTGTGAGGAGAAATGTGACAGAGTAGTGGGAGATCAGGTGGGAGGGGAGCAGAATCAGGTAGAAGTCCCTACCTGATAAAAACCCTGGAGCACCTCTGCTGCTCTTCCTGCTGGCTGCATCCACAAACCCATCTGTGAGACTTCACACCCAAGTGAGTCATGGAGTAAGTACCCTAGAAATCCCCCATCTAGGTCCGACAAAGAAGAAGGTTTTCGATCACCCGGAAATGAGGCGAGGAATTTGTTAATCTCCCTAATTACAAGCAAGAGGAACTGGGCAGAGGAAATCCCCCACACCAAAAAACACACGAGTCCAACAATGTGACACATTTCACTGTTTATTGAAAGCTTTTGGTACAAGGATCAAGTTAATGAACAATAACCAATTCTTGAATACTTTGTCACACCCAGGCTCATCACGGCCTTTTGAGACTTGTGATGTCACAAAACACAAGATACTTTGCCAAAAATCTAAGGGAATAATAAGATTAGGTTAATGAGGTAAACTACATACTGAGTATCCATATTGGCTATGCCATATATGGTGGCTCCTCCTGTGATCACCTCCTAAATGTTGCAAGTACAGGTATGTTAGGTTAGCGCTCTGATGGGGCCTCGCAACAAAGTGTGAGCTACCGTGAAAGGCGGATAGGGATTGGTCAGCAAGGGTTTCCTGAGCCTTGGTGTCTTGGACGGGTACCAGCTCATGAGCAACTATTCAAGGGTGTGGAAACAACCACAGAGATGCTGCTTGCACCTAACTAGTTACCATCGCCAATCCTCTAGGCCTTGAGATAGAATATTAAGCTGTCATCCTGGTATTTCCTTTGTATCACCCTGCCTTCGGTTGGATGTGAACAATGGCCTCTGTCTGGCTCTAATGAATAGGTTCTGTCTCAGAGGTTTCAAGTCACATGTGTACGGACCACAGACTTAATTTTCCTGCTTGCATTTATGAGGGGTTTTGGCTTTTACTGTTACAGGTTTCCTATCTCTTCTATTTAACTTGAATCTTTCCCTCCATCGGTGTCCTTGACAAGGCTGTGCACAGTAGGTGCACTGACAGCCTGGTCTGCGCGTCTCTGCAAAGTCAGCATGTTGAGCCTCTCTGTATTCCCAATCCCTTCCAGCGTCTTCCATTCATTTCAATGCATCTGTGGGTTCCATCTTTATTTGCATGGTCGTTCATGTTATTTGCATTTAAGCGTCAGCAAGCAGTTCATATGTATTCTTGTGCAATTTACGGTTACTGCATAGCAATGTTATGTCTGTCCTCTAGCTAAGTGAGTCATAAGCATGTTTTTTGTGTCTAAGAGTAGTGCGGCCTAAGTGTCTGCGTAACTTCATGCAGGAATGTGTGTGTGATTCAAGTCTACGTCAAAGTCTTAGTCGTGATATCATCGGCTTTCTTCGTGGTTCCAGTCAGTCGACTTGCTCCATCGATTGCAAACGTATCTCTTCAACAATATCATCAGGATATGGTCTAAATGGCTGTCTAAGTGAATTATATTTCTCACACCTGAAATACATCGCTGATGGGGAGGGGCTGCCAGGAATGATGTACACCTCTCATTTCTATGGCATCAAGATGATGGCAGGACTGGTGCAACAAGGGCCACACCTAGGTCTCCCTCCTCAACCCTAATACCTGTAATTCCAGTAAGGTGTGACCTAGGACAATTCACTTAGAGGCCAAGAAAGCCCAAGAATCTGCAGAGTGGACAAGACATTGGGCATGGGGAGGGTGAGGAAAGGAACCAGCTTCCTGTTTGGAGAGAAGCATGCTGACTGACAAATGGTTTTGTTAGAGAAGATCCCATATTTATTTATTGTTTGCTTGTTAGGAGCTTACACAATAAGAATATACTGTTTCAAAGCGCCCACAGGGCAGGGAAGAAGGGAGGGTGGGAAGTACAATTACAACATTACAATACAATATTTAGGAGAAAAGGGGGAAGTTGAAGGGGGGGGGGCGCGAACCTCCTATGCCTTGTGAGAATTCAGAACGTTCAAGTGCCAAATGGAAGAGGGAAGAGCAGGTAAGTGCTGGGGAGTCTGAACCTGTGGGTAAGCCATGGACGAAGTACTAGAATGTTGAGTGCTAGTTGGCGTGGGCCGCAAGAGGTGTCAGCGTGAGTCTCCAGAGCAGAGGGTATGCAGATGAAAAGTGCTGTGAAAAGACAGGAGCTGGGAAGAATTGGTGTGGTAGGTCAAGGCCCTGAGGATGCATAAGGGTCAAGGACACCGATTCAGCAACTATGAGATTAGCAGACGGGAGGAAGGAGGTGGAAAAAAGAGCAAAGTCATAAGGAGCTTTGAGAATTTGAGAAGATCCTGCTCAAAGTGCAGAGGAGGAGGAGGCTATTCCAAAGGAGGGAGCCCGCAGAGCAAAGTGAGCACCCTTTGCTTAGCAAAACGCTTGACACACCCGGAGTTGGTGCCAGAGGAGCGAAGTGGTCTACGGGGAGAGTATTTAAAGAGATAAAGTTGAAGGTAGTGTGGTTCCTGCGCCCAGGCAGCCTTGTGGATGATGCAGAGGGATTTGAATTTAATACGTGCAGCAACCGGGAGCCAGTAAAGACATTTTAGTGCGAGAGAGATGCGATCCCTGGGCTTAAGGTCAAGGATAGGTCTTGCTGCCCTATTCTGGATAGGCTGGAGCGGTCGCAGAGTGGAAGAAGGAAGGTTCAGGAGGAGGCTGTTGCAGTAGTCCTGTCTAGAGACTACAAGGGCTTGAGTCACATTGAGCCTCTGAGGGAAAGTGAGTAAAGGTAGAATTCCTTTGAGAAGGAAGAGCTGATAGTTGGACTTCTTGGCAATGTCCTGAGTGTGACGGAGGAAGGAAAGAGAGGAGTCGAAGATGAATCCCAGGTTTCTAGCTTAAGTTGAAGGTGCAAGGGGAGAGCGCAAGGAGGAAGGCCAGAGTTAAGGGAAGAAGGAGGGAGCAAGGGGTCCCAATGGGAAGAATCTCAGTTTTACAGGTGTTGAGGCAGAGATCATTGGTGGCGCTCCAGGCCTGGATGACAGATAGGCAGTCAGGAATGCTGGAGGGTGCAAGAGGGTCATCAGGTAGTCTGAAGAAGAGCTGTTTGTCGTCTGCGTAACAATGGAAGTTGGAGGAGAAAGAGGAGATGAGGCATGCAAGGAGAGCAAGGTAGATGTTGAAGAGCCAGGGGGAGAGTATGGATCCCTGAGGGACGCCACAGGTGGAGATGGAAGGAAAGGAGAACGGGCCCAGAATGACTCTGGAAGAGCGGTTAGTGAGGAAAGAGGACAACCAGTCCAGTGCCCGTTCTGAGATACCAATGTATCGGGGAGCCTTTGTACGATGATGGATTGGTTAACTTTGTCAACGGCAGAGGAGAGATCGAGAAGGATAAGGACAGCTGGGCTTCACAGGTGTTTAGAAGAACAGTTTCTGTGCCTCTGGATGCTCGGAATCCAGATTGATTGTGAAGGCCTCCAACAAGTTCTTAGTAAGAGTTAAATTGGACAAAGCCAGCTTCTCAAGTAGCTTCCCCAGGAAGGGAGTGATGGAGATGGGGCGATAGCTGGCAGGGCAGTTAGTATCAGAGGATGTTTCTTTTTCAGAAGTGGGCGCACAAGTGTGTGCTAAAGGGAGTAGGGGAAGGTCCAGTGATAAAGGAGTGATTGCAGAAATCAGCGAGAGCAGGGGCAATGGAGCCAATGTTATCCTTGATGGTCTTGGCTGAGCAAGGTGCGACCTGTTTAGAAGAACACGGAGAACTCTGGCAACTTCTTCAGGAGTGACAGGATAGAAGGAGGATAAGGAGGAGGGAGGGGGAAGTGTGGTGGGGAGAGTGGGATGGGTTGTGAGTGAGTGTAGAAAGGGTGGTCAGAATGTCCTGAGTTTTTTGGTGGCAATATGTGAGGCCAGTTCATTGCAGAGGGCCTGGGAGAGAGAAGGGGAGGAGTAGACTGCAGAGGGGTTGACTAGTTCCCTGTAGATTTTGAAAAGTTAAGCCGTGTTATTGGATGCGCCGGAGACTCGTGCCTGAATGTGGGCTCTTTTATTTGAATGGATGGTGAGTCTACATTGCCTTCGGAGCAGGCGACAGGCCAGTTTGTCAGAGGATGAGTCAGATGTTCTGTTCTGTTGCCCTGCACTTAGTTTCAGGGCTGCAAGTTAGATGTCGTACCAAGTGTTCTGCTTTTAGGCAGGTTTCCGACGGATCCTCATGACTGGGGCAAGAATGTCAAGAGTGTTAGTGATGGAAAAATTGAGGTTGCTGAGGGCAGTCAGAGGTAGTCCGAAGTGGATGGGTGAGGGGGGGGTGAAGATGGAGGGGAAGGCAACCAGTCAGTTTTATCGGGTGGGTGTTCGTGAAAGAGGTTGGTGCGACCTTTGGGGGCCGTCGGGGGGCCAATGAGACCCAGATGGTAGGAGAGGAGAGAGTGGTCTGACCAGGAGAGAGGGGTGACTAGTGAAGGCGAGAGAGGGAGGTTAGAGTGAATGAGGGCATCCAAGGTCTGTCCAACTGTAGGGGTTGGCCCTGAAGGGAGAATGGAGAGAGAAAGCGAGTAGCAGAGGTCTGTGAATAGAGTGGATGCAGAGCCAGGGGAGTCCAGTTGAATTTTGAAGTCACCCAAGAGGAGAAGGTTAGAGGTGGAGGAAAATAAAGAAGAGCAGAAGTCCGCCCATTCAGAGAGGAGAAGAGAGGTGGCGCCTAGAGGCCGATAGATGGTAGCAATAGTTATAGAGGAGGTGGGAGAGGTGACCAACTTGCAAACCAGGCTTTCAAAAGAGGAGTAGGGCTGGGTAAGTAAGATGGAAGCAGGAACCCACTCAGGGAAGATTAATGCCACCCCCCGTGAGGGTGAGGCTTGGAGATGATCTTGAAGCCGTCAGGGAGGAGGGAGTCAAAAGCAGCGACTGAGCTGGCATTGAACCATGTCTCAGTAAGAGTGAGAATGCTGAGGTCAATGTCTTCACGAAGGAGACAGACATCAGATGATTGTTTGTTGGCTGAGTGGGTGTTAAGAGTCGCCAGCTGGTGGAGGTCAGTGCTTTTGAAGGTGTTCTGAGGTGGGGCACAGGGGTGTGGTACACCATTCAGAGGAGGGTTAGGAAGGAAGGAAGGAGTGTAGCAGTTATAGCATCTAGGAGAGATGGAGAGAGAGCCATAGGAAGGCAGAGGATTAGCCAAGTAGAGGGAGGAGTGGTAGCACCGCACAGTTCTGGCTGAACTCACTAGGAGGCCTAGTAGAATGAGGCTGGAGAGAGTAAGATAAACCCAGAAGAAATGGAATTACATTTGGTGCATGGTACAGAGGGTTGAATAAACTGTACACACCCAATTCGATGTTGTAATGGAGGCAGCAATCAGTGCAAAGCAGATGGTATATTCATTTAATTTGGGAAGTCTTCTAGCAAATCCCCCTATAAAGATGCTAAGCTACAATGTAGTCTTGGAGTGCTTCTATTTCACTGGCAGAAACCTGTTACTGTCTAAAACCTGTCCCAAGCAACTACTTTAGTGGAGATAATCAGCATGGCAAAGCGGTCAGAAATATATGTTATCTTTTTGTAAAAGACTACCCAGAGTGGAGTTAGTTACCATATGTTGATAATGAACTATTAACAGGCACAGCATAGGGAATTATGATGTTGGCGCAGGGATTCACTGTGAGGTCAGGTGTCCTACAGAGGCAGAGAAGGTTGTGTGCACCAACAAAATTGAAAGATAAAACAAAAGAAAATACAAGTTTCGTACATCCCTACACAAAGATGAGTTCCGGCAGGCCCCAGTAAGCTGTGAGAGTAATTCATTTTATTTGTTTATCACAGGTTCACCAACATTTTTTTCAGACATGCAAATTGCATTAAAATGTATACTATTCCAGTTAACGTCATATAACAAATCATCCTTCGATCATGCTGTTCTTTGAAACTAAACCTATGGCACAGTAATTCCAGTAAGTATGATTGCACAAAAGCACGAAGGTGAGGAAACATGGGCGAGTTTGGGGATGTGAACAAAGTAGGACATCGATTAGCGAGAAAATGAATACCAAGATGCCATTAGACCTCCATATGCTCAAACACTCTTCATAGAATTTAGGATTTACATTTTGCAAGTAGCTAGCAACCTCCCGGCCGGTAGAATTTCCCCCAATCCCCCCACCCCCAAGGAGACTATCATGCATTTTGTATTGTTCTGCAATGGTTTCAGAGATTTGAGAGCCAGGTACTTATTTCCACTTTTCTAGGCAGCAAACATCCGTTGAGCTGGCAAAGCCATGGCTTACTGAACACCAACAATCTTAATGTCATCTACTTTGTAGCTAAATTCTTGTATTGGGCTTGGAATAGAAGACTTAGCATGTTCAAAAGCAATATATTGGCTGTGATGAGTGCTGACTATGGTATTTAGTCATATTGGTCTTAATTGTTTTTATGACGTGTTAATGGTTGAATTGTTTAATGAATTTTATCTTGTGGATCGCATTTAGGAAAATATATATTAATGATGTATTATTTCTGATATGTATTATTTGTGCTATGAATTTCCGAGCTTTGTGTGTTATGCTTTCATGATTTTTTATCGAAAAAAGCAAATTAAATGAATTGCAGTAAGACCGTAATCCTTTGTGAGTTGACAGGGGTGAAGGAGGGAAAGGTGAAAATGGTTTGAGTTTCATTAGGAAAGAGGTGATAGTGAAATCCTAACAGAGGACAAAGGACTGATTCTAGAGGGGATACCAACGGGAGAAGGGTGTAGTCATAGTCTGGGGTCTTCCAGGAAATTTTAAAGGAGCATGCTCAATTGGCCCATGGATGCAAGTGCAGGCCACATCCATCTCTGCCCTTGTCCTTTACTGGAATTGGATGATCGGCCCATGCATGGAGGAGATGTTTCGCTAAGAGAGCTGAGATGTTTTGGGTTGTCCTTCTGTCGAAGGACGGTATAGTTTACAGAACAGGGAAGGTGTGCTAGGGTTTTCTCAATGTGAGTCTTGCTGGCCCTCCAAACACAAATGTTCCTCCAGCCTCTTTCTAGAGGCATCTGCTGTCTTCCATTCCAACAAAGCAATCACATTTAACATCTGTACTTACTCCTCTGAGTATATGAGCGGAAACTACAAAATTCCATGCCTTTCTGATTTAGACCCCATTGCACCCTTAATGTTGTTTTCTCATAGTACGCTCTCCAGCTGCACCCACACAAGAACAAATGCTGGACCCAACGCAGTTGCCACACTTAGGTCTGTGAGCATGCCCTTTCTTGACATCGCCTCCATTTCAGGAAGCCCTTTGACCATTCTATTCAG
The DNA here is from genome assembly GCF_040938575.1 of Ambystoma mexicanum. Lineage (NCBI taxonomy): Eukaryota > Metazoa > Chordata > Amphibia > Caudata > Ambystomatidae > Ambystoma > Ambystoma mexicanum. The sequence continues at coordinate 533,087,555 of NC_090926.1, forward strand.
TGTATATCCAGATTCTGGCACGGGTAGGCTCTTTCAGCAACCACAAGACTGTCAACCACAAGACTGTGCACATCCCAAGTCCACGTATTCACTCAAGCAACATCTGAGTGTCCTATGTTGGTTTCACTCTGTGGGCTCTAATCCGGTATCTTGTATTTATTATGTGTTTTAATTGTATAAAGAGAATTTACCAGAACAGCAAGCAGAAGGAGTCATTCTTTTTTGGCACTGCATTAGCCAGCGCTGGTCACCATATTAAAAAAATGTCCCCCTCAATGGGTTGCTTTGCTTCAAATACCATGCCAGCAGCTGTGCTAATAATGCACAAGGAAGCATATTTACAGGAGTATCGCCTCAGAAAAGTGCATATTTCCAAAAGATCTGAGTAACAATGGGTCTGAAAGCAATGGCCTTGGCAGGGCTCGATACCCATTGTTTGTTTGACATTAAAGGTAACCAGAGATACTGTCACTCACATTCCACTGTCTGCCTTGAATGAAGAGCTGCTTTGTTGATCGGGGGTACCTTTGTTCTACTGTTGACACCCATTTTATGAATGTTTTGCGCCTCTGCAGTTAGACTGAAGGAAATGTGTGTACAAGGATTATTGCCCTCTTTGTTTGAGTTACAATTCTGATTTCAGTGTGCATTGTATTCAATTATTGACAGCATCCCCTTTTGCTGTTTGCCTCAATCGTTCACTGTATCCATTATTTTGAAATTCAGTTTTGTGTGCACTGTGACAAATCGAGGGAACTCGTCGCTTCTCTCCAAGGGGGACCCCACCGTGTGAGGCGAGGAAGGTGAGCCCACTCCACAACCTCCTCCCTAGGTTTCCATGCATGAGATACAGACTTCCGTTCCTGTGAGGAACTCCTGAAGCCAAGCCATACAGTTTATTTGTTTAGTTATTTATTTGGTAATGCGTGCCAAACCCTTAGGTAGCCGGGCGCAAACGAGTACACAAGAGAACTTAAGCTTCATTACAGTATTTGGCATGAGTATATAAAACACAGAGGCAGCAACACACAGGCAGAAATATATACAAGAATATATACAACATATGTACAAGTACAGGGCATATCTTGGGATGTCCAAGCACTCTAGCACGTTTATCACAGTGGTTTATATGGGACTGTCCCCCATGTCCAGTACTTCCAATTATCAAGACTTGAAGAAGGAACAAAGGAAAAGATCAGCTGGCTCCTTAACTGAAAAGCCTAGGTCAGGGGTGGACTGGCCTATATGGAACTCTGGAGATTTCCCGCTAGGCCGCTACTCCCTTGGCCTCTTTTGTGCAGTATTTACAAATGTTGCCATAGAAAAACGGTTGGGCTTGCCGAAAATGTGTAATATGGGGCCACTTTCAAAATCATTTCCAGGGCATCTTTTGGTTGCCAGTCCACCCATGGCATAGATCCCCTGACATGAGTGGATTTAAAGAGGAGTATTAATTAACTCCGGAGAGGAAAGAGGGAGCAAAGAGAGAAGATTGCATGGTGAAGCAGGGGAGGTCCCCTTTTAACATTACGCCATCTGGAGGCAGGGCTGTGGACGAGCACGGAGTCTGCAAAGTTGCTAAAGCTGGCAACAGAGAAGCAAGCTGTGTGTAGACCGAAAGAGGCGAGACTGACCCGAGTGGAGCTGGAGTAGTGGTGGTGGTGGTGGCATAACCATGAGATTACAGTGATGGGCAGGCTGCCCCGGCAATGATGCAAAGACCGCCAAATGGAGACCACTACAGCTGACGTGGTTCCCCAGTGAGGAATACTGAAATTGCGGGAGAGGGTGAGCCATGTCGGCCAAAGATGCTGGAAAGGAGATGAATGAAGGAGAGAGAATGCCCGGAGAGACGAGAACCATACGCAAGCCTGATACATTCCCACCTGAACAAGAAGATAACAGGGAACTGGGGAGGAACGGGAACCAAGGTGGGAATTATAAGAACGCTGAAACAAGAAAAGTGAGAAAGTAAGTCTGACAAACATGAACTGCCTGGGTGAAGGACCGAGAAGCATAACTCACCCTAAATTGCAAACCAATAGAGCTGAAAGAGACAATTAGTGTTTCAAGAACAAGAAATGCCTACGTGACTGAGAGAATAATAACTAATCCTAAAATTTAGAGAAAGAGAGCTGTAAGAGAGTTTGAAACACACTTCAAAGAAGGTCGGAAATGCTTACAAGAAAGCACAGTATTCTCCTGGAAAGAAGGGAAGATTAACCCTGTGTGTGAAGTGTTTGAATGGTGTATAAGAACGACAGAAGATAAGGAGCAGAAGGCCCAAGAAGCCTTCACAAATAACTGGCAAGAGAATACAGAGGGGAGAAGGGGAAATATACAGAATACCATAGAGACTTCTAGTTTGCCGGAATATGCAAACCCTTTCAAGATAAACCTAAGGAACCGACAAGACTCAAGGGAATTCATTGCATTGTTAAGAAGGCCTGGGAAGTCCCAAATTATACAGAGGTTCTGGTGCCAGTTAAAACCGGACTCAATAACGTAAAAAGATAAAGTGCCAGGCCAAACCCAGCTTCATTATCATCAGAATAAAGCAGGGACAGCACACAAAGCACAACGCGCTATATAAATTACAAATAAAATTCATTTGTTCGATGTTCGTCATAGCTGACATACTGTAATCTTAGTAATCAAACCCTACAGTGTACATGGATTATGAATGGTGAGTGCTTGTACGTTATATAGGGGTTACATTTCTAATTGGGTAACGCTTGCCTGATGGCTCCTCCTGCGACCAGATCATCTCTGCAATATGTAATTGGTTGGAAGCTTGCTTCATGAGCTGCGTAACATTAGAGATATTCATTGGTTGGCTTCTTACTAATCAACCTTGGACAACTGATAGGCCTTCAAGACATGAGCCATACAGGAGTACGGGGGAGACAGGTCCACAGACTGCCTACCTTTCAATTAAAGAAGATAGCATCCCTCATTTCTAGGCTATGAGCCAGGGTGATCTCTTTGTTATTGGCCTTGTGTGGGTTCTCATGTCTGGGGATACGTGTAAGGAGTAAGGCAGGTGTCCTATCTGTGTTCTCCAATTATGCGTCACTTGTGATGGGACTGTGTGTGGACTTCTTTCCCCTTTCATTTATGGGAATTCAGCTAATATTAATGCATGTGTTATATTTTCTCTTGCTACTGGGGACACTTGAATTATTCTTCATGGAGTCTTTTGGCTTATAGTTGGTTTGTACCTGGCTTATAAAGGATGGTTGTACTCTTTGTGAAGATTTCTGCAGATCCCTCATTGAAACCCTGCCTAAAGTCTCCTCCCAGGTGGCCAGGGGGAAGGCAGACGCTTCCTGATCCTAACCCTGTGGATGGTGTACTGCAGGAGAATCACCTGGGTGGAGACAGGGCCCAGGTTAGTGAGGAGACTCTCTGGGGTGAGACACTGTATTTTTCCTCTGACAGGGAGACTCTTACCACTGTGCCAGAAGAGGTTATGGCTTGTTGAATTAAGGCAAGGGATGATTAATCTCCCTGATCACAAGCAAGAGGAATTGGGCCGAGGAAATTCCTTGCACTCAAAAACAGAAGCGTCCAGCAATGTGACAAAAGTATGCGGTTTAGTAAAAGCTTTCCTAACCGGGATCAATTTATGGACAACACAAAATTCTCCAATACTTTCTCGTCGATCACAAGCTTGACATCCCAATTTGAGGGCATGTGACATCACAAATTAAAGATACATTGCCACAAACCTAAGGTGGAATTGGGTTGGTTAGTACAGTAGGTTAGATATGGAGGATATAGTGGATTAGTTCTTTGTTTAGTTGAACCATAACTGTTGACTCCTCCTGTGACAACTTCATAAATGTTGAAACTACAGGTATGTCAGGTTAGTGTGCTGTGATTGGGTTGTGCAACTAAGTGTGAGCTTAGCGTGGAATTTGCATGGGGATTGGTCAAAGAGGGTCTTCTCAGCTTTGGAGCTTTGGAAAGTTACCAGCCCAAGTGCAATTATTCAAGGTGGTGAAACAGCCCGAAGGTGCTGCTTGTACTCAAACATTTACCATCTACGATCCTCCAGGTCTTGAGACAGAACATTCGGCTTTGAACTTGGTATTACTTTTGTATCCTCCTACCTTCGGTTGGATGGGAACAACTGTTGCTGCTTGGGTCAAATGAAGAGTCTTTGTCTCTCAGATTCAGATCGCGTGTGCAGGGACCACAAACTTGATTTTTTTTGCTTGCATTTATGAGGACTTTCAGCTTTTACACACACAGGTGTCTTATTTCATCTTGCTAATATGAAACGTTCTCTTCCTCGGTTCCCTGGGCAAGAATTGGCACAGTGGCTGCAATGACAGCCTGTTCTGCACACCTCTGCAAAATCAGCATGTCAGGACTCCCTCTGTATTCTCGAGTCATTTCAGCACCTTCCTGTCATTTCATTGTAGCTGTGGCCTCCATCTTGATTTACATGGCCTCCCATATCCGTTGTGTTTAGCATCAGCAAGGAGTTCATATGTGTTCTTGTGCAACTTTCAGTTACTGCATAGCAAGAGGGTGTCCGTCCTCTATGTAAGTGGGTCATAAGCATGCTCTTCGTGGATAAGGCAATTTAGTCAAAGTGTCTGCGTAGATTTGTGCAAGACTGCATATGTGCTTCATGTCTAACGCATCTATGTCATAGTCTAAGTTGTGACATCATGAGGTCTGCACGGTTGCAGTCAGTCTACCTGCTCCATTGACTGCAAATATATCTCTTCAGTGACATCATCAGGATAGGGTCTATGGGGTGGGCAAACTTAAATATAAACAGAATGTTCTCTAAAGAAATAACATGTAGGATAGCATTTTTCCAGAAAGGTCTTTTACGCTGTCTTTCCCGTTCTCAGTGTGAGTGATCAGACTTTCAAGTCCCAGCCGTCACTCTTCCAGAGTCCTAGAGGATTTGCCTCACTCCTCTCTAATGATACAGGGTCCAGGATGTACTGAGCCTTTCTTATGCTCCTTTGACTTTCCTTTGCTTTTTGAGCTGCCATGCCCCAAGAGTAAGCCATTCCTTGATGTTCTGCAGGATCATCTGTTTTATCTTACGTATGTCGTTTAGGTCAGCAAGGAGAGAGGAAGAATTGCCAATCCCTACTAGTTTTCCTTTCTGATTCTATTCTCCCTACCACCTCTCTAAATTATCACTCTGCTCCCTGACCCTCCGCTGGAACCTACTCCCAACAGTTAGACCTGCTTGGGGTTTGACCTGGTGTGAGGAATTGCTATCTGGCAAGGTTGTACAAGTCCTGTCTTTTTTGATTTTTATGAATGAATAAAATGATGCAGGGAATTCCATCTCTGAAAGGGCAATCTGCTCATTAGATTTCCCTTTTATAAGCTCCATGCCAAAGCATAGTGTTAGTCGGTGCACTGCTGCATCAGTAATAACACTGCAGCGTCTGCCCTAGAGTGGCACAGTGAACGTTCAGGTCACAGGTGCCCTATTGACAGCTGAAATGATAGCCAAAGTCACTGCAGCACAAGGGTGGCATTTAAGATATGCACCACTGTTCAAAATTATTGTGATTATCAGCAGACCATGCTGGTGGCAGAGCGAACTCTAAATCTAAACCATGCCTGAGTTAGGGCATGGTGCATGGCACTTCTCATAATCATTACAGCCACACCCAATTTGATATCACTCCATGTATCCGCTCCTGTGAGCCAGCTAAGCTGTGGAAAGAGATGTGCAGTCTGACCAGACAGTCCGATACTGGCACGTGGCAGGTCTCTTCTTTGATTCCTTTGTGAAGGTAAGCAACGCCCTCCCCCTGACAGACACTTGACCGGAAGCTGTTCTGGGCTCAGGCATCAAAGGCCACACCCATTCAGAAGTAGTAGCCTCACACCAGAGTTCTGCATACAAAAGACAAAACTAACTAATGAGACAGTTGCTGTCAGGATGTCCAAAATAATATTCACTGTCCTGTATCCAGAGCCTGTTCTGACCCTCACAGTCTAAATGCTACGAAATCTTCCACAAGGGAAAAATAAAGTGTTTTATGGCTGTTTTCCTGCAGCCAGGTGGTGTTCTCTAATACACAGTTCCAATAGATAAATACAAAGTGTTTAAAACATACATTTCCCCTAACTTTACGATAAGAGTTTCCTTCTTTATTGGTCTCTTTTCCTGTTGGGGGAAGTGGCTTCCTTCGCCCCACAGAGAATACGTTAATGCCAGGGTGGGCAATCCGCATCCCCTGATCTTTCCTCTTACTAGGTTGTTTAAATGGCAATTCCCTGGTCTCTGACAGATGTGGTTTGTTCTCCTGCCAAGTACTGCCACTTATACTTTTCTAAGTCACTGGGACGAGGGGGAGCATGCTATGAATGATCAGTATTCTGATCTACAATGAGCTTATCTATTATTGATGTGGTACCTGTGGTTATGTTTTCACTCCACAGGACACTTTACAAGTCACAATGATTCAATTCCCTTTTCATGTGTTTACTTTGAAGGATCTGTGCTCCCTCTCATTCACAAGCCTCTTTTTAGGACAGACGAGAACCTCTTTAGTTGGCCTCATGAAGCCACTCACTTCCCAGCTGATTCTCTTCTCTTTGGGTGGGTCTCCCATGTGATTCTCCCAGCGCCGCCGACACCAGTACATAAATGTCCTTTGGGCTCTTTTTCTCGCTCCGCGAGTGGGCCGGTTGCTGCCCACCACTTATGGATATTCCCTGTGGTGTCTGCCTTTGATGACGAACGCCTCTGGGTTTCATCTACCACCTTTGCTTCTTCTAGCGACGTCACCCTCTGTGCTCCCTGAGAATATCGCCCTCTGCACCACTTGCTAAAACCGTCGTCCAGCGGGCTCCACTGTCGACCTTGTGGTCCGCCCCTCCACTCACTGGTGTGTTGTGGGAAAGTGAGTTCCACTGATAGTCTCTCGCCCGTGTCTGCAGCCAACGCCTGGTCCCAGGCTTTTCCGGTTGCACTAGGCAAGTTATCTCATCACCACAAGACTCTGAGGTTTCGTACAGGTGGTGACTGTAGCGCGCAGAAGTGTCATTTTCAAGACCTTGGTATGTCTCACCAACACAGCGTCTGCAGTCCGCAGCAAAGTCCTTCTTAGGACCTCCCTCCAGTTTCTACACCTCTGGTGTCCATTATTGTAATATTTAGGTTGCGCGTCATTGCAGGATGCTTATCTCACTTTTGTCGGAGGATGGTATCCGTCTGTGATCATGAACACCCCGGCATTCAGACACCACTCCTGAGGCTGGTCACAAATCGTGCACAGGCTGCACTCCCATCCTTGATAGGTACATCATCTGTGTGCCTCTCTTGTAGTTTTATAAAAACGGAGGCGTCACCACTGAACGAAGCCCTGGTTTCTGCCGTCTCTTGAGCTCCTACAGTGGGTTTAGGCCGGTCTCAATAATGATGTGCCGGGTTTGTAATTTCTTATGTGTTTTGACTCTCGTCTCGGCTCTCGTTTACTCTGCTGTTACAGCTTCTCCTGCTATTTCTTTCACTCTGTGTTCTACGGGTCAGGCTTCTCCAGTTCAGTCCACCACTGTGACGACCACCACCACAGATAGGACAACTAATGCTACTACTTTTCTGTCTACTATATCGTTGTCCTTTGTTCCTTTTTATTCTTCTGTCAGTTTCCTTAAAGAAACAACAACTACAACGTTGGCAGTGGTTTGCTTCATCCTCGTGTGGCCTCCTTGTCCCAGTATTACACATTCCTGTCACTGGTGTTGGTCTGCACAGTACCTTGGTTGTTCTGACATAATGGAGTTCAGAGTGGCAGGTGAAGGTGAACTCTTTTGGTCACGTTGTATATTTACCACTGGAATGGTGCTTGTTGGCAAAAAGAGTGACGTCATTTAGCAATGGGCTCTGTGATTCGTCACAGAGGCCATTGCTAAATCAAATAATCATGTGCTTTTCACATAAATATATTTTTTAAAAGTGCAATTTATCGCTATGCTCTTATCATGTACTGTGTAGGTACTTGTTACTCTTGCGCATTAATAAGCTGCCTCTGTGACGGTATTGGGTCCCGAGCTTTGTTTGCCGGCACATAATAGATTATATTGTCATATATGTAAAATTCCGACAAAAATGGAAAATGTTAGACATGTATTGATTGAGTGTATAGAGATGGGATCATTGTATATCAATGGTCAAAGTGGACGGGGTTGTTTGGGAGCGGCGCTTCTTTACTTTTTTAAATTGCTTTTTAATGTTCCTACACTTTTATTTAAAAAGCAACAATTTCCAGAATGGGTTCATTTTAAAATAAAAGTGTAGGGAAAAGTTGAAACTTGCACTTTAGTGCACCGCACTGAACGTTCCCTTAAACTGGAGGGGCGTGTGTTTGAGGGTTTGTGTTGTGTGTGGGAGGGGGCATTGCAATGGGTGTTTGTGGGCAGCGGGGGCGTGCCAGTAGGGAAGATAGTTCCACTACTCCTTTTGGTACACTTTGACCACTGCTGTATATGTGTGCTCGTGGCAGATTCGTTAGTCATTATGATAGCCTTATGGACAATGAATTTTGGCAGTACTGTTTGAATACCGAGAACAAATCGCTACGCCTTGCACTTTATCGATTATAGCTTTGGTTTAAAATGTTATTTGAACTTTGCAGAATATGTAATTCAACTAATTTAGATTTTATACTCATGTTGATTTTAATGATGTAAATTGCACTTAACGATGAAACCCGAGATTTTTTTTTTCAATTTAGAATTATTCAGAATGTAATTTTAATTTTAAAATATATTGAATATAAGTAGTTTTTAGTGACTGGTTCATGGTAATTATTTTAGGACAATATTGATATACATTAAGAAAATGCATGTGTAAAGTTCCTAATGAACTTAAAACATTAATAATACATTTTAAAAAAGAAATGCATCATAGATATGAAAATGGGGGAAAGCTATAAAAAAAAGGGCTCCACCCGGGCCACTGTAGCTATTTTGGAAGAAGAACCATTCCATTAGACTGAAATAAGTTACTGGACTTAACATTCAAAAGGCAAAGAGCTTAACATTCAGATGCTTTGGCTGGGTGTGGTTTTACATGCGGCTGAAGAGCTCTATGGTTATTTTAGAAAGCGCATGAAGTATTTCAGTAACATTCCACGTGCCCTGAAACTGAACACATGGAATGTTACAATTAGAAGGTCTCAAAATGGAACTATTCTGGTGAAAACATGCCCCTCCCAGCTTCAGCTCAAAAACAAAACAGCGGGTGACCGCCTACCTCAGACAATGAGGAACCTATGACTACACCACCAATTCCTCTGAGTCATTACCCCCTCGGTATGACATGCCCGTGAAATGCCATCTTTTAATTCTTTACTTACTTTAGTCTACCCTAAGTATCATTTTGCTCATTGTAAATTCTGCTGTGGAAAAGTGAAGCTATTTACGGTTCCTCTCTGTCATGATATAGATATGGTCGACTTTTGGGATCCACATGCAGCCAAGCTTTTCTCGAAACACACCTTAACCTGTCTACCTTTCTACATCACCTCCCTGTGTCTGGCGGCATCTTCACTCTCCTTCTAACCCTCTTACCTTTGCCTTTTCCTCCAAAGACTAAGGATACCCATAGCGAGTGTCAATATGCCAGTTTACGGACAAGCCTATTGCTTTGAAGCAACTATGGTGGTGATTTGGTGTAGCATAGACATCTCATAGCATAAGAAATAGTTCATGAATGTAATCTCCTTTTTGCTTTGAAGTGTATAGTCAAGAATAAATATATAACCTCTAGTTGTATATAGAGCTACAGACCCGCAGGTATCCAAGCGCTGAAATACCAGTTCATATTATTATCCCACTGCTTGGTACACACTGTATCGACCTCAGAATGACGAAAGGCTGATTTGGCCCTGCCGGGATTCGATCCTGCATCATCAGGCTGCGCATAGATGTCAGAACGAGAGCTCAACTCGCTGTGCTATCTGACCGGCTATACGCAATGATGTCATAACAGTATAATAAAGTAGAGCAGAAACATTCCTGGAAATTACTTGTAAGAATGTGAAGCCAATTTGCACTAAACCCGTAAATGTACTCCTATTAGGTCAGGTAATTTAGTTAAAAGATATTTGCACAATGCACATGATAATAGTTAGATGGATGGCATGATGTATCCCTCTCCTCCCCCTCGCCCCCAGAATATCCTAGGTTTGATTATTACCCGAGTTCTGTCTGTGACTTATCTTTGTATTGCATTTGTCTTAGAGAAGTTGTTTAAGTGTCTGATGATGGCACAGTGGTGCATATCAACATCTCTCAACAATTAACTTTTAGTGTTTCCAATTCTTTCTATAGGACCTCTACTAGCAAAGCATAGGCAAAACATTCTTGGATTAGCACTTATCTTCCCAGAGAAGATGCAATTTTCCCTCACAGATGAATTCAAACATTTATAAAATTAGGTTGCTTTCCTTTGCCACAAAGGCATTTTGCTAATGCTAGCTATGATTAGGAAAAAAAATCCTTTTAAATTCACTACAATCATTTTAAACTCATGGACTCAATCTAAGGTTGGAACAATGTGTGAAAATGAACATGTATTAATAGCCCCTTAGACAGTTAAATTGATGATAATAGCGAGATGCAAAGTACAACATTAACAATAAGGACCCATCGGCTTGATGTTGGGCTTCAAAGACATGCTGGACACAGCAACACATATGGGCACCCTGTCTGATCAATCAGACCAGCACATATGGTTACATTAACTGTGCTAGCTACCAGAATGCAGTCGAATAGCAGGACATTAACATGGAGATTGTAAGGGATGAGGAAATAGTGGCAGGTACGTTCAACCTCTAACCTAGTGAATAGCCCTATTGTCCCAGCAAATCAATACCAATGAGCTTAAGGAGCATCAGATAAAGGATTTGGCTGCACAAGAAAATCAAATAGGTGTGTTAAGATGCTACTAGTGACTTAAAGCTCAAGATGCTGGATCTCGAAGTTCAAACTAAGTATTTTCTTATACCGAAAAGGAGAAAGAAGTCTGATCTCTCAAATGAATAGTCAAATTATCTGAAGTGTTCCTTGAACATCACTCTTAGGATCCACAAGCTGCCCCTTTGATGAAAAATACCTGAATCTTGCAACTGCAGTCATCATCTGCCGAAGGAATTTATTTTTCAGTGCAGCCAATGTGACCTTATCAAGGCCAAACAACCCTTGAATAAATGTTGAATACAAAATGTTCTCCCATTCATTCAAGACACAGCTGACATATAGTTGATACTGAAGGATTTTATTGCAAACTTTCGGGCCCTGGGATCAAGGTGTTTCTTTAGGAACCTGCAATTCTCAATGTAACACTCACATACTGAAAATATGTGTGTCAATTGGAGAGGCAAGACATTTTTTTTCAGAAGTAAAATGCAGAAAAAGACACTTGATCTAGAACAATCTCAAAACAGTTTATTGATCAAAAGAACAGTGGAATGTTCCCGCAAAGAACAATACATAGCTAAGGAGTCTACATAAATGACTACGATTTCTAGGTTCACTAAGAAATGGACGGGTGGTAGTTTTTGTACCAAAACTACATCAGCAATGATGTCACATTACACTATCAGTTTACAAAACCTATAGGGAAGTTGGGTTGGTTAATAGTTCGAGCTATGGACCCATTCTACTATTGATACCATTTCTAGAAGCTTATTGGTTGGCAAGGTGACCTCTCGTTGGCTGGCATTTAGCTTACCAACCTTGGACGCTTTGACAAGGCAACAAGATATGAGCAAAACAGAAGTGGGGGAGAGAACTCTGTAGTCTTCCGGAATTCCAATTAAAGAATACTCCTGGTCAAACCTTTTCCTTTGAACTTGGCCTTGTGTGCTGTCTGGTGTGTGTGTACTGAGGGAGTTCTCGAGGTGTCCAATCTGTCTTTGGCTCATAATGAATATCCAGTGTTTCAAAAATCAGGATTGCGTGTTGGGGTACCATGTTTCAGATTGAATTTCCTTCTATTTATTAAGGTTTTACCTCATTCCAACATGCATGTTGTGTTCTTTGTGACCACTGGGGGACACTAGTCACTTCCTTTTCTATAGTCTTTTGGCTTGCTGATCTTTTGCACCTGGGTATCCATGTACCGCTTCTCATCCTGGCACTGTTATCTTGTGCCTGCGTTCCGTTCATACTTACTACCGTCCTAGTTTCTGATCTTGGCTCTAGCCATGAGCTACTGTTTGGGCTGTGCACGTGTTTCTAGAATACATGTGTTTTTGTAAATTCAGCATCTTGGATTCTGAGGCCTTGCTAATTCTGAAACTTGCTGCGACTTCTGTGTTAGGAAAATGGCTGCAGTTCCGTTTTCCTGTGTCCATATTGGGCACCTATAACTGCATCTATCCATCTTGTATGTCTGCCATATGATGGTATCAATGCCTGTGTATTCAGCATCGTATCTACATATAATCCGGCTGCCCTATCAGTGTAGTGAGTCCCTCTCTTGGTAAACAGGATCCTATTGTATTTTTATATTGTGTTGCACTATTTGTCCTGCACACTATTTGTGCATTCTGCAAACTACGCTTAGTTCTTACTTGTGTCAAACAACCTAACTAATCCTTTATGGTCGATTGCATGTTCATTCATTTTAGTTAAGCATCTTGTTCCATGGAGCTCAGCTTTAACTCCTATTATCAACCACCCGTAGGTTCTTCTTGCGGTTCTGCTGTCTCTGTGTGTAATGTTTCTTGCCCTTGCAATACTTGAGCAGGGTTGGGGCAGAAAGTAGTACTGACACATTCATTCTTGCCATTACATTAGGCATGGGATGGGGAGTAAAAATTGGAGTGGGGTTTTAGGATGGTGCATCAAAAGAATTTCAAAGTGTATTTGATTATTGCATAGGGGCCACAACTCTACAGTGGTTTGCATGAGGTGTTCTATATGTGACAGCTGGCCCCAATCTGGATCTATAGATGGAACCGCAAGGGGTCGAAGTCCAAACTTAAGAGGGAACTGGTAATGCCCTAACTTTCATAGAGCAAATCTCAACTTCAAATAGACAAGAAAAACACTGAAATATATGCTCCAAACATTGACGTTCCAGGGTTTGTTCAATAACCTTGCATTAGAAATGGCAGATTGGCAAGAACATGTTTTTATTGTAGAGATCTTCACTGCGTAATGAAACGGGATGACCTGGAAATGTAATAATTTACTTTTTATTTTCTTCACACAAGCAATACTCTTGAGTACACATCTTACATGTCACAGGGACCCCAAGTTCACATGCAAAGTGCATATAGGCACCTGCAGTGCTGTTAGATGACAGATAATTTATGACAGATATTAAGTGGAACCGCAAGCAAAGGGAAAGGGACTGTGGACCTTTGATCATAAACTTCTAGAAATTGAGCACTCTTGGCAAGCTGTCAAGCAGGAGTTAAATATATGTGTATGAATCAAATTCTCTTGAAGATGAGAAATGTTTTCTACAGGAAACTTCCAAAAGTTCTTTGCAAGAACTGTTCTCAGTCTCTGTGTAGATTTCAATCACAGCAGATGGGGGTGAATACATTAAAAGAGAATCTTGGAACTGGCTCTCATCCATGCCAGGCTAGTTTATGAAAAGATGCCAGATGGGCACATACAGAGTGAAAGTATTGTTGTATGCAGTCAGTTCCAGGTAGTTTAATGTATGGTGGTGTGGTGGAATCACACGACTAAAAGGAAACAAATACATTGTTAATAATGGTGGGCTCCTTGTGCTGAACACCAGAGAAAGATCTTCCACCTCTAAGGTGGTTTTCAGGGGCTTAGCCTCTGAAACATATATTTGAAATAATGGGTTGAAATGGTGCATTTTATATCAAACATTTAAGGACAAAGCTGATTAAAAGCGTTACCGTAGATTTCTTCAAATACCATTTCACCTAATGAGACTTCACCAAATTCATTTCACTTAAAATGGTAGGGGAAATTGTACATGTGTAATGCATAATAGGTGCAGTATGGGGTAAGGGTATAAGTTAGGGTAGGGAGGGGCGAGGGAGGCTGCCGAGGGCCCCACACCCATAAAAAAAAGTAGATTTCCTTTTTCTGTGGAATGGATTTGTTAAAATCTCCATTAGGTGAACATGTTTCGAATAAGTCACATACATCCAATTAAGATATACATTCTGTTCTGTAGGGGAACACGTTCAATTATCCAATTGATACCAACTCCACACAGTAGCATTTTCCAACATCTAGTCTTGCTGGCAGTGACCAAAGAGACTAACGTCAGTATTGTGAATATAAGATACATTTTCCTGTTTTGTTCAATGAAAACCAAGCGATCTCAACAATATATGGCAGCTTTGCCATAGTAAACATATTGGTATGCTGCTTGTGCTCAAAGAAAATCACAAAGCCCATTTTAAGAAAATATGCCACTACTGCCTCCATTTCATTCTGGCTGTGCCCAGATGCCTGTTTTAACAATATATGCCAGCATTGCAACTGAAAAACAAGTGCTTCTGTTGCTTGTGGTGAATGAAAATCATGAGGCCTGTTTAAAAAAATACATGCGAGTGATGCTCCCCTCACATACTTGCTGTGTCCAAAGAAAATCATAGGGCCTGTCAATATGTGCCACCTTTTGTCTCCTTTACATACTGTCATACAAAAAGAAAGTCATGTTGCTTGTCTCAACAATATATGTCAGCATTGTCACTGTAAAACACATGTTCATGCACCAAATAAAATCACGACGCCTATTTGAATATGTACCTGCAATGCCACTGTATAGCCTATTTTCATGCTCCTGATTGTCAAAGTATTGGCCCAAGTCATTCTTCCTGCTGGAGATTGGACCCATGACCCTCTCCCTACGCCTGTTCTGCCCCATGTTGTTGTCCCTACTGAAGTTCTGCCCATTTGACCCACTCCCCTATTTCCCCCCATGTGGCCCTTACTGACCCAGTTCTGCCCAAATGCGTTTCTTAGCGCTCAGTTCTGCCTCATTAAGCCTCCTAGCCCCACAAGAATTGCTATATTACCCTATTTGAATTCCCCACTCCCTGACTGACCTCAGAACATGGATTTACACATGTGCGTTTATACATGCACACACATTCAAACAAGCGGCTGTGTGTGCGCACTCACGCGCACACATTTATTGTATTAACTTACTTTTCCCCTGCCAAGTCTCTTGGATTCCTCGCTGCAATGGCTCCTCTTCAGCCCATGAAAGTAAACAGGAAGCAGAGAGGGAAGTGATTGACCACTTCCCTCTTTTGAGTCCTGCATCTTGACTTCCCGTAGGCGAGCATATGATGGTCAAAATGGAATCCCTCATTACCTCTAATGGGGAAAAGGCTCACTAATGCCACTTTGTACCTGCAGAGTCAGTGGCCATGCAAGTCCCCTGGTAGGACAGCATTTTTCTCACAGAGGGGCCTGCATGGCCCTTTCCATGCTGGCACAAGATGGTGCTGTTGTGCAGAGCTCTATAGCAACAATAGCAGTTCCTCCATACTCGAAGGGCACCTTTCCATAACCCATTATAGACCGGTTGCCACTGTATGCAGCTGTAATGTGTATTATGTGTCGCTCATCTTCTTTATATGTTGATGTATGTGTGCATGATTTTCTTATACGACACGTGTGGGATGCTGCACCCTATCTTTCAAAGGAGAGCCCTGTCCCTTTTTAAGCCCAAGTTTTGGAATGTGTAACCTTTTGGATTATGTATTTCCCTCAAGAATTCTTTTCAGTCCCCTGAATAAGGAATATGGCATGCCCTCTCCAAGTCCTGAGCAGATATATGCCGAAGTACGTTTACTGTATCTATCCCACACCAATGCCAAACCTGGATTGCGCAGTCTGGTCATCGGGGTATGAGGGGAGAGGGATGCATTTCAAAGCAGGATGCATGTTCTTCTCTGGGGTGGAGAAGATACTGCAGATGTTGCAGCTAAGATTTTCACCGGACTAATGCCACCTTGGGATGGATGCTAAGCTGCATCTTGTGCACCATTGCTTCTCCAGGTTGAAGCGGGGCAGATGACACACAGGAACCTATTTTCTAATGCGCAGCTCGGTGGGAGGCTATTTGGGTAGGTTGTTTTTTTGCTTCCTAAAATCTCTTCCATTACTTGTGTGAAAGTGTGGTCCTTGTGCTTCTGTCTCCATTTTGAGATTAGCACTATATAATGGGATGCCAAAGACTAAAGTACTGCAGCATGTTGTGGCCCATTCAGGACTGCATCTTGTATCATTCTGTATATCAAGCCAGAGGCGTTGCTGGGGGTCGGGGGCTGGGGAGTCTATAGCCCTGGGTCTTTTGTTTGCAGCCCCGGATAGAAGCTTAGGTGCTACAGCCAAAAGGCTAGCTAGCCCCGAGTCCCGACGGGCCCGACATTAGCATAGCCCCAGATCTTTTCCGGACCTATCAACACCCCTGTATCAAGCTATCGGGCGCAACTGGCATGCCAATGATGAACATACCGGTGCGCTGGAGGATCTTTCATCGCCTATAAATCAAAGTTCAAAATCTCACATTCTGGAATTTGATGCAAAGATTGAACCGGAAGTAGATTGATCATTCTTGATTGTGTTTAGCCAGTATAAGGGGAGGAGTTTAGTCTTGCTTTTAACTTCAGCTTCTAAAAGTGGATGCGCTTGGACACGTTTAATGGTCTGGATTTACAAGGCCACACAGTGTTCATCTTTTCCCTTCATCCGTTTTCCACTTTTGTTAAAATGTGGTGTGTTTTCTAGGTTGAAAATCAACAGCAAAAGAAATCAGCTCGTCCGGGACCTGGAAGAGACAACACGGTTAGTTGCAACGTTGCATACCCAGCTGAAAAGGTAGGTTTTGTTGATTGCCTTAAAAATATTTGTATAGTTAATGTCCTAATCTCCACTGTTAGTAGATTGATCAAAGCTAGATATACCCATTACAGAGAAATAATATCACCTGGCGATAGGGGTTATTGCCACCAGATAGGTTTTAGGTGTAATCCAGTCTCGTCTGCTCCTAAAAATGACAACATTGTAGCCAGCTGCATGCTTCCAGTGCATGTTGAGGGTAAAACCATGCCATGGTTGTATGATTGCAGTATACCCAGGATGTTTACCCAGTGGTGTGCCAGACATCTGTAATGTGGCCCTGGTATCCTGAGATGCTAGCAAGAGGTCACTATGTACAATGACTAACACATCTTCCAGGAGGCATGTGGCAGCAGTGGCGCAAACTTCCAAAGGCCTAACAGTAGCAGGATTCCAAAATGGATGCATCCCTTGCTCAAGTAGCAGACAGTGTGTTGAATTATGCAGAGAAACCAACCCCAGATGGCCAAATACACAACCCTGCACTTACTAATGTGTTCAATCTGTTCATTTCGTGAACACCAGTGCACATTTCTACTCGCTGCAATCCTGAATACCATGTGTATTTTCCCCTGTATGACAAGTAGCAAAACTGCACTGGTCACTTATATAACTCTACCGTTTTGCAAATGTACTTCATAAATTCAAAATGGTTTCCAAAACTACTCCGGACAAGAGTGGATGGAGGTTGCTGGAATGCAACTAGTCATTTAAACTGTATTCCAGGTAACCAGCCCATTCTTGGTCCAGCCCTTTGCAACACTGGATCGTGCAGGTTTTTGGGAGACAAGGTCACATTACTGCGCATTCATTGGAAAGGGATTTGGACGTCTGCCCCAATGGAATGGCATTTCTGGGCTATACATGCAACTTGGTATGCGTGCAGTTGAGGGCTGTAGCCTATTTATACAAGGGGCTTCACTTGTGGCTCATACCTGTGTCTCTGTTATGGACACGCACTCGAGGCAAAACGCGCCTCTGGTTAATCATAGCTGCCCGGGCATCTACCACGCTGGTGCCACATGATAGAAAGTATTGTTTCAGGACTGTGCAGGTGGTAAGGTTTTACTGTAGTGCGACATATCAGAACTTGACAAAATACCAAAATAAATAAATGTTTTGTTGTAGGCAGAGACAGTTATACTAGTGTGCGTGTCACCATTGCGCGATGTTGACAATAGTCATGCGAACGCAACTTTATATTGATCGACATGCTGAAATGCCTAGCAGTGTTTTCAGGGTTATGCACGTCATTTTGAGACACAGCCTGAGCTGTGTGAGACCTATAAGCCACTTAATGTGAGTTGCTGGGAGCACTTGACTAGTTGTGTGTTTGCTGGGAGCACTTGACTAGTTGTGTGTTTGTTGCTAACAGAAGGACAGTAGACCACCCCTCCGCTTGTCATTCCTCCAGGTGGCAACTGCCATGGGCAAGTGCATAAACTGTCAAGGTTGCCAGAGTTTCCAGTAAACAACACCTGAACATAATGTACATTCCTGTATATGAAACAAATGCTTCTTTTGTTCTTCATCCCGCAGTTTATCCACCAGCATGCTGTCCCTTTCCTCAGGCAGCAGTCCCGGATCCCTGACGTCAAGCCGAGGCTCGCTTGCCACATCCAGCCAAGACTCCTCAACGTCAGCCAGTTTCACTGACCTCTATTATGAGCAGCTAGAACAGTTGGACTCAGAGTATCAGAGCAAAGCTGACTTCTTACTCCAAGAAGGGACTGTAGGGTATAGGCCTTCTGGTGACATAACCACTATCCACGAGAATGAGGTGGCGAAACCTCAGAGGACAGAGAACGGCAGTAGAATTCAGCTCTTGAGATCTCTCTCTGGCACGCCCCGATCGATGACCTCATTGTCCCCGAGGTCATCACTATCTTCCCCTTCTCCGCCCTGCTCCCCATTAGTGATTGATCCCATGGTGACTGGGGATACTTTTCTGAGCCAAATGGACTTTGAGGAGAATGACCTGAATATGAACCTTTCAGAGCTTGGTCTTAATGCTGGAAATGACGTCTACAAACTGGAAAGGACCGAAGCAGAGGACAAACATCTGAGCCAAGGTAAACCTGTGCACATTAAGGGTTACATAAAAGAAATGGTTGAGAATGCCATGTGTGGCAGCCAGTCCAGTAGACCAAGAGACCCTATTTTATCATGTGTAAGTGAGATTGCTTTTAAAGTACACGCATTGAGCCAAATCGGCTCTTGGTGTTGAAGGGGGAACAATGGTCATCCGTGGCCGTGCGTGGATTTGCCACAGATCAGTGTTTTCTCAACAATCTTAAAATCAGAGTTCCAAAATCTGTGCAGCCTTTCCAAAACAGATGACATAGCAGAATCCTTTGCATAGCCATCACTCCATGGCATTCAAACTCGTGGAGATTGGAATCGCTAGTATTTGGGGGCTTGAAAATCTAAATCCGACTTGAATGTGGAAAAATTCTCTCTTTCAGGGAGATTGGTGAATGCTGTGCTGCCTATACGTATAAGAATCTATAGGGATTGGTTAATTTGCTATAAGTTAATATATATCCCTGATCCCTAGGGATGGTGATCGCTTTTTTGGAGCCACAAAATTGGTATTTGACTTTTACAAATGTGTATATGATAGCCAGCAACTGTTTAAACAAAATGACGATTTGACGGATTTCTACTTTGATAAGAGTTGAAATTTGTATTGTAATTTTATTTAGGAGAACCTTAAACCTGTAATCCTTCCCTACAATTAATTACAGCCCAACTGCATTCTTTATGTTTTTGATTTAACCTCATTAATCAAAGTCAGTTAGCATCTATGGCACCTCCATTGAATATCTGCTGCTCCGCCTTCGATTCTGCCACTTCCCAACTTGTCGGCAACAACGTTAGCCTGTAATGAAGAGTTATAAATGGATTTTTCCAAGTTCTCAGATCGTCTGTCGACAACCCTCACTGTTCGTAATGCTTCCGATGCGTGGCATATTGGCTCTAGGGCGCCCATTAGCTCCATGCCCCAAACCCCTCCATCACTTTTGCCAGCAGCACTATAGAGCAGAGGCCTCCAACAGGCGACCCAGGTCATAGTGGCAGCACACCAGCTGCCAGTGAGTAGCTCTCGAATTGCTTCTGACTGTGCCCCATCCCCCGGCCCCCTGTGACATTGAGGGAACCAAGAAAGACACTTTACAAACGGCACATGCAGTCCTGATCATATTATGTTTGAGTATTAAAAAGCTACTCAATGGGCCTCATTACACGGTAGGCGGTAAGGGTTTACCGGTACCGATAAGGGTACCGGTACCGGTAAACCCTTACCGCCTTACTACGAGGTCCCTTTTGCGGGACCCGACCTTAACGGCTGGTTTTACCAGCCGTTAAGGAACGGGCCTGCTAAGGGACCTTGGTGCTAATTACGGTACCGCAATTTGCTGTACCGTAGTTAGTGCCTTCCCCATTCCCATTGAGCCCTATGGGGGCAAAAATGGGAATGGGGAAGTGCCTTGGTGAATGGGGAATTACCGCCCCCGCTCACCTTGGAGTAGGGTGGTAATTCCGGCATCCATCAAGGCGGACACGATAAAATACCGGCGGCAACCATGGCGCTAATAGCGCCATGGTTACCGCCTACTGTGTAATGAGGCCCAATATTAATTATATTACTTGTTTGCTTTATAGTGACAATATTTACTTTGTCATTTTACGTAAAATATACCAAAGAAATAATATCTGTTTAATTTAGTGCATCACTCTGAAATAAACCTATAGTCTTAGTTGCTTCAATCAAGTGTGAAGAAAGGAACAAACAATTACTTTCAGAGCCCCCAAAAAGGTTGAGCATGTCAAAATCAAACATTTTACATCCTTAGATATGGGAGGGTGGTTGTGCCAGTGAAAACATGAAAGAAAAAAGAATCCACTGATACCATTACTTGTTTTAAAGGGAAGTGTGGTGGTCCTAGTTTTAATTACTAGTAGATATCATTGCAGATGAGGTCCCAACTCTCGAGCCAACATAAGCATCCCACCATACACTATAAATATTCTGTGCGCCCCATAAATGTTTCTACTATCAAAGATGATCCATTTCCTTTGAAGCCTTCTGGAAGTCAAGTAAGGTAATATCCTTTTTAAAATAATGTTGCTGTTTCTTACCAATTTTAATATCAACGTGGATTAGAACTGAAGGCGAAGAAATAGATGACCTCATTGTTGATTTCCTGATGTGTAACTTTTGCTTGGTGGGCGACGTGTACTGTGTCTTTTCTACCAATTGCAGTTATTTCAGGGCTCTAAAGGGTTGATCGGATAACAGAGACTGAGCAAATGTATTCCCACACCAGTCACTGCCAACACCCTGATTTACCTGCCTTGACGTCAGAGTTCTAAAGGCGGACACTGCCTTTTGTCTCCATGGCAATGTGTTCATTGGTTAACACTCCTTTGTAAACTGTAGAGGCCACATAAGATGTCAACAATATGCTATTGCTGGTGTTTTTTTGTTGTCATTGCTACAGAAGATTTCCGATTTCTTTTCTATAAGCAGCAGTGTCTCTGTCCGGTTGATTTTAAAGTGTTTGCTATTGCTGATGACTGGCTGGCAACAAACACATTCAGTTTGTTTTGTTCATCTCATTTTTGCATAATTCTGTGGGAAATGCGTGAGAAAGAAAATCTGAAAAAATTGCTGAACTCGTCTAGATTCAGGAATGTTTTCACATTCAGGAATTTGTTGTTCAAAATCAGGCAGCAAATGTTTTAAATGAATTCATGCCAATACAACTGTCTATCCCACATTTCTGCGACGGCAATGTGCAGAAAACAAATGCGTCATCACTCCGTTGAAGGTGAAACACTCTGTGGCACACTATTTGCTTCTGTATTAGCACTATGCCTTTTAACGGATAACACTTCTCGTCCAGGGCAACAACACAAAAAGACCACTTCGAGTATGCCTTTTCCCTTGTTCCTCTAGTTGCAGAGCCCTGAAGTGCCTTGCAATTTCCTTATAACGAATGGTAAGGGGTACTCTATCCGTTATATTTTGCTGTTTTGTAAAGGACGAGGGTTATTCAAAACGCTTCCAGGCTCATTCAAGAAAGTAGTGGAAGGGTGGATGAGAGCAAAATGTTAAAAGGTGAAGGTATTAAACACCCTTAAGGAACAGGACATTGCAACTTACATATTAAGTCCTTACGAATCACTGCAAGGAAAACCTAATCCGCTGTTCATACAAATATATAGCAGCCCCCATAAGCAATGGATGAGGTGATACTGTGGTCTGGGGGCTGGTTACATAATGGGGGGGAAATGGCAGTATTTGTGCCAGGCAGGGGTGCAGAGGTCGAAGTGGTTTGGAACGAAAGGGTATGATGATCCTCTACTTTTCAGGCAAATCTGTATTGTTCCTTTACTTTTTGTCACCCAGCATCCCAAGTTAAGGGCCGGAGCAAAGCCAGCACAGGGCTTAAGGCCATTAGCACCCCGGGTTACCAAAGCAGTGACCCGGGGTGCTAGGCCTCACACGTCCCGTTCAATGACTGAAAATAGTCTTAAGATGACTGCCATGGAAAGGGACAGCGGGGCTCCATATGGAACCACTCTTCCCTTTCTATGGCGGCTTGCAGGAGCCAAGGGGATGGAGCGGCTGCTGTGGCAGCATCAGTATAAGGTAAGTAGGACGGATACAAAAAGGGGGGGCGGCGGGTGGGGGTGAGGATGGCATTGGAGGAACTGGCTGTCAGGCGGCAGCAAACGTAGGCTGAGATCGCCATTTTCAGCCCGCGTTCCTAGCCACCTGATTGGCTGGCTCCCCCCACCAGGGTGCTAATGTTTATTTGAATAGCTTGCTTGGGACATACCTCCCCTTTCAGAGCTGCCACATAGCCCCACACTATAATGATTAGCCTGTATATTCTGAAATTAAGCACGATTAACATGAAATTGCTGCAGGCACATTTGTACACGTGTGGGGGTAACTACGGTTCTGGGCATGTCCGTTGAGAGGTGTGAATGGATGGGGGATTAAAAAGGGAAGGGTGCATGTAGGGGGCAATCTCTGAACGTAATTCTGCTCATTTTTGTTTCATTGGGTTTCTTTCAGTGTTATAACACAGTTATAAAACACACTGTTAAGGGTGGAGTGGAAGAAAGGCAGCACACCAGGTATGGAGGTTGCATTGAGGGGCGATGAGGCTGGGTATGAGGTCGGTGAAGAGCATGGGCAGGCAAGGGGGATGGGCCAAGGCAGAGGGGAATAGAGTTCCCCTATTTCTTTTAGTCCTCTATGACTCCTAGGCTAGGTTATGCTTACGCGGCAGGGTTCCCCTTTCTCAACATCAGGGTTTTCAGGGATTTCCAAAATTTGAGGTGGTTAGGCTCTCGTCTAGGCACCAAGGCAAGAGAGTTCTAGAATTCTAGTGGTCTTCATGGGGACCCTGCTGAACTGGAGATCGATGGTATACCAATTAATTGTGACGCTGTGTAGACATTACTGTTTTGTTTGTGAGGGCAATATAACTGGGGAGAGGGCTGCTTCAGAAGAGACTTGTTTTAGAGTTTGTGGGGGATCAAGAGGATCATCAAGAGTCGGCGGAAGAAGAATCGGGAGCTACAGGTTCAGGGATAGGGGTACTCGAGGGGACTCCTCCTAACCCCCCACTGCATCCGCATATGCATGCGAAACAATGAGTCTATTACGAGCTTGTTAACAGTCGAAGAAATGAAGGTAGGACAAAAGCCCCCACAAAATAGATCTTTGTAGGGGGTCGTCCGAGGAATACAAAGAAGAAAAACATGAAAATCAGCCTGTTCCCTCATTAGAATGTCCTTTCATGCATTGGCCAGACCATGCCAACAAAAACCTCCGATTCCAGTACTTGGTAACTAAATGATGTATCTTTAGTTCTTTTATCAGCCGTGTTCGCAGAAAAACCTAGGAATGTGTTCACATAGTTATTGCTTACTTATTTTCCAATTATTTAAAACCTTTTTCAATACGTTTTAGTCTGATTAGTTCATAAAAGGGCAAATCGTCATTATCACTAACTTGTAACTAGTGCCTTGATGCCTCGGGGTTTTGTGCGCTGCTATAAATGCGAAAATAAATAACCCTCGAGAAAAGTTCGAAAAATATTTTTTTCACTCTGTCAAAGACTACCTTTTCTGTATTTTTCATCACATTGTTTGATAGTAGCCATGATATGCCAATAACGCAATCTACTGTTGTGATCATGTTTGATTTCTTCTTTGGTGCGTGTTTCTCGTTCTTGCAACTTGCATGCACAGTCTTCCTACAATGTATCCTGCCTTTTTTCAGGATAGTGCCATTTACCAATCCTCCCATTAACATTGGACTTTTTTATTTATTTTAATAATCGAGGCCTGATTCTGAGATGTGTGGTAAATGTGTTGTCCGGTGGCAGTTTCTACGAGTCCTCACTTTTGTTGTTCATCCGCACTTGCTGGCAGGCCCGGCCTTAGGGGTGGGGCGAGCCAGGAGACCACCCAGGGCATCGCGTCCCCCAGGGCACCATTGGCCCCTGCCACGCCAGCTCAGGGAAGTCTTTCAAGGGCTCCCCCGAACTTGCGTAGCGGGAGAAGGCGCTGCAGGCGATTGTCACCAAATGCGCCCCACCGCCGCGGGCGCCTTCACCAACAAAAGGCACTGTTAGCCCCCCGCCACGTCAGCTCTGGGGAATCTTTCAAGGGCCCCTCTGAGCTGGCATATTGGCGGCAGGCGCCTCATTGTTGGGCAATGCGCCCGCGGCATTTAGGAACAATAGGGTGCTGATGCACTGTATTTATAGAATTACCTCCTCGCAGGAGCGAGGTTTTAAAAAGTGGGGGGCGCCAATCCGCCAAGGGCGCTGTTGCCCCTAAGGCCGGCTCTGCTTGCTGGCACAGTAACAACCTCCATAAGCAGTGTGAGGCGAGTGCAAGGAGATTTGTTTTCGGGCAGTACCTGAGGAATATCAGAAAAAAGGGAATACGCATCCAGCACGATGCAGGTTGTTAGTGTGCGTGCCAACAGTGCTGTTAGAGAAGGTATACAAGCGTGCAATGAGGTGATTTTCTTTTTGGAGCATTTGTATTATGATGGTGGAAAGGACACCAATAGTGCGGCCACAGCTTTATTGACACACCATTTCACATGCCATGAACATAGGAGGCAGCGTGTACCTTCTAATTGCCGGGGCAGCCAACCATCCTGCTGTGTCAGAAGTGTTTTTTCTTCATGTCCTGGAGCACAGCAACACCTTTATGTAACTGCACTACGTTTTTTATTTTTCAAAATGGCTCCCGAGCATCTGAAACCTCGACGGCCATTTTGAAAACTTGGTAAGTAGTGCATTTTACCATCAAAAGTAGCTATAACTCTTGTACGTCCTCTTCCCTCTCCATGCATGTCAACATTAGGCATTCCAATCTGGCGACATTAGCCCAGTCCTTCTTTCAACTTTGAAAAAAATCCATAAATTAGTCATGGTTGCCCCTCTATGAGAACAAACAGAGCCTGTTCTCTGGGATGGTACCCACTCTAGAGTCCGCAGCCACATTTTAGCTCACTGTACCTTTCACAGATGGGAAATATCCAGTTGCCGATCAGTCTTTGTCCCGTCTTCGTTCGTTCTCGTAGAGGACCGCCCAGGAGTAATTTCTGACTTGTTTCAACTTTGCTTTCTGGGACTTGCAGTCCTGGACTTGCCCATTATAAACTACAAGCCCCAGAATGCAAAGTTAAAACCAGGATTTGGACCAGTGTCTCCAGAATGGAATGGAAAATGCTGGCATTTATGCCTCTCTAACACGTTGGCTCTAGTTTGCTGAAATGGGAAGCAGGCATACTCCCCATCCACCTTAGAACGGGGGTGGCAAGTACATAGCTCTCAACTCACACGCTTTTGGCGGGTGTCACCCGCCTTCTAAACAGCTGACTCACCCGCCAAGCCTCCTGCATGCACATTCATTTCAATGGGCCTCTCACCCGCCAAAAATAAAATCGGGTGTTTTCACCCGCCTTTGTGACACAAATGGTTGAGAGCTATGCAAGTAATCCAAGGGAGCATTTTGCCTTTCAACAACAGCTTTCTCCTTGCCTCTGGCCTTTAGTTTTGCAAATATTTATTGCTATTGCGTAGACTGTACATTCACTCAGTCCTAAAATGATAACATTCCTGCGGTTTGATAAAACAAGGTAGTGGTTTCACAATATTGAATAAGGCCAATACATGTACAGGATAGCAGAATCGTAAATTCTTTTCCTGTTACCACACAGTTATATAGATAACGGCACGTTTGGAAAAATGCAGTGAACTTTACACTTCTGGCTGGTTCCTTATCAGTACAGTGGCCTGTTGCCCAAATTACAGTTGATTGTTACCTAAGAATAATAGTATTGAGCTACCTGTTTCTGCAAGGTGTGTCTGCATGGTTTCATTGCACGGTTGCCCAATAGAAGAGCCATATTGAAATAGTGTATCTGCAGTCATATCATTAAGAGGTTTTTCAGAATTAAGTTTATATGTTCATTTTCACTTTTGGCTATTGGTGGAGCTTAAGTGCCACCTATAAGCTAAACCTATTATACTGGAGTTTGGATATGAGGGGCTTACCTTGTGGGTGCTCTTTGGTTTTTTAACCACACCCCCATGGTCATACTAATCTGTATGGCCAGGTCCACCCACAATTTGCCCTTCCCCGCCAAACGTATCTCCTGCTGGTTGAACGGCTCCCCACGGTTTCCAACCCTGGTTGCTTGTAGAGCTCTTGCTGCCAAATTGCCCCACCCCCGTTGTTCGCTGCCTGCTCTCCTGCATCTCTGCTTCCCTTACCATGTCCTTCCTCTATGATTTTTACAGCGCTCCGTTGCTTCACAAAGGTAGGTCCGTGCCAAAAAAGTATGCTAACAATATTAATACTGTCACTTCTGTTTAGAACCATAAATAATTGGAACTCTTTATTCCCTTTCTCTTGTCCCAGAAGTACCATCTGGGAAATACCTGCAGTAATATAAATGGATGCAGCAGAAATATTAAACCTACAACTCTACCAGGATTCCCCAACACTGCTCAATATTTAATGTGTAGCCCTCCAAAAGTGCCTTGGAACCAAATGACTTGGGCAATCGCAACACAGATAACTATTTCCAACTTTCTCCAGAAGATGATCCATATACGTTGGACGAACGCACAACCATCCCATCCTTACACAAAGCACTTCCCTTTGCCCAATCTCCCAAATATCACTCTTCTCTTCCCACTCTCCCCTCTTGGATTCCACATTTCTGCTCACTATTCCCCAAACAGACTATGATCTGGAGCTCCCTGGGCAGGGGCACAATACGCAACAGAAATGGATCAGGCACTCTGAAACTAATACACTGGTGATTTGGTGCAGTATAAAAACAGAGAAGCTTTGCCTAACTTGTCAGTGCCACTATGCTATGCTCTTTGAATGCTAGCACCACAGCTCTTCGCTTCGCTCTCTCTGTATGTTCTCCTAGTCTTGTACCCTGGGGCCACCTTCCACCTCTTTCATCATTCTTCACCTCCTCGCTCCTTCGTCGGCACTTTTTTGTTTGACAGTCTTCATTTGGTGTTTGTCGACGATCTTTCTATCTCGGTGTTCTCTGCTTCGGTGCTCCTATTTCCCCCGGGTGCTTCTGCGACAGCTTCTACTTCTTGGTCTGAGCAGCCAGCTGCCTTTCATCTCTCTGACTTTGTTCTCAAGCTCCCAATCGCTTGTATGCGTCTCATATCTCGGCAAATTCTCTGAAGTCTTTTTCTCACAAGATAGTAGTCGGGGACGTCTTTTCACCAAAATGCCAGGGGTAGAGGAAGCGACATCACACTACCTTTGGCCTCTGATAACATTACAGTAAGTGATGTAATTTGACCCCACCCGAAGTGACCTCACGGGAAGCGATGGGAGACTACCTTTCACCCTTTGACAAAACAGTAAGTGGCTTCACATAGCACTGTTTGTAAGTACACTACGAAAAATATGGTTTCAATATCACTGTAAAGTGATATACATTTCATACAATAATGAATCACCATATGCATCATTAATATCAGTGCGTGTAGGCTCACATTACCAAATTACCATGAATGCAAGCAGACGTCCAAGGCCAAACGATAATGATGTGTTATTATATAGCACTTACGCTTAAGCAGTTCATGTAGAACAAATATACATACAATATCACCCAACCTGTGTTAGTACTGCACCCTGCAGATCACACACACATTGTATTGGCGAGCGCTCAACCCACTGAGCTATCTTACTGCTATAGCTATCAGAAAACCAGCCACTCCAGAAACAAAGAGCCACATGCTGCTGGCCACAACCCACGAGCCTCAATAAAAAAAAAAAACGTTTTGCAAACGAGACCTCTTGGCGACCCCTAAATGACGTGCATGATGGTAGTTAGTGAAGGCAGATTGCTGTTTAGGAAGTCCCATTTGTGTGCGGTCCTTCGACATCTCTAAAGCATGAAGTTCTGTTCTGTCAGTGCCTCAACTGTGGTTTTCTCTCTCGGCTGCATGCCGAGAGAGAAAACCCTTTGCCACATACCGCAGATCCTCTCCTGCTTCAAGTCTCCTGATCTTCTCGGGCCACATTTTATTTCTGTTCCTCGTGGCAGTGGTCGCAGGGGTCACACGATCATGGACCTGGTGAAAGTATTTCTCTCCTTGATCCCATTAAAGGAAATGGGACAGATTCCTCCCAGTTCACAATAGGTAACAGGATGAAATGTACATACGTCTGTGTCTTAAAATCTTGTGTTAACTCTTGGGCGTTTGCCTATCTTAGTATTACTGCTGTGTAATTTGTCAATTAGGTTTCATCACCAGTGGTGCTGTACTTTTTCCTGTTTGCAAAATGTAGTAAAAATGTGGCCCATTTTATTTAGAGGTAGAACAGACGTGTAAGCCTTACTTACTTTTGTAGGAGTAAACAAGTAACAGTGATCTTTTGAATTTGAAGGGTTCTGGAAACTCCACAGGAAAAAAGGTTCTGTCCAGCGTTTTACAAGAGCCATCTCTGAGAGAAAAAAGATTCAATAGGGACTAAGAAACTCCATTTAAAGAATGAAACATCCTCTTACACAACATTCTGTGGTACAGAGTGGGGAGAGGAATTACAAATGGAACATGCCATTGAGTACCAACGCAAGGGGCTACTGAGGAATAGCCTTTTATATTTTGGGTTCTGTTCTGCTTCCAACAATAATACTGATGCATTCTTGAACACTCCGCTAACAGAATGCGTCACTGAATAAAGGGAATTACTTTTGGGAGGAGACTTTGATGTAGTTTTGAATATAAAAACATAGTATATAAATTAGAGTATTGGTAAAACATAAGAAATGGCTTACTGACATTGGTGAGCACACCTGATGGGGGGAATTTGGCACTGCCGAAGGGCCAGATTGCTATTGTTGATCATAGTGATATCTCTGAAAATATATCGGCTGGTCTGGGCCATTGCATCCACTACATGGGTCCACTCAGCTGGTCAACCAAACGAGCACCATTGAGTTGGGAAGCTGTAAACATTTGTCAGTTCTAGGTGCCCCCGCAGGGGTCTAAGTATGCTTTTCAGCTATACCTATTATGCTACATTATATGTTTTGGTTGATGGAAGTACAGGTTTAAACTAATACATCTTTACTAAAAGATGAGGACTCGATAACTTGGATAGGAACGTAATTTGACTTTATTTCCTGCAATAAAATAGGGAGTTGATGTTGGAAACCTATACTTTGTGGGACACATTGAAATCGACCATTAGAGACAAAATTATTAGTGATATCTCACTGGAAAAAAAGAACAAATAAAAGTAAAGAAATTGAAAAGTCTATTAAGGAAGCAGGAAGAGTGTTTACAGAGCCAAACAAAGAAGCAAACATTTTTGGTACTTGAAAGCAAAGGATCCATTGGTGGAAAAATATGATAGGCCGGCTTAAAGGGTGGTGTACTCTTGGAAGCAGATTTTTGGGATTAAGTGGAGGAGTCAAGGGCACTGCTGTTGAATAAGACCAAAACCTCTATGTCTACAAGTATTAGTTCAGCAAGGACACTCTGGGGGCACAGCTACTGCTAATACTGGAATGTAGTATGTTTAATCGTTTTACAAGGCACTTTATAAGGATGATTTGCTCTAATCCATCACAGAAGGATTTGATAACTTGTTTTTAAGCATTGACTTGCCAAGCTTAGATGGCACTGATAAGGGAGAGACAGATGTGTGTGTTACAAATTAGGAAATAGGAACCACATTTAAATTGCCAAAAAGTGAAAGCTCCTTCGCTAAGGCTCCAATTGAATGTTACCAACATTCACTGACGAATCTGGATACTTTGTCCCTTCTTCCCTATGGGGAGGCCACCCCCTTTGAAACACAGGGAACTTTCTATACCAAAGAAGTTATCTGCTAAATGTTGGACTCAAAACAACCCTAACCTTTTCAGCTGTGTGTTTGGTTCACGGTTATGCTGAACTCTCCATAGGCTCGACAGCTGACGGTGAACAATACACCCCATTGAAGTCTCGGAACAAGAATAAAGGACCATCAACCCTTGAATGGAGAGAGAAACCATACGCATAGGCGAGCCTCTGATATGGGGACGTCGCCGAGGTGCTGAGCCATGCTGAACAGTGAAGCCGGCTGTGTCACGGCCTGACAGAAAAATGTGCAGATCCTGACAAGTAAAGGCCACACAAAACAAAACTTACCTGGAGGTGCGACCACGCCAAGGACATGGTGGGCCTGGTGCCAACCTGATGCCGAAACCAGGAACAGAGGGAGGAGTAAATCCTCTGCTCTCAACGTGGGAGAAAAAAAAGCAAGAGAACCGCTCGTACCTGTTAGGAAAGATTTCTTAATTGTAGGTAATTTTCCTTCCATGTGGCACCCCTAAACTTTTTTCTGTTGTTTTCACCCTGATCTAGACTTTGCCAGAGAAGCGCAGCCTTCCGCCGCACTCCTGGGCTTTCGCTCCATTCTTACGGGGAAACTGACATGCCCTTAAGACAGTCAGTACCGGGAAACGTTGTTTTCCGTAGTTCTTTTCTCATGTTGCAGCTTTCGCACAACATGGCACAAGAGTGCACCGTAACTTACATTACCGCGCTCTTGGGTCTCTAGTCATTCTACAGGCCCTAGTAACTCACGATGGATTTCTAACGAACTTTGCAAGTATGTCACAGACGGGACTGGTGGCAGCGATAGTTTCTTTGTGTTTTTGAACTCCCTTTTGCCCTGTTAACCGCGTTTCTCGCGTTTGGCCAAAATGGGTGGCCTGGCTTCCAAAATGGCCATGCCACGAGGTTCTTTGTCCTGTCCGTTGACCGTCTTGCCCCTTCACCTTCCCCAGGTCGAGCCAACCTGGGGCCATCCTTATTTGGGCATGTACTTTCCCGCGAAACACAGATGCTTTTGTGGGCTTCTGCATGCCTTGTGTGTGCCTCCAGGATGTGGGCTGGGATGTCTGGTCCCAATACACATCCTGGGTGCCACAGAGTCTAGTGTGTCTTGAATGCCTGGGACCACCGTGGTCCATGATAGGTCCACGTATCGTGTGAGTGTTTTGTGAGCAGATCTCCCATTAGGTCCTCTCCGTTTTGGCGCGAAGGGAACTCTGGATAAGAGGAGGCTGGAAACACCACTACCATGTCGATCTCCTGAGTTCTCACGAACGACGGATACAGGAGCCAACTATCCTGCAATCGAACTAAAAGGCCTGTACTGGTACTTTGACCCTTTGGAATAGTGGGAACAACTATTCTCGGCATCTTCATCATCTCCTGCACGTAAGCCTTCGGAAGCGTCTCTGGGCCATCCAGTGGACTGACCAGCTTACCCAGGAGTCTTGCTCTGTAACCGCCATCAGGTTGCTGCTGTATTCTGAGTCCTTGACACTCTCACACGATTCGTACACTTGGCATTCCCAGGTCTGAAGTAAGAAGTGTACATTGGGCTGAAATACACACAGCCGCTTCGTTGCCCTGCTGTGGTAACAAACTGTGTGGGTTCACTGCGTTTGGGACATCCTCAACTCTAACTTCTGCTGCCGCGGAATCTACACGATGCCGAGACGTCCCCTGCTCGTATCTGAACCTGTCAGCACTGAAACTGACGCGGAGAAGCCTGGGTCTGCCTGCATCGTAGACCGGTGAGTAGCAACGCTAGGAACTGGTCGCCCTCCTGCAATAGCCCGTAGCTTTTCCTCGCTGTGTTAAACAGCACACCTTTTTCGCACTCGTGCTCTGCTTCTGCCCGCAAGTGGAGGCTGTGCTTGAGTAGCGGAGATCTGTTCACCCTCCTTTGTTCACCACTCTGAACTGCCTGACTTCATTGAAGAGACTCCCCTTGGCCCATTGGCACCAGTGTGTGCAGGTACTTTTGAGCACAAGGCTCCACTCTTTGTAGGGCTCGGACTTCCTTCTAGTTAGGTGGCCTCTGAAGGCGAACTGGGTCTAACGATTACTTGCACTGCCTGTTTTCCTCCCCATCTAGGTGGTCTGGATGTTTCGTGCTTCTAACTCTTTAGACCCTTCGGTAATTGTATATATATTGTATTTGATTGTGATGTGTTGGTTTACTTGAGTTTTATCGTGATTCTTTACTATGGTCAATATTACAAAGGCCTTGTAATAAATGTGTCTATATTTTTAATATAACACCTGCTTGGAGTAATTTGTAAGCGTCCTTGCTTTGTGTGCTCATTGCGGGCTTTCAGTCACCCTCACCCCTCTTGAGACCTAGTCTTGACTGCCGCGATCGCTACCTTGATTGGTCTGGCTTGTCCAGAGGTTACCCTGTTCCAAGAAACTAGGCTGGCCTTCTGAACCTCTGCCCCTCCAGGACAGCGTTCAGAAATCCATCTTAACAGTACGCAATCCAGGGGAGCAGCAAACCGCGGTGAATGCCACCACTGCCGAAGAGACACACAGTCCCTGGAGCAAACCCTGAAACACTGAAGGTACGCCGGTTGTCAAGACCGTTCAGGGAAATATCCCTCCACCTACAGAAATTTGGACAGTTTGTTTTTGCAGGAACTTAAGACTTTTTTATTGTTGAACCTGGGCAACTTGAAGAATTTTGATAGACTGCCAAGAACTGTTCAATAAAGAGAACTGTTGGTTATGGATAACCAGTGGATTCGGAGCCAGGAAGTACTCTTGGAACACCCAAGATAGACCATGGTGAAAAACCCTGAGTGTAGAACACTTAAGCACATTTTCTTTTACGTTTTATAAGTGGTAAGGCTACTTTAGTGGATAGGTTTGGACCGAGGACAATTTTATTTTTAATATTGACAAAAAAGTCCCTGCATTTTACTAGTTTGTGTCATCCTTATTTTGTTGACCTGCTTTATCTGGCATGTGTCTGGGCAAAATTATTGCTTGTGCTGGGTCTGAAAAACATTAATGATTTCTATTTTATGTTTCTATTTTGGGACTGTTGCTTTAGGGGGAAATTAATAACTTCTACGATATGAATATTCAAGTACTGGACTCATTAATTGATGAAAAAAATAAACGTTTTTATTACCAAAATTAAAAACAAATTCAAAAATCTTGTTGAGGTTCAGCAAACCCTCAGTCTTTACTGACATTTTGCTACAAATTCTGTGATGCCAATTCCATTACTTGCTCAGCTTTTGAAGGTTCAGACTCTGTTGCCAAAATAGACAAATCCTGCAGATGTCCTATCACCAATTGTATTAGGCAAACGCTCCTGTCACGCTGTTTCATAGTTAGTGATTCAATGTTTTCGTAACTTGATTGGACGTGTCTCTTGTCCCTTTCATATCCGACTAGTCCTGTGCCCTGACTTGTCCTATTTCCCCATCTGTTTCTTGCTGTCCGTCTTGTTATGCCCCCTAACGCCTGAGGGTCCATGGTTGCACTATATAAATATAATAAAGTAAAGTAAAAGGTACATTTTTTGACTTAATGGTTTTGAGAAACACTACCACATTTCCGTCTATAAGCAAGAATTGTGGTGCACATTTCGCATCTTCTCGATCGTTTGGACTGTTAATGGGAATGCCACTCCCCTGGCTTTCTTCGGCTAGGCTGGATCTAGCACTCTAATGATGCTGCACACAGTTTGACAGGTTGCATTTGACCTAAGGTAAGCTAACCTTTTGCAGGAGATATTTTATCCAGCACAAAGCTGTTGCTTGCCTAGGGATCAACATCCAAAAAAGATGAAAACGGTTGTTTCACATTTGTAACATTTATTTACAGATCTTGATTCCCAATTTTTGCATGTGTATAGCCCTAGAAGTAACCTATCGTGAATGTACCTGTTTGATTCAGATTAACTGTTGACAATGAGAACTAACATGATTATCCCCAAAAAAAGACTTTTGTGTCAAATTATCACTTTGCCTGTTTCCGGCAGTGTTCTTTGGGAATCAGCAAAGCAGGTTGGAAACAGCTACTCGTATTTGTATTTGTATTTGTATTTATTGATTTATAAAGCGCCTTACACCAAGGCGCTATACAGTGGAACAACTTAGCACATAAAACATAAACAATATAAAGGTAGAAGCAAAATTTCAATATGATCCATTCAACAAAACAGTGAAAAGAGCAATTAACTGAGGGGAGAAGGGGGGGGAGTAGTGGTGATGAGTTGGAGGAGGGAAAGGGAAGGGAGAGAGAGGGGAGGTAGGAGAGGGGGGAGAGATAGTCAAGGGGAAAGAGTGAGGAGGGAGGGGATGGAGAGGGGGAGGGGGTTTTCAAGGAGGAGAATGGAGGAGGAGAGATTTAAGGGAAGTGCGAAAAGAGGAGAAGGTAGGGGTGGAGCGGATTGCGAGAGGAAGGGAGTTCCAGTGCAGAGGCGCTAGGAGTTGAAAGGAGCGGAAACGGCAGGAGGCGCAGGGGGAAGGAGGAACAGTGAGAAGGAAATGGTCAGCGGATCGAAGGGAACGGGAGGGGGAGTAGAAAGTGAGAAGGGAGGAGAGGTAAGGGGGAGCAAGACCATGGAGGGATTTGAAGACAAGGCATAGAAAGTGAAATTTAAGTTGAGCGTGGAATGGTAGCCAGCCAAGGCAGGATAGCGAGGTGGAGATGGAGTCACGGGAGGTAAGGAGACAAAGGGTACGAACAGCAGAGTGGTAGATGGATTTAAGGGGGGCAAGATGAGATGTAGGTAGTCCAAAGAGTAGGGAAGAGGCGAGAGAAGATGAGGGAGGAAATTAAGAGTTTGGTAGCGTGGAACGTGAGGGAGGGACGGATTTTGCGAATATTGAAGAGGTGATAGCGACAGGTGCGAGAAGTGAGGGAAATGTGTTGGGAGAAGGAGAGAGAGGAGTCAAAGAGGACGCCTAAATTACGAGCTTGGAGAGAGATAGGGAGATTAGAGGGAGGAAAGTGAATGAACGGGGGAGGAGAGGAAGGAGGAAGAGAGTTGGAGGGAAAGAATAGGACTTCGGTTTTGTCAGTGTTAAGAGAGAGAAAGCAGGAGGACATCCAGTTCTTAATGGCAGTAAGGCAGGAAGAGAGTTTTTGGTGAAGGTCAGTTGAGAAGGAGGAGAAAGAGAGGAAGAGTTGAGTGTCGTCGGCATAGAAGTGGTGGGAGATGCCAAACGAGGAGATAACAGGTGCAATGAGTGAGCTGTAAAGAGAGAAGAGAAAAGGACCAAGCACTGAACCTTGGGGTACTCCGTAATCAAGAGGATCGGTAGGAGAGGTCCGGCCGCCCCAGGATACAGTAAAGCAGCGGGAAGAGATGTAAGAGGATAACCAGTTGAGAACAGAGCCTTTGAACCCGAAGGAGGAAAGAGTGTGGAGAAGGAGGGGATGATCGACCGTGTCAAAGGCTGCAGAGAGATCGAGGAGAATAAGGATGGAGGATTGCTTGGCATGGCGAGCAGAGAGGAGGGAGTTAAGGCTAGAGGTGAGAGCAGTTTCAGTGGAATGTTTGGGACAGAAGCCAGATTAGGAGGGCAGAAGGAGAGAGAAAGTAGTGACAAAGGATGAGAGCTGAGAATAGGCAAGACGCTCAAGAAGCTTAGAGAGGAATGGAAGAAGAGAGATAGGTCTGAAGTTCGAGGTGAGAAGTGGATCAGCAGAAGGTTTCTTCAGAATAGGAATAATTGTAGCATGCTTGAACGCGGCAGGAAAGGTTGCTGAGGAGAGGCAGATGTTGAAGGAGGAGCTAAGATAGGGGATAAGAAGAGGGTAGATCTTATGGATAAGGAGGGAAGGGAGAGGGTCAGTTGGGGCGGACGTGGGGTGGGCTTTGGGTAGAAGGGCGGAGACATCGGACAGGGAGACGGGTGAGAAGATGGACATGGAGGATGAGAGAGGGGAGGGGAGAGAGGGAGAAGGGAAGTCAGAGGGGGTGTTGATTTTTTGCCAGAGGGTGAGAATTTTGGAGGAGAAGAAGTTGGCTAAGTCCGAAGGAGAGAGCTTGGAGTTGGAGGAGGGATCAGGAGTGGGAGGAGAGAGAAGTCGAGAAAGAGTTTGGAAGATGCGGCGAGGGTGGGTGGCTTGAGATTGGAGTAGGTTAGAGTAGTAGAAGGATTTAGCCGAGGTAAGACAAGAGTTGTAGAGTGAGTGGTAAGAGAAGAGGTTTGGTTGGAGAGTGGGGGAGTTTTCAGCCAGAGTCTCTCCAGACATCGGTGAAGGCGGCGCATAGAGAGGAGATGAGGAGTAAGCCAAGTCTTTTCACCCCAAATAGAAATGAAAGGAATCTCACTGTGCTAATGCAAGAATTAAACTTTACACTGTTGGTGAATTGTCTTCAAAGGCACTCCACAGCATTTGGTTCTCAACAAATCTCTGACTAAATCTTTTAGCAGCAATGCTCACCATATACACATGAAACAAACACGTTCTTGACCCAGATTCAATGTCTTTCTGACTATAAACGCTTCAACTGTTTTCAAGCAAAGCCGCCACAGACTACTATATTGAAGTTCAAACCTTGGGGTTTATTCATTCACATGGCTTTATACAGAGGCCAAAACGTACAGCACTGCATATCCCTTTCTCAAGGCCTACAAACATTTGGAATGCCCTGTGGAGTGCACGTTGTGTAATCCACATTGTGCTTTGGTATTCTTTTATAATACAATCTCCTGTTATAATTAAATGTGCATACCCAACCTTTAATAAAAGATGAAAAGCTGCCTCCAAATTCAGACTTTTACTAATGCATTCTGTTTCCTGGTATCTGTCATTGGGCATGGGGTGGTTTGCAAGGTATCCTCCCACTCCACCCACCACCCGTGCCCAGTATCATGCAGCCGGTGAGAAACCCTCCCGCTTGGCTACCCTACCATTCACCTCTGAGGTCAGGCAAGGCTCTTCTTCAGATCTGGCTTTATGTGCACCTGGAACCATCAGAGACCCTAAATATTCCACCCAGGCAAATGGGGAAACTCCACAGTAAGTGCCATGAATCATATGCAGCAAAACTTAAATTAGGTTTGGAGGTTAAGGGGTAGCCATTGTAGTGGATAAAGAATACCAGGGATATGCTCGTACTTGAGCATAAAACATCTTCAAGACGAACAAGTGAAGATGCAGGAAGACTTGAGCGAACCAAGTTATACCCATGTACAGTAGAGATTGCAATAGAGAGAGTGCAAAGTTCTGCATGGCGGTATAGCAACAGGATGGGGAAACAAATGGTTTGACTTTCTTTCAAGATTGATAAAAAGTGGCAATGAAGGTTAAGTGAAAAATCAGTTGTAAATCTTAGAGATTTCACAGAACAAAACAATTGCTGAGCGTGGCAAAATTGCAGTGATTCAGTTCTAGGCGGGTGATGGTGGTAGGTCAGACATATTACACTGACAACAAGACATGTTTTCAAGGGTCTCAAGTTTATTAAATTAAAGAAAACCCCTCCACGTTCCCTGCTTCTTCGATGACACTAATAAACCCTGTCCCCTTTCCAAACCTGTACTATGCTATGAACTGATCCTCCCACTAATTTCAATTACTTTGCCTAGAAAAGTGTTCTTACTCCTCCATTTCTTTTGGCTTGTACTGGCTGTTGTGTGACCTCCTCCAAAATGTCTCTCAAATTCTCCTTGTGGTTTTTCAGGCATCAACCTGTTTATACAGTTCAAAAAACGTTTGTTGGTTTTCCATACAAAAGGGGCTTCTTAACCATCTCAACCAAGTCTTGCTTAACTGCGAAAGTTAATACCTTAAATGCAGCACTTGAACTTGTATTTCCTTCACTGTTGTAGCTAGTGGCTCTTGCTCACCCCTGCAGAGCGTTTCAACTCCTTTGAAGCAATGGATATTATTGGTCCAGCATGGACCATCTGCCTTTACTGGTAATTTTAATTGGTCGTGGTTTCCCACCCTTGTTAAGTGGCTTAAGAGTTCTCAGGCCGGACTGTGCTCTTGGGTTCTTCAGACCTATTGGGTCTCTTGTGGTTTTGGCCCCCTCGCAGGGTCTTGCTTTCCGACTCACTCTTCCTAGGTGATTCTATTCCTATTAGGTTTCTCATACCCACTTGCACTTTTTCTTTCAGGCTCACCCCTCCTGGGTGGTTCTAGTTCTCTCAAGTCTCTCTAATCCCCTCACAGGGTCTTTTCTTCAGGTTCACTCCCAACTGGATGTTGCTATCTTAGGTTTCCGGTTGCCCCGATATGGGCCCTTAGGCTCGTTAGCCTGCCTTGTTTTATCCTCACCCCCCCCCCCCCTCAAGGAGTGCCTCTGAGCTCTTCCTCCCTCGCCCCTGTGCTAACAAGGAACAGTGTTCTTCGTCAGGTGGGCTATTCCGTTAACTGCAGAACCGTGCTTCCTGGGTTGTCAATTTTTCTGCAGCAGTGCTTTTTTAGGGTGTCATGATTCATGTATGTCGATGCACCGCAGCCAGGGCGGTTTAGTCTCGCTCTTGTGGAGTCTGGGTGGTTTGAACTCGTATGCCTGGACTGGGCAGCATTCTGAGGGCTCTGGGGTTCCTCTTCCCACCACATATGTGATGTGGTCAAGCTTCCAGTTAGGATTGGCTCGGTGCTACAGCGCAGGCTTCGCTGTGCACAACCTTGCTCAGACTGAGCCTTCTGAGGTGGCTGGTTCTCTCCCTGCAGGTAATGGTCTTGGCCATTGTGCGATCATCTCTGCAACAAGAGATGTAAAATGTCAAACCAGGCACATTTAAAGGCCCCTGATGTTCAGCCCCCATGAATCCAATATACATTTGGGACTCTGGGTTAAGAGAGAAGTTAAAGTTTCCATCTGGGACTTCCTTGTTATGTTATGTTATGGGAATTTCTAAAGCGCACGTTCACCAGAGGCATCATGGCGCTAGCCGCTTGAGCATGTTACAAGGGAACTAGAAAAGGTAGGTTTTAAGACGGCGATGGAATAGCAGATAGTTCCCCGTGGTGAGAAGGGCAGCAGGCAAGGCATTCCGTGCTCTGGCGGCGGCCACTGAGAAAGCCTGGCCGCCAACACGGGAAAGTCTGATGCGTGGCACTGCCACTATGCAGGCTGACTGAGAGCGCAGGCAGCGAGATGGCATGTACCGTAAGAATTTCTTTTGAAGATATTCTGCCCTGTGCCAGAAAAGGCATGATGGACAAGACGGAGTGACTTAAATACGACCTGCTGCTCCACTGGAAGCCAGTGGAGTTGTCTGAGTAAGGGGGGGGTCATGTGTGCCTTATCTGAGGGGCGCAGCACAGCCCTAGCGGCTGCATTCTGCAGAAGTTGAAGACGTTTTATAAGAAACTGCGGCTGAGCTAGGTATAGTGAGTTGCAGTAGTCTACTGCATTCAGCACAAGAGCAGCTACAGCACATGCCTGAAATTGTTCCTGGATGTAGGAGAGCACCTTGCGTAGGATGCGAAGTTTGAAGTGAAAACCATTACAGAAAGCAGCAACCTGCTCATTCATCGACAGGGAAGAAGTAATTTGCACCCTCGGGTTCTGGACTGAGGGAGACGGGAGAGGAGATTGGCCCAGGGAGGAGGGCCAGAAGTCATTCGTCCAGAACAGAAGGGGGGGGGGCAGTACCTCTGTTTTGCTTCCATTAAGCTTAAGCCAGTGTGCTGTCATCCACATCCCCAGATCTTCAAGACATTTACTGAGGCGGGCGGCTATGTCAGGGCGGGTAAGATCTAAACGCAGCAAAATCTGAGTATCATCTGCATAAGAATAATAGCGAAAGCCATGAGAGCAAATGAGGGACAGGAGAGGGCGAATGTAGACATTGAAAAGTTTCGGAGAGAGAGCGGATCCCTGAGGGACACCACAGTCCAGCCCCATCGGTTTGGACAGAAAGGGAGGGTAGAGAGTCAGATTGAGAGTGATCAGATAGAAATGACATGAACCATCTCAGTACCTGTCCGGATAGACCGGCCGAAGATAGACGGGTGATCAGGGTGGAATGGTCCACCGTGTCAAACGCGGCGGACAGGTCAAGGAGCAGCACTGCTCTGACTCCATCCTGATCCACCAGACGAGCCAGGTCATCCGTTACAGAATTGAGGACAGACTCAGTGCCTCTTCCTGGCTGGAAGCCGGATTGAAAATGGTGAAAGAACCCAGATGTCTCGAGGAAGGAGGAGAGGAGAGGGGATACCAAAGCTTCCAATAACTACATGAGGAACGGGAGAAGCGAGATGGGACGAAAGTTGGTAAGTATCGCAGGATCGGCTTCTTGAGAAGAGGGATCACCAAAGCATGTTTAAGGGTTGCAGGAATCGCTCATCCCGAAAAGAGGCGTTCACAGCGGAGGTAAGCATAGTGATCAAATCAGCCGAGATTTCCTTAAGAAGGGTCAAAGGAATGGGGTCATCCAGAGAGGCGGATTTGAGTCGCCAAATTGCAGCTAGCCCATCAGGCTCAGAAAAACTGGAAAATCAGACCAGTTTTTACTAGCAGGAACGGAATCTATGGGGTTCAGAGGTGCAGTAGGAGGGCAGGTACCGCCCCTGAATGTTCTTACGAATATCCTTAATCTTTGTAATCCTTGTCCCATAAAGGGGGAATGGGTCACCCAAGTGAGATACTGATTGCCCTTCCCCTAGGGAGTGTGCTGTGTGGTGGCCTACCTTCCTATTCCCAAAGGGGGTGACTTACCCCTTGAAAAGAGATGAATTCCCTGTAGTCGTCCCAGTAGTTAAGGTGACGTATTGGTGAAGAGAATAAACAGTACACAGGTATTGATCCCCACCCATTGCTACTTAAATATGGTGGTGTCGCAGGTGCTGTGTGATGAAATAAGCATCTTTCTCACAAAATCATATTTCAGAGAATACAAGGGATTACTGTTGCTGATTATTGGAGTTCCAAACCATGAGTATCACTATAGGTAGAAGTATTAGCAAGTCAACTTCTAATGACGGGTAGAGTTTCTTACTATCAGCTTTCATTCCCCTTTGAATGTTACTGACTTACTTCATGGCAGTGTCAAGGCTGGTTAGTCAAAGACCGATCAGTCTTTGTCTTCATATGCCCCTGTATTTTCTCTTATTTGTGCGCCCTCTTCTTAAGAAACCCACAGCCGACCCCTCCTGCCCGGCTAACTATATCCCAATCTCCATCACTCCTTTCCTGGGCAAACTCCTGGAAAAACTGTCCATCTCCCAGCCTAATCATCACACAGAATTCGTTGGTTGTCTCCATGACCATCAGTCTGGCTTCAGAGCTGCCAGAAGCATGGAAACTGCTTTCCTGAACATCCGTGAAGACCTGCTCTCCAAACTCGATTCCAGCACCCTAGGTGTCCTCATCTTACTTGATATCTCTTCTGCCTCTGACACAGTCAACCATGCCATCCTGCTGAACTGTCTCTGTGATAACCTGAGTATCACCGACCGGGCCCCGGTTTGGCTGACCTCTTTCCTCTCAGATCGAACCTCCCAGTTCCAACATAAGTCCTTCCTCTGCTCTTCTCTATCTCTATCTGTGGTGTTCCCCAGGGGTCCAACCTCTCTCCCTGGCTCTTCAACCAATACCTTGCACTTCTTGCCCGCTGCATTGTCGCTCTCTTCCCCAACTTTCAGTGCTATGCAGATGACTCATTTTCAGGCTCCCTTCTGCCACTTCTTCTCCTTCTCTCATCTGACTGTCTGTCTGCTATCCAGGAGTGGTGTGCCTTAATGATCTCTGCCTTAATGCAAGTAACAGAGAGATTCATCTCATCTGCACACCTGCTCCCTCCTTTCCTGTCACTCTCCGGCCGACCTCTCTTGGCCCTCTTCCTGCTGCCACCCATGAGGCTAAAAACCTTGGCGTCCTCTTCGACTTCACACTCTCCTTCTCTCCTCACTTCTCTGATGTCTCTAACAAGTCACACTCCCAGCTGCACCTCCTCAGAGGTATTCTTCCTTTCCTCTCCTTCCCCCAGAAGCTCACTGTACCCGTAGCTCTGGTTCTCTCTAGGCTGGACTACTGCAACAGCCTCTTTCTAAATCTGCCTGCTTCTACTCTCCGCCCTCTGCAACTCATCCAGAACAGGACTGCGAGACATGTCCTTGGCCTCACGCCTAGGGATCGTATCTCTCCAGGACTGACATCTCTGCACTGGCTTCAGGTGGCTGCGAGGATTAAGTTCAAAACCCTTTGCATTGTCCACAAGGCCTTCTGGGACCTGAGGTCTCAATACCTTCAACTCTCTCTTTCTAAATATCTTCCTCCTCGAGCTCTTCGCTCATGCGCCTCCAACTCCCTCAGGGTCAGCCACTTCTCCAAGCAACAAGTTGGTGGTAGATCTCTTTCCTCGGATGGGGCCTCTCTCTGGAATAGCCTCCCTGAAACTTGAGGAGAAACATCTCTGGTTCCAGAAACACCTCAAAAACGTCCTCTTTGCTTCTGTCTTCTCTCCTCCTCTCCCCTGCTGAACTCCTGGCTGAAACTGAAACTGCACTGATCACCTGGCTACCCTCTGATCTCAGGCACAGGTCCCCTCCCCCACCAGTTGCACCCCTGCGCTGCCTCCCTGGCATCCCCCGCACTTGGGGGACTTTTTTCTGTATCCCTACAGCCCCCTACTAGCACTTGACACCTGATGTCTGCATCTGCACTTATCCTTGCACTTGCCACCAGCTGGCCACACTTTTACTTATTGCTTTTATTTATTCTATTTATTTGTACTGTCGTTCCCTTGTACTGCACTGCCCCTCTCCCTTGCCCTGCACTTTTCCCCTTCCCCCTTCCCCTGCACTTGCGCGATCTCAATGTCACCTGGCCTAGTAAGATCGCTGTCTCTGTCTTCCCTCTGTTCCTCCTCCCTTGCCTTGTCGCACCTTGAAACACTTTTGTATAGGCGCATTATAAATGCCATATCATATCATTTGGAGGGGTCCATACCAGAAAATATTAGGGATTGCTGTTTATTGAATTAATGCCTTTTGGTCCGTTTAGATATGCACACATTGTTAATTATTAGTGATCTGAAATATATAATCCAAATATTTAGTACAAGTTGTAGTAAAGTAGCATCATCTTGACCTGGACTATACTGCCTCCCTCACTGCTATTTGTTTTGTATGTCGTTCAGATTGACCCATGGCACTATACCACAATGACTGCAGTTCGAGATGACCTACTTATTACTACCTTAATCCTTTTATGTGTCCTCTACATTTGATATGGTGGTTCAGCCCATCCTGTTGTGTAGTGGTTATTGGTCCCTGGATGGGCTTCCGGTTCAGATGGCAGCAGTTGTTTTGGGCTTTTCCGAATACCTATAGCCATAATGTAAATCTGGACGCTTCCCATTCGATAGACTCCCATTTGACGTCTGCATTGCCATGCTGCTCTTCTGGAGTCCTCATTGAAATCCACTTGCTACACCATTCCTTTGTTTATTATCATTGCAGTATTGGACACTGCATGAATTGAAATGCCAATGATGCCCAGGCCTGTCTCTGTGTGTTATTCTTTTTTAATAGCTTTTCGCATCTTGTTGACTGTCTTGTCAGCATTGAAGCATGGGTTGGCTACACAACTATAGCCAGCAATTTTACCTTGGTTACTGACAATGGTTTCTGACTATTTGTTGAATGCATTGGGTGTTCATCTGTAAACAGCATTTTGGGAAACAAACATCTTCACAGCAGCTGACGACGGGAAAATATTCAGCAACATAAAATTATAATCACTTGAGAAAATTGAGAGCAGAAAAAAGGAATCACTGAAGTTTGAGTAATCTTCGTTAGGCTCTGTTGTGTCAAACCGTTTCCAGTGCAATTGATGAAAGCCCGGCCTAGTGTAACTGCATTGTTGCTTCTGTTTTTAATGTGGTAATTGCTCGGCTAGAAGGTATGTCGTCTAGGTGTAATGAGCTGGATTTAGTCATTCACTTGCACGCTTCTTTTAGTGAAACGCCATTTGACGTCCCCATTAATTACGGGAGGCAAAACACAGTCCCCATTAAGCATTAAAGCAGAGCGCTAGAAAACATCTTCCTATGGCCTTTATCGTAGTTGGCAAAGCTATCTCTGGAGATTTCTAGAAATGTATAAGTGGTGATCACTGTAGAGTATCGAGCAGGGTAATGGTAATTCACAGAGAACTAGTGGTGTATTAGCCACAGACTGTGTTTGGTAATTGAGTCTAAGGGTGCCGAACTAGGCTAGCTCTGGGAGCCCAAGATACAGGAGCTCTTTCTTACGACATGCACAGAGGAACCTCTTTTCCTACATACAGGTCCCTGACAGTGGATGAATCTGAGGCAATAATCAATGTAAAGGACTTTATTTTGTGTTTATATCATTGTTTAAAGCACAGACATTACTTGAGAGGAGCAGGGACTGTACTGGGTGTGGGCAGCCAGCG
The DNA here is from genome assembly GCF_040938575.1 of Ambystoma mexicanum. Classification (NCBI taxonomy): domain Eukaryota; kingdom Metazoa; phylum Chordata; class Amphibia; order Caudata; family Ambystomatidae; genus Ambystoma; species Ambystoma mexicanum. The sequence goes on from NC_090926.1 coordinate 533,132,177, forward strand.
TTGGTTGGAATTCTGATTAGCACATTTGCAGACCATAAACCTGTCGCATGTTTGTAGTTCTAGTCATACTCCAGCTCTGTTCGATTTGTTGATTAAATTCCTAACTTAACTATCTCTGCTGCCTTTTGTTTACATTCAGGAGGGAGAGCATTGAAGGTGACTTGCGTTTCTGCTGCAGTATCTGATGAGTCGGTTGCGGGGGACAGTGGCGTGTATGAGGCATCCATTCAAAGGTACGTTTGTAGAAAGTAGAGCTCATTTTAGTGGAACTGTATCCCACCACACACTGCCTAGACCACCCGTATGCCAAACAATGCACAAAGAATGTCAAAAATAGCTTCCCAACATCGGTGTGGGTTAACCTATATGGCGATATCTAGAGACTGTTTAATTTGTATCACTGTTGTCGGGGAATTTAATAACCAGTAAGTTTATAGAAGTGAAATTGAAACAGTGAACACATAGGGGCTCATTGTCAAATGAGCATAGTCGGAAATGAGCAGGTAAATCTACTTTTACGCTTCTATTTTCTGCTTCAGCTTCTTTCTGTGCCTTTCCAAGGTGTAGCAGCGCAGCAAAGCGGAGTTCCTATATCTGCTTTGCTTTCCTCCTTGTTCTTTGGAGAGCCGTCCGTTTTAAACCTGCATGAGATTTTCTTGCAAGCATAACACCAAAGGATAGTAATTTTCTGAAAGGACCTACCAGAGGACATCATTTTCATAAAGGTATCATAAATATGTATTTAAATTGATACAAATCATAAGATTCAAAAATAATCATCAATTCATTAATTAATCTAGAAAAAATCATTTTAGTACAGGTAAAAGTACAACTATAACCAAACGAAAATTGAAGAAGACAAGGAAAAGACAGATGACCACGCATTCTCGCCAATCGAACACTCAATCTATCCTAATGCACTCATCCATATATAATTCGACACTCGACGTATCATCCTAAGCAAATTCAAAAATATATCCGTCCTGTTTGAGTCTTGGAAATGTCACAATTTTGGACAACAACTTAAATTCACTCCAAGACTAAACAAAAAGCAAAAAAAGAAAGACATATTAATTGTGGGTCATTGCTTTTTTGAGATGAAATATTTAGTAGATATATTTATTAATTTGCATATGATACGTTGAGTGTCAAATTGTAAAGGGATGAGTGCATTAGGATAGAATGAGTGTTGGATTTGTGAGAATGAGTTGTCATCTGTCTTTTCCTTGTCTTCTTCAATTTTTGTTTGGTTATAGTTGTGCTTTTACCTGTACTAAAATGAATGTTTCTAGATGAATTGATGATTATTTTTGAATGTTATGATTTTGTATCAATTTAAATAAATATTTTTGGTACCTTTACAAAATGATGTCCTCTGCTATGTCCTTTCAGAAAATTACTACTTGTTGATTCTCCACTCCATAGAGTAGAGATCTCCTGCTTTTTCAGTAAAAACAATAAAACCAAAGGATTCCTAGGGAATATGCCTTTGTTTAGCACCTGCTAAAGACCAGGTGGATTCAATTGGAATATTTTACAAAACACTGCCTGCAAGTCCTAATTTGCAGACAGTCATTTATCTCCGAGTAAAAGTGAATAGTAAAGTTGATGTTTCCTTTGTTAATACTTCATAATTACACTTTGCTGTGAGAGTGTTGAAAATTGCATGCAACGGACCAGGAACACCTAAGTGCAAGTGTCGTCCCCTGCATGCAATTAGAAATTTTTATTAGCATTTTATTTCCAAAATGACTCCTGTAGTGTATGAAATGCAGTAAAATGTAACATTATCTTCAACCATTTGAACTCATCATGCTGGCCTATTGTTTAATTGAGGTTTTTACCCTGTTTTAAAGTTAAATCCCATTAGTTAAATATAGTGTAATTGTCATTCCTGTGGCTAGAAGACCTTCAGAATCCACCTTACACAGTGTTTGTTTTTCTGAAAGTTTTTCCTCCATATTGGCTTTACTGAACAGTGGGTTTTCAGGCAGTGTTAACTGTAATATTAGATGCAAGTCTGATGACTATGTATTTATCATGCATGTCTAATTTTATTGACTAATCTGCTGCTTTGGGTCAGTGTAAACGCCAGACCAGTACAATTTGCTGAAAACCTTGTATGGAGTTTTTGTTCAGCCCTGGTGGCCGGCCGTTAGGCTGGAGTGTGCCAGTTCCCTGGACACCTTCCAGTGGTGTCTGGAGTGACCAGTTTTTCTCCTTGTTACAGTAGTCCTTTTTCATAAAAAAAAAAACGTCCACTCGCCTCAAGGCCCTTCCTTTCAGAGACGGCTCTTTTGAAGGCTTGCACCAGTTTCTGGTAATTTCTTTATGCAAATGCCAGGTCAGTTAAAATAGTGTTATCTTCCTCATCAGTCAGAGAATCTAGGGCCAAATTCTTATCGGGTTCTCCAAAGTCTCTGGGTGTGTTGGAAAGATTCTCAACTTTGTGTAAAGCCGGAGCCAGGGCTTTCTCTAGAATTCCCTGTGCAATGGGTTCCTCTTTTTTCGCAGTATAGCTCTGTGTTGCTGCATTGTGTAACTCCACTTGTATTTTCCCCGGGGTACGCTGGGTCTATGACACCGGCTGTGACATGTACAGTGTTTCCAGACAAGTCCAATTTCAAAGCCAGACCCAAATAACTGCCTTTGGTAAGGGAAATGCTAAGACCCGTAGGAATCGGTTTTCTTTCTTGAGTGGTTATCTCGACTTCCTTTAGGGTAAAGAAGTCAAAACGGATGGATTGAGTGCTAGCCTATCCTGGTAGTCTAGCTGTTGGAATAAGATGTCTCAATGTGTCCCAGCTTTGTATCTGGTTGTTCGCATCTCACTTCTGACACCACTTGTGGTAAGTCAGAATCCAGAGATGGCCACTGTCTTTCTTTATTGTATAGTACCTCAAAACCCTAATCTATCCCTAATCTACTGAGTCCTACTGTAAAGAATAGAACTCTAAAAGGGTGCTCATCGGGATGTCCTACAAATAAAGTCCATCATCCAGAAATATATTCTACCACTTTAAACAAAACAAAAAAATATTCTAACAAAAACAATATTTCTTCCACCAAACATTTGAATGGTGACAGGCTTCTGAACTCTGTGAAGTCTCCTGATCACAGGCAGAAAGGGGCTCCATGCCCTTTGGCAGAGTTCCAGTCAATACAAAAGTCTCTTCTTGTTCTCCCCCTCTTCCAGTTGTATTATAGTATTTGTTTAGTCTCTTGCTCGTCAATATGGACTCGTTACTCAGCAATCTTGTTCGGGTCTCTCCAATGATCGTTAACTTTCCTGGTGATTTGCGTTTCACAACCCACCTTGGACTCTGTTTCTCATACCCCCTCTTGGGGCCTGGTTGATCTCGCCCCACCTTGGGGTTTGGTTTTGTGCATCTGCCTTGGGATATGGTCACTCTCACCCCACCCTCGGGTATGTTTCTGGACAACCCACCATGGTATTAGCCTTAACCTCCCATATTTCCCGATGCCTCTGCATTCCTTGAACTACGTTGCAGTTCTTCTCTGGCAGATAAAAAGCTTTGGGGTAGTGTGGCATGCTGGAGAAAGGAGCCGGACATAGGGGTGGCATGATATGAATGCTTATTTATTAATCAATAAGAAAAAGGCCTAACTCTCCCTATTCTAAAGGGTATTCCCTACCTAAGGAAAACTTTGAAGCTCGTTGTTAGGGTGTTTGTCCAAATTAAAACATCCAGTCCTCTGTCCAAAACTACCTAACTCTAAATCTACCAGTCATGCCGCAGCGCTGGAGCATTTGGAGGCGATGGCGGCTGGGATAGTTGTTCTGCTTGTAAGCGTTAGCAGCGGTCTAGTCTTCAATCCAGCATTGCCACCCACTGTTTTTCACGGCTCTGGACCGGCAGCGCCTCGCGTCGCAACCCTTCCTTTCTCTGGGTAAGACGCTAGTTTCTGCTTTCCTCTTGCTTCCTCCCGCCTTTGCTTGCCTCTTCTTCTGCTCCCTTGCTTACTGCTTGTTCACTACTGGAACCCTCTGCTACTCGCTACCTGCATATTATTCACCCTTGAATCCTCCTCAGTGATCCTTCGTACATCCTCTTTAAAGCCGCCCTGTCTACTCACCTTGACATCGACCGGCATCTCAGACAGGACGCTTCTTTGCCTGCAGGGTTTTTTCAGCCTGAAGGCTTTTTCCCAGTTTGGGTCGTTCCGTGGGGTGTCCCCATCCTCGATTTGTTTACTGAATCAAACGCCATGGCCTCCAACGGGGATAGACCTTATCTCCACTCCAGCAAGCACTGTAAAGGAGAAAAAGAAGACGACGACGAAAGATGCCTCACCCGACTCAGCAGGTGAGGATATTAAGTAGTCCAAGGACAAACTTGAGACTTCCACTATATACACAAACAACATAAAGAACACCAGGAGAATGACTCCCTTCTCCTGGTTTGCTGGTATCTACCTTGGTAATTATGTTTGAAAAGTCTTAACAATTAGTTAATGTTCCACAAAGATATAGAATGCCAGGAGGATGACTCCCCGCTCCGGGTGCAATGGTTAAATGTCTTAATAATATATTTGGCAAATGTTGCCCTAGTTTCTGAATCAACTTCATCCTATTCTGACTTCTGAGTTAAAAAACTGTGTGATATAACCAGGAGAATACCTCCCGTCTCTTGGTTCACTTGGATGTTTGGTAACCGTTATTATTAAGCAGCCTAGAGCTCTTCTCCAGGCTTCTCTCAGGTTTAGTTTAAATGTTCCACATCCTTCTAGTTTCTATGGTTTAATGACACTTTGACAAACTTTGTAAATTGTACTTGGACGCGGCAGATCACCTTCCAGGTTTATTTTATTTTGGTTGACTTTCCCACAGTCAAGGAGACAAGAGAGATTACTCCAGAGGCTTTGGTCATCTTTACAACATTCACTGAGATGAGGGAGAGTACTTGTGAGGCTTTGTTTATCTTTATAATCATTACGAGGGAGATCCCACCTAAAACCTTGATCAGCTTTGCAAGATTTACAGGGACGAGGGAGATCACTCACGATACACTTCTCACTGACGATGTCACTCTTGGCACTTCTCCACCAACCACTGTGACGAGGGAGATTACTCTCAATGTTTTGATTAGCTCTTCAAGAGTTACTGAGATGAAGGGGATCACTCCCAAAGCATTTGTTACTCTCCAACAAACCCTGACCAGATCTACCGTGGGTTCCATTACCTCTTTCTTCCTGAGACTGCATTGCTGGTTCTTCCTGGGATGTTGGGGCCACTTTTCTGCATTTGTCGCTGCTGTTTCATCTCTACTGTCCACCCCGCTTTGGTTCTCCAGGGCCTCCAGTTCACTGGTATCGCTGTTAAGAGACCTTCCGGTCCACCTTGCTGAGTTCACGCCACCGTTAACCAGATTCAGACTCTGATGTAACGCCTATACCTTCACCCTGATGTGTATTGTGTACTATTTTTATATTGGCTTCTTTTTCACCCAATGCTTTGTTATCTCCGAATGATGTAGAATTCTGTACTACGTTTTGTTACATATATATACCGTGATGTTGTAGTCCTGCTCTCTTAATAAAAACATGTTAAAAAAAAAAAAAAAGAAAAAACAGATTATCACTTCTGTATTGGTTGGGTCCCCTTCTTGCTCCCAAGGCTTCCTCTGACTTTCCCTCAACGTCCTCTCAACTGAGGACTTGCTTCATCATCTGGCATCTTAGTTGCTGGGTATGAACTTCCCGGAATCCCTAAGATCTGTACTCTGAGGCTTTTCGTACAGATCTTAGGGATTTCGGGGACTCAAAGGTAAGAGGGTTAGGGAGTTGAACCATGGAATGGGAGTCACCATCCCTATAAAGAGGTTGCTCCCTGTGAGGTCCTCCCACATTTTACCACCCCTACGGGGAATATCTGGTAGCAGCCTCATCTCCTTAGCCTCAAGGGGAAGGGCTCCACAATGGGGAGAAATAATGTGATCCCTTGATTCGTTAGAGGTGCCATTGCTGGATCCTGCTGGATCCTGTGTGTCTTTGGTCTTCCATGCAGTTGTGAAAGCTAGTACCATCTCCATCTTATGGGCTCCTCGCATATCGGTGGCCCTCGGTCCACTGTCGCTCTTTCAGCGCAAGACCCACCCTGCTCTTTTCGTATTGTTTCCAGTTTCTTGTCTGATGGGCATCTCGACGTGACTGTAAGAAGATTCAATTCAACACTACAGCTAAGTCAATGCCTAGTCTGGGATAATGAATGGAAACCCTTATTGATATATCTTTATGTCCAGTTCATGAGTTCTGGATGACTACCCCTATATAACACCCCTCTCTTGGAATCCCCCTGACCCCACTGAGCCAAGAAGTAGTTCTGTTCTGCAAGTTTAAAAGGTTTATTTGAGAAATAAGACATAATATAGATACCACGCTTTTATAATAAATTAATAATCGATATCGGCCTTATAAATAAAATGTATATCAACAATGGGTAATCTGACACTAGCACACTTCTTTATAATCAATGAGGAGTTAGTATAGGATGGATCAAGTAGCAAAAATACTTTTATGATTTCAAGGGAAAAGCAATGAGGAATAAAATGCAGTACAGAAATACTTGAGATGATTTTAGCATAAGATAATATAATCACTTTTTCTCTGGCAATTCACCCCCCTCCCCTATGCAATGTAAGACATGGAAAGAGGAGCACACAGTTCTCAGGAATGCAATCAAATACAATACGAAATTCAGTTCCTCCCCAGCAAGCTCAGAGAAAACCGGTATGAGTTTTAAAACACAGGCCCAAGTGCTTTGAATGTGGTGGCAATGAAGTGAGAAATATGCTGAAAATGCTTTTAATTCCCTTTAGGAGGTTCAGGGTGAGTGAGAGATACTTGGCATGAGTTGAGGCTCACTTTAGCAATGATTCAGAGATGGTGATTAAGAGGCAAACGAATTTTTAGCAAGGAAAGAAATGACTGCTGATGGTTACACGTGGCTGGATTTTTAACCAAATCGCAAATCGCGGTAAAATTCGCGAGTGCGTGAATCGTGATTACGGCAAAAGTATAAAGAGTAGCAAGTCGGTTCTAGGTTCGTTGGAAAGCTGAGATTCTAAGTTCCTAGCCCAAACGGTTCCAGAGATAGGGACGATTAAATAAAGGTAGATTTTCGGATTTAAAGTAAACTCAAAATGACAGGTGACAGTTGGGAAGCTTTACAAATGACAGATGACACGATTTCTAGGAGGCTGTTCTACTTAGGTTAAAATAGTTTGGATTAGATTATTTTAACTAAGAGATTGGTTCTGCTAGGTACTCACAATATAAATGTGAAATAGGCCTCGCCACGGATCTGGTCAGGTATTGGACTGGACTCCGGTTCTGGTCTCGGTACTTCACAGTGATCTGGGTCAGCTCTCTGGTTCTGCTCACAGCAGTCTGGGTCACTCTGGATCTCTGGTCTGGTCTGTCCGGATACAGCGGTCTCTGCACGGCTCCTGGATCTCTGCACTGGTCCTGGCAAAAGTTCTTGGCAAGGGATTCAAGCAGCTCGCCCGGCTGTGAGTAGCTTGCAATGATTTGAGGCCTGCTGCAGAGAACTCAGCTTGTGGTTTTAGGCCTCTGATTTAGGTTCTAAAGTATAAGTTCTAGGTTCTGGAGTATGTAGCTGGAGTCAGTCTGGAACTGGTATCTTCTGGATGTTGTGTGGTCCGGCAAAACGCTCCGCAGCAACTGGATTTGAATGTCTCTACCTGTCCCAGCAGTCTCTTTTTATGTGTTTTGAAAATGGGTGTGTGCCTGGGCCTAGCTAAGCCTGCCCCTCTCTACTTGTCATTGGCCTGATTCTCCCCTCTCCCATGATTGGGGGAATGAAATGTGAGTCAGAGTGATGCTGTAGGTTTTATGGGTCAGAGGAACCTCCCCTGGTCAGTTTGCCCACAAATCTATATTTGATTCAAATACATCCTTCCCAGATGTACAATTTGTTGAAATTACATGTGCACATTATATATTCCTTATGGTCCATGCTTGTCCGCCTCTGATCTTCCTGGGGGCTTGCATTCAAAAATGACAACATTTTGCGCTTTTTAACTGGTTTTGCAATATCGGACATTTACCCAAATTTACACACATGTGCGCAAGGAGTATGGACATTAATTGATGAAGTGTCAGATTTTTAACATGCAGACATTTGGAGTGAGACCCTATTTTCCGCTAGCAACCCCCCAGAATACACCACAGGGTCCTAACGCATCTCAAAATGTTCACAGAAAAATCACAAAAATAATGATATTACTTATATAATTCTGACAAGTCCGCACTATGAGTTATCTATCTTTTTAAAATTATGCCCTGGTCAAAAAGGGGTGTGGCTTCCCACATCACAGGGTGAAATAACTGGTTTATCCACTTCCCCCAAGCTCAGCTGCTAGCAGAGGCACTGCCCCTCCCAGTTTCCCCTAAGAGGAAGCTACTTTACGGCCCCCCAATATAACATTTGCCTGAGTCCAGGACAGGCCTTTGTTCAACTCCCTGTAGTCCCCAGCTGCTCCACCCCTAATCTAATCAACAGGGCCATGTGACCTCGGGATGCAGCCAGGCCTGGCAGCAGTTCCCAGTTTTCTACATTCAAATCAAACTGACAATTTTTACATATACATTAAATAATTACTTCCTTCAAGTCATTTCAGAATATAGTTTTACATTGTATCTACCTCTTAGCAAGTCTTTCCTTGGTCTGATTTTGTTTCATTTGTTCAGTTTTACACAAAAGTCTGGTGGTTTTAAAACGCCGGCTTTCTGATAGTGGCGAGTACTGGCAATGCAACCATTTTTGGGATTAAGAAAATGAATTCCCCACAAGAAGGTTGTATCTTTGGAGTGGTCTCGTGCCAACTGCGCAGTTCTCCTATTCTGGCGTGAATGTGGGCGGCGATAGCTCATCCCCACATCCACCCAGACTATTGATTTAGTTTGTTCTGGCATAGAATAATGGGCGGCAACAGCTCATCCCCACATCTACCCAGTCTATTGATTCAACATGGGTCAAAACCCATGACATGACTGTCACGCTCACCTGATTCCCACGGAGGCGCAGGTCTGGCTTCGAGTGCTGATGCTTTTTTAATGGTGAAGCGCAGGACTCTGATGATGGACAGGAAGGGCCCCTCTACTCTGGCTTTTCTGGCTCGCAGGAATATTCCCCTGTGCATGAAAAGGGAGTATTACCTACTGACGGAATAATGCTCAAGCCTCCCACTCCCTTCCAACCCTCCTCGATACCCTTCCACGATTCCCTGTGAAGTCTCACCTTAGGGTTTGGAAGGATGAGCTCTCCATCCTGCTTCTGATGCAGGGGCGCGTTGAAACCCAGTTACTTCACTGGATTGAGGTTTTATGGGAGTTCAATATAAGCTTGACTATTCAGGTGAGGCGCTGTAAGAGTTCTGTTGCAAGTTCAAAAGTTCAAGCTTAATAATAATGTTCATTGTCTTATTGCAGCAAGCGCTAATGCTTATGTCTTTTTCCCCTTAGGGGCCGGGGTTCGGAATGCCGGAGATATGGCGCCGACCCGAAGTGTAAGTTCTGGATGAGCGTTCAGGTAATGTCTTTGCAATCGCTCATTCAATGTCTTTGTCTTTTTTCCCTATTGGGGCCGGGGCCCGGAATGCCTGGAAGCGGCAGGACCCGAAATGAAATGGGAATGACCCAACAGGTAAGTCTTAGAAGGAAACTGAGCTTTTCCTTTTTCCCTTCCTTCTCTCACCTTGTTTTCTTGTCTTTTTCTCTCTAGGCTCTGGGAAGTGGCTGCGGATCCGGATGATCGCTGCTGAAGATGGAGGCGCCCAGGAAAGGTGAGTGAAATGCAGCGCTGCAGCGGTCGAAACGAAATGCTTTTAAAATGATGTCTTCCCTTTCAGGATCGTCAGTGTGATGTCCCCGTGATGCAGCTTTAGCAGGTAAGGTCTTCTTTCTCTCCAATTCCTTCTTATCTCCGTTTGCAGGCGACCCAGGATGCTGACAGGCGTGGCTGAAGTCCAGATGCAGGAGCTGACACGGTGAGCGTCCAGCTGCGAGGAGCAGAACAACGCGAAGCGTGAGTTGCTGATCGGGCGTGGTTTAAATAGCTTTGGAAGAGGTTCCAGGCATGTACCCTTCCACCGATCAGGTATGTATCCTTCCCCGACCACACCCAGGTGGAAAGTAGTCCCACAGGTAAAGTAGTTCCATTCAGGCCTCAAGAGGGCCTGGATGTAGCAGCATGGTCTGCATCAGGTAAGTGCACATTAAAACACTTGAACACATGTCTAGCTTTATGAGCCTGGCGCCTAAGGCGCCAGGACAGGGGTCCAACATGAGCTTGGCGCCTAAGGCGCCAGGACTGTGTCCAAAGGGCCCCAGCTTGGGCCCGCTGGCACTTCCCTGGGGGGGAATGATGCCTGCCTCTGGGGTTGCTGGGTCGGACCTGGCTCCTTGGAGGTAGGCATCATGACAATGGCGAAGGCCAGTTTGCACGTTAGTTCACCACGCTAGGCATTGGTCTGTCCCTGGACATACCTCAAACAAGGAGGTCCCTCTGCCTCTTGTGAGTATTCTGAGGGCCTTCTCCCATTTAACCCCCTTAGGAATACCTCCCAGATAATGGAGTGTCATGTCCAGATGCCCGCTGGTTTTGGTGCACTTTACAAATGGAAAAACTAAATAAAATGTCCCATTATTTCTCCTAAGAGTATACAAAATACTGTGAAGAAGAAGAGACCAGGAGTAATACACACTTACCCTACCGAATATCACTATAGTACTGGGACGAAGAAAATTCAAACTGAGGTACACCAATATGCTCAATGGAGATGTCCCAATAATAAGCCCAGGATACTCGATGGAGACGTCCCAATAATAAGTCCACGCAAGGTCAGGCAATTGAAGTTAAGAATGCCCACCTGCAACCTGTTAAAACCTCAGAAGAGTATAAAATGGACACAGCCAGAAAGCAAGTAGAGCAAGTTGGAAGGAAATGCCCGATTTACACAGGATCAGCTGGAGCAGGACAGCATACAGAGACGCTAAGGGTCTGCAAGTTAAAGCAGCAAGAGGAAGCGTAGCGAGTGAGCCTTGTCTCCATGGAGCCAGAGAAGTACATGAAAGGGCATCAGGAGGCTTGCTATTCCCTTTTGAAGTGTTTTCAAGAAAATGCTCGTTCCCCTGGGCTTAGAAGGGAGCCCAGGAGTGTCAGGAGGGCATGCAGTGAGACCCTAACCTCAGAGGGAAAAGACGTTAATTAGGAATGCCAAAATAACGCAACCGGTAAGTCAAATGCAATAAAAAACCTGGTGTGTGCTTTTGAGCGAGTCAATACACAGTAACAGAGAATGCGCTTAAGGAAGAAAGACGTGTTGGTTAAAACCTCTGAATGCTGTTAATATAACAATGAAGTGGTACATAGTTGGAGTGCTTCTGTGTATGAAAACACGTTCTCAAAAGCCTTTGTATGAATCAAAAAAGCCTCAAAAGAGAAGGGGAGCTGTGCGCGGAAACGACGTGGAAGCAAAATCCAGAGGAACATTGTTACTAGTGAAATGCATGAGAAAAGTGTTAAATGTTAGTGAAACATTGATGCACGAAAGAAAGTGAAATTTAAACGAGAATTGCATTTTTGTCAATGAACTGTAAGGAGAAGACACAGCTAAAAGCCAGGGCACCTGGCTGTGCAACCTTTAATGGGTGGACCGTGTGGTTTGACACCTGCGCCACGACCCGGAGAGGCCCTGCCGAGTAAGTGAACTGTGTGGCAAGCTGAAGTGTAATAAGCCTGGAGTCATTGACTATCGGGGAAGGGAACCCCTAACGAAGTAAGTTGAACTGTTGGTTTTTGTAAATTGAACTAAGTTAAATTCTTGGGTTAAGTAAAGTGGAACCTGACAAGTTAAACATTGGTGTTTTGAAAACCGAACTTTGTGAAATCAAAAGTGTCTGAGCTTGGGAAAGGGAAGCCTGAGCAACCCATTGAAGAGTCTGAAATGAAGGCTTTGAGTTCGGCAACCCGGAAAAATCCAAAGAACTTTTGAGAAATAGGGTACTGTGAACTTTTAACAAGTGAATTTACAAACATTGTATGTTTTCCTTGTTACCCCTTATTCAATTCTTACTCAAAGTAGAACCCATCCTGCTATAGCCACTGGATATGTGCACCTTCGAGGTCGATGCTTTTCTTTATGCCCTACAGGGCAAATTGTCGAAAACTGTCTAAGGTTTAGCACTATCTATTCCGAATGCACTGATATGCCATGAGATTAACTTACTGCCCCTCTCACTAAAGCGTAATTGGAGAAGCCTAAAAAATTATATTAAAATTGTTGACCCTCGAACAAACGCTCTGTATCTGGAGCTCAACAGAATTCTTGGTGATCCCAATATTCGCTCTCTTAATAAACTCACTCTAAAACTCAAGTCAACTCTCAATGAGATCAATGAAACTCCAGAGTCAATAAGTATGTGCCTGCCGAACCAAAAGAAAAAATATCAAAGATATCACTGGTGCATTATGTCTGATCTGATTGGGATTTACCCATCTTTTTATGAATGCAATCTCTTTGGGAGGAAATGGGGCGATAGACCAAAATATCTAATCCAATTCCGCTCTCCAACAGCAAGGAAAATATACCTTTGGTTTAGGCTAAACCAAATACCAATTTATGCAAGAACTAAATATTGGTATAGATGCCGGGGAATTATGGGTTCAGGCACATGCAGTTTTTTGTGTTTCAGATGAAGAGAGTGAAACCTTGAAGCACTTGGTGGTTTATTGTAATTTCTTTGAGGAACCTCGTGATCGAATCTTTAATTTGAGCTCATCAAACAAATCCCATATTGCTATGGAATCATTGTGGAAACGATGCATGGAGGGCTATAGCCTACGACTTACCTTGAAATTGATTGATTTTCTTGCATTAATTGAGCTTAAACTGTCAGAGGTACTGTTGACTGAATAACTAAGTGTATCCTGATTTTCAACTTGCCCGCTGCGAAAACTTGTTTTGCCCTTTTCTTCCTACAAGGTCAAATCAAAGCTGCTCTTGATAATCCACTCCAAAACAATAATGTGTAAATTATGATTTATTGGCATTGTTGGTTGGATTCAGCTTTCTCAGTTATACTTTTACTGTGTATGAATTACTATTTTTAAATTGTATTGTATTTTACATATTGATTGATCGAATGAGTTAATAGCATATCTTTGTATATTCTTTCCATTTTATATATGTAGTTTGTAAATATGTAATTTGATTTTGTAAAGGTCTTATTTGATTAACCCAAAAACAATAATAAAAAAAAAGTGAATCCTGAGTAGCCTGTGCAACTTTGCAAACCTGAGTGTCTTGAACTTGGGCAAGGGTACTATAGAAGAGCTCCAGTTCAAAACTATTTTTACTTTGAATACTATTGAGTTTATCAAGTCCCCTACACATGGTTATTTTATAGAAGTGAGGTCAAGCATAGGTTTTGAAACACAGAATTTTACTTGGGACTGACAGACTTGGACTTATCTTAGTTTACTTTCAGAAAGGGAAAATTCTCACCTTAGTATTCGGGCAAGTTAGGCGTTAAACCATCTTGACTAGTAAAATAAAGATTTTCAAACTATGTCTGTTGTCTGTGTCATCTCTTCATACCGCCCCTCTCTCACACTCACACACGGGCAAATTGTTCTCTTCTCCTCAGTACTGATCATATGTGTATGTCCTAACTAGAAAGAGGGACGGTTCCTTATCCACTTCCGCATTTCAGGCATGGACCGGGACAGAAGTCAAGTCAACAACTCGTGTATGAAGTTATGAGTAATGAAATTCCCATATAAACAAGAAAACCGTTTTCCTTTGGGAGGATAACAAGTATCCCTAAATTGGGATTGCCTGTCCTCTAAGGGGAGCTGGGGTGGGAGGGGGTCACCCCCACTGAGATCCCACTTGTCCTGTACCCTAGGGGGTGTTAAGCTTAGCAGACTCACCTCTCTAGTCCCAAAGGAGATGCCTACCCTTGGGGAGATGATATGAATTCCCTGGAATTTGTCACAATATGTCGAGAAATGGAACCTAAAAGAGAAATCGAGCCACCTTGTTTAGAATGTGTTAATTGGAGTACCATGTATGTTTTGGCAATTGAAGCAAGTCCTTTACAGCATATCCATAATATTCTCTGTTCTGCCGGCTAACATTTCCAGACCAGCTGAATTAATATGGTCTTCTGGCTACGACTTAATGTGTGATCCTAAAGATCTACTGTTACTTTGAATGCCCACATTTTGACGAGATGAATTATAGCAACATATGATGATTGCTAAAATGGAATGTATAAATTGATAAGACAACAAATCATAATATTAGATGATCAATAATATTGCATAGATACATCAATTAATGAATTTGCTACCTACCGATTTCTGCCCTGCTCATAAAAAGCCATCTTTATTATGAATAACAATCGGACCAGATTGTTTTGCTCTTATGTCTCTCATGAGTTTCTTTTGAAGTGTGGGTCTCCTAATTTGTATGTGATCACACGTAATAACCATAGTTAACATCTTCATAAGAAGACTAGGGTCCTTCTCAGGGATGAGGGCGAGGAGGAGATGCTAAGTGGACTGTGGCGCCTCCTTTTACCATTCCCATCTCAGTCCCCAGTTTCTTAACTTGGGGTTTTGGGTGCATATTTCGACTAAGCTTCAAAGATTTAATAATGAGCAGTACAGTATCAGTGTTTGTAATCATCAAGATGCTGGGCATTAACTTGCCTGTAAAAGTAAGATGGAAATAGTAGGATACAGGTATATTTTTTTATATTTTATTTGCCTGGAGGGTTCGACTTTTCTTTGTTTTCTTGAAACAAAAACGATTTATTTTTAGTGAAGGTGCATTATGTTCACTTCAAAATACTTGTGCCTGACTCGGTCACATATGAAACAAGAATGTTCTGGTGTTGTTCAGTACACCCAGTCCATCCTATACCCCATTCTCTGCTGTTGTTCACATGGTTTCCTATTTTCATTGCAGGCCCAGTTTGTGCGAGAACGCAATGTCTGATGCAGATGACGTGGAGGCAGCTGGGACAGCCAAAGTTCAGATTGGAATGAAGTAAGTGCTTAAATTTACCTGATGCCTTTTAGAGGTAAACTAATCCATGTAGTCTGTGTCTGCGTACATTTTACTTCAACAGCAATCGAAACAGGAACGTTCTTTACTGTATTTTCCAAAACAGGGCACAGTTCTTTTATCCTAAAGTTGCAAAGTTGGGTCAGTATAGTACATTTGAGGATTCTTGGCATGTAGTTGGTCCAGAGAAGCTAGATAGATGGTATTCCACTGCCTGGAGCTGGTCACATGGTCGCTTTTCAAGCACTTCTAATGTATTTGCTGATTGTTCGGCAGAAATCAGATGAGGGTCAGGGACCGTGTTGGCAGCAGTATTATATAAACCTGAACAACCTAACACAGATCAGGCTTTTCATTGGCCCAGGGCATCTACTTGCCTGTGGGACAGATGGGCCTTGCTGACATGGTATAATATATGATGGAATTATAGGACTGAATGATTAATGACAATAAAAGCCTCTATGAATGCATCAAGGAATTGACGATTTTTTAAAAGCTGGTCTCCTTCCATGTTACTCATTGCTTGAGTAAGTCAGATACAAGGTTCTACCTCTTGAGAGGAAAGCGGTCTGAACTTGAAACTTTAAAGCAAGTCTTTAATATTAGGCAAAACTCTCTACCGTGGTGGTTCACAGTCACAGAGATACATAGTGAGCAATAGGCTTTCGAATGTAACAGGAGCCCTAGATCCAGAAGGCCCTTTACAGAAGATGAAGAGTCTTCAATCATTTGAGAGTCTTTGAAGTTGGCACAAGATCAAACCACCTCATACCAAATATGATTCTCAAGGTAAGCGTTCCTTTTTTTGTGCAATATACTGCTCTTCAGCCAACAGACATAATTAAAGGGTGACCTTTTGCATATGCTTAATATGCAGAGGTATCTTTTGTAAGTTGCCCATTGAAAAATGTCTACCTTTGCCAGTTGCTCAGGAGCCTGCAAAGTTTGGCTCTCCAGATGTTTGGACTACAAGTGCCACCATTTCTAGCCATCTTGTCAATAGTGCAATAGTTTGTGATCTTCCACAGAACCTTTTCTCATTGTTGCACTGCAGTCTTCATTTGTTGCTTTCTTTACCCTATTGAATATAGCATGTGGTAAAGGCTGAAAGCGAAATATCCATTTCATGCAGTGCAAAGAGCTTACGTAATGCAGACAAGGGTTAGTGATAGCCATTGACACGGTTCTTTGAACGTCTGTGGCATTCACAGAAAAGGGCTGCCATGAACCCTACTGGGTGTTTTCAGTAGATTGTGAATGCCTCCGGGAGAAGCCAGTCAGAAAGCCTCTAAAGAACTAATCGGAACATATCATCAAATACAACAATCTATTTTTCTTTCTGTGTGTTTATGTATTCTTCGTTTATGTGTGTTCATATATTCTTGTTGTAAACATTGAGGCTTTGCATATTAATATGCATTTCTTTTCCCAGGTATGATGATACAAATTCACAATTTGCAATATTTGTCGTCCAATTGAGTAACTCCTCTGGCCTCTACCTGGAACAAGATCAGAAAGTGTAAGTATGAGGGAATCGAAGTGTAGCCTATTTCGCTTATTGTCCCCGTTATGAAAATAGTACTTTCAAACACTCCATCTACCGCTACATTGCAGAGAATCGTTTTTGTTTTTTAAGCATTCACCATCTGCTAGCTCAAGTTGACAAACCCAAGAAAAGTGAGTTTATGGACGTTATCGGACTGGACGACCTTCCGTAGCAGCCATTGGTGTGATTTTTGCCATGAATACGTTGCAGTAGATGTCTCCCTTAACCCCACACAAGCACATGCATTTTACCATGTATGCCTCTGTCCTCCTCTTATCCAGGAGTAGATGAAGACGCTTTCATGATGAAGCCTTTAGGGGTGCACTCTTTTCAGTTTCCCCTTGATTGATCTGCAGTGCTGACAGGAATCATTCTCCTTTTAAGCCACTGTTTCCCTCTCAAAGTTCGATGGTTGACAGTCGATGACAATTCCATTTCTAGTAGTCCCAACAGAGATGCCTTTTAACCAATACCGACTTAATGCCAGGAAATATAACTGACACTGTTGTTCCCAGAAAAGTGGATAAATGCATTGTACCTTGTAAGCGATAGTCGAGGCAATCACCCACACCCAACTGGAAATCGTACAAATGATCAAGGGCACTTTGGCAGGTCACCACACGCCAGCATGATGCATTCAGCGTGCAAATACATACACTACATTTATAGACTCGCAGGGAGGAGAAGATGTGAAGTTACCTGCAATCCAATCATCAAGAAATGGCGATCTTCTCCTCCCTTTCAATCATGTTGTACCACATGTGGCAGTTCGCAAAAAAGGTAGGTAGGTTTTGTCAGGATAAAGGAAGCCTCTTCCCCCTCCCTTCACCCCCCTAAACGTGTACTTTCATAAGCACGCAAATGCTGAAAACGTATCTTCCTTTTCTCACCGAGTTCAAGATCGGCTAATTTTCTCATCTATCAAGGACGAAGACATTGCCAGATGTCATGTTTAGTTTCAACACTTTGCATCTACTGAATTATTAAAACGCAATTTTTATAATATTCCCTCAATTCAAAGCATAGGCTTTCTAATTTATGTGAACTGTGAATTGTGCACACATCACATCAAGAGCCTTTCCTGTAAAATATGCTTAAAAATTCATAATAATTCACTTCGAGACAAAGGTTCTGGGTTTATTGATGGCAATTAATTTGTAGCTGCATTGTCCACCTGTTTTTAAACGTTCTGATTGGTTTTGATGCATATATAAAAAAACAAAATCACTAAACATTTGGGTGTTGTTCAAGTATTGTGTTTTTCTTTTGTTTCGAATATTGGATCTGTGTGGTTTTGAGCATATTCATTTTTTCACTAATGTCACATGGTGATGGTTTAGTGGTGTTGTTTATAGTCATGTGATTTTTGATCTGCATGGTGTTTTTTGTCTTGGCGATTATCTCGTGAGATTCATATAGGAGATACTACATGTAAGCTTTTTTGTGTGTCTAAAAATGTTTTTGCTCCTACTCATTTTATTTGGTATTTTTATATATGCATATATGTCTTTATGGATATAAACCAAGTGTTTGATGCATTTCCAACAAGAATTGTGCAAATATACATTTATGTTTTCAGACCCATAGTCTGGAACTGTTTTATTATCACTTTGAAAGCATAATATATTACAGGAAACGATCGTGATGTGATGTCTGTTGTTTGTTTACCCAAATCATCCTTTCTTGTATAATCGGGTCCCTCCATGATGTTTTTTAACTGTGAATTCTGTGCCATGTTAAGCCATGCCATATTCATACAAATCCTACTTTTGCAGGTATATTCGTGTGGCTGTCCTGCCATCTAATGAAAATGTAAGCTGTTTGTTCCGCACCAAATCTGTGGACTCCGCTGACAATCTCCTGTTCAATGAAATCTTCTGTGTGCCTATCTCTCATGTCTCGTTACGGCAGAAGACCTTGAGGGTTGATGCCTGCACAATTGAAAGCCCCCACCTTGAAGAGTGCTTGGTAAGAGAAATGAAAATGTTGGTGTCTGCCATGTTTCCGAACTCAGAACATCGTAACTAGCACTGAAGAGTAAAGGGGGCACATCTGTTTTCTCCTGTACCTAAAGCAATGCATATGATACCTGAAAACAATGTACAGGAGGGGGCCTAACTGCAGTACTTCAAGGGCTACACCCAAACGTGCAGCTCATCATAGGTAGGCCATCTCCTCATTGGGTATTCTTAGCTGCCTGGAGGAGGCATTGCCCAGAGAAATCCCTGCACCCCCATTTCCACACACTACTGCACCACAAGACTATATTTAAATATAGCATGCATTTATGCTACCTAAGATTTAAAGTTAGCCATGTGAAGTAGCAGTATGGTGTGGTGTGGAGTAAGGTTCAATTTATAGTCTGCTGGGATTAGTAAATTTGGACTGGGTGTTGGGTGTAACATTGGCATTCCCCCAGCCCCTTTGTAGACTTTACAGGGTGTAAATAATAACTGTTTAAAAAAGATAACATTTTATTTTCTCACTAATTTCCCCCTTTTTGAAATGTTTGTTTTTCACAGTTAATTTCACAGGTTTAGTCAGAGATCGTGTCCTTTATTCCACAGTGATGGCCGATTCTGAGCTTTTGATAAAAGTAGTGAAGACAGCAGACATTCTCCCTTCCAGTTTCCAACACCATCATTCTAAGATGGTGGAAGAATTGGATGGGAGATAGTGTTTTCTAGCAGCAAAAGCTGCTAAAATATACTTTTCATAGAAACCTGTGCACCAGCGGCATAGTGACCCTTTTCTAATTTAAAAAAGTTTTCTTATGCTTTCAGTAAACTTGAAAAGTTGTGCTGCCATCTAGGAAAAGCAATTTTTGCGAAAGAGCTTATGTGTGCAATATAGTTTAAGGAATCCTCACAGTTGCTGTATATTAGCTCCTTTTTTGACGTGCAAACCCAGGGTTTTTGGAAGGAGAATCCCCTCACGGTGCCTGCGCTGCATTCTTGATGGATTCTGGGCTGCTGGCAAGTCATAAATCAGACACATGCAAAAGTCAAGGATTTGTCAGTCCGCTGCATTTTCACTTTGACAGAAAATTGTGCTTTTCATCCTTCATGCACTAACACTTTACTCGTTTCTTTTGCATGCACCTCAGAATCGGGCACTGAGGGTTTCCATACATCTCTTCTATAGAGTCCACTTTGTGTATTGTTGTGTCTGTCATTCTGGCCATAAAATGGACGAATACATTCATTTTGTGCAAGTTAATGGTGGTGATGGTGTGTGTTTATATAGGCATACGTGTTTTGGAGCTAGCCTGGAGTGTACGTGTGCTTGGGTATGAAATACATTGGATAATATCCATCATTCTAGATCTGGATAGCTGCAATATCCGGTTTGCAGAGACTCTGCCACGTCTTTTAATAATAAACTAGTAATTTATTTGCATACCAGATTATTGCGCTTGTCCTTTGATAATCCCAGTCAGAGTTAAATGCAATTTGTACATGTCAAATATTATAGTAAACCAAATATTGAGTGTGCCCCGCCGACACGTGTTTTGACCACAGGTCGTGTTCGAGGCTTTAGAATGCGCTTCTGACACGTTAACAGCAATTATTTACTTCTAAAATATATTTGTCATAATCCGTAAACATTTGAATTTTTCAAATATTTTACATATTTTGTAACAAAAAACCGTAATTCACCAGAAAGTATGACAATTCCCAAGAGGAGATTTCCGCAATGGTTATACAAAGACCATACATCAAACACAAATATTTCCAAAAGTAATTTCAAGAAGTTTTTAAATGCATCATAAAGTAAAACAAAACCAATCTGAAGCATGAGAAAAAAAAAACATAGAGATAAAAAGATAAAAGAAATGATTATTAGTCAAATGTTGACTTAATAAATTAGCATCATGTCGTAGTTAATTTGTCCTTGAGTACTATAACCAAAATTGTGACATGGTTTATATATTGCTTTCTGCAGATTTCCTTTTACATTCATTATTGAACTGAAAGGAGTTGTGCACCTACACCGCCTCGTGAATCAAGGCCAAGCTTGTGAGACAAATCGGTGTTGGTGTACTCCCATTAGCTATAAGTTGTGTTCAACTTTGAGTTGCCATTCCGTATTAACTCCAAAATAAAAAATATATTACTTAATAATATTGAATTCGTTTCACTCACCGTAAATCTTTTTTTATTCCCATAGGCCAAATAATGTTGTATATACAGCATTGTAATTCTATTAATGATATATGTCCCCATGTCAGTGTAATGAGATTCACATTTTTCCTCACCCCTAACTCTTCCGGGGTACAATCTTGAGTTTGATATAATTCATTAATTGCACCTCGAAAAACTGTATAGCTGATCAGTTATTTCATGTCTGAAAAGATTGTTAATTGTTCTTTGATGTATGGTCTTTTAAACAAATTACCATTATTTGTTTGATTATGTATCACCAGTGTAATCCCATAATGGCAAACATGTTGCTTACCTAATTAGTGGTTCAATTCCGTTCAAAATCAGTTCTTAATTGAGGATGTCCGGTCATCATTCATTGGCGTGCCACGTATATTAATGGCACAACCGCCATTTTGAATGTTTATTATATAGCGGCGGTTGATTAACATTGAAGAAATTATGTATTGGTGAGTTACTAATGAAAGCAGAAAATATTATCGATCTGTATGGTTGAATGAGACTGATAATGGTGGTGGTTCCTGTTATAGTTTCTAAATCTCCCAAGTGGTCTGCTGGATCACACCCACACTGCTATTCCTCTTAAATGAGGTCATAGTAAAATATGTAGGTATATATTTCCACTTAAAATTTTGAAATTGCATTACCATAATAACCCAATCCCGATTATATTATTACTTAAATTAGTAATAAGTATAATGTATCCTATGTTTACCTGGTTGGGAATTATCCCAATCTGTGATCCTATCCATTTGGTCAGTGTGATCCCCTATATGTCAGCTGGGCATGCTCAAATAAATGGTTTACTATAATACCATGATGTGTTTTTGACTTGTACAAATTCATATAACTAGGACAAGCGCAATAATCTTCTATGCAAATATTGTATTTGTTTATATAGGCACGTCTCCTCTGTAAGTGTATTGGTGACTCTACCCCATGTAATGGGTGGGTCCATGTGTTTGTTCCAGCAAGATAATGTTGCTGAGGATGTATGTGTGTGCATGCGCATTCCCCATCCTCAATTTACATTTTTGTTACTTTATTCGCTTGTTCCAAAGGTATGGGATGTTGGGGATGTTGCGTCTCTGTGCATGTGTGAGTAGGCCTCATCCGCAATGGATGTGTGGATGACTCTGGATCACCTCTGCTGAGTGTTTCTCTCTGCATTCATACTGCAGTTTTTCTCAATGTGTATGGTTGTCTGTCATTTTCCACACGTTTGTTCTGTGATTGATGTTTGTGTGAGAATGCCACATCTACAGCTAACATGTGAGTCACTCTTAACGTGCATTGCATGCATAAATATTTGGATCATAATTTATTTCTTTGAAAGGTGAATGTTGACGTTATCGGAGTGTTTGTCTGCATGTACATTCTGTGGTTCCCAATTGTTCCATATGTATCTTTTCTTGGTGATTTGAGTTTGTATGTGTGCTACACAGTGTGCAAACATATCTCAACAGACCTACCTACTGCACATACATGAATATAATAATCTTCCTTAAAAAGAGAATATCTCGAGTTTAGCTGATCTCATTTTCGAAAGGACTATGGCGTGCACTAGTTCCAAGTAAGTGCTAGGTGTATGCTGAAAATCGAGAAAATCCCAACATTGTTTTTTGTGGGTCTATGTAAAACACATTGCTTTTGTGAACATTCTTTTTATCCATGGAAACACTCATAAACCTTCACCAAAGAAGTCATGATTATTCAGATTTGGTCGTATTAGTTGCCTGACAAATTTGGTGAGCTTTCATGGATGATGATAAAAGTTACAGTAGACAATGTTTTTGACTTTTTGTACGTAAAGTGTCATGTGACCTATACTACAGTGTCGCTAGTATCACACTATGATATAAGATTCTCCATGATATGCCAATTGTAGAGTTGAGAATTTCTTGACATGGACCACAAAAGAAGCAGCCTAATAAAATTGCTGCAGATGCACTTTGTCATAGGTCAGTGAGACCACATCTCGCCCACCGTTGGTCTTCTTTGCAGGCGTGAAGTTCATCAGCAAATTGCTTTTAACTCCTTCTCCATGACCCACAGAACATTCTACTGCAATTGTCCATTCATCTTCTTGGAGAAATCTATCCACTTGCTAACAGTGCCTTTCAAATCAAGTCGTCTCATCTACTTAAATCAGCCAATTTTTCACAACCCCTACTTGCCATAAGGATTTTTTCAATTTTTCACACCCACGTTTACATTCTTTGCAGTTTTCCAATAATGCGAAAACCAACTCCTTTTATTTTAGAAAATCAATAAAAACAGAACCTTTTTATTGTGTCCATACCTATATCGATTTGACGATCTGGTACATGAATGCCACTCTACCTTGTTCTTCAGTGCCAAGATGGCTGTAAGTGAATGTATATGGTTTGCAAATAAAATAGCCTAACATATCACCCACTGTCTCACTGACCAAACGGTGCATAATTATGCCCCTGATAATATGTTTGAAGCATGGCAAAAACATGTATTAAGCAGCAATACATGACAAATGCAAAGTCCTGCAACCTCCAAGAGGTTTGCATATGATGTCACTTGACTGGCAGATTTGTTTTCTGTTATACTTATTTGAAAATGCAGAAAGAATGTGTTGGGTAAAAAGCCCTTTAAATAGGACGAAGAATGATCATAGCAATCCTCTTACTGGGTCCCTTCCAGTGCCAAGAAGTGATGGAGGTAAAAGGATGAATTAAAACCAGATAACATTAAAATGGGAGCGGAAGGGGCAAGCTTCGGATGAAGGTAGCCAGGGTGTGCCATTGTTTCAGGCTTCTGATCTAATTATCCAGCATTCTAATATACTGCTTGATAATTATAGGCTAATAAAAAATCAACGTTGTTTTCATGTAATTAGGTCTCCTTTTAATCTTTGCTTTTGGTTTCCATGGCTGCCTCCTGAGTTTACATTCAGATTTGTTAGACTGTGCACAATAATAGTATAAGCCCTCCAAGTAACTCCATCGCTGTATGTCTCATAATTTGCAGCAGTGCAATTATTTGTTTCAACCTTACCAAAATGGGGGAGTAATATAATGCCACAAATAAAGAGTCTATAGAAGTAATTGGAGAGATTGTGTGTGATGTTATTCAGAAATACCTGTTAATGAGGCTGTGTAAATTACAGTAGGGTCTGTTGAAACTGGCAACAGTGACTCCTACTGGTGCGTGTTAACAAAGTATGTAAGTTGTAAAGAATTGGATTTGTCTTTGCATTCTAGCTTTCCTCGCTATTTCTATTTAAAGTGCTATCTTTTTTGTCGATTGCCACTTTTTTTGTTGTAATTTTCGTAATTGGCACGCGTTCTAACCGTTGCCGTTCATTGTAACCCTTTTATTTGCTGTTGTAACCTACAGGGCGGAGCTCAGATAAGCTTAGCTGAGGTTTCCAGGTCTGGAGAAAAGTCAACACGTTGGTATAACTTACTCAGCTACCGATATCTGAAGAACAAAAGCAGGAAAACGAAACCCAGAGCCCCTGAAATACCCAGTGCTGAAAATCCGGTGAGGACTATTGCTAACACTAATAATGCAACATACCTTTTTGCAGGTGTTTGCCTGTAAGGTAAACTTGGTAGGATAATGTATTAGCTGTAGCGTTATTTTTGTGCTTGAAAGGTCTTTAGGTCTAAACCTGGTGATATGACTCAGACATTGATTTTTTTGAGGTGGTTAAAAGGACTAGCATTTTGTTGAATAACAATAACATATGTTCGAAGAGAACCCCCCACGACAAATTAATATTCCCGGGGAATATGTTTAGAAGATGCTGAGGAGTAGCTAGTCTTCCCAGAGCTGCCAACCAGCAGTAGATGCTTGCCATCTTGTTCACTGCCAGGCGCCACACCAATATACCTATTTATATAATTCAATCTAACCCTGCCTGTGAACCACATCATGCCACGTAGATCACTCCCCCATTAGCAATAGGTTAGCCAACAACCAGGCTGGTGTGTAAAAAAAGAATATATATTTATCAATTGATATGTCAAATGTATATTTACACAAAATCACGCAGCACACCACCTCACTCCATGGCCCAACAGTTTTTTCTTTCCTGACAATTCACTTTTTTACACAAATTAGAAACTCCAGTTGGTTTAGGATAACAGAGACTCTTTAACCCAACAACATGTACAGTTTTCCTTCTTGGGTTCTTTTCCATCCAGTTTACATAGAAACGCAGCTCTATAGAATACTTCATACACTTGGGCCACTCACAAAATACTCTTAATGTGCAGAATTGTGCAGCACCACCTGGACATGACTTCACAATACACTTTGCATGGGGTTTACTTTAAATAAAAGGTAGCGCCTTGAAACACGACGGATTATACACGTGGCAATATACTTTACATGAAGTTTACTTTAAATAACATGCAACACTTTTCTGTTAGTAAAAAGAAATTTGACATGCGCAGCACTCTTTATCTCCATGCACTCTTGGCAATGCTAGCAGTGTTATAGCACAACGCACTTTTAAGAAAAACATATTTGTATATATATGGAACCTTTTTTCCTTCACCCCTATGCAATGAAAAATCCCTCTTCTATTAGGAGTCACTTTCTCACTTTCTGCAGAGATGTGCTTTTAAATCAGTGACTTCACTCTGTTTAATTTTGCAATGACAATTTTCCTATGCCACACACCTAGATATTCAGTTATGATATGCAACCCCTGTGCTTTAAGGAAGGGTTCAGGGAGTGCTAAACCATTATGAATTGTTTTTACATGCAACCGTTCCCTTTAGGGGATTTAGGAGTTGGCCACAATAAGCTAAGGGGTACACACTTATTTTAAATATACCTCTCATCAGCACTCGGACATAGTTTGTAGGTTTCAAGCTCACCCTGCTTCCTTCGATTATATTACAGTCAATTCAAATATTATTTAGTAAAAATGCTAAGGATCTACTTGGCCCCAACAAATCACTAAGGGGAAGGTATAAAATCAAACGCATCCCCACAAGACCTGGTACTATTGGACACGTTTACTTACATGGAATATCTCTGGGTTTGGTACTGTCATCTCCTGAATCATCTCATGGGCCGCATCGGGACTTGGTTAGATGGCCTCTTCAGGTTCAGTCATGGAGGCCTCCCACAGCAATCCCCCCTATTTGCCTTTCCTGATTTTGGATCCCTAGTCTGTTGCTTTTCTAGGTTTCCTACAATTGCGGTCTCCCAGGCAATGTTAGTTTTCCAGAAATGTTTCAGTAGTCCCACTCTGATCATATAAAACAGCTGTCCCCTTATCCCATTGTGCTTCTCCTTACAAATCTGTAACCACTACCCCAAAATATCCAAATTAGAAAAGATCGGCTCATTGCCTATAATTTCCAATTGGGCATCTATTTTCCTCTGCTTAAACAAGGCCTAGGCTCTTCTCTTTGGATTGGTTCTTTTAGTTAATAAGCCTCAATCCTTCAGAGTTATGACTCTACCCCTTTGAAATTGACATTCAGTTATGACCTTAAACACGACAACATGGCAATTTCTTTCAATCTACAAATAAGCATCATAAAATATATATACATCATTGGTCTGATCATGCCGGAACTTAATGAAATGTCTCATTTCAGCATGAGGTTGCAGGTTCAATTTGCAGATATTTGTAATTTATTCAACAAATATAACAGTTATGAACACAAGATTTTGTGCACAAATACCTAATTCCACAAGCTATCATCTCCCTGAATCTCCTCTTTGTAACATTTTCAGGGAAGCTATCATAACATTTCAACTTATATCTTCAGTTCTCAAGATGGGAATGTTATAAGTGTTGCATCATTCCACAGGGCTTTCCATGATCTTTTCAAAGATATTTCAATGATTACTGTGATAGTTATGGTTCCCAAGATAATGGCCAACGTATGATCCTCCATATAATCCTATATAAAAATAATGACATGTATGTTTTCCCTTCAATTAACTGCCATATTTTTGTTCCCAGGATCTGGCCTTTGTTGGCCCATGACTGCCATAAGGCACTTAACATTTCTTTTCTTTCTCCCAGGCCTAATGCCCATCTTTCCTGATCTTCCTTGAGCAGAGGATATAACTCTGCCCCATCACTGATGTCACAGTGTCCTGTAACCTGTCCATCAGATCACCAGGAATCAGATTTTACTTCTGTTTATTTTTAAGAGTGGACTTCCATTAACTGGTTCTTTTGTTTTCACAGTGGCCATCTGTTCACCTCATAAAACCTTATTACGGTCAAAGCGCCCCCTTCCTTGGCTCTGTAAGCTTTGAAGACATTCCCTGATATTCAGATAATTGGTAGAGGGCAGGGCAGGTGCCTGGGACTTCAAATCTCATGAGAACATGTCTTTTGGGATAAGCACAGTTTTTATACATGCAGAAAACTGGTATTTTTGAATTCTGCAATTCCTTTACACATTGGCCTGCTTTAATAGCTTGCATCATGCCATCAGTGTCCAACTTCACATTATAATATACATTTGAATGGTTCAGGCCAGGGAGTTACTTTCAACCCAAACTGCATAATGTATTCATTTCTATGGCAGCTTTTCACTTTGGGAATAATACATGTGTGTCTCAATGGCCTGTAATGGAAGGTAGGCCTCTGGTTTTGGGCTTTGTCATTCAAACTCCAGGCCCATTTAATTGTATTTGTCTTTTTTCTGAAACCAACATTCAGTTACTTCATAGTTCCGAATGACATGCTGGCCTATTCTCTGCCAGTCAACGGTGTGGGTTCTACACTTTTAGGCCTCAGTTAGCCAAATGCAGTTTCGTTTTGTCTTGGGGCGGCATTTAAACCCCTCAGATCCCACCATAACCAGGCTAAGGATAGGAGAAGCTAACCCCCAGCCCCGCCCCACACCCATTCCTAATGGATTGTGACGGCATCAGGGAGAAGACACTTTTTAATAGCCATGTGGAAGGGCATCCAAATTCTGTAGGCTGTTATCTTTACAGTACTCGTGCATGGACGTCTTGCCAATTATTGAGTGCTTCATGGTTATGATTGTGTAATTGTAAAGTTTTTACTAAACTAAGGATCAGACCAGAGAAAACAAGAGAACTAAACCATAATTTAAAACAAATGATTTCGACGCTTGAAAACGAACAAGGTCAAAAAAGGATTGATTACACCCTGCTTTATAGAACATTTGTTACAGAAAGGAAGCTTGGAAGTAACCATCAAACACCACCCCACCAAGACCAGTATGATGGTCGTATACGAGAAAAGAAAAAAGCATTAAGGAATCAGACGACAAAAAAAAATTAAATACGACAACTGGAGTAAAGAGATACATAAGCTAAAACAAAAATACAGAAACTGGTTACATTTACACAAGAAGACCTTGCTAAATCAGGATGCAGAAAGAATGCTGGGAAAAATAAGAACCAAAAATACAGCTGAAATCTGGGCAATCATCAACCAAGTGGAGAAGCCTCAAGCAATAAGTCAGATGAACCCAATTAGGGCTTCATCATGGGTTAAGCACTACACAGAGCTGCAAGGAGAAAGTTATACCGACCCAAAGCGGAAATCAACGACAAACAAAAATGAGGCAATAATAGATATCAGTATTGAGGCAATTGAGAACATCCTAAAAAAACTGAAAGACTCGAGAGCCCCTGGATCCGACGGGCTGACGAATGTAATACTGAAAAGTAACACAGGCGAATGGGCTAAATTTCTTCACCTTCTATTTAATTACATATTAACAACAGAAAAAATTCCAGATTCCTGGCGAAAGGCAGTAGTGGTGCCCATTTTTAAAAAGGGTCTCAGAACATCAGCAGACAATCACAGACCAATTGCATTACTAGACGTGGTGGGGAAGGTCTTTGCGTCCACACTACTGAAAGCATTAGACCATTGGGTACAGCAAAGTGCATGACGTGATCCTTGGCAATCGGGTTTTGTGAAAGGGAGAGGCACAGCACTTAACATCTTCCTGATTAACTTAATGAAAGCCAGAACACAAAGGAATAAAAACCAAGGAATCTACATGGCGTTTGTAGATTTGTCGAAGGCTTTCGATACCATAAAAAGAGCTAAACTATGGAAGAAAATGGAAAGCTGGGAATGTCCACAGTCACTGGTGGAGAACATCAAAGACTTGTACACGGATACAAGCATCAGAGTCAGATTGGACACAGCGGGTACATTAACAGACGAAATTCAGATAAAAATGGGCTTAAAACAAGGATGCCCGCTGGCTCCGGAACTGTATAACCTGTTCACATCAGACCTCGTGGAGTCATTTGAGTCCACTTGCTGCTTTCCACCAAAAATAGCAGGAAGGCCGATTGGGAGACTGCTTTACGCAGATGACATCGTCCTGATGGACCAAGCCCAAATCGGCTTGCAAAGACAGCTCACAACATTACAATCGTACGTGGACTGTAAACGATCTGGTAATAAATCCAGAAAAATAGAGAATTCTGAAGTTATGCCCCGGAGGTAACAAAAACAGAGGGAAAAAACTTGGATGGTCTCTGAAAAACAAAAAAATCTTGGAAGTTGAAGCGTTCACGTACTTGGGAGCCTGTATAGACAATGCGAAAAACAACATGCCAAGAATAGTGGGGCTAAAAAGGAAAGCAACTAACCTAGCAGCCCAAGGGAGAATTATGCGTAAAAGATACTGCAGATTCACCTTATCACCTCTAATATCCTTCTATAGGATGAAAGTGGTGCCAATATTAACATATGGGGTAGAATCACCAACCCCCCTACAAGCTCAAACATAGTCAATCCTGGAGGGCCTGTTTTGGAGGAAAAACTTACAGCTGCCCAAATCAGTCCCAATACAGCAAATAAGGAGAGAGCTGGCATTGACATCACTCAAAACAATAGCGGTATGGAAGATGTTAAGCTTTTACCGAAAATGTCTTGAGGAAAATACCACGGGAGGATTTGGGGTGCTGAAAAAAGCCCTAAAAGACCAATCTGACATAATCTTAACAGACTGGCAAAAGAAATGTCGAGGGATCCTAGTGAACCTCAGTGAGTCAGAGGACGACTTATGGATCAACCCAGACAAAACTAAAAAGAAACTATACATGGCAGATTGGATTGAAACCCAAGAAGACAACCACAAATACAAAGTTTACGAAAACGTCTGGGCTCAACCACGAAAACTGAACCAGATCCTGAGCTATCTGACTCTATTCCCTAACTGGTACTTCCGAGACCTTTTTCTGAGATTCAGATTGAACATTTTACCAACGGGAGAAATATTACAAAGAAGAAAAAGGTTGGACATCTGTGATAGCTGCAGAATGTGTAAAATAAAAGGAGAGACAGAATCTCTGAAACATCTCAAACTTCAGTGTACCAGTTTAAGGAAAGAGCGAGAGCAGTGCTTAGGGGACATCATTAGAAGTCACATGACAAGGAATGTCGATGAGTGGTGGAGGACTCTAGTAGAAGGAGAAAATATGAAAATGACATTAGCACTCTTAAGACTAGTGATTCTAATCCTCAAGAAACTAGAGGCGATCAACAACATGACCCGGGTACAATAAGGTGTTACCAAGCTCTGCTATCAGGATACAGCACATCAAACTGAAGACACATCATGGAAGAATGGACATGATCAGGTTAAAGGTTTCAAATATGGAAACCATATAATCTGTTTAATAAAAAATAAAAAATAAAGTTTTTGGTGGCTTGGGTAAGTAACTGTATTCTGTGGCACAAGCATTCCTTTGCAAGAGGGGAAGTACTATGAGCTGTACTTGAAAGGGCCAGACACACTTGTGGGTACACATACTGGAGTTAGCATTCAGGACGTGGGTAAGTGAGCAATAATACGCTCTCTACCTTTTTAATCAGAAATAAGCAGAATGACGTCATAACTTCATGCACTTTCTTTCCTTTGAACCATAAAGCTTCAACGTGTCACCATTGCCCCCCTAATACTGCATTTGTATTGAATATGGCAATTATGTCAAATAGCCATCTATATGTCTGAAATTGACTGATAACATTGAATTTAAAAAGGTTCCTCAGCAGAGAGAGTCCCCAATACGATTAAATGCACGTTTCAAAACAGCACAGTACATATTATTCAGAACGGGCCCATTTTAGTTTCTGGCAAGACTGAACATTGCTTTGATTTATGTTAATCAAAGTGTGATTCTACAGCCCAGGTTAGTCCATTCAGAGTGAGGTTTACATGCTCCTGTGTGCATTTTGTGTTGTTGCTGCCATGCTTCTCCAAATTCAGGTGTTGATATGTACAAATGATTACCAGATGGAAACCAAAGACTTGTTGGTGGTTGATGCTTTTCACAACAGCCCTACTTCTTTTATTCAAGAGCACAGTAATGTAAGAACAGTTTTGGGTAGGGACTTTCCAAACCAATTTACATTCTAGCACTTAAGTCCACAATTTCATAGAAGGGTTGTGGATGTCGAAACAAAACACTAAAAAGGTGACTCCTACCACAATATCTTCTGGGCGAATAAAATACCTCCCTCAATCTGCCAACAGTATTGATATTCATAGTTTATTTATATAGCGCCTATACACAATGTGTTTCAAAGCGCTTCAAGGCAAGGGAAGGAACAAGGGGAAAAATGCAATGACATTCTTGCAAGTCCTTGATACATTAAGAATGCGAAATTAACTATTGTACTATGCCTGGCAACATTTCAGATAGTGCAAGAGCTTTGACAATGATAAGAAGGAGAGGGAGGGTGGTTAGGAGATGAGAACAGACAAGCGACTAATGTACTAGGCCTGACGACATTTCAGGTAGTGCGGGAGGGGGAGTGGCAGGAACAAATACATTTGGAAGGGGAGGAAGCAAACAAGCTGCTATCATACTGGGTCAGGCGACATTTCTGATAGAGTAAGTGCATAAGATAAAGTAAGGGGAGGGGGAGAGAGAGGAGGGGGACAGCAAGATGTAGGATTCAAGTAAACAGGCAAACATGCAAACAACAGGGAGAGGACAACAGGCAAGCATACAGTCCCCCAGGAGGGGAAGAGAAAAGGAGAAAAAAGAGAGCGGTAAGGATAGGAAGGATGAGTATGGTGTGACGAGGTCAAGCGAGCGAGAATTAAATGACCAGGAGCATGTATACAGATGAAAGGTGGTGCCGAGATGGAGAGCACGCCTCAATACAAATGTCCATGAAACATTCCGAGTCTCAGCGTTGGTGTTACCTTAATGGTCTATGTCCATAAGTTAGGCAGTCTCGGTAGGTAGAAGCAGCAGGCTCGGTGCTGATGGGTGAGGCATGCCCCAGGCGAGAGATCAGCTTGAAGCGCTGCCGAGGTGGATGGAGCAAGGGAGCCAGCCTGAGGGGTTTGGGGGGAGTGAAGAGGACCATATTGAGCGTGGAGGCAGGAAGGTAGAGTTCATCCATGCACCAGAGGGGTAGAAGAGGGACATGGCACGCTCCGGCAATGAACAGGGAACAAACAGGGGCCTTAGAAGTTGGGCCTTGGGGAGGGGGGCCAGCATACACCTGCCGGTGTTCGGTTTGGCCATTTTCTACAATTCAAAGGCCAATCACGCAACAGCATCAGCTGTGGCAGGAGCACACAAAGGGGACCATTTTGCGGGCCGACATCTTGGAAGGTGGAAAAGGTACACGGCAAAGGTATGGCCAGTCAACAAACAGGTCATGGCCATGGCGCGCACTCGCCATGCAGGGTATAGATATGCAGGCAGTAGTTTGGCAATGTGCATGCTGCTATTTAGCATGGTGTAATCATACGACGGGTAGCGATATCCAAGTGGAGCCTGCCTGGATCCATAAGAAGGCAGCAGTCCCTTGTGATCGAGCGCAGGATGTAGTAGCAGGTCCCACAGAGGATGAAAGGAGCAACAGCACCAAAATATGAGCTATTTCTTTTTATATGGGGAGGCAACAGGGAACCCCTGCCTGTTGCCACCCCACTTCCCCACCCCTGCAAAACAATCCCAACCCCTTCCAAGCCCCATCCCTCCCCATTTAACTGCAGGACCGGAGCTCTGACTGCTGCCATAGAAATGGAAAAGGGACTACGTCTCTTTTCCCTATGGTGGCGTCCATCTTGGATATGTTTTTTCTTCTTCTGAGATTGGCCTCTTATGGCAGCCAATCCCCGGAAGAAAACCTAGAAAGCCATTTGCACCCACCATGAATCATGGCTACCATGGCTCGGGCTGGCTGTCCATTGCCAGCCATGTCCCACCCCTCCTCCCCCCCCCGGCGCCTCACCTCCTCCGCTCATTCCTTTCATCTTACTCATCTTACCCTTCATATCAAATGAGTTCAGCTCAATGAGCAGAGAGGTTGGCTCTTTCTCCCCCCCCCCCCCAATTCCCAAGTCTGTGTCAATAAATGTTCTTTAGACACAGATAAGCAACTACTTTGGCATGCCATACTTCGCACTGAAAAATGTTACCTAGATCCCAAATTGTTTCAGTGCCACTGCCCTACTTCAGGAGGCCTTCAGGCTAGTTGTTTCCCTCTGGCTTGTAGCCTACATACCACACAGGCCAGAGCCTACCATGAGCTATTAGGGCATATTCAATTCCACCTATGGAAAATGGCACCAGTGGAATTCCCCAAACACATAGCTTGGATATCTGAAAAATGCAATAACAGAAGACATTCGAAATTCATAGAATCAATGGGAATCAAAACCTTGATTCTCTCCCTTGCATTGCCATGCTTGCACTACAGGAACGAAGTTTAAGCAAAACCACCTGTGAGCCTAACTGTGAAATACAGCTGCCAATTGAATGCTGGTGTGTGTCTCCCATTTAAAGCTCATTACCTCATATTGTGCCTACCAGCAGTTTTCTGTGTGCTGTACAGTTAGGCTGTCAGGGCCACTTGATCTTTGCAAGGATAGGTGACCCGTCTAGTAAGTCTGTGCACAACCTCAGATCCTTGCAACTGCTCCATTTTAAGGGGTTCTGCCACCCTTGCTGGGGTGAGAGGAAGGCTTGCAGCTTCTCAAGTGTGCTTTCCGAGGTCTGGAACGCTCTTCACAGTGCATGAAGGAGCACGCTGGCGCTGCTCTGTTCAGGACTGTTTCCAAGACCTTCTTTTAGATCTCGGCCTTCCTCTTGTTTTGTTATTTCAAAATTCAAATTCTATTTATTGGCTTAGTTTGACTGTGTATAGTTTTTTGCACTACCATTTTTTAAAATGTAAACAAAGGAAATATGTTGTTGATAAATACTTCAAGCTTTAATGTGACGGCATAACTGACCGAGTTAATGGCCACTTGGGTTTAAAACCATTCTGAGGTTCTGTACTTGTATTGAGATTTTCGTGAAATGGAAAACTGTGTATGGGTGCTCGTGCTATAATGTGTTCTTCCTCTGATGTTGTTAGTGCTTGCATACACGGAGTTTAACCGTAATTATCGTTATGCAATTATAATTGGCACCTACTTTTTCTGCCTTGGCTGTTTGGCAAGCTGCGTCGACCCTGCTGGGATTAGCAGACCTATAATTTTCTTGGATGACACATCTATTATTATGCGTCCTGCTGTGAGTTTTCATAATAAACTCGTAGAGTGAAATATTTCTGAACCAGATCAAGTTTGGCCCTGCCTTTCTCCTGAACCTCCTGTCTCCCATTGGAATTACAGCGCGATTCATTTTTACAAAGTCTGATAGAATGAACGATTGCAAAGACACCCTCTCAGATGCCTGTATGTGCAAGCCTGGTTCACACAGTGTAGGATTTATTCACCCACCGTGCAATTAACATGAAAGGTCAAAAAATGATATTGCAATTGAATGCATCATTAGAAAATATGATCGCATTATCAGCTAAAATAAAGGCGAAAGACGGTACTGTGATAGTGACATTTTGCTTCCATTGTTTGCGTTGAACAAATAGTGTGTCAAGGTGACCTTTGGCACCCCTGCAAAGCAGGTATTTTGTATGTGGTTTCTAACTGAACTCATTCATGAACTGTGCCATTGGTTGAACAACCTTTTCATTTGTGCATTTTGTAGTGTCCCTCACTGTGGGGACATAGCGCAGCAGCGCACCATAAACGCACCCCACAGGACTGCTGTATAGCAGGAACTGATTTATTCACGCCTCCTCCGCATATACCTTAACTATGGTCATTGGACTACTTGGCGTCCAGCATGCCAGTCACCCGTCACATGCAAGAACTGGTGCTGGATGCTACACCTCCCCCCCCAAAATAACATTGTCCTACCCCATCTTCTCGATCCTTCTCCGGGGCTTCCTCATGGTTTGACTGGGTCTACCATTGTCTTGGAAGCAGGAGTATTCCTCCATTTGTTGGCCGTCCTCAGCATGCACTTCTTCTTCAGACTCGTCTTCGTCCCCTGTGTATCCAGATTCTTCTCTGGTGCAGTACTATTCTTCACTCCGTTCCTGATGATGTGTTGACCAGTCTTTTTGTGTCTTTCTGAAGAATTAACTGTTGCGGGTCACTCGCCAGCCATCTCTTTCCGCAGTGATCATGGAGCCCTTCACTCCTGTGATAGTCAGTAGTCGAGGCTTGTAAGCGATATTCAATCAACACTACAGCTAAGTCAATGCCTAGTCTGGGATGCTGAGGAAAACCCTTATTGATGTATTTTTATATCCAGTTCAGTACTCTGGATGACAACCCTTGTATAACACCCCCCTCTTAGAATCCCCCTGACCCCACTGAGCCAAGAAGTAGGTTTGTTTTGCAAATTAAAAGGTTTATTTGAAAATTTAAACAATATATATATATATATCACACTTTATAATAAATTAATAAATTAATATCTGATAGTACACTTAGACATATGATGTTGATCAACAATGGGTAATCTGGCACTAGCACACTTCTTTACAATCAATGAGGAGTTAGTATAGGATGGATAAAGTAGCAAAAATACTTTTATGGTTTCAAGGGAAAAGCAATGAGGAATAAAATGCAGTACAGAAATACTTGATATGATTTTAGCAAAAGATACTTTTTCTCTGGCAATTCACCCCCCTCCCCTATGCAATGTAAGAAATGGAAGGAGATGGAAAGAGGAGCACACAGTTCTCAGGAATGCAATCAAATACAATACGAAATTCAGTTCCCCCCCAGCAAGCTTAGAGGAAACGGGTAGGAGTTTGAAACACAGGCAAATTACTTTAATGTGGTTTGCAAGGAGGTGAAAAGGTGCTAAAATTGCTTTTAATTCCCTCTAGAGGTTCCGGGTGAGTGAGAGATGCTTGTTGGTATTAGTTCAGGCTCACTTTAGCAATGCCCTATGAGTTATTACCAGGTTGCAAACGGATTTTAACAAAGTGAAGCAACAAGCTGCTGATTTCTACAGATGAAGAAATCGGGCCAAATCGCAAACCGCAGTAAATTTCGCGAGTGCGTGTCTCGCGATTACGGCAAAAGTATAGGAAGTCGGTTCTAGGTTTGTTGGAAAGCCTAGATTCTAATTTCGTTCCTAGCCCAAACGGTTCCAGAGATACAGACGATAAAATAAAGGTAGTTTTTCAGATTTAAAGTAAACTCAAAATGACAGGTGACAGCTTTCAGCTGCAGAATTGACAGGTGACAGTTGTGCAGCTTTAAAAATGACAGATGACACGATTTCTAGGAGGCAGTTCTACTTAGGATAAAGTAGTTAGGATTAGATTATTTTAACTAAGAGATTGGTTCTGCACAGTTCTGATAGGTACTCACAATATAAATTTGAACTAGGCCTCGTCACGGATCTGGTCAACACGTCCGGCTGCGGTTCTGTCTGCTCGGCGGGTCAATCAGGCAACGGTTCTGCCCACAGCGATCTGGGTCAGCTCTGCTCTGCTGGTCTAGCCTCTCTGGATTTTGGATGTAACACTGCTTTCTGGGTACTGCTACAGGTTCTTGCAAAAATTCTCAGCAAAAATGTAAACATCTCGCCCGGCTGTTGAATAGTTTGGTTAGTTTTGAGGCCTGCTGAAGAGGATTCAGCTGGTGGATTCAGGCCTCTCTGCTACAAATTCTGGAGTTAATTTCTACTACAGGTTCTGGAGATTGATGGATTTGAAGTCTGGATCTCTGGATGTGAAGTCGTCGGTCAGCATGCTCTGCAGCAAATGGAATTGAATGTCTCTACCTGTCCCAGCAGTCTCTTTTTATGTGTTTTGGAAAGTGGGTGTGTGCGTTGGTCATAACTAAACCTGCCCCTCTCACTTATCATTGGCCAATTCCTCCTCTCTCCCTTGATTGGGGGAAGGAAATGTGAGTCAGAGTGATGCTGTAGGTTTTATGGTCAGAGGAACCTCCCCTTGTCAGTTTGCCCACAAATCTATATTGGATTCAAATACATCTTTCCCAGATACACAATTTGTTGAAATTACATGTACACATTATATATTCCTTATTGTCCATGCTTGTCCGCCTCTGATCTTCCTGGGGGCTTGCATTCAAAAATGACAACATTTTGCGCTTTTTAACTGGTTTTGCAATATCGGACATTTACCCAAAATTACACACATGTGCGCAAGGAGTATGGACATTAATTGATGAAGTGTCAGATTTTTAACATGCAGACATTTGGAGTAAGACCCTATTTTCCGCTAGCAACCCCCCAGAATGCACCACAGGGTCCTAACGCCTCTTAAAATGTGCACCGAAAAATCACAAGAATAATGGTATTACTTATATAATTCTGACAAGTCCGTACTATGAATTATCCATCTTTTTTTAAATTATGCCCTGGTCAAAAAGGGTTGTGGCTTCCCACATCACATGGTGGAATAACTGGTTTATCCACTTCCCCCAAGCCAGCTTGTTCACAGAGGCACAGCTGCCCCCCAGTTTCTCCCAAGAGGAAGCTATTTTACGACGCCCCCAATATAACATTTGCCTGAGTCAAGGAAGTTGCATTGTTCGGTCCCTTCCAGTTCCCAGGTGCTCCACCCCTAATCTAATCAGAGAGGTGTCAACTCCTTTTGGCAAGGGGCGGCAGGATGCAGCTAGGCCTGGGAAGAGTGGCTGTTGATCCAGTTTCAACTCCTGTCGGGGGTAGTTGTCAGGCAGCATTCAGTTTCATTAAGCCAGGTTTCAGCTAAATGTCACTTTTTGTTCCCAGTTTTCTACATTCAAAACAAACTGACAATTTTTACCTATATATTAAATAATTACTTCCTTCAAGTCATTTCAGAATATAGTCTTACATTGTATCCACCTCTTAGCAAGTCTTTCCTTGGTCTGGTTTTGTTTCATTTGTTCAGTTTTACACAAAAGTCTGGTGGTTTTAAAACGCCGGGTTTCTGATAGTGGTGAGTACTGGTAATCCAACCATTTTTGGGATTATGAAAATGAATTCCCCACAGTTCTGAGTTGCTTTTTGGCAATCAGCATTGCCATTCCCAATGGTTTCAGGCTACTGTGTGTGTAGCCCAATGGTGGTTTTAGGCAGTGCCCTCCTGTGCTCACAACATAGGCAAAAATGGGTGGCAGCCTATTCTTCATGTTTTCCCTGTGCACTTTCTGGGGAGTTCTGGCCATCATGATGTTTTCCATGCCAGTACTGCACAGTTTTATGGTAGGGCTTGGATGCATGGGTAAAAACATCCCACAGGCTCAAGCGGTGGTGTGTCCTTGTGAGATTGCATTTGCCGAGCTAATACGCTGTCACCCAACAAAAGTGTGGGTTCACGGGCCCTGTGTTTCCGTCTCCTGGGGTGGCACGTCCTGAGGTATTCGTGCCTGTATCGGGCAACCAAACATCTGTTCAGCTGGGCATACTCCCGTTGAGTTGTGTGGTGTATTCCGGTAGTCCCTCAGGAGTTGGCACAGGGACTGTTCGATGGACATGTGAGTGTTGTTCGTTATCCTGACAGCTCTCTTGATGTTAGCCATGAACTGCTCCACGGTTCTGTTTGCCTGCAGCCAGAGAGGTGTGATTTTCCTGTGGCGAAACCTCATGTACTCGGCAAAGTGTGTGAGGGCCTTTCTGATGAATGGGTGCCCAATGTACGACGTCCCCACCTTGGGCACCACATATGCTGAGAATACTCAATGAGTCGGTCCATAACCGGGAACCACACCTTGCTCCTAAGCATGCACTTAGTCGACGCAATCCCTCTGTGACTTTCATGGGCGATGTCGACTGCCTTTTGGCGTAAAGTGGCCGGCAGAACTATACGGTCTCCTTTGAGCACCAGGGATGATGGAGACAGTGAGAGTTCATCCTTGGATTGGGCAGCGTGTTGAATAATATGTCCAGTGCGGGATGGCTGTGCACTGACTCTTCGACCATTTTCCATCTGCCGTTAAGGATGCATATTGTTACAAGGGCCAAGGTTGTGTCCTCCGCTTTTTCTTTTGCTAACTCCTCCATGGGTATGGCGCTGTGCCCCTCGTGGTGAATGATGGTGTTCACATAGCCGTCTGCACTGTTCTTTGTGGCCTGGGGAGACGATGGCAGGAAAGAAAATCAGCAGGATTTCCGTCTTTGCCGGGTTTGTGTATAATGTCATATCTATATTCTTGAGTCCCCATCCAGCAATCCGGGAAGGGGGGGGGGGTAATTGGGCAGTGGGTGAAAAGTGCCTAGTGATCTGTGATGAACGGTTTTCCATACAGGAAGAGGTGGAAGTGTTTGCATGGCCAGACAACCGCCAGTGCCTCTGTTTCTGCTTGCAAGTAGTGCTATTTAGCCTCTGTGAGGCTTTTGCTGGCATACAACACTATTTTCCTTTGTGCGTGTTCACTTCCTAAGTGTTGGGCAAGGATGGCTCCCAGTACGATGGGGCCGGCGTCCACTGTGACTTCTATGTGCAAGTTCGGGTCGTAATAGGGCATGCAAACGGCTGCCGTGATGTCCTTCCTTATTCAGTTGAACGCCGTATGTTGTGCCTCGTTCCACTGGAAAGCGCAGTCTTTCATTTGTCAGTGATCGTAGCAGGGCACTTGTGGAGGCAAAGTTGGCCAGTTATCGGGTGCAATAACTCGCCAGTCCTAGAAATGACTGAACCTGCGCAATGTTTGTCAGGCGAGGTGTCTGAGGCAAGGCTCTGATCTTGTCTGGGGGCGAGTTGGATACCTTTCTCGGAGAATATGTGACCAAAGAATTTGAGTGTGGATTTGTTGAAGGCACACTTCCCTCAGTTAAGTGTAAGGCGAGCCTCGTGGAGTGCAGCACGCTTTCGCCAGGTTTGCGTCGTGGGCTTCCTGGGAGTGACCAAAATGAGTAGCTCCTTCTCCATTAGATGTTGTATGTTGAATTGCATCCCCCTGTAGTGTTGTGACACAGGCTTCACAGTGTGGTCTATGTATAGTCAGATTTCCGGACTTTCAGTTTCCATAATGCCTTGAAGAGGTTGAGGAATTGTGCCGCTCCTTTGGCCGCGGGTGAGATAGATTTATCTGCCATTACTGGTAGAGTATATGGATGAGACCCAGCTGTATGGCTGACTTGAAGCTTAGAACACATCCACTGGATACTTTGGTGTCAAGGATGTGGATAAGTATGCATTCTCGTTTGCCCCATAAGTGTATATGTCTATGCCAGCTTTCCGTAGCATTGGGGCTCGCTCAAGTTTGTGTTATTCTGCCTACGGCATTGCATTGATGGTGGCACCAGAGTCGACGAGGAACTTGAAATGTTTTCCCTCTA
The DNA here is from genome assembly GCF_040938575.1 of Ambystoma mexicanum. Lineage (NCBI taxonomy): Eukaryota > Metazoa > Chordata > Amphibia > Caudata > Ambystomatidae > Ambystoma > Ambystoma mexicanum. The sequence goes on from NC_090926.1 coordinate 533,172,592, forward strand.
TGGTGATTGGCAGTGTGGGGCTGTGTTCTGAGGCTGTTGGGTTGCCCAGGGCGTACAGGTAAACTCTCTTCCATCGTTCAGTGCTGGACTGCGATTCTGAGCCACTTGTGGCTGGAGTGTTTGCATGCAGGTGGTGTATCTGCCTCCTTCCATTCTGGCAGGAGTCTGCCAAGGGCGAGTGTTTTGGTCGTGCGTGGCGTCGATCTCGTTTGTATCTCTGTTCGGTGTACCTTGCTTTGTCCTCCCTGTCGGGCCGCAGGGGTGTTCTTGTGTCGATGGATCCTCTGTACGGCCCTGTGATCTCGAGAACCTTTCGGATTCTTGCACATGATGCAGTAATGGTCCTCACCCCCGCAAGCAGAGCATGCCTGGCCAATGGCGAGGCACGATCCATCATGGGGTGGATCGAAACCACACCAGAAGCACTGGTGTTTTTGCATTTTCGAGTCATGGGCTGCGTGGGCTTGTGACGAGAGCTTGTCGATGCGCTCTTCTTTTACTGTCACCGCTGGTCATATGTGTACTTTGCTTAAAGAGGATATTTAGAAGTCCAGTGCTGACATAGGGCCTCATTACGAGTTATGCCGGTAAGGGAAAAATGATGCCGATATGTAAATACCAGCATCATTTAACGTTCTGTAGCATTCTGACCCGCAAACCCGGTATTAACGGCACCGTTATTTACGGTGCCGCTAATAGCGGCATAGGCGCGTATACGCCTATAGTAGGTAGTAAATACCGGCATGCCGGTAATAGGGGGCAAACAAAACCCACGAAAAAACATGCAAATACCGGCATCGCGAACACGGTAACAACGGGCTGCATGATGCCGGAAAAACAGGCATCGCGGACCACCCGCAAACAGCAACCAAGATACAAGGCAGCTGCCACAGGTGCACACAATCCCCACAGGTGGAGTCAAAGGAGGCTGCGCCAGTATGAACTGAGCACACCCACACACCACAACCCCCCCCCCACGGGTGTAGGCAATGCAGAGTGGCCCAGTACAAAAGGAGCACACCTACACACCACACCCCTTCCTACACCAAAATGCTACCACTAGCATTTGCAATCATGGCGCAGGAGGACATGCCTATACTGCTACAACTACAGCAGCAACAGCAACAACTACTGCAGCAAGAACAGGCAGCACAGAGGAGACGCAGGAGGAGAAGGAGGGTGAGACAGGCCCAGCAATTATCACCAGCGCAGCCACCAGCGCCTCGTAGGCAGCCACCAATCCCTCGCACCAGACCCAGCCCATTCAACCTAACCCCTGAGCAGATCCACACCCTGTACCGGTTGGACCGTGACACCATCACCACCATAGTGGACATGATACAGAACGACATTGCCAGCCACATACAAATACGCACTGCCATCCCCCCACTACTGAAGGTGGTGTCTGTGCTACACTTCCTGGCCACAGGCACCTACCAACACACAGTGGGCCAGCTGCATGGCATTTCACAACCACTATTCTCACGCATGCTGAACCAAGTTCTGGATGCCCTCCTGAAGCACGCAAGCACCCACATATCCCTACCACGTACAGGCCAGGAGATAGCCGAAACCAAAGTAGGCTTCCATGCACTGGCAGGCATGCCCAATTGTGTCGGTGCCATCGACTGCACCCATGTGAAATTGGTAGTCCCCCATGCCATAGAGGCGGTGTACCGCAATCGCAAGCAATACCACTCCATCAATGTGCAAATGGTATGTGACTCCAGCAAGATCATCACCCATTGCTGCGCCCGATTTCCTGGATCCACACATGATGCCATGGTACTGCGCAACTCCACGCTACCCCGTCACATGGAGCGACATGCTGGACCACGTGCCTGGCTGCTCGGTGAGTTGCACAACAGGCCCATGGCCATACTGTGGGGTACTCAGGTGTGCGGATACAGAAGGGGGGAGATAGTACACCTGGGTGGGAAAGGGGGGGAGGGATAGTTTACCTGGGTGGGAAAGGGGGGGGTTAAAAGTACACCTGGATGGCAATAGCCAGTGAGTGGAGAATGAATGCAGAGCTAAACACTCCTCACCTGACACAGCCAAACTGAAAATGACACATCACTGGGCCACATATCACAAATAATGCAAATGGATGACAACAAGTAGGAGGCACAACCGGGGCACCATGGTGATGGCAAGCAATGCATGACTGAATAGGATGGCAACTGTGCCAATGCGGCCAGTGTGACCATGCATAGTAAAGAGTATACAGCATGAATTGGAGGCTAAACATTGTCGCACTGCCACAGCACATCTGCCTCAGCATGCATGATTACAACCTGCATCATCTATTCAACCCCATCCAGTGTTCCACACCTCTTTACAGTATACATTCCATATAGGTGACTATTTGGTACACGTACAGGGACATGTGCATGCTCACACCTAATAGCTGCTGCCATGACCGTGCTCCCTGAAGGTGTCAGTTCAGAGTGACACACACCTATTTATATCTGCTTGCAGGTGATGGAGGATATCCCTTGAGGCCGTGGCTACTTACCCCTGTGCGGAACCCGCAGAACAGCCATGAAGAGGAGTACAATCGTGTGCACACTCGTACCCGTGTTGTGATTGAGCAGTCCTTTGGCCTGTTGAAGGCGCGGTTCCGCTGCCTAAGCAGGTCTGGTGGGGCACTCCTATATAGGCCTGAGAAGGTGGCAAAGATCACCATGGCCTGTGTCATGCTGCAAAACATGTGCGTCCGAAGGAATGTACCACTGCCACCTGACATTGACATGCATGGCCCGGGTGAGGATGAAGGGGATGGAGACGGAGACGAAGGAGCCCCCCTGCCAGTATGTGATGCATGGGACGGCCATGCTGTACGCCAAGCACTAATTGACGAATACTTTGAAGACACAGGGACCATGAATGACTTTTGTCAGTCAGACACTGGGCTAATGTGAACATGCACAAAGGGAATGTTGTTGTAATTTGGACACTGAACACCGTAACACATTAAATGGATGCACACCAAAAATAACAATGTCCAGCCATGGATTGTTCTCCAGAAACTTGTGTATTATATGACAGTGCAAAACTGTGCTCACTCCCCCCTCCTACAATCCCCCAACAAACTCCCTCACCCACCCCACTTTTTGTCGACTTTTGGGTCTGGGGTGCCATGGCCATGCGCCGTGCGCTCCTGCGCATTAAGCGCACAGCGCTTGATTGAACAGAGGTGGAAGGTGTTGACGTGGTGGAGGTGTCAATTGTCAATCCCCTTGCAGACCCATGGTGTGGCTGCTGCACTTGCCTGATGTTGGCTAGTAGTTCCTTGGTCAGTGACCCCATGCACTGCCTGAATGCAGACGTGGACGCCTCCATGGCAGCTGTATTTGCAGCAATGGCCGTGGCTATGGCCTTCATGGCCTCATTACCGGCAACGACCTGTTGCCGCATAATCTGCAGCATCTCGTCTAGGCGGGCCTCCACCCTTGACAGACGGACCTCAAAGGGGGTTTCTGTCGCAGGTGTACCGGTGGCTGGTGGGGTGGTGGAAGGCAGGGTGGTGGAAGGCAGGGTGGTGGAAGGCAGGGTGGTGGATGGCAGGGTGGTGGAAGGCTGGGTGGTGGCAGGCACCTGCGTGAGGCCCTCGTCCTGGGCACTGTCGTCCTCGAAAATGCCGATGTCCGAATCTCCTAGGTCGGAGTCATGGAGACATGGGTCATCCAGGCTCTCTGTCTCCGCAGGGGAGGATGGGGTGCCAATGGGTGATGGGCTGGGCGATCCCGAAGATTCTTCGACCACCTCTGTGGACACGACGTCCGTGGTGGCTGGCGGTACAGCTGGCACTATCGCAGCAGGTGCACCCTGCAGAGATGATGCCTTGCGCGGCACACTGGGAGTGGTCGCAGGCAATTTTTTGGAGGAGGGGGTTGCGGTGGCTCTGGTCCCCTTGCGTGCACTGGATGTGCTTGCCCCCCTGTCCTGGGTTCCACCTTCCTCATCAGTGCCTGGGGGATAGAAGAGATGCAGGTCATCAGTGAGATTGCCAAATGGCAGCTGTGATTTGTTGCAGTGTAATATCTTGATACATTCAGGCATGATTTCATTTATGTTGTGTGGCATTTGGTGTACTGAGGGGACATGTTGGCAATGATTGCATGGCTGGTGGCAATGGATTGTCTAGGTGTGGGGGGGACATGGGCATGGATGGGTCATGTTGCACCTCTGTTGGGTTTACATATTTCACGCAGCATGCGTGTGGTGCAGGGGGTGGCAATCAGTATTCTGTTGGTGAGTTGATGTTGCCTTGGGTAAAGGAATTGCCTTGCCTAATCGGACTCCCACCTCATTTGTGTCACATCATGTTTCTTTATTGGTGGATGTGATGGTTCACTCACCTTCCTCTGTTGTAGTAGCTGCCCCGAACTCCTGCTCTCCGATCCCCTCTATGGATTCTGGGTCGATGAATCCACTTGCAATCTCCTCCCATGTGGTGAGCTTAACAGGGTAGTGTGTGCCACCGCCTGTCGCCATTGCGGCCCTACGGTTCTCCGCAAGGATCTTCCGGACACGGAGGCGGAGGTCGTCCCAGCGCTTTCTGCAATCCCGGACACTCCTTGGGGTGCTCCCCACTGCTGTTACCCTCTGCGCAACCTCCTGCCACACCTGTTTTTTACGCGTTTGGGCCGCATGCTTCAGGTCCGTGCTTCGGATTATGTCAGCATGCTGTTGTAGGGTGTCCGCTAGCATTGTCAATTCAGCATCTGAAAAGCGCTGCTTCCTCTTCCTTTGTGTGCTTTTTCCGGTGGTCTTTGACATCCTGGTTGTGTTTTGGCACTCAACAACACGGGTGTAGTGGTAGTAATGGAGGATGGCAATGGATTGTGTTTTTAAAGATGGCCGCCGGCCCATTTCCCGTTCTTGCACGATGACGTAATTTCCGGGTCCGTTTTTTGCGAACACGGTAACATGCCGGTATTACCGTGACGGTATTTACGGGTTAGTGTGAGGCGGTAGCGCAATGGGCGGGCCCCGCGTTGCTGGTATAGGGGGCTTGGAGGCCGTTTACCGGCATGGCGGTATTGCCACTACCGGCATGGGGGAACGCGCGTGCTCGCGCACTCGTAATGACCCGCTATTAGCAGGTTCATACGTGCACGGACCCGCTTATTCCGGCATGCCGGTAATGAACCCGGTTTTACCGGGCAACTCGCAATGAGGCCCATAGTTCTTGCTAGTATTAGTATTTCGGCCACTGAGTGTGGCACCTGCTGCAGTTTCTTCTTTAGTGGAATGGATTTGCATCCTGCAATCACCTGCAAATTGATGGCTTTGTTGTTTGTGTACTGTTGGAATTCGCAGTGTTTCACCTTTGAGCGGAGGAGTGCTATAAATTTGGCCATGCTCTCCCCTGGGAGTTGCCTCGTGGTGTGAAACATGTTCCTCTCGTAATCTACAATCTTGTGAATGGCAAAATGTTCCCTTAGGATAGTCTTGAGCTCCTTGTTTTTGTATTCTCATCCTCCGGTAGTTCAAAAATTATGTCCCTCACCTCAGGACCAGCAGTGAGCGTGAGGAGGCCTATGATGCGCTTGTCTTCCTGTGGGCCAAGTACGTCGAGGTGTGCATCAAATTCTTTCATCCATCATGACCATGGGCCCAGACTGGCTGAGTCTGAGGCGTCGAATGGGAGCAGTGACGGTAGTGGTAAAGCGTCCCTCCCACGTGCTGTTTGTGGTTCAGGGGCAGCTGGGGCCTGGCCTGCATCTTAGTCACTGATGCTGCTTAACGCAGTATTCCCTCCTGGATTGCTGTGGTCTCTGTGAGGCCCTTCTCACTTGGAGGGGTGTGCTAGTCCCTTGTAGTGCAGGCTATACTGGACCCTCTGAGGCTGGCTCACCTCTTTCTTGCTGGTGTGTGAGCTGACTGCAGCCGGACCTCTCAAAGCATGAGGCCTTTCCTCTAGTGCTTTCCGGCAGTCTTCCAATGCTGGTCTGGGATGCTCCTCCCACTCAAAGCCGGCCCCTGCAGCACCACTAGCAAGGTGCTCCCTCTTATGTGCTCAAGGGGGCCAGGTGAAGCTGCAGCGGATGGTATGGTGTGGGCGAGGAGCTGCAGTAACCGCGCCGGGCCAGCGGTGGTTGTGGGTTATTGCCTCATCGCCATTATAGTGTTCTTCACTGTGGGGATGAAGCGCAGCAGCGCACAATAAACACACCCACACAGGACTTCTGGATAGCGGGAACTGATTTATTCGTGCCTCCTGCACATATACATTAACTATGGTCATGTGACCACTTGGTGTCAGGCATGCCGGTCACCTGACCCGTGCGAGGACTGGTGCCAGATGCTACACATTTGGTTAATGATTTTGTGAAAGATTCTGGATTGAGTGAACTGTGAATAAAATCCTAACTGTGCTTCCATACCATGGACAGACCAGCAAGTTCATGCTTCCTTTTCATCACACTGCACCAACCGTTTTCCATTCCCTTCAATTAAGGATGAGGGTAAATTTGATTCCAGAATTGTGTCCTTGCCTCACTGTGGGTCAGTATGCTTGTGTGCAAACGGGCTTTGCAACAAAGCCGAGGAGGAGCAGCGTACACCAGCTTAGGTTATTACTTTTATTCAGCATGGTCATTAAATACAATATACAGAAAACTGAAGGGTGCTACACTTTCCTACTCTACCCTTCCTCTTCACCCCTAACCAACTTTCTATTTTTCCTTTGCCTGTTGTCAAAAAGCCAGGAGACCTTGCAGGGGTATGTGTGAAGGGATTATGGCTTGGAATCTGTGAGCATGTCTCAAGCTTGGTGAAACCTCTAGATGCAAGAAAGTCAAATCATTATTCCTCAGGCAGGATTACTAGGGAAATGGCGCTAAACTAAACCAACTAAAGGAAACCACTGTAAAAAGAACCATCAGGATGGCTTCTCCAGTGGTTCCACAGAAGTCCCAGGTTTAAATCATCGGATTTCCTCATGTCATACAGATTAAGAGTCTCTCAAATTCCAGGCTTCTATCTCTAAAGTGTCTGTTGCTAAGTCTGGATGTTGGTCAGTCTGGACGTTTACGTGTCCCTACACTTGCCTCTTGATTGCTGGGGTTTTGGGCAGGGCTTCCTCTTCTTCTCATGCTGGTTTCTCTTTGGAATCGTGTTCTTGTTGTCTTGCTTCTATTTATTTATTTATTTATTCACATTTGTTGAGCGCACAGCAGACCGAAGGCAATGTGGCGCTTGTTACAGTGTTGCTTATAATTAGTTACATACAATTCACGTCCGTAGGAGTTACAATGGATGATATTGTTCTTTTGTTACATACATGCATTGAGGGACAGGTAACTAGGGGAGCAAGGTTAGTTGAAAAGGGTACTTTTGAGTTTTTAGCGGAAGGAGAAGAGAGATGTTTCAGCTCTGAGGTCAGTGGGGAGAGAGTTCCAGAGCTTAGGTACGAGGAAGGGGAAGCCTATACCTCCTGCTTTTGTCCTGTTGATGCGAGGTATTGTTAGTTGATTGGTGTATTGTAATCTGGTCGGTCTGGTGGATTGCGATATGCATAGGGTATCAGATAGGTATGATGGTGCTGAGAGGTTGATGAATTTATGAGTGGTTGTGAGAATTTTGAAGGAGATGCGGTCCTTGACTGGGAGCCAGTGGGCTGTCTTCCTGGCTTGAGTGATGTGGTCCCTTTTTGGTATGCTGAGGGCTGCTCTAAGAGCGTTGTTTTGAGTTGTTTGCAGCCTCGATAGTTTTTTTTTGGAGGTGCCGGCTAGGAGTGTGTTACAGTAATCTAGTTTGGCTCCTATGGTTTCTCTAGCTATGGAGTGGCAGTTATCCTTCGTTAGGAATGGTTTTATTGCATTGATGAGTTTAGTGCTCAGCATGGAGGCCGAGACTATGGTGCTGACTTGTTTGTCCATAGATAGGGTAGCATCTATGTGAACCCCTAGTGTTTTGACTGAAGATAATACTGGGATGACACAATTATCTATGTTGAAATTGAGGTACAGCGGGTTGAGGTTGGAGAGAGTGGATTTCTGTCCTAGAATGAGGATTTTGGTCTTGTCCCCGTTCAGGCAGAGGCCATTGGTGGCCATCCACGCTTGTTTGGAGGTATAGATTTGCTGTAGGGTCGTGGAGTCTTGATGATAATGTCCCGGAAGGGGAAGGAGAACCTGAGTGTCATCAGCGTAATTTCTGTATGTGATCCCAAGTGCGTCCAGTTTATCAAAGAGGGGCTTGGTAAAAAGATTATAGAGCGTGGGGGCAGTACATGAGCCTTGTGGGACACCGCAGTGGATGATGGAGGGTGCTGCATGAGCTGTGTTGGAGAACACTTTCATAGTTCTGCCCTCTAGGAAAGAGGTCACCCAGGATGCAGCGTCCTTAGAGAAGTGCGCTGCATGCGTCAGATGACTGGTAAGTGTGATGTGGTCTAGCAGGTCAAACGCTGCTGAAAGGTCAAGGAGAAAGAGAAGTGCGGGCTTGCCTTTGTCAAGGATGTTAGTGATTTCGTTTTTTAGGTCTAGAAGGGCGGTTTTGGTTCCGTGCCCCTTGCGAAACCCAGATCGTCTTTTTCCTAGGATTGCGTTTGATTCAAGGTATAGTTGAATATGTTTGTGGGCGGCCTTGTCTAGTATTTTTAGGAGGAATGGAACAGTTGTTTTAGGTTGGTAGTTATTGGGGATAGCGGGGTCTAACGTTATTTTTTTTTTAAAAGAGGGCACACCCAGGCCTCTTTAAGGCTGTCTGGGACTATGCCCGTTTTGAATGAAGCATAGATGAATGCAGTGAGAATAGGGGCGAGTGGTTCAGCGCATCCCTTGATGATTTTAGGGGGGCACACATTACCTTTACATTGTGAAGGTTTGAGGTGTCTGAGGATGTCAATGACATCGGCTTCAGAGATTTCAGTGAACGAGAATTTAGGCATGTTGCTTGTTTTTACATTTGGTTGTGACTGTACATGAGGGCTTTGCTTAGGAAGAGTTTTGTAGTGGTGAGATATCTTGTTTTGGAGGAGGTTTATTTTTGTAAGCATCGCTGATTGTATGCATGTGCACCATGCTTCATCTTTGACGATCTCATCAGGGCATGTGGGCGGTACAGTTAATTCTTTGAAGATACTGAAGAGTTCTTTGGAGTGGGAGTTGGCAGCAGAGATACAGTGGTTGTAAGTTTTGGATTTAGCAATGAAGATGGCGTCTTTGTATTTTTTGGCTGTGGATTTGAAGTTATCTTTTGTGGAGGTACAGGGATTGCACTGCCAATTTTTGAGCGCCTAGCGTTTGTCTTCATGCAGAGTCTGGAGTTCCTCTGAACCAGGAATTGGAGTCGAAGGATTTTTTTCTCTTTTTTTGTTTTCCAATGGGGCAACGGTGTTGAGAGCCATGGTAATGGTGTCTTTGAATATATCTGCAAGGATGTTGGGGTCTGAGGAGAAGGGGGGCGCGAGGCATGGCAGGTTAAGGTATGCACTGACGTTGTCCGCAGTGAGTTTTTTGGCACTTCTGGCTAAGTTCGCCGGTGCTGTGGTAGGCACTTTGGTGCATATTGAGACTGGGATGTCGAATTGAAGAAGGTTGTGGTCTGTCCATGGGAGGCTAGCATTGGAGGTTATGGTTGTGTTACAATTATGGTCTAAGATCCAATCTAGGATGCGTCCTTTTGCGTGGGTGGGCGAAGTGATTATTTGAGAGAAACCTAGGTCGTGGAGGTCTTTTGGCTAGAGAAATAGCAGTTTTGTCCTTGGGATCGTTGAATCCTAGGTTAAAGTCTCCTATAAGTAGTGATTTGGTGGCTTTCTTAATATTGTTTCCTAGGAGGTGATTGACTTGACCTGTGAAGTTGGCGGTGGGGCTAGGTGGACGGTATATGATATGAATATTTATTGTACTGTTTGGTGAGAGTGCTAGTTTGACTGATAGAATGTCAACATTCCCTTCCTCTTGGTGGGATATGGTTCTGATAGATAGTGTTTCTTTGTGAATAAGGGCTACCCCCCCTCCTGATTTGGCGGTCCTGTCTTGTCTAACGATGTTATATCCTTGCGGTAAGGCTAGTGTGATGGCTGGGCCGGAAGCTTCGTTGAGCCAGGTCTCTGTGATAGCGAGTATGTCTAGGTTTTGGGTGGTTATTAAGTCATTTACTTCTAGGGCGTGGGCATTGAGAGAGCGTGCATTGATTAAAGCGCACTTCTATAGCGTAGGGCACAGGTTCTTAATGGGTATGGTGGGAGAGTCTGACTTGGTTGCGGTTGTACATTGAGTGTAGGAGTTGCTGCTAGGTGTGATATGAGTGGGCTTAGTGCTGCGGCATATAGAGGTATTGTCACGGTGGTGGTGTTTATTTACTTTGGTGGTGCATGAGCTAAGTCGGCGGTTTCTGTGTGGGACGAGTGTTGGGGTGGCATGGTGTTGGAAGGGGAGGGTGCGGGCTCTGAGTCTGACCAATCTCAGGTTATGGTTAGGCACCACAGTCACTGTTAGGTTTTGTGGGGTGTGTGGAGGCTTGGGCAGGTTGTTCATGGCGAGAGGACTACTGGTGGCATTGTAATGGTGGTGGTTAAGCTCTACGCTAGGGAGGTGAGGTGTGGTAATTTCAGTGAGTAGCGCACTTAATAGGCATGCGTAGAGTGGCAGGTAGTACATGCTGTAGGTGAGTACTCTGTGCCGTTAGCATGTGGGCTCTAGAGATAATCTTGAGAGGATAGCTCAGCGGCAACGTGCTTGGCTTGGAAGCAACACAACTCGGAGCAACACAGGTTCAATCCCCGGGTCCGCGCTTAGAAACCTCTGGGTATTAAGCGCGTTATAAATAAACTATCATATCATCCTAAATATGTTACTCTTAAGCAGGGAGCATGTATCACAGAATGGGCCAAATGCGATTAATACAGGATGGCTAGAATCGAATATGCTAGGGCAACACACACAGGCTAAATCGCCTATACTAGTAGAATGCAGCAGAGGGTGGTTCAATTTGCAGATAGGATACACAAATGGCTAAATTCGGATTTGCAGATAGGATGCACAAATGGCTAAATTCGGATTTGCAGATAGGATACACAAATGGCTAAATTCGGATTTGCAGATAGGATACACAAATGGCTAAAATCGAGTATGCTAGGGCAATGTAAAAGACCAGATGGTGCAGAGACAAACCAATGGCAGTGCAAACAATCAAGGTGCAACAAGGAGAGTGCAGCGTGCAAATGGCAATACAGGTAGGTAGGGGGCGCTGCAATCAAATAACAAGACATGTGTGGCAAAACATGCTGAGTGTTGCATGTGTGTTGGTGGTGAGGCACAGTCTGGTGGGGGTGAGGCTCATTTAGACGGATGAGGGTCTAGGATGCGTGCCTCTATTCCAATAGACCTTGTGGATCCCGGGGGGGAGCGGTGGTGTAGTGCGTAGAAGCATGTGCACTAGCATCTAAATTCTGCCGGCCCCAGCACTAAGACAGTGCATGTTAGGGGGTGGGGGTACGGCAATGCTGGTGATCAGTGCGCGGATAGGTCTGGTGGCAGCAGGAGGAGATATGGGACCCGGTTCCAGGAGGCGGGAAGGCTTTGTGCACGGTATGGAAAGGGGTAGGGGATAGCAATACCAATCAGGTATGGGTGCAGTAGTGGAGGGGTTACCTCTTTGAGGCCTGAGATGGGAACGAGAAGTCAGGAGAGCAGCGGGCGGGGGCTCATCAGGCTCCAGACAGGGGTCGTAGCCTTAGAGATGTGCCTTTGCTGGTGGGCCGGCGCTCGCCTGCCGGCGATGTCATAGGCTTAGAAGTAGGTGGTGGAGGCCAATCACATCGCGCTCATGGTGGCATGAGGAAGTTAGGTCTGCAATGTACATGCAGTAACACGAGCGGCCATTTTGAAGTGGCAGAGCCTCGTGGTGATGAATGGCGAGATTCACAATACTCTTGCAGGAGACGTCTGCTGCTTCCAGGGACAGCTTCACTCGGCAGGAAGCGCAATTTGGGCAATTCAGAATGCGGAATGCAGATTTTCACATCGAAGGGTTGCAGGACTCTAAAATGCTCACAGAGTCGCTAGTGGCCATATTAGCATACCTCAGAGAAGGATGAAGCTCCAGCTGTACTGCAGGGGTGGTGGCCACTGCTCCAGCAGTGGGAAGGGGGCTCCTGCTCCCCAAAGGAAAGAGAGGGTTGATACTTGATATTTAGGCCTGGATGCCCCCACACTCTAGGTCTAGGCAGCAGCACGAGAGAGGGATGCCAGCCACCAGTGTTGGGCCCAGAGGTTCTACTGGGGAGGCTGGATGTGATATTGGACCTTTCCCTTTCTGAGGGACCTGCCCCTATTCATTAGCACCTAAGCTTCTCTGCCTCCTTTCTGATCCTGGATAAACTTGATCTTAAAGGGGCCGTGTCTACATCTTCTCTTTGCTTCCTCCTATCTCTGTCCTTCAGTTTGTACTCCTTATGCTGCTCCAGATGCTTGTATCTCTGCCCCAGCCTATACTCTAGTCTGTCAGGTGTATGATGTTTCTCGCAGTCTCCTCTTTCCACAAAGGGGCAAGGTGGTTCCTCGGGCAGTAGACGGAGGATCCCTAGGTTCACCTCAACAAACTACGTTATCAATACAGAGGATTGTCACCAGGGGTGAACCTATGACTTGGTCCAATTAATGGAACATTGTGCACCAATAGCTGAATTTGTTGCCTTCATTTGGTCAAGTGCCTCTATGGTCACCTGATTTTTCATCCAAAGATCCAAGCAGGAAACTTTGTCACAGCTTGGTGTGCAGTCACTAGAAGCAAGGTCAACAACTGGGCATTGATAAATTCACAGCGGGAAATGGCTGCTTTCACATGGGCCTCTGACAACCAACCTATGCAGCAGGCAAATTGGAGAATTACTTCTAAAACATGTATCAAAGGTATTGAGCAATAGAGCAGTCCTAGAGGCTTTAGGAAATGTGAGTCCATAATTGCAGAAAAATATACCCACAACACCTTCAACCTCTTCTCTGCATCCAGGCTCTGCTTTCTCTAGACCTCTTCATACTCCCACTTTCTCCAAACTCGCCTAGGCGCTTCCTAGGGGCACCTTTTAAGTGACAGAGTCCTGTTCCCCTTGGATCTGCCTCACTATGAGTGTCTGCACACATGTTTGATTCCATGAACTGGTGTGAGATTGGCTCTCTTTATTGAATCCCTGCATCAGCAGTTTTCATTCTGAAGCTGGTTTTCAGTAGTCCACGAACCAAGCCTATGCAAGGCGAGTCTGCCATCTTGGATTCATGGCAAGTCTCATGCATGCATTTGATTGCGAGAGCTCTTTGCTGCAGCAGCCTCTCTGTGGATAATTCTCCCCTTCACTGTGCCACTGAGCCGTATTCTGCTCTTTCAGAATGCAAAGACTTGCTCGACTGCAGGGCCTTCCATAAAGGCCAAAGGACCACCTTACAATCACATAGAGCAGAAAGAGTTAACTGATGCGTGTTTGGTGAGCACTTACCCGATTACCAGGGGGGGGATCTTCTCCTTCACCCTCAGGCCCTGCTCCATGGAGCAGGAGGAGGCCCTCAGCCCCATGGGTCAGGCAGGCAACATTGGGCCAGAAGATTCTCTTGGAATCAATCTTGCCCAGACTGTGCTTCATTTATCAAGCATGAACAAATGTCTGTGGGCGACGTTTATTACTGACGCTATTTACACTCATTGTTTCCGTTCAGAAATGCTGGAAAGTGGTTTCCTTTGGGTGATTATTGGCAGTAATATCTAAATATTGTGCAATGGACTCCACCGTTAAGCGGATAGTTGTGAATCTGTGACATGCACTTTGTCCCACCTGTGGGATCTTTTCTGGAATTTCAAGCAACTCCTAGAAGAACTGCTACGTGCAAACCTCTTTTTTGTTTTTTTTAGAAATACTTCCTATTTTGAACTCTACTATTTTAGGAGTTCAACATTAATTGATTTTACCTGCCCATTTACTGTCTATTGTTTTCTTTCTCCGACTACTTTGTTTACTCCAATTATAATGTTTTACTACGTAAGGGGCTTCTTGGGGTAGTGAAACGTTGATTTTGTTTTCTTGGTGTGCATCTCTGGTTAACCATGTTCCGATAGGTTCGTTGAAAACTTAATTGCAATTCTGATGAGCAGAGAAATTGTTTGAAAGGGAACGTGTTTTCCAACAGGACGTACCGAAATTTAACAATTGGTTTTCATTTTATAATTGTGAAATTTTCTTTATTCAATGTGCGACTGAATATAACAAAAGGATTTCCAAATAAATAAAATGCACATTTTATGTGTGCGTAGCACCAAAAACGAATTTTCCATATGTAGCACATATGATAATAATAATAATGGTAATTCGACCAGATTCGTCCTAATTCTAAGCTCTGTAACACACGGTATCGCCACCCATTTGTCTTTTGATGCACAAACGATTAGTGTTTATAACCAACTCACTGATTGTCCCTTCATAAACCTCGAGAGAATGACAGGCTGAGCCATCCTTTCTAGGATTCAAACCGGTACCCCGGTACCCTGCAGGAGAGCATTTACTTGATCATTGCCGCAGAAGTTTGACATGCTGGGCTATTTCATTCTCTGGTCTGCTTCTCCGCTGCACAGAATAATAATTGCATTTCTCTTAAATTGGGATACAATATTTATAAGAGTCTATCCGTGTAATAGTGTTTTGAGTGTATGAATCTAAAAGACTCTTTACATGGAAGTTAGTCATGGTAATGTGAACTATTGTAGAAGTTTAAACATATGACTCCTTTGCAATGTTTTACAAAGTAACGCTCTCCTGCCTGTTTGCTCTGAAGGACTCTGTGGGCGCACTTTTGGAACAGACTGCTGTGGAACTAGAAGCTGTGGAGAAGAGATTGGAGGACAGCAGAAGCACTTTAACCACAGAGGAGAGCTGGTACGTATGCTGCCATAGTAACGCGTCACAGGATAGTTGCTCTGTGGTGCAGAGTAAACGCCATTACAGATCACTTTTTCTGTTGGATAGGCCTGGGCCTAGTAGCTTGTACTGCTTGGAAACCAGAGTTGTCTGGAAGATTTGAGCAACAGCCACTTGGTGAACTGACACTTGCTGATGAACTAGTTCTAATGGACGAACTAATCAAGGATTTCCCAAATAAGCTTCTGTGTTGAGTTATTGTATATAAATCATCGTTGTTGTAGCCATTTTGAATTCCACATCATCAAATTCACCTCATCTGATATTACTGCAGCCTCGGTTTCACAAAAATGGCATCTCCTCATATTAAAGGGGCAGTCTGAATACCTTTATTCCACTTCTTGGCCGCCAGTAGATAACTCTGTAAAACAATTTGTTTAGATGTCTGGTCTGCCAAAGTAGGGATAAGTAGCTTTACAATTGAATTACCAGTGAACATGAAAATGAAAGCTGCTGTGCCTGTCCTCCCTTTCACAGCATCCTCTCAAAATCTGTGCATCTTTCTGGGCTAAACCCCCACCTCTTCTGAAGAGCGTGGGCAGGAAGGGGCACCTCACGCAAATCACTCAGGCCCTCCTTCCTTCAATAGTTGTACAGGGAGGGGGGTTCTAAGGGATTCTATGCTGTGCAAGCCCCCCTAAACTAAAGATGGGTTCTTTTATTCAAGGCAAGACGAGGAGGGTGTTTTTCAAGGTGAAGATGGCATCAGTGAGAATGAAGACGACCTACATGATGGGAAAGTACCATGGGACACAGACAACTCAACGGAAGGGCACAGCACGGATTCACTTGCCATAAAGGTAAGGTTTGTGTGCTGTATGTGTATCACGTTCTCACTGCGAAAACTTGTCTTATGAACGTCATGTTTAATGTAGTTATTATTTTTCATTCCTGATATGGCAAACAGAAGGTGAATTTAGTAAACGTTAGTACCAAGAGAATTTTGTTGGTTAAAAGAAATTGCTACTAGTACAGGTCCGTCCTTTTGTGTCGCACAGGCAATGCATCACAATTCCATCGATCTCCATCGATCTCCGCTGAATTCAAAGTCTGTCAGTGAGTCCTTGTGATTGAGCACAATTGGGGTTAGTCATACTCATGACCTCCTCAAACTGCCTGTACATGCACAACAAGAGCACACACGTTTGTTCCTACAATAATGAGCTCTCACGGGCCGTCTGGACCCACACATGAAATCCAAAATGGCCACCAGTCTTTATATGGATTTAGGCTGGCCCTTTCAGGCTCACATAGACCCAAGTGAGGCTGAAAGCAATGGCCAATCCCATCCCTCTGACACTTGGAACCACAGGTGCAGACCATCACCCAGAGTCCCTACTAGGGGAAAAGATGATTTCCTCCCCCCCACCCCAATAGGCCCAGCACAAGTCGTGGCTGGCAGTTGGGGTTCAGAGCATGATACAAGAACTGTTGAGTGTGTTGGAGGCGAGAGGGGAAGAAGAAGCCAGTGGGAGGAGGTGACAGTCCGGGGGAGGAGGTAACATCAGGAGTAGTTGATAAATAATTGGCATTGGCTGCACTAAGAGGAGGAAGTGGCATCGGTAGGAGGGGTTGTCAGGAGGAGATTGGGATATTTGAAGAAGAGGCGGTAACAACTGGAGGACATGGAGCTGTAGGACTGGATGAGTTTTTTTATGAAGATAGTAAGCGCAAGTAGACAAAGTTGGCCCAAGGCAGGCCAAGAACGAAGGAGGACGCACACAACTTGCCGTGGAACATGTGAACATGTGAAGCAAGGAACTTAGAATGAAGCGGGTGCAGGGGTAGAGGAGAATCCTGTTACAACTCTGGACAAAACCGAAGTTGTACCTGCAGCTGGTGGAGGCGAAACAGAGGATCATCACCCAATGAGGAGAACTGTACTTGTTGAGGACTATTGGTGCTGAATATCCGTGTGTGTGAGATGCAAGAAATCCCACATCTGGCTAGTTAATGTTTTTTGCGGCCACCCCCTGGGACTAGTGGACCTCTCACTCCAGGATGAGACGCTCTATTGCTTATCCTGAAGTATTTTCTGTTTTCTTATATCGACTATTGTATTGACTCTTCTCTGGAAAGCAAACTTCCCGAGTCTGGTCATTTGTGCATCCCGCATGACCTCTTAAAGTAAGTGGTGTCAGAGTGTATCCTTTACACAACACTTATTTGACTACAAAGATATGTCTCCCAGCACCCGCTCCTGTTTCATTGTTCCCACTTTTAGAGACATAGTTGCCTTTTCTATGTTTAAAAGACTATTTATGAAAATGCCTCATTGATTGGTCACCTATGTAAAGGGCTGGAGCTCATGAATTGCAAGAAGCTCAGTAAATGAAGCTAGCAAGAGAGGCTGCACAGTTCTAGCGGGCTTACCAGATGCTTTATGTACATGCCACGAAGCTGTAATCCATGCTTAGACATATTCATTGGGTCGTTTTGAATTAAAAATCATCCAAAGATTTAAAACTAGCAAATTTATTTATTTATTTGATAATCTACATACAGCCAACAGGCTTTGTATGCACAAAAATAGCAAATGCAATCAGCTGTGTAGGTATACAGTTAACTTAAAGCATCTATAAATATGGTAGAGGGGTGATATTTCTTGCCGTATATCTGGTCATAGAGGGGTTTTAATATGTGTGAGATCACAGGTGTTTAAGTTTACACTAAGTTTGTGCAATGTGCGTCCTGTGTTTGGGGGCGTGCATGTATACATGCTGCCCCAAGAGACGCACGCTTCTCAGTTAGCCCCCAGATCGTAGTGAAAGCTAGAAGCGAATGCCCCGACACTCTCCCATGCCCACTGCTGCTCCCTGCGGGTGTCGCATTGCCGGATTCACCGGGTCTTCCAACCCCTGAATGGATTTGTTTGGGTGGCAAGGAGCAGGACCTATTGCCATTAGTTATTTGGAAGAGAACATGCACGTTATGGGGTAAAACGGAGTGAAATTGATTCTTCTATTCACTCGCTACTTTTGTAGATTGATTTAAAAGGTGAGAAATTAGCAAGTTCTGCTCAGGAACAGTGAATGCTGAATTGATCTTTCCTTTGTAGTACATTTGTTTCCAACACCCAACTGTCTTCACTTGTGTCTATACGACAATGGTCATTTCTGATGGATTCCCCTTTGATTTTGCTTCTACCCTTTGGCAAGGGTATTCGTGCCATCAACAGTCCGGCTCTTATCTCCTTATGCTGTCGCTGGCACACTTTTGCCTGCCTCAGGGCAATGACACGTTTCCGTGCGAGGGGTCCCAAGCCTCATCACTCTGGCTGCCATTATGCTCTGCGTATTGAATTGAAATCTATTGTCTTTTCGGGCGGCGCGCGCGCCGCAAGCAGGATATTTCAGGTGGAAACGTACTCTCCATGGCGTTTGGAGCTCAATTGAGATTTTTGAGTGGAATATTGTGCAGTAGATTTAAGTTGACCAAATGGAAATCTACCACTGTCTGCTAAAATATGAATATCACTATTAATTAATATATACTGGTGTGGTGCAAATCGGCAGTAACCTGGAATTGTGCAACTGGAAAACAAATATACTGAAATTGTGTGTTGATAGAGTGGGGTTATTCTGGAATTATATGTGTGGTTGTCAAAAATGGGATTATAGTCAGTATGTCTGACCGATAATATGCTACAAGAGATATGCAAGGATAGTGTCAAACTCTGAATATACTGGGATGTGTCAAGAATGTGTGGTTAGGACTTCTTTTATGGCAAGCATAACCTGGCATGCTGCCAGGTGCCAACCTTGTTCTGGTTGTATTATTTTCTAATTAATGAATTTGCATGAGTGGTAGGGCTGGCACAATGGCCATGCTTGTAGTCTCAGTCCTAACACTGGTGCAAATGTTGTCAAAACACAAAGACCAACCATTCTTGGCCATTGGCCATTCTTGGGAGCCATAAATAGAAAATGCAGGTGCAATGATCCAATGTGTGTGTTCTCAGCAATGGCAAAAACACAGGATTTGTGTGCTTCTCCAGGCCAGTGCAATGCAAAGCTGTATACTGCGGTTCGCATCAGTCAAACAGCAGCAAACATGTGGCTAATGCGTGGGTGCTTCCACCCATACAAGTCTGATATTGACCCAGGCCAAAACTAGGACATTTTCACTGGCACTAGTACCAATGCAGTCTCTGTCACTGTTCCAATAATAAGCCCAGGGTAAACTAGGTTATTGCCCCATTGCTAAATAAACGAATGATCCCAGAAGTCCCCAGATGAAGTACGTTCCGAAGCCACATTCAGGTGTTTCTGGTGCTGGGTTGCAGGTGGGCTAGGCCTGGTATTCAGGTCCACTTCGGCTAACCTGCATGCCAATAGCAGACGCTGTGTGGGTGCAGAGCATTTTCTGCGGTGTCCACTGCCCTCTGTGTCTTTGTTGCCCATCTAGGCCCTAGATAACAACCTGGAGCATTGGCATTCTTTGGTCTGGCTGTAGTAGGCAGAACCTGCTTTGAGACGATGTTCCAGGTCGGGCAATGATGGATTGACTGAGCATAATGGAAACGTGCGATTACGTACCAACAGGATATAACAGAAATTGGCAATGACGTTTGACATGAGTATAATGTGAAATGCCATGTGCTGAGTGGGTGCACTGGAACCCAGCTAGGATGTGTAGTTTGAATGTATGATCCATTGTTATGTGCATCAAGTTATTGAACCTGAAGTTAGCCTGCTACTATTGGTCGCCACTTGTTTGCCTTCACATGTTCCTGCACTCCAGAATCATGCAATATTGTGCTTGTAAATACAGCCGGTCCATCATGCTCATGTATATCACCATGACATTCTCACTTTCCAGTGTATGCTACAATTTAGCAATTCACTGATACAGTAGGACAGCAATATATTACACAAATAATATATGGCAACAATAAATGGCACAATGATTTTGAATTTAGTAGCCCGGTGTTGAACATGAAAGGAAGAGTACTTTTGCAATTAAGGCAAATACTTGATGCATTTTTCATCAGAGTGGTTGATGCCCGCAACCATGTGCTGTGAGCATTGGCATCATTAGTGGTGATGTGTTAGATTTTCGCCACTGATGTCACAGGCGATATGAGGGAAAACGCACCAAGGGATGATTTAAGATCATGTTAACCAATGTCTGACATATACAACTTTTAAAATCCACACATCAACCTTGGGTGCTAAAGAAGCACCACCCCCAAATAGCAAGGGTTCCCAGTTGTATGTTACATGAGCAAAAAGTGCTGTGGTATTTTGGTACCTTTGCACATGCTAAAACGTTGCTTGAGCAAGCACATTAGTGGCATTGAAATAAGAGTGCGTGAATCACAATACTGCCATTGAAGTTGGAATTTACCTTGCTGGTGCTTGCAAGTATTTGTTATGTACTAATTAAACAGCAATGACATCATATATTATAGATTCCGACCTCCTAAGAAATGTAGCGAGTGAAAACCTTTTTGGTTAACGCAGTGTCACTTTTTCTACAGGTGGACAAAGAGACGAACACCGAAGGCTTTTCTCATCCCCCCACTGCGGTGCGCCCCAAAGATAAGAGGCCTACGAACCCGATGCAGACTCCGTTTGTTCGCGGCAGCACCATCATCCGCTCCAAGACCTTCTCTCCGGGGCCACAGAGCCAATACATTTGCCGGGTAAGATGAGCCAACAAGAAATGGGCATTTACAGAAAATCTAACCAATACGGTTTGAAAATTCGGTCAATTTCCATATATATCGATATCTCTCATATGTTCTAGGCTTTCTGTATTTCTGTTTAAGCTTTTGGACATCTGCAACAAGTGCCGTCCTTGTAGGTCAGAGGTACCCCGGACTTTAGTTTTATGGCGATCAATTCCTACACAACATTCAAGTGTGTTCTTATTTTTTGTACTCATTTACAACACACTGATTCTCCAGACTGAAAGGCCCCTTTTGTTTTATGGTGCATACAGAATCCTTCTTAAATAATCGCCCATGAGGCAATATACACAATTTCCGGACAGTTGTGGTGCCCCAGTATTTGATAGGGCTGTGCGATTTATCGTTCCCAGATGATATGAACCATACAGTGTGACCCTACTGGAATGGTAATTTTGGTATAGCAGGTTCTGGAACTGGATGGTCACGGATACGTCTCCACCAGTCAGGTGGGGTATGCATGTGGTGCCCACTGTACATAATAGTGTAAGGATCCATTTGATCTGACAATGGCTAATGCACAAACCTGGTTTCTCCAAATGGGGAATCAAGACAACAGTCGACAACCCTAGAGGAGAGTGACCTGCAAGTATATGGATTCAGCATTAAAAAGAATGGCTCCTGGAGAGAACTCAAGAGCAATATGCAAGGAAATGCAAAGCGGTAGGTTTATTGGGCTAGGGTTTCAGTAGTGGCCGCTAGCACTAAGTGCTGTACTGCGTTGCTCGGAATTTACTCTCAAAGTCTTAGTCGTTTAAGATCAATTTGGAAATGACAGTAAAAATAGAACTCCTGCCATGTGCCTGCCCAAGGTTGCATGCGGTACTCCACGTAGTGAACCTTGCAGGTCTGGTGGTTCAAAACACCTGAATATGTGTACCGGCAAAACCTAACAATTCGTACCTACCTGCCTTTTACCACGTTCGGCCTCCTGCCAGTATAAGTGATGGGTGACAGTAATGGTCAACTTGTACAGTGCACACCGCATATGAAGGTTTAGATTAAGTACCAGAAGATGGGCACAAAAAAGGCACACCAGTCTGCACCACTTCCAGAATTAAATAAATATAAATAAATATATATATTATGATCTTGTTCCTTCCCACAACCGTAAAGCAGTCTTGCATTATAATTAAAATGTTTCTCAATTTCCTTTCAGTTGAATCGCAGCGATAGCGACAGCTCAACGCTAGCCAAAAAGCCACCATTTGTTAGAAATGCCACAGAGAGGCAGAGCGTACGGGTAAAACAGGTAAGATTATAATCCTAAATCTCATTTAGAGTGTTCTGCAGCATTATATAACTGGAAAATATATATAATTTTAGCTTGCAGCACTACCGTTACATAAATAAAAACGATGATTTCAACTCAATGGTGTAGTTTTGTTTTCCACCTTCAGCTTATAGCAGGAACATTGAAGACCTAAACAATTAATGTGTTTGAGATGAATTGACCGTTTCATATTGATTGCTTACTTGAATCCCTCCATGATACTTTCAGCCCACTGTGAAGACCTTTAGCACGGAGCGTATAGTTCGCACGTCCTTGGACCTGGAATTGGATTTACAGGCTACAAAGACATGGCATAATCAGCTCTCACAGGAGATCTCGGAGCTGAAAGAGCTGAAAGAACAGCTTGAGCAAGCAAAACGCCAAGGTGAAAATGAGCTGCCTCAGCTGGTGAAGGAAGATGACCGCTTCAAGCTTCTGCTCACACAAGTAGAGAAACAGGTAGGCAAAGAAATGTTCTGTACATTTATGTAACGGTACAGAGCTATGAAAATGCCCAGGGTTGATATCTGACATGATTGAGCACAGAGAAATTTGCCATGTATTTGTCCATGACATTTTTTTCTGTCTACCAAAAAAGGTTTTCTAAAACAACGCGATATTACTCATTAACAGTATTTTTTCCTTCGCATGATTCTTGACCGTCATCAATGGGTTTCTGAAAATCTCACCTGAGTTCTCTATATAGCTGGAGTTGATAAATCAATGGCTATCTAGAATAATAAATCTACAATCATGCATAGGAAGACTTTGTCATCATCGCAAGGACTTGGGAATAGCATCCGCTGGCCCCCAAAGCCAGCTGCCCTACTGTTAGTGTCCCCTGCCAGATGCTGGGGACATCTAATTGGGTTACCTTGGGGGCTGGGAGGCCTCCCAAAGCTTGTTCATGATGGGCCTACGGGTGGAATGGCAGTTCCCGTCACTGAGCAGAGGACAGTCGCATGCAGCATCCTGCCTTAGTTTCCTGCAGGACGCCCTCTGGTAGAGCCGAAGCTTACTCCCCTCTAGATACTTCTCCCCACTTATACCAGCAAAACAGAAATCTCACAAATGTACTGGCCCTTTGGAGGCTTACTCCCAAATAAATGGTGCCATCAAGAATGACGGATCCCAACTCTTAGAACCTAAAATTTGATTGTTTTATTTTTATTTCATTTATAAAGCACCTAAGCACTTTACGTGAGGAACAAAATGGTACAAAAAAATCGAAATTTATCAAAGAAAATCACGAGGATACAAGGTGATCTTTAAGTCTGGATTTTTAAAGAGCGAAAGACTAGGTAGAGACTGTAGAGAGAGAGAAGGGGAGAATTCCAGTGCTTTGGGGCTCAGAGACGGGCAATGAGTGAAAGAGAGAGAAAGCACAAGGAGTGTGTGGTACAGCTCGAAGAAAGAGATTGTGAAGAAAGAGCACACAGAGGAGAGTAGAAAGAAACAAGTGAGGAAAGATGGGGAGGAGTTGAGCCATGACCACATTTAAAGTCGAAATTTAAAAGAAGCCAGGCATCGATGGACGACCAGTGGCGGTGGTACAGGGCAGTAGAGATAGAATCCAGAGGGGAGAAAGAGCACAGAATGTATTTTATTTATTGTGCATTTGTAAGGCGCTTATACATCAAGCAATTGTGTTTCAAAGCGCCCAGAGGGCAAGGGGAACAAATATGCAGAATAAAGCACTGATGAAAGAAAGAGCAAGTCCTACTAGGCCTTTTGAGCATTCGGAATGTGCAAGTGCAGAGAGTGAGAAGGGACAAGGGAATGGGGTAAGTGCAAAAGGTTCCCACAGGGGAAGTGCCAGAAAGTCAATTGCAGATAGCAGGTAAGTGCCTGGCAGAGATCACTATGTGAAGAGCCTTCATCTGCTACTACAGTAAGTGTGGGCAGGTGGGATAGCATAGGCCAAGTGGGAGCCTGAAGGCAAGTGTTGGGAGATGTGAGGAACTCATGGTGGCAACAAGTAAGACAGACACAAGTGATCACAGTTCAAGGGTGTTTATTGAACAATGAATGAGGTATGAAGGTTGAAAAATCACCTAATCTAAACCTAAATCTAAGATGGGAGCAAGCCTCGACCATCATATGAAAATAAGGCAGTCCTAGTGGCGTTGTCAAATAAAAGGGCCTATACTAAGAAACCTATTGCCAAACGTTACAACTAATACAGAAAAGGTGTGGGATATTTCTCAAGAAAAGAAAGAAGTGTTCTCAAATATGTCAGGATGCGGTAGCCTGGATCTCCTTTCCCCATGTTTTGGACACTGGGTAAGATGGGAGTTTGGAGCACAGTACAGTCTCTGGCTTCTCCAGCACAAGACAACAGTTCTAATGACAGCTCCCAGGACCGTTGATGGCCAAGTCTCATTTTCTTGAAAGTCTTTTGCCTTCAGGGATCCGACGTATTCAACTAACAAAACAAATACACAGTCTCTCTTCCATGGGTTATGGTGACGACTTTCACCGCGGGATTACCCTCTTCTGGGTGCAAATCCCCAGAAAGTTCTTTAATATCATCAAGACCCCGGATAGCCATTTCCTCGCTTTCAAGGGCCTCTCTGTTTTCAAAATAAAGTTCCTTTAACAAATGAAAGTTTGTTTCCAATGTTCACTGGGTAATGGCTTCACCCCTGGGTCCCCCTCTTCTGGGCACTGACCCTTCTCAACCTTCGCTTCACAAATTGCTCTCACATATTCTATAACAGTTCTTTTCTCAATTAACTTTCTGGTGAAAGCTTCACCCCTGGATCTCGCTAGGTCGGGCTTGGACCCTTACCAACTTCACATTGCATGTATTTGCGGGATTCACTTCCCTTGGTTCCTCTCACTGCGGGATTCACTTCCCTTTCTTTTGCACTGATGTAGATCAAAATCTTTCGATTATATGGGGATTTTAGCAGACCTCCTGTATGACCATTTTGATGTCTTCCGACGATTCTCATACGGCCTTCTGGTACCCGTAGTTTTTCTCAGATGGGGATCGCCAGAGTCTCTTGAATTAGCACCCACGTGGTGCCAGTTTTCCCTCTTCAGCTGGTCTCCCCTTAACACTTTTAGAGTTCTTTACATAGTTCATTAAACTTGGTTCAAACTTGCCTCTTTGTACTTCTCATTCAACACAGCCCGGTTCTTATCGATTTACCAGCTGTGATGAACCACTTGGCTTTTGGCTTTCCTGGAGTCAAGGCCGGTCCCTTGATCCTGCTTATCGGCATAAGCTTACCCCGTGTACCATTGACATCTGGCGCAAGACACTTGTGCTTTGTTCGCAGTCTTAGGCTCTCTTCGACGAAGGTTCCGCAGGCCTGAGATCAAAAGGGCAAGGTCACTTCTCTCCTCGCCACCCTCTCGATTCCTGCTGCCTTTCTCCTTCTCTTGAACTGCTGCGCCTGCATAGCTGTGCCGTTGTGCTGTCTGCCATGCTCGCCTTGCTTGTACTGCACTCTCTTGCTCCACCTTTTATCCCTGTGGCGAAAAGGAAGGGCTGTCAGGTTTGTGTGATTCAGGTTAATTGCCTGACTTTGCCTGACCATTGGGTTGGGACATGTCAGGTAAACGGGTTTAACACTAGTCCGGTTTTGGTCACAGTTCACAAAAGTGTTAGTTCGTTGTCTTGGGTGTGTAAAAGTATTTGTGTCGGAAAAGGAGGAAGTTGGAATGTCAGAGTATCTTACGGGACAGGGAAGGTGTGAAATGGACGAGAATGGCCGGGATGGAGAACAGAACATAGGGGATTGTGGGAATTGTATTCTATCTGAGCAGGTTGGGAGTGCAGAAGATAGCAGTCATTGGGACGGGAAGAAGAATGACTGGGAGAATTTAGTTGGGGAACAGACAAGCAAGAATTCTGAGGGTTTTTGATCCTTATGGGATTCGTGCTCTTGGGGTATTTATCAGATGTGAATGGGTTATTGGTTTTAGGTTTGGGTAAGAGAGACTCACTGGGTGGAAGAGATGATGAGCGGGCATAGCTTATGAAAGCTTCAAGGACTTTGTTCCCATCACCATCCTCTCTGTGATGGTACTGCGTCTCACCTGGGGTATTCCCTGAGCATAACCCCGGGTTCCCCTACCCAGGAGATCCACCCCCACTGGTTCACCCCCAGGAACTTGATCCAACAGCGATGGCCATGTCATAGTCACTTGAATAAGGGATTCTCGAGGTCTTACTGGGAGAATACCCTCAGGATTCTCACAGAGAGGACGAAACTGAAGGCGATTGGACAGAAGACTAGGACCCAGAAGGACACGAGCCCAGACCACCAAAGTGACTTTGGGCTTTAGCGGAGTGAGAGGGGGGAAGAAGGTGAAGAGGAGAGTCTGAAGGAGCTTCTGGCTCAAGACGGAGAGGAATGGGGAGGCTGTTCCAGAGGAGGGAGACAGCCAAGGAAAGAGATCGGCCACCAGCTCTCCGCTTACAGTAGCACTTGGCAGAGAGAGAGTTGGAGCCGGAGGAGTGTAGAGAGCTGGAGGGAGAGTATTTGGTGAGAGCAAGTTGTAGATGGTATGCTCCTGGGCCCCAGACAGCCTTATGGATGATGCAAAGGGATTTGAATTTGATCCTTACAGCAACTGGGAGCCAGTGGAGAGATTTTACGTCTGGAGAGACACAGTCCCTGGGCTTGAGCCAAAGGATACGTCTTGCAGTCCTATTCTGTATAAGCTGGAGGGGGGGAGAGGGAGAGGGAGAGGGTAGATTAAGGAAGAGGTTGTTGCAATAGTCTAGCCTAGAAAGTACCAGAGCTCTGGAAACATTGAGCTCTGGGAAAGTGAAGAGAGGAAGGATTACTCTGAGGAGGTGGAGTTGAAAATGGGCCTTGTTGGCAAGGTCCAAGATGTGAGGGGGGAAAGAGAGAGAGGAGTCAAAGATTACTCCAAGGTTTCTGGCATTAGATGAAGGAGGTGAGGCTATAGATGATGGCCAGAGAGAAGGGAGGAAAGAGGGAGCAGGAGTCCCAATACGAAGGATCTCCATCCTGCTGGCATTGAGGGAGAGATCATTGGAGGCACACCAGGACTGGATAGCAGATAAGCAGTCGTGAATGGTGAAGGAAGTAGGGAGAGCATCAGAGCGAAGTTTGAAGAAGAGTTGAGTGTCTGCATAACACTGGAAGTGTGGGGAGAAAGTGGAAATAAGGTGAGCAAACTGGGCAAGATAGATATTAAAGAGCCATGGTGAAAGGTTGGGGCCCTTGGAGACACCACAGGTGGTGATAGAGGTGGGAGAGGAGAAAGAGCCCAGGATAACCTGGGAGGGGTGCTCAGTGAGGAAGGAGGTCAAAGACGAATTAAAGTAGAATAGATCAAGTGAAAAGGAGTGAGGCGATAATTAAAGGGGCCAAGAAGCAGACTCTAGCAGTACAAAAGATGAGAAAAGGAAGTGATGAGAAGTTTGGAAGCACGAAAAGTGAGGAACCGGCCAGGGCTAGATATAGAGCAAACTTGGGAGCAAAATGATAGTAAAGAATCAAAGTGAATACCTAGGTTGCGGGCATAGGCGGCAAGAGAGAGGGGAGGTAAGGGAAAGGAGATGGAGGTGGGAATAGCAGAAGCAGGGAAGAAAAGGACCTCGATTTTAGAGGGGTTTAGATGCAAGAAATGCAAGTACATACAAGATTGGATGGACGGGAGACAGCCCAAGAGGGATGCGTGAATAGAATCAGAAAAGGAGGAAAAGGAGAGAAATACTTGAACATTGTCAGCATAGAGATGGTAAGAGAATCCATATGCAGAAATAACATTCCAAAGGGGAGAGGTATATAAGGTGAAAAGGAATGGGCCAAGCACAGAACCTTGGGGGAGACTGTGAGAGAGGGGAAGAACTTGGGAGTATTGGCCAGCCCAAGAAACAGAGAAGGTACTGTCCGTATTATAGAAGTGAAACCAATCTAGAACAGAATTCCAAAAATCAAGGCGGGAAAGAGGAAAGAACAATATAATGGTCCACCCTGTAAAAAGCATCTGACAAGAGGGGAGGATAGCTTAGAATAACGAGCAGAAAGGAGAGAGTCACTTACAGCCAGAATTGCTTTCACAGTAGAATGGAAGGGTCTGAAACCAGATTGGAGCGAAGGGAGAAGTGAGTGCTGATTACTAAAGGAAGAAACCTGGGGTGTATACGATGCCCTGCAATAATTTAGAGAGGATTGGAATCTAAAACTCACCAGAAACTATAGCCTAGACTCCGCCAACATCAATCTGATCTATAGTATCATCCAAGCCTGGGTGGCTAACTATCACTTATGCTTGAATGATAAGACAGAGCTCCTTACTGTATACTCTCCACACTGACTAAAACACCTCGACCCAGCATTCGCCACTTTTTCCATTGATGGTAACATCACCCTTGCATCTAGCCATGTGAAAACTCTGACAGTACATCTTGATTTAGAACCAACTATGCAAAGACATGTTCAAGCATGTTCCTATGCAGTTTATACTACTAAATTCATTAACCTCAGCAGAAAATACATGTCCCCTTACAACTGCCTCTACCAAAATGTAACTGAACTACAACTTATCGAAAACAACGCCCTTCGAGCTGTTTGGGGCATGGAGCGCTCGGACCATATCTCCCTAGTAAGACACAAAGCTCACTGGTTGCCAATTAAAGCCTGTTTTGAGTTCAAAATCCTCTCAATCACTGATGCATTCACAACACTGCACACACTTACCTCACCCCACGCATCTCCAAAAGACCCAAACCACGCAGTCTCCATTCTTCCACATCCCTAGTGACACTAAGATTCACCAGACAAAGAGCAGCAGGAGCAAGCTTCACCATCATAGCCCCTAATCTCTGGAATTCTCTACCGCCATGCATCCAAGAGCCTTCCTATCGAATTCTTCTAAAAAAGCTGACAAATTTACTGTTTAACAAATGTCTAACTGCTTGTCCAATCTCTCACACTATTGACTGTACTGTAATCTTAACTAGCGCTGTGATACTTCTGAGCTTGGGCGTGATCGACAAATGAAATAAATAAAATGGATGGAGAGAAATAGGATGGACATTTAAAAATCTGCTCAGACACAACGTTTTCTCTGATGCTACCTCAGGGAAAGCATGCAGAGTCACAATCTTACCTCTCTGGCACCTGCTCTGAGAGAGCATACTTATCAATGACACCTTAAAGTTTTCTCTGGCACTCACTTGCAAGCATATGCAAACATCAGAGGCACATGGAGGGTTTAGAATGTCCAGGAGCTGGAAGCTTTTTATATGGCCACAGGGTGCCTATTTCGCTAAGCTGTGGGCTGTATCCACCTGAGCCAGTGATCACTGGCTTATGTAAATTCCTGTCTGGGCAGAATGAAGAATTGATGCTTTGTGTGAAACCCCTTCCTGAATGTTTGGGAGTTGCTGAGTTGATGGCTTGCAGCCAAATGTTTGAATGCAGTTTGGTGTGCAATATGATATTGGAGTCATCCCTAGCCTCATGTGTGGGTACAGAAAACCCTGGCCCAATGATCTAGGTGCTGACCTTTGCCCTCGTTTTAAAATGTAACTTTACACCATTGTTCCTTATTGTATACATTCATCTAACAAAGTTGTACTTACTGTGTAAGTGGTGATTTTCTTTTTGCTGTGTATGTGCGTGGGGTTGTGTGTGTATGCAATCGTGTTTATCAAGTGTTTGCTTTACCTTTTGAGGGCCCTTCTCAACCCCCGAGAGGTGAGAGGCCTAAGCTCCTCTGCTCCTTGGAGAGCCAGTTATACTTGAAGGAAACCCTGTGAGTCAAGTGTATTGGATGTACCTGGGCCCTAGAAACGGTGCCCAAGTAAAATCCTTAAAACAGTGTTTGCATACTTTATCCATACCTATAAATAGTTAGAAATAAATGTCCAGAGATAGGGGCCACGAAGAAAGTCCTGAGTAGTCTGCGCTCCATGGAATTGGTTTGGGCCATAGGTTTCTTAGTTTTACACTTTGGCAATCATTATGAGTTTGACGGTATTCGATCGGTGATTCCGATGAGATACTGGCAATCGGACCTACCGTAATTAAGGGATATTCCAGGTGCCGGTAACAGCCGTCATTCCCCAGTCCAGTAGGACTCCATGGGGGTAATTGTAGGCATTTCCGGCACCGGTAATACCATTACCGGAAATACCTTGTGTGTGTTGCCTACGGGGGCCTGATTTACCTCAAGATTTTGGCTGGTGGTAAATCGGTCAACTCCCACTGGCAAACTTGGACGCTGCCGGTCTGGAAAAATGCTGGTATACAGAAATACTGGCACTTTTTTTCCAGACAGTCAAGGTCGTAATGATCCCCTTTGACTGCATTCAAACAATAAGAAATTGAACCACCTTAGTGTGGGAGGCAAAATGTTGCCCACATGTAATCGGTGTAGAAGGGTGGTGTAGTCCACTGTATCAAAGACCCCAGATATATCTAGCATGATGCATACTTTACAACATGACCCATTCCAGTCTGTAGGTACTTCCCCTGTCCTGTTTATTTTGCTTTGCATTCTGGGATTTGTAGATCCACCTTTTCCATTATACAACTAAACTCGGACTACAGGTCACAGAATGCAAAGGAAAAAACCAGGACTGGATAAGCACCTACATATTGGATTGGGTTATGTTGGCAAATGTGTCAGTTGAGGCTTTTGCCTACACTTTCTTGCCCCCTCATCTTCCCTTGGCGAACTCACACCCTGACTTAGCCCTCTCCATGCTCCACTCTGCCTTATCTGATACTCTTGATGTTCTTGCCCCTGTCAAGAGGATCTGCTTGAAGCCCAAAGCCAAGTGCAACTCTTGGAACGACTCTGACCTTGTCACCTTTAAACGCAATTGCATGGTGGCTGAGAGGAAATGGCATGCATCCAGAACATCCTCTGACAAAATGGCCTGCCGCCTGCTCCAAAGGCAATACCAGCTCTCTGTCCGGAACCAAGAAGAGAGCGCACATTCAGTCCTGCATCTCTGCGGCATCTAACAAATTCGCCAAACTCTGGCTTCTCATTTTATCTCTAAAGCTCAAGACATCCTGTCCCCTCTTTTCCTCTCCCCCTCCTCCCTCTGCTCTCTCTACCTTTTGGCCCTTCTTTGGCCACCTCTCCTCCCTCCTTCTCTGCCTTTCCCCTGTTCTCCCCAGAAAAGGTTTCTAGACAAGTCCGATCTATGTAAGTCTCATCAAAACACGTTCACCCCTGTTCCTCCAAAACCACCAAGGACCACATTAGCACTCTGGCTCCTGGTCTGGCTGACTTCTGCAATCACTCCTTCACCACTGGAGTCTTCCCTTCAGCCCTGAAGCACTCCATTGTGCACCCTCTGCTTAAGAAACCCTTTGCCGACCCTTCCTGCCCGGCTAACTATCACCCAATCCCCATCACTCCTTTCCTGGGCAAACTCCTAGAAAAGCTGGCCATCTATCAGCTTAATCGTCGCACTGAATCTGTTGGTTGTCTCCATGACAATCAGTCTGGCTTCAGAGCTGCCAGAAGCACGGAAACTGCTCTCCTGATTCATCTGTGAAGACCTGCTTTCCAACCTTGACTCCAACACCCCCTGTGTCCTCATCTTACTTGATTTCTCTT
This sequence comes from Ambystoma mexicanum, assembly GCF_040938575.1. Classification (NCBI taxonomy): domain Eukaryota; kingdom Metazoa; phylum Chordata; class Amphibia; order Caudata; family Ambystomatidae; genus Ambystoma; species Ambystoma mexicanum. The sequence goes on from NC_090926.1 coordinate 533,204,053, forward strand.
CTGCCTTTGACATGGTCAACCACGCCATCCTGCTCAACAGTCTCTGTGATAACCTGGGTATCTCTTATCATGCCCTGGCTTGGCTGACTTCTTTCCTCTCCAGTCGACCCTCCCTGGTCCAACTTGGGTCCTTACTTTCCTCTATCTCTATCTTGAGATGTGTGCCCCAGGAGTCTAAACTCTCGCCCTGGCTGTTCAATCAATATCTGGAACTTCTTGCCCACCACATTGCTGCTCTCTGCCCCAACTTTCAGTGCTATGCGGATGACACACAACTCATTTTCAGGCTCCCTTGCACCACCTCTTCTCCTTCTCTCATCTCTGACTGTTTGTCTGCTATCCAGGAGTGGTAGGTCGCCAATGATCTCTGCTTTAATGCCAGTAAGGCCGAGATTCTCCTCATCGGTACACCTGCTCCCTCCTTTCCTGGTACTCTCTGGCCGGCCTCACTTGGCCCTCTTCCTATTCCCACCTGTAAGGCTAAAAACCTTGGGGTTGTCTTCGATTCCACACTGTCCTTCTCTCCTCACATCTTTGACATCTCTAAGAGGTCACACTATCAGCTGCACCTCCTCAGAGGTATTCTTCCTTTCCTCTCCTTCCCCCAGAAGCTCACTGTCTCCAGAGCTCTGGGTCTCTCTATGCTAGACTACTGCGAGTGCCTCTTTATAAATCTGCCTGCCTCTACTCTCCACCCTCTGCAACTCCTCCAAAACAGGACTGCAAGACTTGTCCTTGGCCTCCAGCACAGATCGTATCTCTCTGGCTCTGAAATCTCTCCATTGGCTCCCAGTGGATGCAAGCATTAAATTCAAAACCCTCTGCATTGTCCACAAGGCTTTCTGGGGCCTGGGTCCAAAATACCTTCAGCTAGCCCTCCGCAAATACCTCCCAGGCTCTTCGCTCCTCTACCGTTAACTCCCTCAGGGTCAGTCATTTTTCAAAGAAACTAGCTGGGGGTAGATCGGTCTTTGGCTGGGGCATCCTTCTGGAACGGCCTCCCGGCCACTCTGAAACTTGAGGAGAACCATCTCCGGTTCCGGAAGGACCTCAAGACCCTTCCTCTTTGCTTCGTGCCTCCCCTGCTTATCTGTTCTCTCCCGGCACTGTGCACCTGGCCTACCCTCTGTCTTCTGGGCCCAGGTATCTGCTCACCCTGCCACCCTCTTACACTGCCTCCGGGCCACTCCTTGCACCGGGGTCTGTATCTGTACCCATACAGTCCCCACCCCTCTTTTTTTTTTCTTCCTTCACTTATCAGGCATACCCTGTCTGCTGCCTTTAACCCAGCACTTGCTACTTGCTGGCCACACTACCGCTGTGTGTTGCCTTTATTATTTATTTATTATTTATCTGTTTCTCCTTTGCGCCACACTTTCCACTTCTCCCCCCTTCATGCACTTTTCCCCTCTCCCATGCACTTGCACGTTCTCAGTGTCACTGGGCCTAGTAAGATCGTTGTTTTTGTTCTCCCTTGTTCCCCTCCCTTGCCTTATCACGCTCTGAAACACTTGTGTATGAGCGCGATAGAAATAAAATATCAGTATCAATTGTGCTAAGGAGAAGAGGACTTATTGATACAGAAAATAATTCTTTTTTTTTTCTTTCTTCGAATCAATCTGACAAAGTACTAAAGGGAGTGGATTCCGTAGCATAGGCCCGACAATGGAAAAGCATCTGTATCCCTCCTGTTTTACGCCTGAAGTAGTTGATGATCGCCAACAATTTGTTAATGGAGCAGACAGTTCTCACTGGGCTATAAAGGAACATCTTGGAGCATAGTGTTGCATTATATTGAAACCACCCTCAAACCTAGGGAGTTCCCTCCCACCCTCCAATCAAGAAGACCTGCAACACTTCCTTACGTTTTTTAGCGCTGGCCTTACTGAAGACTCATATAGAGTCACACAAATCTCACCCCTCCCCTCCTTCGCCCAGATTGAGCCAAGAACTAGGCCGGGTATTGTTAATATATTTGTATTTATTTTAATTACGGGTAATAGAAATCACACTGGCTCACAATTAACTTCTTGTTACACAAGTGAATCGAACCAATGGGTTCTGAAAAACACAATTACAATACTTTTCTTTCTAAAAATTTAAAATTAAAGGATGATCAACACAGGTCCATGCATAAAATCACTTCACATTTGCAATGCTGTACAATTTTGATTTTCCTGCACACTTAAAAGGCTAGCAGTTGGGTTACAGATTTGTATCAATGCATAGGACAATCATGATTCCACCCAAACCTTTGTTCAATATAGGCACAAGGTGATTTGGCAGTGTTTTTTTTAGACCCCACACTAACTTTGGTCTGTGTTGGGGAAGTTGGATGGAAAATTGGGATGATAGAAGAATTTTGGATTTCAGACCAGCCTCCACTTAAAGGCCTGTGTTGGGGAAGCTGGCAGTTTAGAATGTGTGTAGTTTAAGGACAAAAATACCCCTCTTCCTAAAAAAGTTGGGGGCAACAGGACAAATAGGCTCACCCAATTAAATTATAGTCTGTAGTTTTTAGCGCACACTGGGAATGAGCTTTGTTAATTTTGAATTTTAACAAAAATCACCCCATGGTGTTCCAAGTGGAATAAATTAAATTAATATTTTTAGTTAATTAGGCTAAGGATCTACACAGTTTAACCCCCTTGGCCTACTATAGAGGGAAAGGTTTCCAGGCAAGCAGACTACCCCACCTTTTGGTTTCCCAGGGCTCAGTGATACTTACATAGAAAGCCTCTGTTTAAAGTTCAGGAAAGCCAGCTACATTTCAGGAACCTCTTGGAGCATAGGGCAGGGGTCTGGTCACTCTACTCTCAAGGATGGCCCCCAGCACCACACCATAGGACCCAGTCAGCTTTTACTCCTTCCCAGAAATACAGCTCCACCCAGATGCAAACTCTGCAATCTCCTTTGGTGATTTCTTTAGGCTGTCACATGGTAAGTTTCAGCAGCTCTGCCCTTCCTCATAGCCCAGCCACTTTATATAGCAGTGATGACACCATCAAGTTTACAATCTTGGGGAGTACCCTGCAAGAGTTCTCGCAAATGGGATTGGACAGTTACCCTTCTTTCTCCTCCTAACACAAGCCCATCTCTAAGGATTGGTTTAAGAGTCTGGAGCAGAGAAATGGCAATTCCCATTTGTAATCGCCATTTGTTCTCATGTCAAGTTTTTGGCAAAAACTAGTTATGTATCAAAAACATTATGATTTACTAGTAACTGCCATAACATTATAATCTGATTCAGCTAATCAGTGGGAATTTAATAAAACTGCCAGGTCTGCACCATGTTGCACAGCCATTTGACAATTTTCCACTGTTTTTTATTAAAAAAATCATAATAGGCCCATGAAATATATTCCACATATCCCTAATTCTACCCTCCACCAGCACACTAACTCTCACATTTGGAACATTTTCAGATCAGCCAGAAACCCATTTTAGATGGCCATTGCAGTTCCCTGAGTTGCAGGTGGATGAATGTGTATATCTCCACTCGGCTGGAAATTATCTAAATCAATATGACTTGTGGTTGCTGAGAAAAAGGCCAAAGTTACAATAGTTCTTTTAAACAAAGGGAATGTTCTTATGTGCCAATATGAGCTTCCCTTCCTCCAAACCATTTGTCTCTCTGACAGTGTTTTATTAGTCTCTTTGAAGTTGGTTGCCTGAAGTTCTAAATACCTGGATGCACCATCTAGAGCTCTTAGCCTGCTCAGAACTGCCCTTCCAAAGACACCAAGTCTAGGGAAAGTCTGTTTTCAACATCTCTTAGCAGCCACACTTTTGTTGCAGCTGTAAACAACTGGTGGGTGTAAAAGCCAGACTTGTAGTGGGGGAGTTTGTTCTGAATTGTGCCCAGATCCACACCATTTGTCCTCAGCTGAAATGGACTCCCATATTGCATGCATTTTCTAACATCAGTCTTGATTCCTTGACACACGGTTGTTTTCAGGGTCCAATTTGCATTTTTGCTGAAAGTACAGAGTTGTTTCTTTGTCATCAATAAAATATACTTTTAATTATCTGCTGTTCACTTTCCTGCTGAAAAGTGAGTCTGAATTGTCACAGTGCACCACCTTTTGATGGGTGGTAGTTTCAGTGAAAATGCTGCATTTATTTCTCAGCCAGTAATGTGATGTGCTTTTGCAGTACTGCACTTGGATTACATTTTTGTTTTAGCCTTCTCTGGATTTCCCTTGCAGAAAGGCACCTGCATAGTCTGTATATCCTGCTGACCTCCCAGTCTGTGTAATCGGACTGGGAGCTCAGCGGGACAGCAGTGGAGCCCCTGAAGGGAGGGCTCCAGTATTGTACAACCATGAAATGAGGGCCACAGAGTTGCATAACCCTGAAGTGGGGGCCACAAAGCTATACAACTCTGCAGACCCAGCACCACAGGAAATGCTGTTCAACGCAGGTTTGCTGAGTTCTATTGGCCCCAGGTTCAGCTGCAAGACTGGGGTACCAAGCATCAGAAACCTGAATGCCCTCAACTACGGGTAGTGTGCTTTCAGCTGAGGCAATCAGGGTCTCTGTGAATTCTTTAACATTGATCCCAACTCGGAGAGCCCCATGGGGCGACCTTATGAAGTTTTTTTTTTAAACAACCTTTTTGCAAAGGACCCTCCCAATGGAAACCATTTGCTCTGGGTATAACCAACCCTCCAAGTTCAATGTGATTCCATTAGAGAAATGCTGGCCCCAAGGCCTGGAAATGTTTGTCCAAAGCCTGGCCATACCAAGAGCAGAGTCAGTGGAAGTTTAAGACTCTATGCTACTCGCAAGCTGGAACCTGCTAGAAAGAAGTGTGATGGAAGCCAGTGTTAGTTCTGGATTTGACGTGCAAAAGAGAGAAACTCCCTACTCAAGTACTGTTACAAACCTACCCCTAGAATTAGGAGAGTAAAGTGATTCGGACACTGTGCCCAACAATATGGTCCCAGAGGGAAGTCTGTGCGTTATGGGAAACACTATGGCGGCGCCTACCTGCCCTGACCAAACTATAAAGGGAGATGCTCCACACCAGCAGGGAGAAAACAAGGAGGAAAGCTGACAAGGCCGCACACTGGTGCCCCTGGGAGACCTGGAAAGTGCTCTTCAACACAAACTAAAAGAGGGCCGAAAGAAGCGCCGGATTGAGTCCAGTTCAAAAACCTCAGACAAGAGCGTTTCAGCCCACCCCCACGTCATTGGACCCAAATACTGAGTCAAGCTAGACTACGGCATTGGAAGAAAGAGGAAAATAAAAACAGAAGCGTACGCATAGCAAGGCCAAAGATGATTCATCAATTAATGCCAGCACTATGGCTGCACTATCATTGATAATAGCCCCCTTCATAAAACTTTGAGGCAACTGATGATCATTTAAAGGATCAAACTACTGTAATTGCTATGCTACACTCCAAAATGATATTCGTGGAAGGATTCATCACAGCGGTCTAAGAAAAACTGGTAAAGTACAGTCCCGATCCTGGTCGAAGTCTGCATCTAATCCCCTAAAGAGATGGGGGCCAGGAACATACAACAGAGTCAGTGAAAAGGCTATGAAGGGCCCAGAAACAAGAAATTAAATTAGTCCACTTGAAGGTACGCCCAAGGGTACGAAAAATGAAGTGGAGTGGGGGGCTATTGCAGGCCCTAAAGTCAGAATTGACGCCATACAACCGGTAGTCGAGCCTATGGTTGTTATCCTGAGTGATGATGAAAAAGACTTAGTAGAACAGGCAAGCCTTGCCAAGGCTACAGATAAAGACATTGCCCAACCTCTGACTGGAAGTGCTCCTCCAGTCGCTCTCCCATCCAAATCCTCCACAGATTACCCTCTGTTTGTAAAATTGAAGAACCAAAAAAAGGGCTCAAAAGAAAACCCACAAAGCCTGATAGACAAGCCACCCGAAACTTGTAAAGAGCATGCAAAACACGCTAATGGCAAGTCCAGTAGCTCACGTCAATTCTTCAAGAAACTAACGCTCCCTAAAACTCAGGAAGATAAAGGGAAGAGGCTTGAAGTGCTAAAATCTTCCCCTCATAAATATGTAGAAATCTCTTTGGGAGAGGAAGAGCTTATGGAACGGATGTTAGATTACTCCACATACTTGGTTGAGTCAGAAAGGGAGGAGATCCCGGATACTATTTCACGCATAGCAGATGATGCTCATGGCGAGGGCTTGAGTAGCCCAGGGCCACTGCCAAAAAAAAGAGGCTCAACTCTGTCTGATATGATGGATCTGGATGGGTTCAGAACTTGGGAACAGAAGCGCTTAGCCCTGGATTTGTCTGTAGCCTCAATGAACCTAGGTCAGTCAGACACAAGCTGTAGGGCCAATCCTTCACTATAAGTGCATCAAATGTATTCTCCTCCATTTGCAATCAACATTGACAACCAGCAGGCGAGAATTAGAATTGTAAGACGCCCCTTTTAAGGGGAAACAGACACAGAAAAAGTGACAATTGGGACCTAATCCTTAATCTTGAATGGACCGCCCGGACAAATTATGGCCTGACCTTGAACAGAGCAAACGTCTTGAAAATTCTCCACCGAATCCCCAAATTAAGAATGATAACAGACAACATTGCTAGAGTGGCCTTCCTGTGTGCGGAAGGACTGGATAAAGTCCTGATACATCTGGAAAATGAATTAATAAGATGCTATAATTGAGGAAGCGTTGCACTACTCTGCTAGGGGGTTATACCCTTTCAGAAATAATGGGAGCAACTACAAATGGGGGAGCAAAAGGGTGGCCCCCGAAACTAGGAAAAACAAACCGATTCCACTCGGATGAGGGCGAGACAAAAGTCAAATTGAAAACGAACCCAAAAGCAAGCGATAAAAGGAGCTGACTGGGAGGGTGGAGTGATGTCTCCCTTATGTATTTTTGTGGACAACTCTGCTTTAGCGCAAAGGAAAGTCACCACTCATCAGAATGGAACTCCTAGTGGTGACAAGATCGAATCATGGTGCTGGATGGCAGAAACATTGGTAGTAAAAAAAAATATAAGAGCCTAACCACCCCACACTCCCTTACCGACAGAGTGGGCCATTGGATGCTGGAATACTAGGGGTTTTGGTCATCTGTTTGGCAAAGAAAAACTTAGGTGGGATGACTACAACCCACTCTGCCTCCAGGATTCCACGCTGAGAATCCCACCAATTGTTGATTGATCTATCACTCTATTAAACCCTGCCACAAAAGGGCAAAGGGGAAGACCAGCATTGGGACTCTTAACACTTGTAAAAAAACACAAATCAATACAAGGGGCCTCATTACGACCCTGCCGGTCCAGAAAGAATGGTGGCGGCAATACCGCTGCCTCTGTTGTTTCCGGACCGGCTGATTCAGAGTCCTGCAGGCGGGAGGTGTTACTCCCGCCAGGTCTGACCTGGCGGGTTTAACACCACCCAGGCAGACATGGAAACACCGGCTCTGTCATAGACGGAACCAGTGTTTCCATGGTCCCCATCCCCATGGAGCCCTATGGGACTCCATTGGAATGGGGATTTACAGAATTCCGCCTCAGGAATTACTGGGTGACCGGGGTTGTAATGCCCCGGTGATTCCGGCAATCACGAGGGCAGAATGGTAATACGGGTCTGACGGCAGCCTGCCAGTTTTCCGGCACGGCTACTGCCGGACTCGTAATGAGGCCCAAGGTCTCTGAAACTTGGAACTTAAACCAATTCACGCAGGTAACCTTGATTAAAAGTTTGGGCATGCGAAATGCTAGTAATGTATTCTCTATTTGTGCGAATTCACAAATAAAACATATTTGAAAAAAAAATGTTTGGGCATAATGACCGATGAGCCTGAATGGTTGATACTATCCAATATTTATTGGAATTCAGTGGGGATAGATACTTCTGCATTCATCAAGGGGATTATGTCACTGTAAGTCAACCTAATGGTTCTGTTACCAGACACACTGATCGTTATATGTGGGGATTTGAACATGGATGCATTGGGAGAACATCTGCCTGCAGGCTCAGATGAACCAGGCCATAAGACCACAATATCAGTTAAAGCTAGGCTATGGACAGAAGAATCAGAGTCCTGTGACTGGTGAATGGGCAAACAAGGGGAGACATCGCAGCATGCCATACTTGGGAGCGGGGAGGCTCTCTAAAGGTGCTGGATTATTTCTTTGTGTCCGGAAACCTCCTCCCATGGGTGGTCTCCCTTGAAGTAATCCTGACACTCTTAAATGGCCACAATATAATCAAGCTATCCTGTGTTGGAGCCCCTCACTATACCTTCCCAGTGGTAATTAACCAAAGGCGTAATCGACTAAAAAGGGACTCCGCGAGAATCAGGAAATTGACAACCTTGAGCAACTCCCACATAAAAAGAGTGGGGAGAAAGGTTTACGCTTTTGGAGTACGCAAAGCTACTGATGGCCTTCGTTGAAAAGAGGAAGGTGGGCCAAAGGAGTGATTTCCAGCACAAACATTCATTGCAATGGGATCTCATCGCTGAGAGGAAAAAAATGAATCAAAGCAGGAAATCTTATAACATCAACTTCCTTGATCAAAGCAAGGAAATCAATCTATAAAAGCTTGGTAAAAGCTTATAAATATAAAATGATACAAGAAGACGCTGATTCAATGATGCAAGAAATCTCCAAAAAACATGGGAAGTCTGGAAACTCCTAACTCACAAAATTCCCTAACAGCAGCTCTGCAAACAGATGCAATTTAGGAAGAGGCATGGATATCCCACTTTTTGAAAGGCTTTAATGAGCCAGAAGGCAGAGCTCCTACTGTGACCCTTAATCGTGGGCTAGAGTGGACTTTCCATACCAAGGAAGAAGACATGTACACCTTCATCAAAAAAGCCAGCAGCTCGAGCGCTCCAGGGCCCGATGGCTTGACTAATGCCATCCTTAAACAGGAACCGGAACCCTGGGCAAAATGTATGGGCATTCTATTTGAATGGGTAAAATCACTGAAGCAAGTGCCAACCTGGAAGATATCTATAGTGCTCCCAATGTTCAAGAAGGGCGACAGGACAAAACCCATCAATTACTGCCCCATTGCCCTGCTGGATGTTATGGGGAAGGTTTTTGCCAAGTTGGTTTTGGCGGCTTTGGATGCGTGGACACCATCAGAGCAGATGGAGAAATGGCAGTCAGGCTTCGTATGAGGTATGAATACATCACTGAATGTGTTCATAGTCAACCTGCTGAAAAAGCGGTCCATTTGCCACCATAAGACGATGTAGCTGGCCTTCATCGCTCTATCAGAGGCATTTGATTCAATAAATTAAAACAAGATATGGAACAAGTTGGCCTAATGGGGCTGCCCCTGGGTCGTTTTGGAAGCAATTAAAGACCTGCCCTCTGGTATGGAATTATAGATAAAGATGGACCAAGGGGGCACCCAGTCTTGTTCAATAACAACAAACGGGGTTGTCCATTGACTTCATTTTTGTTCAACCTTTTCCTATCGGATCTCACAGCTGCACTGAAAACAATTAGGAACTCCCCCCCCCCCCCTAACATCGCTGGGACTGCCATTGACCACCTGATGTACGTGGATGATTTGGTCCTAAAAGATCAAACCCCGGTGGGATTAACTAAATGCCCTGAACTCATACATACAAGAGAACATCCTGAAAGTCAACGTGGGCAAATCAAGGGTCCTGACGATCCAGTCTGCAAGGGGAAGGAAGCCATGTAACGGAGCATGGTATGTAGACAACTTCAGGTTAACCGAAGTGACATCATTCACATACCTGGGGAGCTGCATAAGTTCGTCCCTGAGAGAAGTACACCAAGTAAACATGCTGAGATCTAAAATGCAGACGATGGCTAACCAAGGTAGACTGATTAAAAGGAAATTTGACAAATTCTCATCATCCTGACCCTTACCTTCTACAAAATGAAGGCTGTTCCGACAGTGATCTTTGAGGCCAATGCGTTTGGCCAAATCCCTGAGAAAACATGGAACTCTTTAGAAGGACACTTCTGGAAAAAGGTGTGGAAAATTCCTAACTGTATTCCAGCATCAGTGATAAGACGAGAACTAGGCCTGATCTCTCTGTACGCGCATGTTATCTGAAGAAAATATTCCATAACTGCAATTTGGATGCCCTAGTACGAGGTTTTGGAGCATTACATGAGGGAATGATGAGAGGGCAGGACAAACGCCTACAAGACTGGAGAATAGCATGCGGCAAAGTCTTAAGACACTTGGGCATGACTGAGGATCAGTTACAAACAAATCCAAATTCAAGAAAGACCAAACTCTGGAGACAGGACTGGATCCAAGAAAAAGCAGGTAGGGTGAAATTCTGCCATCAGGAAATCACTGTTGGTAGGGCCTATAATCTCCTACCAGAAAATGTGAAGAAAAAAATGCCCAAGCACCTGGATTAGATGTACATTCATGAGATTTTGTCTAAATCTATATCCCACCCTGGAAATATTAGCCATATGAGCAAAGGACGGCCAAATGCCTGGTTGCAGATTATGCAGGATAAAGGATGAAAAAGAAACACAAACACCTAGTAATATTCTGCAGGGCGTTAACTGTGCACAGAGCAGTGATGCCGGCGAGCTCCTCGAAGAGTTCAGAACATGTGGCAGCAATGACTGGTGGCAGGTCTGCATGCAGGGGGAAAGGATGACACTTATAATTGCTCTGGTCACTTGGACAAAGTTTTTAAATGTATCAAAGAAAATGAGGAAGCACGTCTGAAACAGAAGGACACATGAAATGTGACTTAATAAGAGAATCATTTGGGATACGATTGTTCGAAAACATGTGAAAGGTCCATTTCGTCAAAGTTTAAAGACTTGTGGAAAAGTCAGAATACCTAAATACAAAATATATATAATATTTATTTATGCCAAGGTCAGCTGAGAAAATGTGTTAAAGTGACTGAGTGGCCAAAAGGTCTCAAACCCCAGCATCTCCACTTGACCGACGTGCATAATACTTCGCAAATTAGTTTAACATAGAAAACCTTATCTACCAAAATAAGAAGTCACTACATGTCCATCAGCACACACTACCCATTAGTCCAAAAAAAGGCCCACCCATATTTCGCCATAAGTAACTGTGACCATGGATGCATGGTAGGCACATCATAAAGTTTACTTGTCGCTTGGTTTGCTCTTGAAGACTTCTTTGAATGCAACTTCCCAAGATGCCCTTGAGTATCAAAAACTATTTCTGTGATGCGTCAACCTCTGTGATGTCAGGTCATGTGCAAATTAGGCGTCCCAGCAAATAACTGTGCCTCCTAGGACGCCACTACAGACACAAAGTCGGAGCTGTTTCTTTGTGCTAAGGAGCGTTGAGTAAGTATAGACACAAGGGAATTTCCGTGACCTTCGTTCTCCGCGCTTCCGGTGAAGTGAAGTGCATTTCTGCTGATTGCTCCAAGGAGGCATGTGGAATGGCGAGTCAGCCAGCGGATCCCGTTACGCAGAGATAGGAATCTGCGCTCCCAGTAAAATGGCAACACGGACAGCAGGGAATCGGTGGGGGGGGAGGGGGGGCGGGGGACAGCGTGCATTGTTCAAGTGCAGAGAGAAGCCAGTCTCAGATTCCCGAAACTCTATTCGCTGCTGGCCGCAGCGTCTACCATGTCGTGTCTGGCTGTTGGAAACAAAAGCCACAACTGCCCATGACACAAAGCGGATAATGGCGAAGCTTTGGTTGTCTGTCAAGGGTTCATTTTCAGATAACAGCGAAGGCATTGTGGCTGCGGGGAAAGTTCCGGTAGCCGGCGAGATGCTGCAGCCATAAAAGGGAGGAATGGTCGCATGCTGCAATCAAAATTCACCGCTTGTGGGTTTTGTGGCCCATGCACCCTAACGAAAGCAAGCATTACACATCCCCCTGTTCCGGTCTATCTCGCACTCCGTTAAATGGGGGACGGGGGCTCTCCAAAGCATTTGCCTTTGTTAGTACTTGCTTTAAACAGGTCTTCAGTGCAAGGAACAGATGCAAGAGCACACAACCCCTTTTGTGCTACAACTATAGAATGCAGTTGAGTCCCATGAAAAAGTAGGTCCAGCTACCACATAGTCACTGACATAGCTGTCCTCTCTACACCCGAACACACTGCCTGGCCTGGCTTTTATAATGTCTTTAAACTAGTCATCTCTGCTAGAAATGGAATAGTCATATATTGTCATTGCTGTTCACATGCAACGTAATGCTCTTTCATTTTCATGTTTGCACAAACTATGGTCTTCCGGACCGCCTTCCTCGCCACAGCACTGCAAGGCCATAAGAAATGCAGTAGGCACTATACAAATATCAAATAACATAGCAAAGTAAGCTGGCTGTCTTACTGGGTATTACTATATTATTTTTTAATTTTTTTATTGTGTACGGTTTTATTGAACCTTTACAAAAAGAAGCAATAGAAAAGAATGTACATAATATAAAATACATAGAAGTACGTAGTACTATATTAATTTCAAAGGTATTTTCTTGATGGTGTGCATTAATGGCCATAGTGACCTAAAAATACAGCAAAGTGCAATGCAGAGGTTTTAAAAAGGATAAGCAAGTGTGGTACTTTAAATCTGCCTGAGATGGATAGGAAGATTAATTGGCATCACAGGGGCTAGCTTCAATAGGACTGAACTTGTCTTAGAGAAGATAGACAACCTGATTTCCAATCCCCTGCCTGCCCAAATGTAAATATATGCAGAGCTTCTGCATCTTCTGTAACTTTGCTCAAAGGGACCATCCGACACTAGCACCCCCCTCCATGGGATTCAGGGGCGGTTTGTCCATAATGGCTGAGGCTGATGCCGAACAACCAGTACTCATGCGCATCATGCAGGAGCAGCGCCAGCCCAAAGTAAACACTGAGCGCTCCCTATACTACTTGCAGCAGCTGAGAGAGTGGTCCTGGGCTGGCATGAACTGTCAAAGTGAAACAGTTTAATTCCCAAGGGCGCATGAAAAATGGACTATGGAAGGACGAGGCATGGCCCAATGGGGATGCAGGCTGGGGAACTGCATGTCTCATGTGCATAGGTGGTGGTCCCGTGCCTCCCCACAGATCCAGAGAGATTCTGGCAATGGAGCAATCCGTCTCCTACGTGCATATGCATGAACCAGGAAGCGATCTTTGCATCCTGATTTCTGTTCTTGTAGCGCAGGAGCCAGAAGGCATTCATGGAGGCTCCGGCACAGTGGAGCAGAGTCTAGACCCGTATTGCAGTTAAGATGCATTTTATATGTCTTATGTAATGTGTGTGTGTGTGTGTGTATGAGTTTGTGTATGGTGTGTAAATGAGCAAGTTAATGGGTGTGACCAAGGAGCTGATGTTTTTCAACAGAGGGCGAGGGGTGTGGTGCACTACAACAGCATTTTTTAATGGGTAGCCATGATAGAGCAAGGAAGATAAGTGTTACTAGGCGGCCAGACTAGCATTTTAGTGCAGCCAATCTAGCCATTCTTACTGTAGCATGGAATTTCTATGGTAAAGCAACCGTGATAAGTGTTTTAAAATGTGGCTAAACTGACATTTTAATGCAACCACACTAGACTAGCTGTGTCTTAATATGGCATGGCATTTGTTTCTGTCTCTCTATGGGAAAGTATGCATGATGAGTCTTATTACATGGCTAGACTGGATTTTTGTTGCAGCCAGTTTAGCTATTTCTTACTGTGGCATGGCATTGTATTTTGGGTAACAAGGGTAAAGCCAGACATAAGTGTTATTACGTCTGTAGACTGGCCTACATTGTGCAGTCAGTTTTAACATGTTTTCTTATTGTGGCAGGGCATTTTTAATGGAAAAGCCAACAGGAATTTGGTTCTTACGTGGAAAAACTGGCAAATTATTTCTTTTAAATGATATAATTACTACTGGCTTTATGCAAAAAACAAAAATGAGAATGTTCTTGTATGGGATTACTGGCATATATTGGTGCAGCAGGCAGGTAAATGTATGGGCACAACCAGTGTGAACATGTTTTTATACTGCCACATATTGTAGGCAATGACATCCTGAAAATGCCTTGGGAGATGGAATGACCAGGGATTGTTTTAACTCTAAGACAAAATGCATTGATGGAAGTCCTGAAAAGCAGACTTTTCCCTATACCTTCATATTTAAACAAGTTTCTCAGTAGCACTTGCAGTTCAGGGATCCTTAATTCCATTAACACACATGCCCAAATTACTTGCTTGAAATCGCAACTGGCCTTTACACAAAAGCCAAGATACAGAAGGACACTGATCACAACAGGAAAATAGATCAATAACTACCACCATATATATATCTATATATGACCAGACTTGCTGTCCAACAAGACTCTTAAGTCCTGTGACACATATTGCACCGCGTGTACACATAAGTGGAAGTGTCATGGCCTGGGCACCTTACAGGCTGTCACACACACCCCATGGTGGTTCCCTGTTCAAAATAGGACTATCTTAAATTTGAGACTACCAAAAAAAGAGATTGCCAAGTCAATTGCTAAAAGTCAACTCCTGTTCTTCCTTTCTACCGCCTTGCTTACTGTGCCATCAGCCCACATCACATTGCCACAAAACGCTGCTGTTGTAAAACACTTCAGTCTTGTTGATTTTTCTAAAATATTTTACTAATACTTTTGGCCATTGTAATTCTTGTTCTGGAGACTTTTTTAAAGGCAGAATGTTCAGTTATTGGACAACACATTAGGACATGATATTCCAATTCATAAAATAGCTGTCTCCCACCTTATCATTGATGTAGTTATTTTTGGAGTGTTTAGCTTTGTTTTATGAATTTATTTAAACATCATTCTTGTAAGGTATTCTTGAAATGTAGTTGTTGTGAGTACTTTGAAACCTTTATAATACATTGCAGTGTGCAATATTTGTATTAAAGACTTGGAAATAACTTTTCTTATTACAGGCTAGTTGTGACAGCACAACTGCCCTGTAATAAGAAAATGACATCACAACCAAAGCGTAACCACTTATTACGCTTCAGTTGAGACATTACAATGCCTCCCGCTTGAGCCAACAGAGAATTTCAGCTGTCACTGCAGCACTTAATTTAAGCTGTGAAAAGCTTTTCAAATGCCTTGCTTTTAGAATAGTTTTCTGTGACACATTGCAGCCAATAATTGACAAGGAGCTGCTTGTGGTAGAAAGTTTCATTTGTGCACTGCTGGAGTTTAACTTATGTGAGCAAGAATGTGCATGTTATTACTTATTTTAAAACACAAAATGAACGTTTATTTTTCAATACATTTAATTAAACTGCTTAATCTATTTTTTGCAACACATAAGGAGCAGCATTTTTGCTTTTTTTGAATCCAAGCATATTCTATATTGATTATATGGACCAGCAAATGAATACTCTTACATTATATTAAGCAAGAGACGAGGTATTAAAGGGAATGACTATGTGTGGCCATGTATTTATATGGCAATAAGCCCAGAGACGGTGGGCCAATACCGCCCGAGGTAATGCCCCCGGGGCCCATAGTTACAGGGCAGAGCATAGCGAGGGCCTCAACGAAGGCTCTGGGGGCATTACCGTGGACTCTATTGGCCCGCTCTCGAGGGGCTTATTGCCATTAGTACCCCGGCCTGGTAGAGCGGGGTACTAATAGCATTTTTTCTGTTCCAAAACCTTGCAGCGTTTCGGAACCGAAAAATAAAGAAATGTAAAAATAAATGGCTGCCGGGAAAGGGAAAATGGAGTCAATTTTACCTTTCCGTGGTGGCCATCGGAAGTGGATGCGCTGGGGACAGAAGTGTTCCCAGCAAGTTTACTCTCCAGAAAAGGCGAAAAAAGAAGGTAAGTGGGGTTGGGAGGGCGGAGAGGGGATCATTTGCAAGGAAGGGGGTGGAAGAAAGAAAATACATACCTGAATCCCCAGCAGGGGGCGATGGCAGCCTCCAGCTGTGTGGAGGCTTGGAGCGGGGATTGCCCTGTTTCAAGCCTCCTCATTGGCTGAGGGGTTGCCACGCCCCCTGCCGGGAACAAACACAGGCACGTACATGTGTCCACTAGATTACAATGTGGTATGGCTCAGAAACGAGCCAATCCACATTAAGTGTATCCCGTGAATTCGCAATGCCGGGTACTAATAAGGAATAAAAAAACGTCCTACCATACATAAAAGTATACTGCAACTCCACCTTTTTGAGTTTCATGCCCTTCTAAAGACACTTTGCCTCATTCCTCTTTTTGGTCACCAAACTCCTTTGTGACTTGCCATATCCCTATATTGGCTAGTTAACCATCTATTAACCCTGACTTGCAAGCTTCAACTTCTGTTACGTTATGTTACTGGAATTTATCATGTGCCCAACTACAATATGCATGGTCTCCACATGCTCTGGAGGATCTGAAAGACCTGGGAGCTGCAGGAAAAGTAGGTTGAGTGTTATGTAAATTGACCTACAAAAGTAGGGTGTCTTAAAATTGTACAGCAACATTTGGACTGAATAGACACCCTAATAGCCTGCATTATAATATACATTGTACTGCTGCAAACCTACAACTGTAGTATCAGTTTTTTTTATACGTCCAATTTGGCCCAATATTTTCAAGGCATTTAATCGTTTATCTTTGAAGACCACCATGCTTTCGTTTCTCCCAATGTTTTTAATCCAGAATCGGTCAGTCAATGGGGTCATTTTCATTTCAGATGTAAATCACACAAAGGGGACCATGTGCCCTCAATGCAATATTCCACTTTTACACCACATAGTGGAAAAGTGAAGAGTGAAAACTGGTTTAAATCGCCTTTACTCTGCACCTTTTCACTATGTTCTTAGAAAAGTGCAAATACCTCCTACAGTCAATGAAAGTGGGAGGCATTTACAATGGATTCTTTTGGAATCGAAATGCTTTTACCAGGTGGTAATTTCAGGCAGATTCCTTAGGAATCCACAGCATTATTGGCATCATCAGTCTTCATGCTAGCTGTAAGCAACCCCCCCCCTCCATTCCCAGCTACACAAGACAAATGCGACTGCTTACACCCACCCCTTTTACCAATTTCCCCTGACAAATGGAGGAACATGAGGCTGATCGGTAAAAGTGTCAGTAAACACTTTGACCTCCACTTCCAACAGTCTACTTCAGAATGGAAACCACAGTTTTTGTGTTTTGCATGAATGTGTCAGAAGAGAAATATCTGTGGTCATAGGCCTTCGTTTCTGTGTTGCCTTCTTACAATCATATTGTCTTATTGAAAGAAAAACTTTAAAATGGCTTAAGAACACCTGGCCAAGAATGTATACTACACCAGACTACACCCATGCTCCTCGCATCAGTGGAATCTCCTACATGCATGCATGCATGATGTGCAGTAGTTGTTCCTAAGATCTTCAAAAATGCAGCTTCGCAGCAGAATCTTCATGTGTACATTACATAAATCCCTCCTCGTGTGGACGGAATCAGGGTTCTTTTGTTTCATATTTATACCAAAAAGATCCTGTGACAATAAAGTGCTAAGTCAATCAATGTTCTCTTCCACAGCCAATTTTAAGAAAAAATATAATACGGTATGTACCCAAATTATTCAGAAAATATCATTCCATATATCTGAATACATGATTTAATGGTCTTCGGTGTTGCAAAGAAAAGGAAAAAGGTCATTTGTGACAGCCAACACGAGTTTTGACCCAATGGGTATGTCTCAAGGCTGTAGTATAAATCATATCTAACCCATATACATTGAAATAAACAGTAACAAGTAAACATATAATGATGATTGTAGGTAGAAACAAGGACAAGAGGCGAAAGGGAAGAAAATGAAAGAAAAGAGAATTTTACTCATTGCTAGTTATTTAGCAGAATGAAAGCACATTATCAATGGTACATCTTGACCTCTAGCCCCAATTTACCACTATGATTATCCACGATTGCAAGCTCAAAAGAACATACATGCATTCTTTGATTTCAATATTACGTTTTTTTAACACGACTGTTTGTAGCACATTAACAGTTTATTTCTTGGCTCTTAGCAAAAGCACCTTCTACAAGACCCATCATAATGCATTGTGTTACTGTATGATTACAGGTACAGAAAATTGAGCAGAAGCATGAGTTGCGAGCAAATAAAATGATGAAAGCCGCTGCCAAGGATGTGCATAGGTTGCGAGGGCAGAATCGAAAGGAACCCGTGGAGGTGCAGTCTTTCAGGTAAGGCAATAGTATTTATGCAGACAGGTCATCAGCCATCTTATATCCTGTGCAATCCTCCAGCAAACACTAGGCACCAAAGCCATTGTAGTATATCTACACTATCTAAGAAGCAGTAATAGCCATGACATTCCATACAATCCTTTTCAATGCATGTGCACTATTTTAACTTTAACAAAATAACTTGTAAGCCTAGTAGGAAAATTACCCCACAATTGAGGGATCACATCAACGTAAACCACTGGTGGGGTGGGGTGGGCTGAGGTGGGGTGGGGGGGGGTGCGGGTGTGTGTGTGTGTGTTTACAACTTAGTGGGAGCCCTAGTTTTGCATAACAACTGAATGATATGAAGAGTCATTTGTAATGCGCCTGTACACAAGTGTTTCTAGGAGCGAATCACCAACGTCATTAAAAAGAATGTGTGCTAATAAGGTTTCCCTCCAACACAAAGGTATGGCAGCAAGGAAGAGTGCAATCCAGTCATAAAGTATTGTCATTCCAGTCTACTCGCTTAGTGCTGGAGCAGTACCCTTTCTGCTCATCTCACATTAGGTACAATGGCTAGATGAGAATATTGCAAGCGTCATGCAGCTCACCAGTGCTCAGAATTTAAAGGTGTACTCCCTTCAGAGACTACCAAGCAGCGGAAGCGTTGCTACAATGCGCTTTACGGCGTGTTCCTGTATCGTCCACAACAAGGCTTCTAAGAATTTAAATATGGACAGGATCACGTGCTGTGGCATTGAATGCAGAAAAAGGAATGAAATGCTTTGCAGTTAGAACAACATTTTAAGTTTCACCATCTCAGCCAAGCACTGATGTAGTCACTAGTAGGTTTGCACACACCAGGGGTTCCCGCAAGCGTGAACCAATGACTGTAAATTGTCTTTGGGGATGTAATTGTTGGTAAAAACGCATTCAATTGAGTAGACTTAACTTGATCAATACTTGAGCATAGTTACCCACACCAGTCTATCAAGACTTCATATGATCTCTTTCTTTAACTTTCCCATGGACAGCAACTGTTGTACTCCTTCCCAAGTATGATCAGTGATATTATTTAACGTTAAAAAAAAAAAAAAATGGAAGGGCCCATTATCGCTTGGTGCGCTGTTATATAGTAGGGTTCCTTTATTCTGCAATACTTTGATGCCACTCTAGCCAAAGATATCATGTATGCGCTGGCCATCTGCCTCCTGGAGGCGTTAATCTCTTGAACATTAAGACAAGGAACAAAACCCCTCTGTTCGAGAAACCTGTGTGGATCTTAAGCTGAACTGCGGTCCAAAATACAACCATCAATTTGCCAGCTATTAGTAAACCTAGCGTGAGGGCGTGTCGGTAAAAAATGTTTGCTAAGCGACAATTGAGGTGATTTATTTATTGCAACACCACCCTTGAAATTCAGCAGAGGTTGTGACGTGATGTACTTCTTAACTTGGCGTCCCCCATGGTGACATTTTGTATCTCGTTTCGAAACCCTATTTCATATGATGTATGTGCTGTGTAGCAGGGTGAGCCAAGTTAACATGCTCATCACTTGCCACGTCTGCTGAATTGCAAGCTTTTTTTTGTTGATTAATCAGGTCACTGAAACTCCCCCTCAACTAAAGTTTTTTCAATTACCTTTAAGGGTTTTGTTATGCTATAGTTTGCTTGGGGCCCACTAGACCTGGCTTTAGGCTGTGGCCACTCTGTGTTGCGCCAATGAATTTAAAGGGGGGGGGGCAGTGGCTCCGCCCTACTGGCGCATACCTCATTATTACTTAACCAGATCCCACTAGCCATTGCCAGTAGCTTCAGGGTCCACTTCCCTTCGGCCTTTTCCAGTGGCCCTGAGGCCATGCCACTGTGTGTTGCCAAAAATGTCAAAAAATGTAGAGTGACTTAGCCAGTGGCCTCGGTGTCCACTGGCCATGGCCTTCAACGTTGTCCACTGTACATTTTCCGCTAATTATTAAAAAAAATACCTCTATCCCCCTGCATAGAAGTTCTGGACCCAACTCTGTACAGGTGTAAAAGACTATATCGCTAAATCCCAGTGGTCTATAGGCTATTGATTAGACACCTTTTTCACTTTTTATTCCTGCAATAATTTATCACAGTAACAAGAACTTATTCTGCCGTTCTCTATTCCCCCGAATGCTATTCCCAAAGATCATTGCCACGGTAATACATTGTATGCCGATTCCTGCAGTAACAAAATTAAAATTAACCCTAGTCCTTCTGGGCCCTCACCATGTGTACCCTCCTCTTTTCTTGGCCCCCACTGCCCTATTGTGTGTTTTACCTCCCTGACCATCTTCCATTACCCCCTTCACTCCTGTGCATGTCCTGTGATGTTACTGCATGATCTCGCAAGGTTCCTGAGGGATTCCCACGATAAGCCGGAAATGGTCTCTCTCGTCCATTTGCCCGCTGCACTTTGTCCTCTTTCCACCTGCCCACCTGAAGCCTGACATGAATGCACCCCATTTCCTCCTCAAAACATATATATTTTTTAACAATTCTCTTTATTAGTTTTTTCACACCAAAAAGACAAAATCCAACTGAACCCGGATAAAGGGGCTTTTAAGACGAGGTGCTCTTATGGGAAGGATGGGGATGCAGAATTACTCAAACACCAATAATAAGGTCGACTCAAGAAGTTGGTAAGGTGTACACTGTTTTAATAACAATTATCTAAAACGGCGAGTACAACGAACATCAGCAGATGTCACACAGCATAATCTCCACGCATTTCATAAAAAAGACATACTTATATGCTAAATATTCATCATCATTGCCTTCATACTATGTGGCAACTTGTAATACATGTGTGGGGTTGTGATAGGGTAACACGGAACATCTACGTATACTTTCTATGGGGGTTGAAGTTGTGATTGGGTCTCTATTGTCAGGAGGGCACCTAAGCCCTCCTCGTGCAAGTCATCTACATCATCACAAAATACACGACAATCGATTGGTTCTCAAAATATAGGGCTCATTGCTACGTGGCCCTCTATAATTGGTTGGCACACTTGCACCCTTCTAGAATATTCCACTCCCTGGCAGCGCACACGCTGGCAACCCAAGTGCTGGTGTGCTGGCCTTGACCATAGCTTCCCACCCAATTAACCTGACATCCATCATCACTCTTACTCTGTGTCAGACAATTAGCCTTTGAACATGCAAAACAGGGGGGGTCTGGGAAACTCTCTACCAGCACGAACACAGCCCATTGACTTGTTCTTGGGTGGATGGCCCCTGGGAGATTCTCAACCAAGTCTTTAGCTCACTGTTCTTTTCACAGAGAAGAAATTTCCCCACATATCAGTCTTTGTCCTGCCCAGGGTCAGTCCAGCACTGAAATGCTAGGCAATTCTCCTCTGAACAAGAGTATCACAGCAACACCATACACGTGTTTCAACCTTGTTGGGCATCATCAGTGAGGTGAAGCTGTGTCTCTCTAAGAGCAGTGAGCAAGGGGTCCACGTCTGGAGTCCCCTGGTAGGGTGACACCCAAAGTTACTTGGTATGCAAAAGAGGGGGGGTCTGGGAAACTCTCTACCAGCACGAACACAGCCTTGTAGGCTTCACAACCCCTGAGAATATTAGGGAGTGTGGGTATACTCGCATGTGCTTGCCTCAACGTCATCTGCTAGTCTTTTTCCATCTTGGTCACGTGTCTGAAGACCACACTTCGAGCTTCAATTCTGTATTTGATATTAAACGAATAAAACTTGGCACTCATTGCCTCTTAGCTGCACCTTGGTGGGATTTTGGGTTCATTCCTTGCATTAATTGTATCCTTTGAATAGACAACCAGTTCTTGGCTGCCCTGGCCTTCTTGACACTGGGCCAGACAAGCCTCCTTGATTCTTTCTTTTGCTCGTTAGCCACCGTTTATCAACTGCGACACACTTTCAGACTTTTTCGTTCATGGGATCCCAGTTTGCTCAAAACATGATGTGATACATCCAGATTTCTTATACTTTATATATATCTTGGCGTTTCTTATACTTCATATATACCTTAGTAGCACCGCCTGCAATCTAGCTAGCTTATGTGATCACTACTTGCATTTTCTTCCGTGGTCTTCACACGTGTAATCTTCATTTTGCACGTAACATGTTACTCTATTCTTTCACTTCGTCTTCAGGTTCCATATGTTCTCTTTACACTCTCCACTACTACCTTTTTCTCAGTGTGTCACGTTAAGTGTTGTGATGTCACCAGTCTGCTCTTTCATTCATTTTCTCGCATTCTTCAGGGATCTTCCATAGGAGATTTTCAGCTTGGGGTGGGTCGGTTAGAGGCTTTTGGCACCTCCTCTACATAACATCCAGCGATAGCAACAGTTACTTAAAAGCAAACAGTCAAAGAGAAACTATCAGTAAAGTAAGAATCAAACAAGTCAACCTCCTTAATAACCATCATATGTATATAACAGGTATCTTTTGTACAGTGCTCAGCATTACTAACCACCATACATCCGTGTATCCCATATTGTAACATATTTTTGGGGCAGCCACGATATCTGCAGATGGGAACATGATATGGATAATTGTATGTTGATTGAAGAACGTGCGCACAGTGTGTGGGCATGTCGCGGGTGCCCCAATGCAACACAATATTGTGCTTTGCAATAATTGAGGCATTTGACAGGAGGAGTCTCTCATAACGGGAATAGTCCTCTTCGCCCCATCAACCCAGCAGGGCTAGTCTATGGCCGTCTGCACCAGTTGGCCAAGAGTTTTTGGCAGGTGTCTTGAAATTAAACGCGCATATTTTTATACTACTTGAAATTCCCAAATCAGATGATAGAAGGTCCCCTTTGAGACAAAGCATCATAGACATTCCGGAGTAATGACCTGGCCGCATTTGAATAGAAAGTTGCAAGTATAATACACTCTATGGTGGACTTTTGAGCTGGAATGGCTATTTCTCTCAGGGGTGTCAAGGTAATTTGCCAAACCTCTGTTTCTATACGTCCAGCTCCCTCTTCTGTCTGTGTTTCATGAGGGGTACAATTTAGAATAACTAGGTACATCACCGAAATACCATTTTTCCGTATGAGTTCATCATTAAAATTTGCCTCCAGTGTGAACCGCACAGGAAGATCATATTGCCCACGGAATTATGTTAACATACCATGTCTAAATTGCATATAGTGAAATTGATCAGAGGCTGATATTTCAAAATTTTGGGTCAGTCGCTAACGATTGCAGCCTACCCTCAATGATCACGTCTCCTAGAAGCCTGTTTGCCCCACCCAACTCCTGGTGAAGTCCAGCTTGCTAGTTTAAGGAAGGTCTTTATTATTCGATAGCAGGGCCTTCATGATACCACCACCAGCAACCCAATTATGTTGGAGACCACATGATGCATGCAAACAACCTGCTGTGATGGCAGAGGTAGTCTGCCAATATCATGACCGCAATACAGTGTGTGGAAACGAGGCTAATGTGAGGAAGGGGACTGATGGCATGTAACCACTCATTGACCACCTCCAACTGGGAAGCCCAATAGTACTTCTCTGTGTCAGGGACGGCAATCCCACCCTCCCAGAACGAAGTTTACAGGGTGTCTAAAGCAATCCTGTGTTGGGAATCCTGCCATAGTAAACTCCTTGGCACTTGTTCAATCTTTCAAAAGACCCCAATAGGCATGCACACTGGAGTGTTCAGCAGGACGTTTAGCTATCCGGGCAGAGTCCTCTTAAACAAGGCAGTGCGTCCAATCACGCACAGGGGAAGGGCTGACAACATTTTCAGATCCTCACAAAACATCTGTGTTACTTGTCAGATTATGATTGAGAAATGCCTCAGGTGTGCAGCATACTTGGATGCCCAGATATTTAAAGGTATCGCTGGCCAATTGAAGCATGCAATCTACTGGGAATGCCTCTGGGCAACCCTACACTGGGAACAGTCAACTTACTCCAGTTCACACTAAGTCTGCTCTAGTGCTCATAGATCTGCAGCATCTCTGTGACTCTGGGAAAGGACGTCCGTGGATTACACAGGAATAGGAGGCGGTTGTCCGCATATAGGGAGACACTGTCCTCCCACCCCAAGGGCCACACAAAGCCTTCCAACAAAGGGTCCTTCCTCAGCCACTTAACCCAGTGGTTCAATGGTCAGAATAAAGAGTAGCAGCAAGAGGGGGTACAGCTGCTGCATCCCATGTTCTGGACAAACTGGGCGAGAGGCCACCCTTTTAACTTGGAGTATTGGCTGTGGGTGTTTGTACAGCAGTTTAACCCATTGCAAACATTTCTCCCCAAAACCCATACTTCCTATTAAAAGTTCCAGGAAACCTTATCAAAGGTATTTTCAAAATCAATCATAGCTATAGCAAAGGGTCTCCAAGGGACCCAGCTGTTCCAGGTCTATATGCGCCCAACCCTATCCGGCTAGAAGCCGCTTTGGTCAGGATATATTAAAGATGGTAGCACCTGAAGTAGCGTGATGCCAATATATTTTATAGTATTTTTGTCTCGACATTAATATTTGTCTAGAGGTTTGCCTTTCTTAGGTGTCACAATTATATTGGGCTGTCTTAGGTCCAGAGGCACCCCCCCTTATCTCCGCTCGCCCAGAACATGGAGAGCATCAGGCTCATAATCTTATTGCCCATCCTTTTCCACAGGACCGCATGGAAACAATTGGGCCATGAAGGAACTCTGGCCGAAAGTTCCTCTTCAGTGATATCGGAATTCAGGGACTCTTTCTACAGTGGCATAATACTAGGTAAGGGGATCTCCTTGAGTAGGTCAGAATATAGTAGCCCTGCTTGGCCCACTGTCAATTGATCACGCTGCCTGTAGAAATCCACAACTATCTCACATACCTCATTATCACCTGAGACTATTTCCCTGGTGTTCGATCTTACCACATGTACAAGGCTTGGTGACCCCTTGTGTCTCCCCAAGCAAGCTAGCATTCTACCCAATTTACCTCCAGTCCCCTACAAATTGGCTCAGGTGGCTAGATACGATTGTCGGGCAGTGCTGGTCGTACAGTTGGAATAGGAGGCTTGGGCCTGCAATAGTGATATGTGCATTTAGAGGGATGATGATGGATATGAACAAATTCTCCAACCAAGTCAAATCTGTTTCTATATTCACAAACTTTTCAAGTGTCTCGTTTTCCCTCGCTGCTAAAACCAAGATGGCCTCTTCCCAGACCACCTCCTTAAAGCCCTCCCAAAGAATCAGCAAGTTTTCCCATTATATCCAGAAACCCTTAACAGTATGGAATTACATCTTGCAAATGGGTTCCCGTGGTTGAAACACTTGTGTATAGGCGCGTTATAACTATCATATCATTTGTATCATGCACAGACAGCAACTTCTAGGAGTGATACGAAATATCTCAAGGGTTGTATTGCATAGCAGCGGCACTTACTAAACCAGTATTTGGCATAACAAATAATCAGTGCGTCAGAGAGAGGAGTGGGCCCCAAAGTGGTAGGAAAATCTCTGCTCATTGGGGTATAGTGAGTTCCAGACCTCCACTAGTTCCGTGGCACTAACAAAGTCAGAGAATTTAGTTTGTGGCCACCCACTATTCGCTGAACTCGTGCACCTATCCTGAGCGTGATCCATAACATCATTGAAGTCCTCACCCACCAGTCGGATGTATGTCAGGCAAGCAGGTCTTGTAATACAAGAGTAATCCCACAATTTCACACATTAGTTAAACCTGTGAGCAACAGAAACCTCCCTCTGCTGACTCGGAACAACATCTTGAGCTAAAACGGTGTCTTTCCGAATCTGGGCCATGACCTTTCCCAGAGCCCCTCCTAAACCTTGCATGAAACACTCTCTCATAATTAGACTTATTAAAAAAACATAGTCGTTGCCAGCAAGATATGTCCTGAAGGAATGCAACAGATGCTTTATCCCTATTAATAAATTGCAACCTTTGTACCCCCTTTGATCTCATCACAGACGCTGTTGACATTCCATGAGAAACTGAGATCATTATCGGTACCCATAGATCGGCAGTAGTAAACACATGTGGAGAAGCATAACCGCAAACAGCATATGACTGAAGGTGATAGAGATTAAAACAAACCCCCCAGAAAACAACTCCCCTCACCCAATATAGCCATGGAACTCAGTGTATCGGTCTCCCAAACATTAATGAAAAAACTCAACTACACAATTCAAAAAGGGACAAGAGCTAGTAGAAAGACAATATGCTATCCATTGTGCACTGGCGCTACCCAACACTTTGCGACTCATGAATAGCACTGCCCCCGACCCCTCTAAACATAGTCACGGATAGAAACCTAAACAGTCGCAGTCTCTGAGGCCACCTGGCCAGTGACAGCAAATAGCACTACATTTTCAGGGACTCTCGCGTTGCCCCCATCTCACCAGGCACCACCTACATGACAAATGGCATCTCAGCAGAGGGGTATCTGAACAGAACCTAGTCGGAAACCCTTTCTTCCATTGCTGGCTATCTGGTCTCATTCTATGGTGCAGCTCAATCCACTCCCATGCCTGTTTGGAGTTGGTAAAGAAGCTCGACCGACCATCATGGAGGATTTTCAAGTTGGCTTGGTAGTAAAGTGCATATTTAACAACCATTGCCTGGAGGCGTTTCTTGATTACATTAAAGGTTTACCTGACTTTTTATATAGAGGCTGGGAAAGTCCAGAAACAGTGACCCATGCACCTTGCAGTTCCATAGGGACGTCCTTGCGTGCTGCCTGAAGTATAGGGCTGCAATCTCTGAATTTCAAGATCTTGGTGACAATCGCCCTTGGGGGGTTGGGGGACCCAGGAGGTGAAGGTGTAGCTGGGACCCGATGAGCCCTTTCAACTAAGAAGAAGTTGCTCAGCCTGGAGGGCTTTACACAAAGGTGGTCCTTTGTCTCTCTCTTGAGAAGGCCAATTACTCAGAAATTACTGTGTCTTGACCTCCCCTCGGCAGCCTCCATTCTTTCTTCCAGGATCCTGGTGCGCTGTAATGTCTCTGCCAGTTGACGGGTAGAGATCGGATGGAGGTCCTGTCGTAGAAGGCCCACATCAATGCTGTGGGTGCCAATCTTTTCCTCCCTAGATGTATATGCATGCATAATTGGTTATTTATAATGCGCTTAATACTGAAGCGCTTTCTAAGCGTGGACCCGGGATTCGAACATGTATTGCTCTGCTTCATCTTGCTTCCAAGATGAGTGCGTTGCCACTGAGCTATACTAACCTTTAACCTGGAGTCAGTTATCACGTGCATAAGATCTTGTGTGGAAGGGCCCAGCGGGGCAGCTGAGGGGGCCATCATCCCTGCTGTCCAGTCCCTGAGAGGTTCCTCGTGGCATCGCCAGTATTATAGCGTATGGTGGCTGGATTTTCGTGGACTATCTTTAGTCATGGCAGCAGGCCTCCAATTGCAGTCCAGTCCACCGATGTCGGCAAGGGCCGGTGAAAGCGAGCTTGATCCAAAGGGAAGGAGGGTCCAAGGTAGTCTGGCCATGAGGGGATTAACTAAGGAATGCAATCAGTACAACTCCCAAGGGCCTGGCATCAGAACCAGCATCACTGCACAGGGCATTCTACTAAGGTGCTGGCTCATAGCGACATCACCCAAGCCCCCACCCACCAAGGCAAAGGCTCATATAGCAATCAAATGACAAGCAGAAGGTACAGCCCCCTGTAGTCAATCCACAAGTAGGCAAGGAGACCAGGCAGCCGAGCCTCTGTATGTACATGTCCAGGAACCATAACGGTAAGTGAGGGAAGACGAGGGGGGTTGCCCCCCTCCTGGTTAGTACCCCAGAAGGCAAGCCAGTACCCCTGCTGGACATCAAGCACTGACACACTCACTCTTTGTGGGATCCTATTGGGTGGTGAAGGACCGAGGAGCAGTGCTGGGGCCTCACTTATCACCAGTTAGCCAGGCAGCCTCAGAGCAAAGCTCCCGACTGGGAGTGCCTACAGAACAGGGATCCTGCTCCATCTCTCACGGCCAGGCGCTGCTCCGAACCTGCGCTCTCCACGCAACCTCGGGGTCTGTACATAGTTCAGGTGCTTCTAGTGGAGTACACAGGGCTTAAGAGCAAGAATATCCATCTGTTCCATCAGATTGGAAGGGAGATGGGTGCTAGAAACGGGATTCCTTTGGGCAAAGAGGGGCAGAGCTTTACCATCAGGAGTATGCAGCAAAGCATGGTGCAAGGAGTCTCTCCAGCTACACAGACGTAGTTCCAAGTGGGTTCCAATAAATGGGTTTGTGTCTCCACACATTCACCCCAACATGGCTGAAGGATATCCCAGCCCTCCAGTCATCCTCCTGGCACAATTTGAGGTTTTGACGGCCAGTGAGGAAAAACCAGCCTGACTCCTACTCCAAAGACACACACACACACACACACACACACATGAATGTGACTTTTGGTACCTGGTAGAGCCTCTTCCAGCCTAAACCATACAATGGAGCCTTTGTGGGTGGAGCCACAACTCATATACACAGACCGGCCAAAATTTTATCTTTTTTGATGTGGAAAATTATAAAGAAGGACCACAAAGAAAATCCCCCAGGCACATTGCTTTAAAACACTTTGTAGACATGTTGCTCTTTATAAGGAGCATGGGACCGTTTCATAGGTAAAAAGACCACACTGCTGTTCCACCAAATAAAATGTATATAGCTGCCTCGGCCTGTACTATTGACAAACTTTCTGGGCGAGGAATCTCATTCGTTGACAAAATGGGACATTTTGGATGAACCCCTGTTTATGTAGCTTTATGGTTTCCTAAATGAAAAATCAAAAAGAGATTTGCAATCTGAAGTGAGACTGTGGCGAAAAGTTTCAGTGTTGGAAAAAAAAGAATTTGAGACCAGAAAGTCAGCAAAAACACTAGGGGAGAGGGGTGTATTAGCAAAAACACCCAAAAGAAAATTCTGACGTAACAAATGTAATATTCTGCGCTACTAGGAATTTTTGAAAAGGCTTACGTTTGTTGGTGATTGATAATGATTGTATACTTTTTGTGGATGTTCTATGTGTGAAGCACATTAATTAAGTCAAAGTTCAAATTTAGATGCCTATTTAACCTAACAGCCTTCGCTCTCCAAGAAATAATCTAAATTACCCAGAAAGCTGAACTTAAAGAAATATATGTAAGAATGTTGGTACTTCTCTGGGTTCCAAAAGGAAGTTCTGAATCTAAACACCCACACATTTAGCCTTTTCTTGTGGACAGGTTGAATTTCTTTTAATTATACCATAACTATAGCCCTAACGCTAGATTGAAAGGTTTTTGCCCATTATATTGACTGTCAACCATGCAGCTTTAACTGGCGACTGCTTATCGTGTTGCCTATGGAGTTTGTTTACACAACAAAAGGATCCTCGATCTGAATTTGTATCCATTTTAAAACCTAGGTAATACATAATTACCAAACTTCACAAAGGAATTTGAAGTTATTTGGAAACGTATGAACCAAGTGGATGATGAATTAGTATATTTATTGAAAACATTTATTAGAGAGACATTGGAAAAGTTGATTAGTAAAACCTCCAATATCTTCACAAAACAGTCGGTGCATTCAGTAAAAATATGACATTTAACATCCAGTGCAATAGAAAAATATACCTTGTAATAAAGACAATACACGTAGCCAAACTAACATCACATATACAAGCATAGAAATAAATAAAAAAGATTACATTCTGTTCAATATGTAATGTTTTGTTGCATCTTTCGTTAGCGCCTACGAAAACAGTTCTTTCATTGTAAAAATACAGTTCATGAGTCTCTTGCTGTTACTGGCTTTTCCATTGCTTCAATCCACCTTAGTTTTGCAATATGTTTGTTCCAGAATGCTGCACATGCTTTATTCATTTGGGCCAACGCTTCATCTCCGAATCCGAGTTGCTCACCTGCAGCGCAACTCATTGATGTTTCTTGCCACCTGTTGTCCACGTGCTTTACTCCTCGTAAATTCCAGTATGGCCTCCAACACTGGATGTTTTAGGATTTATTGTGCATTGCAGCTGATCAGGGTCCATAGTTTCTAATTGCACATTTCGTGCCTGGAAAGTGTCTCGCAGCCTACACAGTGTCAGCTGAACTAAGCATTGAGCCTTTTCCTGTGATATTAACTCCTTGGGTGCTCCTGATGCATGTGGTATCTATGAACACACAAAACTTCCATTCACCCTTCTTTTCACCACCAAGCTCATGTCTGCGTAACAACTATTTGAGAATTGTGGATGATGCACATCTTCTATTGTATCTAGACCAAGCGCACATACTTGTATTTCCTAAATTGCGTCTTTCTACGTGCTAAAAATGTTATATACATTGTCAAAGGACCTAGTGAGAGCAGGAGGTATCTTGGCGGATTTATTGGTGCTATTAACAATATTATCACTTTTCATTTCATCATTCCCATCTGATTTGTGGCCACACTGTTGTGTGTTAAAGGAAACGGGAACACATGTATGTTGTACTTTTGGACGAATTCACATCTTGATTAGACCCATCAATGATACCATTCCTTTGCATACCCCCCCCCCCCCCTTTTTATGCGCTCCCCATATAAAAGTATGTCCCCAATATATGTCTTATCCGAATGTAAACGTGGCAAACAGTCCAGCAATATAATACAGTGCACATAAATAAGAATATCAGAACCTAGACATGGTATTATACAAGTTTCTTTTCTGATATAAACGGAAGTATGGGAGCCAGTCGAGTGCATTGTGGAGCGCACCTGAAAAGGAATCTTATTAGAACACAAGGAAATGCAAAAGAGAGGGAAGGTAAAGAGAGATAGTGAGAAAATAGTAAGAGAGAGAATACTGGTTGGATACAATATGGGGGATTGCATGAGTGTGCTCCCCATGCAAAATGTACTGTGTAGCAGTGTTTTTATGTCAGTATTAGGTAATATCCCTTTATTGTTGAAAAATGGGTGCACAAGCTATAATGTAGGGTGTGTTTTGGGTGCTGTGTATATCGGGCACTCTAATGTTCAGGTGCAGGCTGGAGTGCTTTGCAGGCATCAGAGAGGAACACCCAGTAATGTAGCTCCTTCACTTGAACAGCAAAGGGAGTGGCATAAATGACCTGAAAGGTGCCATTATATCTGGGTGGGTTCCACCGGCGGATGACATTTTTAATGTAAATCGGATCGGGTGATGTTGCTGGTTTGTCTCTGGCAGCACCAGTTGCTTCCTCGGTCTGGGGTGGCACAGTCTGTTGGGTGACACATTTTATTGCCTTTGTTAGGGAGGACAATTCGCTGCTAAATACCTCCCCCAAAATTGATGCTTCCCCATGAGCATCTGATGCATTTCTAACAGGAGAGAGTGGTGTGTGCTTATGGTGCCCTGTTACCACCTCGTCGGGTGATAAATGGTGGTCTTTGCAGGGCTGTGTGTGCGCAAACAGTGCACCCACATTTACTTTAACATAGTGCACAGTTTTGACAGCTTACTCTTTAATAGGCCATTTATCCATTTTATGTTTCCGTTGGCCTGGGGGTGGTAAATGGTGCACACCTGATGTCCAGTAATGCTGAAATCTCTTGAAAAATGCATGCTGTTGTCTGACCTTAATACGTTGCACACGCCCCATCGAGGAAAAACCTTACACACTAAATATTCTGCAGCGCGTTTAATGTCTAGATGTGCATAAGGTCACGCCTCCACCCATCGCTAGAAGGGACACATGACCACAATAAGTTAATGAGATCCATTGCACCTTTCACCCATGTCTGCATAATCAATGTGCAGTTTGTGAGACGGCGCAGTAGGGCGGGGCAGTGTGCCTCTTCTCAATGTAAGGCCTGTATTATAACTCGGACATGTAGTGCAATGAATAGCCAGGTTACATTTTCCTGCAGGTTGGAGACAAACCGGCCTTCCTGTATATCTGCTGCAATGTGTTTGCAAACGTGTGATGTGTGGTGTAACTGGTTGAATGCAACTAGTAATAACTCATGTGGCATAACCACCTTCCCAGATATCTCTTGCCTCCAAAACAGATCAGTGAGGGGCTGTTTACACCCTCTTTTCACCCATAGCTCTTTCTCTTCTTGTGGTGCTTGTCCCTGCAACTCAGTCACCAGTGCAATTGGTAAGGCTTTGTAGGGTGCTGGCAACTGTTCAGTATTGTGCGTTAGCAAAGGGTAACCTGGCACCTGTGGTACTGGGAGATAAGCTGCTGTTTTCACCTCCACAGCAGTGTTACAGAGTGAGACCTTGTCTGTGTTATTAGTGTGGGTGGTGCTTTTTACGACTGCTACTACAGATGGTTGTGAAAGTGCATGGATGAGCGTATCCAATAATGCAGAATGTTGTACTGGAGATCTGTCTCTCCTGAATCCCTGCCTCCTCCACTGTGCAAGGCCTGCATGTACTGTGGTGGTGACATATGCTGAATCAGAATAAATGGTCATGTGGCACCCCTGGTACACTTGTACCACTTCAATAAGCGTTATGAGCTTGGCAGCTTGAGCCGAAAAGTGCATTGGCAATCTCTTCTGCACTAGAGGTTCGTATTCCCCATCTACTAGGCGAACCACTGCTGCACTAGTGTGCTGTAAACCTGTGTCCTGGTCAATTGCTGCTGACCCATCAATGAAGAGGACCCCCACGCCCCCTCTAGTGGTTTGTCATGTGCTTTTGGGATGTCATTTTCCTCCCCCTCAAAAGTTACACATTCATGGGTAGCCAAGTCCTCGACATAACACATTTTTGTTAAAAAGATACCTAGGTTAACAGTTTTGCATCATACATTGTGAATGTTTGGGCTTGACAAAATAATCTTGGACACTCACTGTGTGGATTTGGAGCGTTCTAGAATAGCAAAAACTGCATGCTCGACATACAATGTTACGGAGCATCCCATAATGATAGTTGAACTCTTCTCAGTGGCAAAGGCTGCAGCAGCAAGTGCTTGTTCATATACAGATTGACTCGGCATTACTGAGTCTAGCATACCACTGTACTAGGCCAATGGCTTGTGGCCCCTGGTGATTTTCTGTATTAGTACTGCAGCCATCAGTTGGAGTTGGGGAATAAATAGAATCCTGTAAGTAGTCTGGGTTTGCTAGCACCAATGCTGATGATATGACCTCCTTGAGGTTATTGAAATTTGTAAGCATTTCCTCCATCCACACTATTCTGCTGTCCCCCTTTTGTGCTTCCTTGAGGGGCTGTAAAAGGGGCCTGGTGTATGCTGCATAGTCAAGTATGCATGCCCTGCAATAATTGCAGAGATTTTTTGCATTTCCTGCACTGCTTTGGGCTGTGGGGTGATGCGCACAGAGGCGGCGCGATCGGGAATGAATCTTTTGCCATTCGCGGAAATCAATTTACCTAAGTAAAGTGCCACCTAGAGGCAGTACTGTAATTTGGCCTTGTCAACCTTGTATCCCTTGTGGGCCGAGTGCTGTAGAGGTGTAATAGTCTTTCCTGCACTGGTGCTCACTGATACTGCACACTAGTAAATCGTCAACATACTGAATGAGGGTACTAGGCACCAGAATATTGCATAAGTCGGTGTGTAATATCCTGTTGAAAACGCTGGGGGACTCACAGTGCTCTTGGGGCAGTCGTATATGTTCAAAGCACATCCCCCCATGAGTAAACGCTGTAAGATATTGTGAGTCTGGGTGCAGCGGAACAGACCAGAAGGCTTTCTTGAAATCTACCACAGTAAAGTGGGTTGCCTCTTTAGGGATGTTACAAAGGATTGTCGCAGGATTTCGGACCACTGGAAATGCTGCCTGGATAATGTCATTAAGAAGGCGCATATCCTGACTCATTCTCAAGCTCCCCCTTTTGCCTTTTTTATCAGGTATATAGCTGTATTACATGGGGAGGTAGATGGCACAATTATCCCCCAATTTAGTAGGGACATGATAGTGTCTTTTATCCCCTCCTCCACTTCTCTTGATAAAGGATACTGCCTTACTCGGGGGCAACACAGCACCTGGCTTGAGTATTATTCGAACTGGGGTCACCCCTTGCAAGAGCCCAACATCGTTGGCCTTTGTTGTCCAGAGCCTTTCAGGGACCTGCTATGTCTAAGTGAAGGGGGGCAGTGCTACTCTAGGCATCAGAGGTCATTGCACTTTTCGATACTGCACCATAATGTCACAAGGAATAGAAATCGCTAATTTAATCACACCATCTTCTGGTCTGTATTTAAAGAAATCTGTGTCAGTATTTTACCTGAGGGGCACTGTCACTACACAACACAGTGCGTCATTCACACCCCTATGAGGTCGGTCCCGATGACAATGTTTTTTTAGTAGATACCACTAGGCACTGTAAACCCAGGGACAGTATTGTCCCTGCCACCAATTCAGGGGTTACCTCGGGCCGGAAAATGAAATCTGATAGCACTCACCAACAAGCCTTGCCAATTTGGGGTACTGCCTTGAAAAGCACTGTTATGCCATAGACAAATATGTCTGTGTCAATGGGAATACCGCAAACCACTGCCTCTTCTCCCCTTGCATGTATGATGATCATCGCTCTTATGAAACACATGCCTTGGGTGGCACACACTACTCCTTGGTCTGTGAAGGAAATCGTCATTTTCAAATTACTCAACAGGTCTCGACCCAACAAATTTATCAGTGAACTTTCAGAATACAACAGAGGTGCATGGACCATTTTCCCTCCTATTTTGATATCAAGTTCTTTTGTGTATGGAACCATCGCGACAGGCCCAGAGAAGCCCTGTGTGTCAAGAGTTCCTCATCAGGGTGGACTGTCATGGGCTGGCTACGCAAGAGTTCTTTGTGGGCTGTCCTAGTGTAGGTGCATGTTGGTGCCGGGGAACATGAAAGGGTCATTTCCCACCAGACTCGCCCTTCGGTAGGGTACAACAGTGCCATTTGCACTGTCGGTCGATGGCATGCTACTCCCATAAATTGTATTCTGTTGGGGCATTGACGTTTGTGTCACTTGGGGATGTTGTACTCTGCTCCTAGGGGTAGTGGTGGCAGTTGTGTAGGCCTGATGTATCTCGTAGGGTATGGAGGTTGGCCTTTGGGAGATGTACCTGTGGTTGGGACTGGGGCGGTGGACAATAATGGCTATATGGGTTGCATCCCACCCCCCTGCATTCCCTTGTGAAATGTCCCCACTTTCCACAGCTCCAGCATTGCAAGGGCCCCATTCCTGCTCCCTGGGAACCCATACCCCCTCTTCCCACTCTGAATCCACCTCTCCCGCGCTGCTGACCTCCTTGCTGCCACTCCGGGTAGGGGAACTGCGGTCCACCTGCCTGTTGTCCTTGTCCTCCTCCTGGCCAAAATGCAGCTATTCTCACATCTGGAGGTGCCGATGTCTGCTCCGCTGCCTCAGTTTGTGCACTTAATATTACTGCCCCTTCAACTGCTATTTTTGCTAGCTTCTTCTGTACTAGTATTCCTTCCTCAGCCTGCAGCCTTTGGGCTGTTTCCTTTTCTCACTCCTTTATTCTCTTAAAATAGTGTAATATTATGGTTTGAATCTCAGCCCACCCTTTCGATTCAATACCCACTTTTTTGTCAAGCGCTTTATGAACTTCCTTGGGAAAACCCTTTTAATAACTAAATAAAAACAAGGAAATTATTGGTGCAGGGTCCTCCTCATCCCCCATGGTATACTGCAGGTCTGGCGTGTCAGGGTACGTTCCACTTGACACAAAAGGACCGGGGGAAGGGTCTCATACCGGAGTGTACTCTTATGTATTCACACATTAGTAAACTCAGGTTGATCGGTTCTGTAGGGGATATTTTGGTCAGATATTTAATTCTGAGTTGAAGTTCGCCCTCTTGTGATCCCTACTTGGGATTTCTTTAAAAACCTGCTTCATAGATGAAAAAAGTTTTTTTATTAGGTTTCTCTATTCACAGAGCATTAACAAGAGGATAAGTATATATGTATTTCTATTGGATACTTGTATTCGTTTGTTTTAAGGAGTAGTATCCAGTTCTTTAAACATTTCTTAAAAATTCAATTCTTCAGTGGTATTAACAAGGTAGAAGCCACATTCATCAGGGCTGGGCAGACACTTAAGTATTGGTGTGTCAACTAAATGTAGGAAAGCCCACTAGAGCAGCGGTCTTCAAACTTTTTTGGCCTGAGCAAAATTTGGACAGGCCAGGCCCCCCCCCCCAAAATGCCAATGGCTCCCCCACCTGCTCCCATCACATTCACTGAGCTCCTTCATCCCACTCCTACCCAGTCCCTGGGCTCTCCCCATCACACACCCTGGGCTCTCACCACCTGCTCCCACCACTATCCCATGGTTCCCGCCCATCCTGCTCCCACCAGTCCCTGGGCTCTCCCCATCCTGTTCCCAACACAGTCCGAGGGCCAGTGGCGGCTGGTGAATTTTTTAAGTGGAGGGGCATAACTTTTTCCCCCAAAAATGCCATAGTGTCAGAGCGACGTGAGGGAGCCCGAACCAATCAATGGGGGTAAAGAGGCTTTCCCCCGTGAATTAAAAAAAAATAATGGGTTAAATGTTGCTCACAGCAGAAAAAGTAAATCCCACTGGGGAAAAAGGCCCAATATTGCAAGGATAACATGTTTATTTGCACGCAAAAATGGAACGTGCCAACAAAGAACTTGGCTGCATTATAAAGGTACACAGCGTCATCAGTGACATCATTACATACAGTAAAAACCTGTGTGGCTAGTTGGTGCGGCCCTGCTTATAGGTTACCTGCTCCATAGGGGATGCCAGGCCATTGGTCCGGCCCAGTCCGTACATCATCCTCCACGTGGGTGATGCTGCAGTGGTCATTGGTCAGAAGGTGGCAAAGTGACAATCAAGTTGCAAACTAAAAAAACACATCTTTATCTATGTAACAGTGCACCTGGTATGAGCAGGCCGGAGGGGGTGGGGAAGCCGAGGTCATTCTAACTCACACACTTCACTCACTCCCAGACTGGCCAGCACCTCTCCAAGTTCTTCCACCCTCCTTCTGGGCTATAATTTCATCCCTCCCATCACCTCGCAAGAAATATCATATGAACTAGAAGTGAAGGCAGGAAGGCATTGCTTTCTGAGCTTTTTGATTGATCAGGGGGGTCTAACAGGTTTGCGATCAGTGGTTTTGTTCTGGCTGGTACCTCGGAATTCAGAGGTCCTAAAATTGGGGCATTTGGGTGCCATAACATAGACTTAGAATTGGGACAGGTAGGGGTTTGAGGCCCGTGCCCTCCTCATGGGATTGTATTGTACAGACACTCAACCCTCCTCCCATGGCCTTGCGAGGCACATTCTTCCAGGGTGCAAAGGTTGCAACATTTAGGACAATGAAAGTTTTATGGATCTGTGTAGCTCTGGCCTTTCTCATCAGTGCCTGGGATACAACCTATTCCTTTACTGGTGTTAGCGGCCTAGGCCTTTGGTGCTGACTGCTGCATTACTTTTGAGCTTTGTGCTACTGTATGGCTGCTAATATCGAAGATGGCTGCTATTCCCACATGTGCACTGCATCTATAAGGCATGCAATAATGTAATCATACAGAAGCTTTTAACAACACCCCTTCCTCCTGGTCTCTTACAGCACCTGTGGCGACCTTTGCCTTATACTGCACTTGGTGGTGCGGGAATATCATGTCCCCTTCACAGCAATAGTAAAGGATATGGTAGTTCCCATGCTGCATCACTGCATAAACCAATACCACATGCCCCTAATGGAGTCCAATAGGACTCGAAAA
Source organism: Ambystoma mexicanum (assembly GCF_040938575.1). NCBI lineage: Eukaryota > Metazoa > Chordata > Amphibia > Caudata > Ambystomatidae > Ambystoma > Ambystoma mexicanum. The sequence continues at coordinate 533,241,862 of NC_090926.1, forward strand.
TGCCCCTAATGGAGTCCAATAGGACTCGAAAATGGGGATTAACTACTTGGTTTACGTAACTCCAAATCATGTGTTCCTTCCACTTACCACATGCAGTAATGAGTCCCATAGTATCAGTAAGGGACAAATAAAAGTGTCAGGATTCTCTTGCTCGTGAGGGATACTGGTCGCCCTGAGACCTCTTAATCTAAAAAGTCTGAAAGTTATACCGCCCAGGCACTGCTTTGCTAAAGTTACAGTTAGAGAAATATACCACTTAGCTGCTGCTTTGATGTATTTCCTCATTAAAGGGAAATGATGCTTAGCCACCATCTTCATTAGTGCCTGAGTTCATTAGTAAGAGATATGATGCCCTCCCCAGTGGCAAGCAGTGTTCTCCCCTTCTGTTGACAGAGTGGATCCCTCCTTAGTCCATACCACCTCCAGATATGGCTGATGACCTCAGAGATCTTTCTCCCAGCACATCTTGCTTGCCTTGACGCCAGAATTGTTCCCCCTTTGGTGCTGATGGAGCCTATGGCCTGCTTTTTTTGGGATGTTCCTAGCCTCACCCTATGGCCTGCATGTCCTCAACCTTCAGTGCTCCTCATCGTTCTCTCAACTGGCTTTATGTAGCCTAGGTTTACCGCCCTTTTTATATCACTCCATTGAATTGGTTAACTTACTGCTCAGTCCGTAGGTTTCACTACTTAGTCTTCTCTCCTTATTTGCCCTCTCCTCTTGTGGGTTCATTGTACACAAAGCTTAGAAATGGCCAGCGGCCATGTTGGGGTCAGGTTGGGAGGCCTGTCTAGGTTCTAGATCTACAGTGGCGTAGTGCAACTCCCAGGGGCTCCTCGACTTTATCCGCTTCTGCTGAGGTGTCAGTCCCTGTTTGTTTGTTGTGGTTTAGTTCCATCTGCTTCCATGGCACTCTGCATATATGTCGCTTCACTGAATCATGTAGGCATGTTCTTGGGAATGTCTCACTGGGATCTCAACTCACAAATTGAGACCAGTGAGCTCAAGTGGTAGCACTCTTTTTTTTCTGTTTCTTTGCTTTCAGTTTTGTCCTCGCTGTCTCCCTCCGAAGCCCCTTTTCTTGCATCCAGAGTTGCAGGGGGATCCATATCCCATTTGCTTGTTAAACAAAATGTAGTCCTTGGGGCTTCCTACTGGCAACTTGGCAAAAGCACTGTCAAAGCCCACAAGGCCCCCAAACCGGATTGACTCTCATTTGTACTGTACTCTAATGCAAGCATTAGGGAATAAGCGTTCCCCATTGATTATTGGTTTAGTCTTGTACTTCCACTTTGGAGAACAAATCACTCCTGTTCATTCAAGGCCAGTAGCTCATGGCTCTGGTAGTACCCTGGTAAGCCAACTTTCCTGGGCTGAAGAGTCCACTGAGGGGGTAAGATGGAGTAAGAGACCTAACGTCACAGTGGGTCTCCTTATAAATTTGGTAGTATCCTGTTGGTAAATCCGGTGGGATACCACCAATCGGAATTACCATTACCAGCACACGGTTATCCGGTAGATGCTGAGTGCCACTAAGGACAGTTACTCCTCATTCCACGGAGTCCCAGAGTTGCTGGTATTATTACGGAATTAACCAAAAAGACCATATGAAAAATCCCGTATGGTAAATATATTCCATTCGATTCCATTCTAACGGTCAAGGGGCGTAGGCCTGCGTGGGGGTCCCCCGCAACTTATTCGCCACAATGGCATCGTGGTTTGCCAGGGTGTCCCCTGCTTACTGATGAATATACTAAAAAAATAACCCTGCAGTGCCGGGTCCCGTCCATGTCAGTGAAAGGAACGGGCATCGCAGGAGAGGAGACAATTTGGGTTTGAACAAGACTACCCTTCTTCAGCCTCCAACAGGAGACAGAGGGTGGCTTGACCAGTGTTGCGCATTAAACAGTGTAAGTGGGGGAGGGGATAGGTGGCCAACGGGGTTTGGGGGTGGTGTCCTCAAGATGCGTGGATGGAGAGGGGACACACAGGCAGTAGTCATGTTTGTGGCAGAAATGACCGTATTAAAAGGCATTTTATCGGTCAAAAAGGTCCCGGTCATTTCGCCTATGAACATTTCGTCACGATTTATCGGTGCCGATAACACCGGCATTTTTTGCTGGTGGGTTAGCGGAATTACCTCCAACTCTTGGCTGGAGGTAATTCCGCCACCCCACCAGCAAAGTTTGCTGGTCCGGAAACATGGCGATAAACTGAATTACTGGCACGTTAATTCCAGACCGGTATAATCCCAATTGTTCCGAGAAAAACAAATATGTAAGCTCACATTGTGACGAAGTGCCCTCTTAGTTTCAAGAATACTTTGCCCACAAACGTTTTAACTCCTCTTTTTTAGTAGAGTCCACACAGCTGAGCCTCGTGTCGGGCTTTGGGCAGTGATCCAGGACGTCCTGTAACATGCTTAGGCGTCTGGGCCCTAGAAGTGTTTGGGGTCAGTTTGTCCCATGGGAAATTTCAAAATGCATTGTAAATGGGCGTGCTAATCTGAATATAGGTTGAAGACCTCCTACAACGTAACCACTATTACCATGTCCGGTTCTGTTTTTATTTGTCATTTGTGATGGGCACGCAGGACAGAAACGTCATGGCACGTTTTCCAGCATTGTTGATCCTACCGGTGTCCATGCAAGTGCATGATGAGCGTTCAGTGCAAGTGAATTGCGCCCATTGTCAGACTAATTATGGGAACATCGGGTTTAGCGCATCTCTGAGAACCGCGCATTGTTAAGCTGCATAACCTGGAGCATCAGGTTTCCACGCGGACAGGCTTGCATGTCAGATTGCCTGCCTAGCGGCGAGATGCGGCCAGTGAACGACGCAGATGTCCTTCATAGAAATATATATATATTCTTTTCAGCCTGCCAGCATCAATCTCTCTCAGCCCCCCGCCCCCTCCATTCAGAACGAATACCCCCAAGCCAAGGTTGGCTTTATCGGGCAGGAACATGTTGGTGGTCACTTTGTCAAACCTCTGAATGATGCCCCCCTCTTCCGGCGTGTGCTTCATCAAACAATAGGACTGATGTGCACATTGCCTTGGCTTTGTACGGAATCGTAAATGGTCAAATATATTGAGATCCGGCCTGCTGATTGCCTTATTTACGTTCATGCCCCTGACACCAATTGCAAAGCGTCCTTATGTATTCAGGTTTTGCTTTACTGCCTTTTCTGTCATTGTTTTAATTGACCACATGTTTTCTCTTTCAGGGAGAAGATGGCTTTTTTCACCCGACCGAGGATAAACATTCCAAATCTGTCAGCAGATGATGTTTGAGTTTATTCACCATAAAGTATTTTCCATGTTTTTCTCAGTTCCAGACACCAATGAAAGCAAACATGTAGTTTGGTGTAACTGAAGTAAAATGTTATGGTGTTATGAAGGTACCAAGCTATTTGTACATTGGAGAACTCTGACTGGTTGTGTATGGATTTTTGTTCTAGTTTTATTCTACCATTGTTGTGAAAACCAGCATTAATTTTACAAGTTTGTATAGTTTGTATATTTAGGAAAATATTTTTGGGAAAGACATTTTTAATGAAAAGAGGCAGCACGTGGTGCTGTAGTATTCTTAAATACAGTTATGTGCTTAGATTTTTGTACAGCTGTACCTTTTTAATAGGGGTTTTACTGCAATAAAATAAATTGAGGAAACCGAGATTATAAATATATATATAAATATATGTACACTTATGTGAAGCTGCTTCCATGCGCCACTTGAGACACCTCTTAAGTATTTTGCACAATTCAGAACATTTCTGGACTGTAAAGTGCTGTGAATGAACTCTGTGAGCTATGACCGTTTTGACGGAGAGGTGACCTTGCAGGTGTTTCCCGGGTCATTGCGCATCATGATGTGCCTACAAGATGCCCATTGAAAGCACAGCAGAGGATGGAGTGCTGGCGGAAGGCGTTCATGTCATTCATGGTTTCCTGAAAGGTGAACTGGCTGGATCAGCCTTAAAACATTTTTTTAAAACGGTTATTTTTATCTTGCAAAATATTCAAAAGAAACCCTGATATTTAGGCAGCTTTCACACAGAAACTCAGAACTCAACCACCTGGTACATCCTTGAGCCATCATTGGGGTTCGGTTTTAGGAAGGACTGATTAACACCTTTCAGGTAAAAAAGGAGAAGAGAAAAAGGGGAAGGGAGGCAATATACCTGTTTTGGTGGGTAGAAAATCCCTGTTGACCGGTAAAAACTGGATCCAGTTGCTGTCATTTGGCTTTTTGGACATCTACTAAACTGCTATTGAGAAAATTCTACTTGCAGCTACTAACTAAATGTCTGTGTTCCAACTATGTCTTTTGGTTTTATTTTACATTTTATTTAACCTGTTGAAGTTCCCTTATTTTTCCTCTAGACCCTAGATACTTCCCCACCCCCCCCCAAAACCCACATGCTGAAACTGGATCCAGCAGAACGCATTTATGAATCCAATTCCTGCTTGTGGTGCCTAGGCAGCAAGCAGGAGCCGTGTAAGGCTGCCAAGTGTTGGAATACATGTGACTTATTTCTCATTGTTGTTTCCACTGTTTGGTGCATGGCTCCAATAAAGATTCTTGAACTCTGGAACTGTGAGGCTGACTTTTAATGAACAGTGGAGCACAGCACCTGAGTGGGTATAGATGGCAAACAGCAGGGACTTGTTGGCTATAAATGCAGGTGGTGGACATTTCTACTGCATGATCCTTGGCCCCATGGGGACATTTATATTTCACATCATACTTTCACCTCAACTCCACTGTATTGTTTTTAAAGAAAGTTTAAAAATATTTTTTATTAAGATTCACATCTCACACAGGTGTACTTCCAATGCAATATATATCACACTGTACTTAGCAAGGGCTGTAGCCCACCGTCCTACACCATCAGCGATGTATCCTCCATTGACATTGTAGTACAGTTCCCATCGCTCTCCTGTCTGAGTAACAAGCTCAGCCATGCTTTACTCTACTTAGCTCTCTCTGCTCCCATCACTCGCACCAGGACAGCCACGTCCCTACCAGCCACCGGCCACCCTGTCTGTCCCTGGTGGGGCGGGGAAACACCCCACCTACCCCTCATCAGTAGGCCATTGAGCATGAAGGTTAGCCAACAAGGGGCCCCAGATATTCTTGGGACACATTTTTAACCACACAAAGCATACCATGGTCCCTATCGAGGGCACTAAACCAAATCATATCTTTCACCCATGACATAGGGATAGGGGCAGTAGAACTCGCCCATCGCACTAAAATACACCTATGTGCTATTATCATGCCAGTGGCTAGCAATTTCCGATATCCCTTCAGTAAACCCGGAAGCCACCCAAACATACAGCACAGCAACTCATAAGAAATCCTGTGGCCCAACATCTTTGTAAAAGTCGCTACCATGCCCCTCCGCCCTCCAAAAATCATGCACTTAGGGACAAGACCACCACATATGGATTACTGCAATGTCCTGCTCCTAGGTACATCAGCCAAAAACCTTAACAAATTGCAAATCACACATAATAATGCGCTCAGAGCTGCCCTCAGCATCCCTAGGAGAGAGCATATCGCTCAGGCTAAACAAGATGCTCACTGGCTCCCAATTAAAGAACGCATACTGTTCAAAGTGCTAACCATCACACACAGGTGCCTGTCTCAAACTGCCCCCACCTATCTAGCGGAACAAATTCATCAGAGGCCCTCACACAGACCAAAAAAAGACCAATGCACAAACAAACTCACAGTCCCTACCTTCAACAAAGCCGGCGGTACCAGCTTCCAAGTGTTAGCACCAAAATCTTGGAACACCCTACCACCCAGTCTCAGAAAGGAAAACTCTCTGATGGCCTTCAGAAAAGCTCTAAAAATGAGGCTATTCAACTAAGACTGTTACCTTCTTATTTGTTCCAATGTAACCAGGGAACCTACCTACTGCATTCGTGACTGTCTAACTTTCTTATGTCACCTTTACCAACCAGTTGAAACTGTACCCAAGTGAATATTCTGTGACGGCGCCACGATGCCTCAGGGCAGCTGTGAGCTTTATAAATTTAAATAAATAAATATGGATTAAGGCAGCTGCCTCCATCCGGCACCTATCATCCCTAGTGGGATCGAACAGCCAGAGGCGTGAGAGGGCCAACTATGCCCTATGGAGGGTTTTCAATTGAATGAGCTTAAATTTGGTATTAACTGCACCATTATGTGGGCTATCACATATCCCCCACTGCTTTTCTGTGAATGTATAGCCCGCATCCTCCTCCCATTTCACTTTGCACTTCAATTCCACCTTCGGGGAGGCTCGCAGGATTATTGTATACACCGAAGAGACAATGCACCTTGCCAAAGCAAGATTTAGAAGGTATTGTAATAAAGGCAATGATGTAGGCCCAGCTGGGAAAGAAGATGACCAGTCTTAAAAAGCAGCCCATATCCGAAAGTATTGAAACCTACAACTGAAATTATTGCGCCTTGAAACACTTGTGTATAGGCGCTTTATAAATGCCATATCATATCGTATCACCTTATCCACAAATTGCCTCTGGGATACAAAAAAATTGTCCGGATACAAAACAAACATATGGCTGATACCCGATTCATTCCACTCTGAGACTGTTGCATCATCAAAGGTTGACCCCAAACATTCTATATTCCAAAGCTGGCGAACTGGAGCATAGGGAGGCTGCGCCTGGAGCCGTTTGAGAACCCTGCTCCAAGCGTGAATAGTACATGCCACAGGGTTGAATCTACATGCGTCCTTGTCCTTCCAGTGTGCCCTGCAGGGAAAAAGGGCGCACTGAACACATCTCAATGTGCTCACGCAGCTAGTGGTCAGACCCTAGCATCCAATAGGTTACAAAGAGTAGTTGTGCTGCCTAAAAATATAATTCAAATCTGGGGCCCCAATTCCACCGCCATGCCAATGCTGGGTCAGTATGTCTATTTGTTTTAAAGAAAGTTGACCTCTTTCTTTTAGAAGATGTCTGCACAAACCGAAGTAAGCCAAGCTTGGATAACACGATCTGGCTCCAATCATTTGTAAGGCAAACATTGTGAGCCCGGATACAAAACATTACAAGCAAATATGAGAAGATAGGGCTCAGGTGATAAGTAAACTGGTAGATTCAAAGAAGGCAAATTATGATGCCCTATTGACAAGGGCGAGAATGATTTCAAATAAATGCAATGATCGATCACTTAAGGAGGATTCATGTAGTGAAAATGGCTATTCTGCTGCCCAGGCTTGTACCTTTGAAACTATCCCATCAATTCTCTCCCATAAAGCATTGGGGAAGTTATATTCTATGGACGTTAATTTATCTGGGCCTCTATGCGACGAAACTGAGATGATTGTTTAATAGTGGAGGATGTGCCAGATTTTGAGCTCTAGTTGTGGGCTGAAACAAATTAGGTGCTTTTTCTGGCCGAAAACAGTTAATAAGCAGCATGAACACACGTCTGTGCAAAGGACTTTCTACAGGGTCTGATAAATATGTTCTCTGGTTCCGGAATTCCCCAAATTTTTTGATTTTAATAAAATTAAAAATGACAGCTACTAGTGGCAAAATGGTGGTGCTAAATGTTCAGGGTGAGTCCTCCAAAAGCAGAATCTAGCATTATCTCCGAGTTATTGTGGGTGGATAGCTCTTCACATAGTGCATGGGCCTCTGATGGGGAGTAGCAGCAACATGGGCAAGGGTTCTAATCTCCACAGGCTGGCTCATGCCTTCATCTTTCGGAGGTTGTACATTGAGGACCAAAAATGTCGGTAATAATGATGGTAATTTCAACACCTGTTAACAAGTGCTCAGAAACTTGTTGACTCCAGTGTGTGGCACTATACAAAAATCCAATTGTACATTTCCCCCCCACGCCACCTCTCGTCACCATGCCATGGACATTCTGGCTCCCCCATTGATGGTGACCATTATAAGACGATTGGAAGACCTTTTTCCAGATATACAACTACTAGAATATGAAACCTTGATTGAGGCTTGTATGCATTGAGTAGATTTAAATTCATGGAGAGAGATGTTTACATTGGCAGAGTAGAAATTCACGGTTTGAGACACAGTTTAATGATCACTTATCTTTACATGACTATTCAGAGCTGTCACTGAAAGAGATGGGAATTTGCGGGAAGGATGCGCCTCTTATTCAGGAATGTTCACAAAGGAGGAATGGAATAAGTCATAGAGGCTAGGGCATAAAATCCCCAGGCCTGCACATTAAAAGCATTACCAGAACTTTATGCTGAACTGTCTGTGCTAAGCCCCTTCTGACCTGATGAGGATTGCAGGGGAAATTACAGTCCTGCACAAAACGGCATAAGGAAGTAGGGTGTCTATACCCAATAGTACAGGCCTTTAGAGGAGGTTATTATTCACAGACTCGATGAGTTGGTAGGCATGCAAGTAAGGTGGTCAATAGAAATCAATCTGACTGGGATAGAAAGAATTGAGAGTTATGGCTTAAGGATAAATAATTATCCTACCAGATTGTTATAGTTAAGATTAACAATGGCTTGGAAGTGTGCAGAAAATATTATGTGGACATAATAATGAGGCATGACCATCCAGGGTGGGAGGGCTGTAACAGTAGTTATTGGCTATCGTCGAGTTATTGACTCAAGGCAAATCTGATGGTGCAATACGAAGGTAAGTGATGAGAACACCTGTTACAGACCCCCCCCCCCCCGCACCCCCGGGCTGTGATGCAGTTCTAATATGGCAGAATTACAAGAGAATGGTCCCAATCAGGATAGAAGCATAGGAAGCAGTGGTAGAAGGTGCTCAGAACCTTGCAGAATGCCTTGTCCTGGTGAAACATTGCCTTAGTGAGAAACTGAGCAGCGAAGTGGAATATTGGGACATAACCATCAGGTTTTTTGACAGAGATTAAGGCCCTCTCCTAACCCTTTGTGTACAATGGCTGACTAGCATTCCAATGTTATAATTAAGCTTTATAGACCCAGCCCGAGGGCAGGATCTATGAAGCTGATCTGCATCGCTCTTCATAGTACATGATTATTGTGAGAGATGTTCTATTTGACCTTTCATTTGTTTTGTAATGGTTCATTTACTACTGAGGAATATCTCAGATTTAATATCCTCTGTCCCATTACAACAATCCCATCCCACAATATCTGCCAAAAACATGCTGTTTTAATCAAAGTATTTAATTAGAAATATTAAAAGGGTACAACTCCAGTGGTCCTTGTGGCGAGTCAGTAGGAGGACGCAAACTTGAAAGTTTCGTTAACTTAAAGAAGACATGCCTACCTTTCCCTATACTAAAGGGTTTCACTACCTAACAAAACTAAGTTGCTGGTCAGTCGCCAGAATCCAAATAAGAGTCTTTCCAACGTCCAAAGTAACCTATTCTAACCCTACCACTATTATAACCAACAAAAGCAGGAGAATGACTGTCTCCTGAAGAATAGTTTTTCACCACAATCAGTTCAGTAGACTATCCCCAAATAGTTCCTGGTGATTGTTGGGAGGTTTCATGGGGAGTTCCTCAGAGAAACAGGAGTCTTTGTCCATAAACGGGGAGTATCTTCCTGTGAGGTTCCACCTGCCTCAACCCCTAGGGAGGGTGTTGCGGAGCCACCTTGGCGAGAAGGGATACATTCTTTGGATTCCTCACATCCCCTAACTCGCAATGCTGTGTGATTCACCTCAAATACTACAGTTGAATTTCGACTTACCACTGCAGCCTTTTTATTTTAATCTCGCTATTGATTTGTTTTTCAGAACTTGAAACATTAGGTTATCTTTGCAAATTCACACAAACCTCCATACATTGATCAATGGGTATAAATTACTATTCTATATAATATGTAATTGTGCAATACAATCATCTTTATAGATATGTGCTTTCAATGTAAATTGAATTACTAAAGATTAAAACAATTGGCAATTATGATTTCAAACAAGCAGTTTAAAATGAGTTAAATATTCCATCGGACTATGCAAAAGAAAAAATCATGTCTTCACTTCATCATTGTGGAACGAAAGGGGTTCCTATTCAGAACAAATAGACTGAGAAAATCAAAAAGATTTGGACACAACCATAGCTTTTCAAATATGTCTGGTAATTGTAATTGTTTATTTATTATGTGCTTTATACCCAGAGGTTTCTAAGTGCGGACCCGAGAATCAAACCTGTTTTGGTCCGTGCCGTTTTGCTTTCAAGACGATCACGCTGCCCCTGAGCCTTCCTCCCGAGAAATGTATTGAAAAATCGCTAGCATGTTATGGCTTTCACTGTGGGATGTTTTAACCCACTCATCCAAGCCCTACAACAGAACTGTGCATTGCTGGCAGCGGAAACATCATAATGGCCGCCGGAAAGCATGCTGCTCGCCAGAGATCATCCAAAAATGAACAGTAAGATCTGAAAAATAGGTTGCCACCCACTTTTGCCATATCAGTGAGCACAGGAGATCACTGCCTAAAACCACTATTGGGATACCCACACAGTAGCCTGAAACCACTTGGAAATAGCAATACTGATTGCCAAAAGCAACCCAGAGCTGTTTAGGAATTCATTTTCTTGATTGTCAAAATTGCTAAAATCATGGCTCACAAAACCACCAAAAGGATGCAACTTCTTGTTGGGTGATCCACATAATTTACTGCAGAATCCATGTCAGTACAATATCAACGAGAATCCTATGCTACCAAGCTAAATCCCTTTTTTAAAGACATTTAATTTAAGACAGCTGTCAAAAATGGGTGCAATACCGGTGCTCGTCATTGACAGGTGCTGGCGATTCCTAATCTTGACAGAAGAGCTGTCTTGCAGAAGCTAAATAAGCCAAAGCAGAGAAGTCTATCAAAATGCCATATAGAGTGCCACACATTGATTTAATGTGGAAAAAGACTTGATTAAAGATATGTTGCTTATTTTCAGTTTATAATGTTATATTTTTTTTCTCACAAGGAACTCTATTGAAATTGACTAGAAGGCAATCCGATTTAGCTAACACTTCAAAAGGCTTGCTTTTCTATGAGAACCCTTCACACCTACTCTTCTCAGGCCTCTACACCAGAAGGCAGGAAATCGCATGGTCCTGTTAATCAGATGGAGAGTGGCACCCTGGACTGATGCTCTGCTGGCAGGAAAAACAAGACAATAGACTTTTTCAATTGAATAGAATATGCTGATTTTGGGTGTAACTGTCAACACTGCTCTAGGAAAAACAAGACATGTGACCTCTGAGTCAAGCCAAGCTTCTAGGGGCGGGGACAAACCAATGGGTGTACTGAAGTGAAGGCAAATATGTTTTATAAGAATACTGATAACTAATTGTAACCTGCTGATAGAAATGTACAATTTTGAGATTCTTAATATGATAAATGCATTCACAGTTCAAGACTAAGTTGGATGCCGTGTGATGTTCTGAGGTCAAGCCCCATAATTATTAATATTGTGGATGCAGTGTTTATGCTAGAAACCCAAGAACTTCCAGTAATATGCTCAGAGAGGGTGTGTACCTCTGTATAAGATTTGGTGCAAAACCGTGAATAAGTTGTCATTTCTGAACCCAAGCTCTTAGAAAGAGCAGGGTTGAACAGAGACCTGTCTTAATTAATCTGTGATATGTACATGTATTCTCAACAACTTGTGTACCTTGGAAACATCTTTGATTATGAAAAATTGTTTTTCTAAGTAAAAGCAAAGGGGAGGGACTTCAGCCAAGCCATAAACATAGCATCACTCTGACTCATTCTGACTCACTACTCCTTTCTCCAGTCAGAGGACAGAGAATCTTCTAACCTATCAAATCCTTAGTGGGTTGGGGATAGAAAGGCAGCCTCCACACCCCCTTTGAAAACACATAAAAAGAGACTGCTCAGGACAGATAGACACACTCATTTTTCCACTACTCAACGATTCCTGCGCAACCATATCCAGACAAAGACTCCAGTCTCCTGAGACTCCAGATTCCAGACAGACTCCCAAACCAAAACTCTAGAACCCAAACTCTAGAACTTTGGAGAAGCAGAGGCCTAATCCACAAGCTGAACTCTTCTCAGCAGGCCTCAGAATCCAGCAACCTAACCAAACTATTCAACAGCCTTGCCGTGCTGTTTCCAACTGACTAGAACCCTGTGCCAGAACCAGATCCAGACCCAGAACCCGCTTGACCCAGTCCAAGAGGCCAGACCAGACCGCTGTGCCGTGTTGGGAGCAGAACCAGTGCCTGAGACGTCCTGTGGCGAGTGAAGTCCAAACCTGACCAGATTGGTGACGAGGCCCATTTCCCTTCCAGTCCCTAGACTCTGCCACCCCCAGGTAACCTGGCGCACATGAGCCCAGGACCAAGGGGATGGCAGATTACTATCCAGCCAGAAATATGGGGGTCATAGGCCAGCAACCCCCAGGAATGGATGGGCGGGCATCCGGGTATGGCAACTGAATGCAGCTACTGCTGTCTTTCAAATGGAAAGTCTTCATCATTTGCTCAAAGAGCTCCAAGTGTTCCCAAACAGAATACTTGGAGTTCTTATGATAAGGAGTGATGATGCTCCTTATTGCTTTGATCTGTTTTAAGGGGTCCTTAAGCAAGGCCCTTTTTGCCTTATTGGCCTTCTTGGTTCGGGTAACCCTGGTCCATTCATCCTCTGACTCAGAAGCACTGCTGCCAGAGGTGCCCGTCTGATCTTCCAGGTTTTCCCGGATTCTGCGAGCCTGGGAATGGCTGGCAGAATGTGGGGACCTGGTCTCCTGTGCTATGTGATGCTCGTTGGAGTCTTCAGATTTCTCCTTGCTGCCCAGATTTGATGGGTACCCCCCACTGACCTAACTGGGCAGAGGTTTTCAGAATGCCCTTAGAGGGCCTACTCTCGCGGTGTTCCCCACTAAATTGCGCTGTACTTGGGTGCCCATATATATATGGTCCACATATAGGGTGGCCATCTTGACACACTTTTCTGTTCACCGAAATCCCCAAGAGGCTCGCAAGGCAGCCTACAATTTGCAATGTGAGGAGGATCAGGCCCCACAAGAATGTGTGCAGGAGTTGAAGCGTGCCTTTGCCCAGACTACCAAAACGGTGCGCACTGATAGCAAAGAATTTGTAAACACTTTTTTCCATGCCTTACCCAAATAAATCATGACCCAGCTAGTGAGAGATTTTCATGAGAAAAGGTCACTAGAATGGGTCATTGAACAGGCCACCCAAATCTATCTTACGGTGCAGAAGCCCATAGAAAATAAAAGTAATGCTCAGAAAAACCCCAAACCGACCAGCACCCCTGCTGCTGCTAAGGTGGCAGAGGTAAAGGTTGCCCCCATTTTAGATTTGGAGATGGGGGGGGGGCTAAAAACTTGCCTGCACAGAATAATTCCAAGCCCAGAAGGCCCTCGGGCCAGTCACAGACAGGGAGTCAAGGAGGTAGTCCCACAAATGGGGTCCCTCACTCCCCTGACTACGTAAATCCCCGCTACAAGGGAAACCGACCCATGCTGGGTTATGTGTGGACTCCTCCAGCCCAAGGGGGGGATCCGGCCAAGCACCTAACCCAGGGAACTTCCCTCATAACTTCCCACAGGAGGGCAGAAATTCACCAAACCCTGGGCAGAACTTTTTCCCCAGGTATCCACCCAATTTCCAACCCCACAATCATCCATCCTTCTTTCCCCACTTCCCTGAGCCCAGACCACCTAATCCGGGAGAGGGGAGGCCAAGGGTGGAGGGGTATCCAAATCTTCCCAACCCGGGGTACTACCAGAGAAGGGATAGCTACCCTTCCCGGGATCAGCCCAGGGGAGAAAACAGAGCCCCGTATCAGCCTGAGCGGGTTTCACAGTTAGAGCGCCAGGTCCAAAATATGGCACAGAAGCTGGGTCGCGTGCCTAGGGCTCAGCAGAACCCTCAGATGGGCATGCCGGCGCAGAATGCCCCAAACTCTGGACCTGGTGCTCCAGAACAATGACGGGGGCAGCACCCCGATAACCCAGCTGTTCCCAGGGAGGAGGCACAAGGGGAAGGGGGGTGTAAAGCCTTGGAGGAAGATTCCTTCCCCACTTGTAAACAGCCCCTGGAAACCCAGGAACCGGAAACAAAATCTCCTACCCCTGAAAGTCTGCCACCCAAGGAGCAGAGAGGAGGTAGGAGAAGCAAAGGACCCAAACAGACCCACTTTGAAGAGGAGGTACAGATCTTCCAATTTGAGGGAGAGGGATCCTCAGAGGATCCTGGGAAAAGGATCTTCTCCTTCAGAGATGGGGGAACTCCTCCCAAAGAAAAATGGGTCCCAAGGTATTCACATCCAGACTGGGTAGATGTGGGGACTGAGCTAGCGCCACCCATCATCTCATCCCAGAACCAACAGCATCAAAATCCCCTGGTTCAAACCCATTCTGGCGACTGCCTCCAAAAAGGGGGCAGCGGCCCAGAACCAGGGGAACTCAAAACTTCTCCTATCTCCAGTTGCCAACTTTTTCTTTCAGATTCCCAAGACTCTCCACAGAATTCTGCCCAAAACTCTTCTCTTTCAATGTCCAAAACCAGAAAATTAGCCCACCAGTTGTCCAAAACTGTGCATTATCTGTGCCCCCTTGCGGAGAAGGAGGGAAGATACTATGCCCCGGTACAAGTACAGGGACAGGGTACAATTTTGACACTGGTGGACACTGGATCCCAAGCTACCCTTCTGTCCAAAAAGGCCTTTGATGAACTGAATTCAGGGAGGGGGGGAGAATTACCAAATTCCTCTCACCTCTCTTCCTGGACAACTTCAGAACTTTGACGGGAAGGAAATTCCTGTCAAGGGGACTGCGGATTTGCACATTAAAATTGGGCAACACAAGGTGAAACACCCGGTCATAGTAGTGACTCCAGAGGGCACCCCTTGTTTACTAGGGAATTACCTCCTGAGAAGGTTGTCACCCCTAATAGATTGCGTAAACAAGATCCTCTGGACCCAGACTAGCCGAACAATAAAATTAAAACAGAGTGTCAACCATGTTAGTTTAAAACGGCACGTGCCACATGGTTGAACAAAAATCTGACCAAGTAGAATTTCACTTCCAGAACAACCAAATTCCAGATGTGACAGTAATAACAGTTGGACAACAGACTGGTGATGGGGGGGTCCTCTCTATTTCTGAAAATCAACCTTCCTTCCAGTTTGAGGTGGTATTTCACACTGGAAGGAAACACTCTGAAATTCTATACCAATCTACAATCAGACATTCCCACTCCAGTAGTCCAGAAAGAGGTGAAATCAGCTCAGAGCCTGGCTGATATTCAGCAAATTGGAGAGCAGTTGTTCATCCCTGTTCAGTTAAATGATGGGAAGGACTCTGTTCTCACCCGAGTGTGTGTGAACAACGGTAAGAGCTTCCTCAGCAAAGCCATGTTCCGCCAACTCCCAAAAGATCCAGCCATTCCCACATTCAAACTGACAAATGGGAAATGGATCTGGAAACACCCAATTCCAAACATCTCCTGCCAAGCAGGTGTGTGCTCAAAATCTCAATTGGCAACAGGAGCATAGTCCATAATTGTTGGGTCGTGCGAGACGTCACTGCCGCCTTTTGCTTAGGCAGTGACATTCTCAATCCAATCGCTTTGCCATTAGTTTGGACCTAATAAACTTCAAAGCTTGGTCCCGATTAGCGGATAATCCCATGGGCTTTGATGACCAAGAGAAACCATTTAGGTCAGCTCAATTGCTACCTTATGCAGTTGAAATCCAGATTGGAGAGGAAGTCACCATCCCAGAAAGGACCCGACAATTCTCCCTGGAAGTGAAAGTTAAAAGAGGACAAACATTGAAAAACCCTGATGCTTATATTTATCTAAATGCTTCTCTCCAACAGCAAGGGTTGGGGGTAAACCCAACACCATTAGTCAACATAGAACATGACACCATCCCAATAGAGGTGGATAACAGTGACTTAAAGAGTATCACTCTAGCCACAGCCACCATTATTGGAATGGCGGTTGATGACCGACATTTTTCCATTGATGTAGGAAATTAACTGTTAGGACCAATCCCCAAGGACTGTTTTGACAGTGACAGTGATGACCATACAACACCAGACAGGATCTTTACCCAGCATGGGGGGAACGTCCTGGTGTACACTTCCTGCCCTTATGGTAAGGAAGATGTGACTTGTGACTTCAGAGGGGATGAGGTGATTTTCCAGGTCCATGAGGGCTGCCTTTCCCACCTGAAGCCACCAGTCCAAATCAGCACTCTGACATGGGACTTCCCCACCCAGCTGGAGGAGGCCGCTGAGATAGCGAAACCAGAAGTCTTTCCAGGCTTCAGGCAGATGGTTGAAGAGAGAGTCAACCTAGCTGATGCCTGTGTGACTCTGGAGCAGAAGCAAAAGTTGAAACAAGTTTTCTTGGATTTTCAACATCTCTTTGCGGTGGACTCATATGACTGTGGTCGCACCGACATCTACACAACGATTCCCACGGACCATGGCATGACTCCAGTGTTTGTGAAGCAATATCGCTTGCCTCTCGCATCCATGGAGTCCCTTACTGAAATAATTAAGAACCTTGAGTCCCGGGGGATAATCCGTCCAGTACACAGCACCTTCAATAATCCTGTGCTGGGAATATTGAAGCCAAACAGCAGTGGAGACTCTGCGCCGACCTTGGGGAGCTCAATAAACGGGGCCATACTTCCCGATGGCCTCTTCCCTACATTGAACAAGGGCTGGCCCAGATCCAGGGGTCACAGGTATTCACTGCAATAGACCTGACCAATGGACACTGGACTGTGCCTGTCAGTAGAGAGGACCAATACAAGCTGGCCTTTACCTTTGGGGGCCAGCAGTACACATGGACCCGGACTCCCTTCGGATACCTCAACTCCGGCAATGAATTCAATATTTTCCTACACAAGGCCATGCCTGACCTGGGTGCGAGGGGTAACCTGGCTTGTGTAGATGATGTCCTCATCAAAAGTTCAACTGTGGAGGAACACATAGCGGGGATCCGTTATGTTCTGACACAGTTGAGGGCCGCCGGAGAAAAACTTTCCTTTCAGAAAGCACAGTGGTGTAGAACCCGTGTTAATTTCTTGGGGCATGAGATTACTACTCAGGGTCTCTGTCCCCAGGAAAAGAAAGTGGAAGCACTTCAGAAACTGAAAGACCCCACAACTCTGCGGGAACTAAGGAGCCTCCTTGGACTGACTAATTACAGCAGAAAGTTAATTGAGGGCTACGCAGAGATCACTAGAACCCTGATTCATCTCTTGAAGGGGGGGGGGGTCAAGTGGGAATGGGGTCCAGAACAAGCTGAGGCAGTAAGAGAACTCAAAAGAAGCCTCTCACAAGAGCCCTGCCTAGCTTACCCTGTCAGAAACAAGGAGTTTTTCTTGGAGACAGGGTTCTCTAATATATGCTTGACTGCAGTATTATATCAAAAGCATGACAAGGTCAATAAATTTATCTCCTATGCGAGTAAAACTTTATCCTCTGTGGAGGAAAAATTCAACGATTGTGAGAAGGCACTCCTGGCAACGGTGTGGGCATTGAAGAATTACCGCCCGTTTATCCAGGGGGAACACATCATAGTGGAGACTCCACCCCAGCCTCTGCAATATCTCCAAAGTGACAGAATCCGGGCTGGAAATGTGAGTAATTCCCAAATTACTTCCTGGATTCTGTCAATGTAAGGCTTTCCTGTGGAGGTCAGATATGGCCAAAACAAGATGAGTCCCCTAGCGCAAGGTCTGGCTGAGTTGCATGATTGTGCCAGAGAAAACTGTCTCGAGGACGAAAGTCTAAAAATCAAGGACAACATCGAGGCATACTTCAATTCCCCCCACAAAGTCTTTGAAGAGGACAAGTGGGAGGGAATGCCCACTGTTTATGTGGATGGATGCTCTTACCATGTTGATAACCACGGGGAAAAAGAACTTGTGGCCGGCGTAGGGAATGCATGGGTGAATGAGTCCCCAGAACCCTCCGCTGGGTACAAGATTGGTCCCCAAAGTAGTCAAGTGGCAGAGTTGATGGCTGTGCATCAAGCCATCCTCACTGCTGTCCAACATCAACTCCACGAACTGGTCATAATCACAGATTCGGATTATGTACGGAACGGGTTCGTGGAGCACCTGGTTAATTGGAAAACCAGAGGCATGTAATGTACTAACAATAAACCCTTGAAACATCGGAAGTTAATTCAAAATATTGATGATCTGGTCACCTCGAATGGGATGACCATCTACTGGAAAAAGATCAAGGGCCATTCCAAAGTAGAGGGAAAAGACAAAAATGGAAATGACTTAGCTGATCAGCTGGCCAAAACCGGGGCCATCCAAGGGGATCTAATAGAAATGGAGTCCCTGTTGGGGTAAATCCAGGTCACTGCTATCCCTAGGTCCCAGACAAACGCTCACAATGATCTTTCAACTGCACAATGGAGTAATGAGACCCCAGATGCTGATTTGATTAGGCTCAGAAGGGGGATCCAATAATTGGTAGGTTTTACCAACACATTGACGACCCTGAAAACTTTCCCCTGACAGATACCGATTACATTGGGAAAGAGGACCTCAGAGTGTTGATGAAACGTCCAAAAATGTTCTGAATCCAAGACGGTTTGTTTCCAAAGCCTGATGTTAAGTCACGCCCATGATGCGGCCACAGCCGTTCATAGGGGGTTTCAGACAACACTTGAAATCTTAAGAGAGGTTGCATACTGGCCACACATGGGGCAGGACCTCGACCAAAACTTGAAGGGGTGTCTTGTGTGTGCACAATTTCAGCCAACATCCCTCACACACCGTGCGCCTCTCCAAAAGAGGGGGATGACACTGCCATGGTCAGATTTGCAAGTCGACTACATAGGGCCCGTGATTCGCTCCTCTATGGGTAATAAGTACATGTTGATAGTGACATGCTTATTTACTAAATGGGTGGAATGTCTCCCGGCCCCAAACTGCAAGGCAGAAGCAGCAGCTGCCCTGATGATCAACAACATCTTTTCGCGTTTTGGACTACCCCAAAGGATTGAGTCAGACTGAGGTAGCTATTTCACCAGCGAAGTAATGACAAAGATGTGGGAGATACTGGGGGTTAAAAGGAACTTGCCATCTATGGAATCTGGAGAGATGATGCGGACATCCCAGTCTTGCAAAGTTCCATCGATGAAAGATCAGAATGGCCATCGCAAGAGCGGCTTTTGTGGGATGTTTTAACCCACTCATCCAAGCCCTACAACAGAACTGTGCATTGCTGGCAGCGGAAACATAATAATGGCCGCCGGAAAGCATGCTGCTCGCATGAGATCATCCAAAAATGCACAGTAAAAATCTGAAAAATAGGCTGCCACCCACTTTTGCCATGTCAGTGAGCACAGGAGATCACTGCCTAAAACCACCATTGGGATACCCATAAAGTAGCCTGAAACCACTTGGAAATAGCAACCCAGAGCTGTTTGGGAATTCATTTTCTTGATCGGCAAACTTGCTAAAATCATGGCTCACAAAACCACCACAAGGATACAACTTCTTGTTGGGTGATCCACATCATTTACTGCAGAATCCACGTCAGTACAATATCGGCGAGAATCCTATGCTACCAAGCTAAATCCCTTTTTAAAGACATTTAATTTAAGACAGCTGTTAAAAACGGGTGCAATACCGGTGCTTGCTACTGACAGGTGCTGGCGTTTCCTAATCCTGACAGGAGAGCTGTCTTGCAGAAGCTAAATAAGCCAAAGCAGAGAAGTCTATCAAAATGCCATATCGAGTGCCACACATTGATTTAATGTGGAAAAAGACTTGATTAAAGATATGTTGCTTATTTTCAGTTTATAATGTTAAATATTTTTTTCACAAGGAACTCTATTGAAATTGACTAGAAGGCAATCTGATTTAGCTAACACTTCAAAAGGCTTGCTTTTCTATGAGAACCCTTCACACCTACTCTTCTCAGGCCTCTACACCAGAAGGCAGGAAATCGCATGGTCCTGTTAATCAGATGGAGAGTGGCACCCTGGACTGATGCTCTGTTGGCAGGAAAAACAAGACAATAGACTTTTTCAATTGAATAGAATATGCTGATTTTGGGTGTAACTGTCAACACTGCTCTAGGAAAAACAAGACATGTGACCTCTGAGTCAAGCCAAGATTCTAGGGGCGGGGACAAACCAATGGGTGTACTGAAGTGAAGGCAAATATATGTTTTATAAGAATACTGATAACTAATTATAACCTGCTGACAGAAATGTACAATATTGAGATTCTTAATATGAGAAATGCATTCACAGTTCAAGACTAAATTGGATGCCGTGGGATGTTCTGAGGCCAAGCCCCATAATTATTAATATTGTGGATGCAGTGTTTATGCTAGAAACCTATGAACTTCCAGTCATATGCTCAGAGAGGGTGTGTACCTCTGTGTAAGATTTGTTGCAAAACCAATATTGCGAAACCCACTAAAATCGAGAATAAGTTGTCATTTCTGAACCCAAGCTCTTTTAAAGAGCAGGGTTGAACAGAGACCTGTCTTAATTAATCTGTGATATGTACATGTATTCTCAACAACTTGTATATCTTGGAAACATGTTTGATTGTGAAAAATTGTTTTTCTAAGTAAAAGCAAAGGGGAGGGACTTCAGCCAAGCCATAAACATAGCATCTGTCATGATCACTGCTTCCAAGGAGCCAGGACCAGCCCAACGTCCTTGGAAGCAGGCCCCTAATCCTAGGCACCAGCCGGTCCCCACTGGGACCTTTTGGACCTTGTCCTGGCGCCGGTGGCACCAGGCTCATCTAAACCATCGGTCCCGGCACTGGAAGCGCCGGGCTCATAATAGGTGTGAAGATGCTTGGGTGGACTTACCTGCAGCAGACCATGCTGCTTACTTACCAGCCACTTAGAAGCCATCTGTGAACAGGAACTACTTTCTTACCTGGGTGGGGCAGCTCTACTCCCTGGATACAGCACTGGAACTCTTCTGGAAACTGGAACTCTTTTCTTACCTAGGCGGGGCCGTGGAAGAAGACGCCTCATCACTCCAAGGCTATTTAAACCACACCCAATAGATGAAGCGTGCTTCGCGTTATTCTGCATCTGCAGCAGAACGCTCACCGAGTCTGCTCCGGCCTTTCTTCTTCCGATCCTGAACCTGCAAGAATCCTACTTACCATTTCTGCATCCAGACAACAGCAGCACCTGCAAAGACAAGAAACAACAGGTTAGCAAGGCGAACTTGACATGCAGTGCTTACTCACCTGATCCATCGGCTGCGGCCGTTTCATCACGCCACATCTCCACCTGCAAAGACAAAAGCATTGCCATACTTACCGGCACGCTGTGAATTCCGGAATCCTTCATTCTGCATCGCCGCCTGTGAAAACAAAAGCATTGTACTTACTTACTTACTGGCATTCCGCGAACTCCAGCGCTGCTGTCTAGCATCTGAAAGACAAAAAGAGGAGACAAAGACAGGTATTTACTTACGCGCCCTCCGCGCTCGTCGCAATAGAACGCCTGCGGATACTCCGGCGTCTCATCAGCACGAACAAGGCTGCAAGGAAAAAGACCATTAGAGCGCTTGCCTTACTTACGAAGTTCCAGGCGCTTCACTCCATCTTCCATCTCGAGAGTCCTACAAGACAAAAGGGGAAAAGTATTATACAAGTCTTATTTGATATTAAAGTGCCACGCACCAAAAGACTATAAAGACTAAAAGGTGTCCAGAAACTCAACGCTCGTGCAAATAATGACGGTAATCCTCTGAATTCAAGAGGCCTACGTTTCACCAGTGAAGGAACTGGCAACGGCACCCTGCATCAGACGCAGATGGAGAGTCCAGCATTCACCTATTTAAGGTGAGCAAGTTGACCTGGGGGCTCTACGGAAAAGCTGGGAAGAGAAAGAGAGAGAGAGAGAGAGGGACACTCCACAATCCAGATCATTAACTCCCATATTCTTTCACCTGCAGAAACCTCACTCTTCGAGTCTGACACACAGTGCGAAGAGGTTCGACCCCAGAAGCCAATCGAGTCCTGCACATCACTTTTCGAGTCAGACACCTTCCTGCCAAGACCCGCGCCTCCGTGGGAATCAGGTGAGCGTTACAGAACGCGAAGCCCACCACAAAACTCCTACCCAGGCGCAATGGAAACCTCAGACACCGATCAATTAGCCCAGTTTCTCGGGGAATTAAGAGCAGAAGTACATGCAGCTCATCAGGAAACGAACTCTCTGAGAAGGGAACTAATAATTTCCAAGGAGCGAACAGAGGACCTTGCTAGGCAGTTGCTACAAACGCAGGCAGGACAGACACCTTTGTCCGTCCCAGGAGGAAGTTATCCTTCTGCATCATCTTCAAATCCAGTGCGAATCAATCTGCCCAGTAATGTCCCCTTGGCTCCGCCCGAACGCTTTTCTGGTGATCCAAGGAAATTTGCAGTGTTCATCAACCAGTGCCGCCTACACTTCTTATGTCGACCAGCTGCATTCCCAACAGACCAGACCAAGGTGGCTTTCGTGCTTTCTTATCTCAGTGGCAGCGCCGCAGATTGGTCGATCCCTTTAGTCACCCAGGATGATCCGGTTTTACACGATTTTCAGGCCTTCCAGTCCAGCATGGAGAAACTGTTTGCAAGACATGCACAAGGGCAGGCCTTGGACAATGAACTTCTTTCATTACGACAGGGTAATCAAGACCTTTTGACTTATATAGCCTCCTTCAATAGACTCATAGTGGAAACACAATGGCCCGAGGATAAGAGAATAACGCTTTTCTATAGAGGCCTGCGTGGAGAGCTCAAGGATGTGTTAGCGCAAGTTGTGAATCCTCCACAAGAATGTTCTGACTATATTGACTTAGTTGTCCAATTGGACCACAGACTACAGAACAGGAAGGCAGATTGTTCCAGATTTGATACCCGAGTGTTTTCTAAACCACAGGCCTCTACTAAGGGAACTGACACTGTGGAACCCATGCAAATAGGGGGCATGAAAGGACCTTTAACCCAGAAAGAGCGGGAAAGAAGAAGGCAGCTGTAACTATGCCTCTATTGCGGAAACTCAGGACACTTTCTTCGGGACTGTCCAGTGAAACCAGCTAAGAAGGCTGTAGGAGCCGCGGATACCTGTACCACAAATTCTGAACAGGGAAACGACCTCGCCCGACAAGAGTAGAGTGTTAAGATCTGTCCCGTGACCTCGCATTTCGTGATACCCATGGTCCTCATTAGTCCCGAACGTCCGGATCGTTTGCATGCAATTGAAGCTTATATCGACAGCGGAGCAATCGGTAATTATGTGGACCGTGAAATGGTATCAAGGATGAATCTACCCCTTGTCCCTAAGGCAGTAAAAGACGTCATCACTACTGTGGATGGCACGGAGATAGCCTCCGGACCAGTAACGCACGCCACCCAGGAAGTGACGCTAGTGAGTCAAGATGGACACCGGGAGAGAATCGTGTTCGATGTAATCAAGGCCCCTCAGTTCCAGATCATTCTGGGAATCCCTTGGTTGGAGAAGCACAATCCTCAGATCGATTGGCGAGCAAAGACGGTTCAGTTTCCAGAGTGTTTTACCACTTGTTATCCTCGGCCTGATGTTTCACTGGCGGCAATTTCTTCTGAGGAGGTTCCCAAATTACCTCCCGAATACCAGGAATTCCAAGACATCTTCCAGAAGGATCAAGCTAACACCCTGCCTCCTCATAGGTCTTACGACTGTCAAATAGATCTGATAACCGGAACAACTCCTCCTTGCAGCAGAATTTATGCTCTCACCGAGCCAGAGAATCTTCATCTCAGACAATATCTGGACCAATACCTAGCTAACGGGTTTATCCGTCCTTCAAAATCTCCAGCTTCATCGGCTTTATTCTTCATCCCGAAAAAGGAAGGAGACCTCAGGACTTGCATAGATTACCGCGCCCTGAATCAGATCACCGTTAAAAACAGATACCCATTACCTTTGATCCCTGAACTCCTGGACCAAGTCAAAGATGCATGTATATACACAAAGTTGGACCTCAGAGGAGCCTACCACTTGGTACGGATAAAAGAGGGCGATGAATGGAAAACGGCCTTCCGCATCAAGTACGGGCTATTCGAATATCAAGTGATGCCCTTTGGACTGTGTAATGCTCCTGCTGCTTTCCAATATTTTATGAACGATGTCCTTAGAGAACTCATAGACGTGTGTGTTGTTGTCTACATTGATGACATCCTCGTCTATTCATCATCTGAAGAGGAACATCAGAGACACGTTAAAAAGGTTCTCGAGAGATTGCATCAACATAATCTTTTTGCTAAGCTTGAGAAATGCGTTTTCAACGTAACGGAAGTCGAGTTCCTGGGATTCATATTGTCACCTAACGGAGTCCATATGGATTCAAAGAAAGTTGATGCAATCATCAAGTGGCCGTCACCAACCTCTATAAAAGGAGTTCAAAGCATGTTAGGGTTCGCTAACTTTTACCGCAGATTCATTCCTGAATTTTCTCGGATAGTCCAGCCCATCACCGCCCTGTTGAAAAAGAAGAAACGTTTTGCGTGGTCTTCTGAAGCAGAACAAGCCTTTCAGAACTTAAAAGCTAAATTCATTTCTGCGCCTGTTCTAAAACATCCTCGCCCAGAACTCCCCTACATCGTGGAAACGGATGCTTCTAGTCTTGCTATGGGGGCAGTTCTATCACAAAGAGATCCGGTCACACACCAACTACATCCTGTTGCCTTTTGGTCCCGCAAGTTTTCGCCTCCCGAGATCAACTATTCAATTACAGACAAGGAACTTTTGGCCATCAGATCGGCCTTTAAAGCCTGGCGGCATTATCTTCTAGGAGCCAGACACACAGTCACCGTAATGACTGATCACCGCAATTTACAATATCTAAAGACAGCCAAAGCTCAGTCTTCCAGACAGCTTCGCTGGGCTCGGTTTCTAGCAGAATTTGACTTTATAATTACTTATCGACCAGGCAGTAAGAACGGAAAAGCAGATGCCCTCTCCCGGATGGGAGTAGATGAACATTTGACCAATCCAGAACCAATACCCATAATCCCAGAACAAAGGATTTTGGGTTTGGTCAGCGCTCAATCTTTTGAAGACATCAAGACCACGGTTAAATCACTCCTAACTCCGGGCGATTTACAAGATTGGCAATTAAAGGGGAAAGAATTCTCAGTGGATCAAGACCTACCATATTTCCGAGGACGATTGCACTTACCCTGTGAGAAAATACAAAAACAAGTAATCTCCTGTTATCACGATTCTCTAATGGAGGGTCACCCTGGCATTACTAAAACCATGGAAAAGATTAAAAGACATTTCTGGTGGCCGTCATGGAAGAAGGATACTAGAGACTTTGTAATCTCCTGCGGTGTGTGTGCCCAGAATAAAAGTCAGAGGGAGAAACCAGCCGGCCTTTTACAGCCACTAGACATCCCTCCCTGTCCATGGCATACCCTGTCCATGGATTTCATCACGGACTTACCTCCATGCTCGGGGTATACTACCATTTTAGTAGTCGTGGACCTATTCTCCAAGATGGCTCACTTCATTCCCCTGAAGGGTCTACCTTCAGCCTCAGTATTGGCCCAAGAATTCTTAGAAAATATTGTTCGGCTACACGGTTTTCCCTCGGTTTTAGTCTCCGATAGGGGAAGTCAATTCATCTCCCACTTCTGGCGCAGTTGCTGTCGTCTAGCCCAAATTGATGTAAGACTTTCAACTAGTCACCACCCCCAAACTGACGGACAAACCGAGAGGACAAATCAGACTCTAGAGCAATATCTACGTTGCATGCTCCAACAAACTGAAAACCCCTGGAAGGATATTCTTTGGATCGCTGAATACGCTTACAATAATTCAATTCATTCTGGAACAGGGAAGACTCCCTTCTTCCTATTATACGGACACCATCCTAGAACCTCTAACCTGGATCCTCCCCAAGAATTCGAAGCACCTGCTGTGGACCACTTGCACTCGGAGATCACCCGTGCTTTTAAGGAAGCCTCTGCCCATCTGCAAAGAGCTAAAGCTCAATTCAAAAGAGGAGCAGATCGACACCGTAAAGAGGCTCCTCGCTACGCTGTAGGAGATCAGGTCTGGCTATCCACTAAGCACCTGCCTCTAAAGGGACCCCGCACCTTCATCCCGAGATACCTTGGACCCTATCTCATATCTGCCATAATTAATCCGGTGGCTGTCAAATTGAAATTACCTACGCATATGAAAATACATCCAGTATTCCATGTCTCCTTATTAAAACCAGTACAACCAGAAACCCGATTGACTGAACTCCCAGAACCGGTTTTAGTAGATGGAGAACTTGAATTCGAAGTAAAGAACATCCTAGACTCCAAAATCTCCAAATCTAAGTTATATTACCTGGTTGATTGGAAAGGTTACGGCCCCCAGGAAAGGTCTTGGGAACCTTCAGAATATGTCCACGCACCTCGTCTGGTCAAGAAATTCCATTTGAATCACCCGACAAGCCAAAACCCCCGGAGAAGACACGCTTAGGAGGGGCCTTGAGGGGGGGTACTGTCATGATCACTGCTTCCAAGGAGCCAGGACCAGCCCAACGTCCTTGGAAGCAGGCCCCTAATCCTAGGCACCAGCCGGTCCCCACTGGGACCTTTTGGACCTTGCCCGGTGGCACCAGGCTCATCTAAACCATCGGTCCCGGCACTGGAAGCGCCGGGCTCATAATAGGTGTGAAGATGCTTGGGTGGACTTACCTGCAGCAGACCATGCTGCTTACTTACCAGCCACTTAGAAGCCATCTGTGAACAGGAACTACTTTCTTACCTGGGTGGGGCAGCTCTACTCCCTGGATACAGCACTGGAACTCTTCTGGAAACTGGAACTCTTTTCTTACCTAGGTGGGGCCGTGGAAGAAGACGCCTCATCACTCCAAGGCTATTTAAACCACACCCGATAGATGAAGCGTGCTTCGCGTTATTCTGCATTTCTTCTTCCGATCCTGAACCTGCAAGAATCCTACTTGCCATTTCTGCATCCAGACAACAGCAGCACCTGCAAAGACAAGAAACAACAGGTTAGCAAGGCGAACTTGACACGCAGTGCTTACTCACCTGATCCATCGGCTGCGGCCGTTTCATCACGCCGTATCTCCACCTGCAAAGACAAAAGCATTGCCATACTTACCGGCACGCTGTGAATTCCGGAATCCTTCATTCTGCATCGCCGCCTGTGAAAACAAAAGCATTGTACTTACTTACTTACTGGCATTCCGCGAACTCCAGCGCTGCTGTCTAGCATCTGAAAGACAAAAAGAGGAGACAAAGACAGGTATTTACTTATGCACCCTCCGCGCAATAGAACGCCTGCGGATACTCCGGCGTCTCTTCAGCACAAACAAGGCTGCAAGGAAAAAGACCACTAGAGCGCTTGCCTTACTTACGAAGTTCCAGGCGCTTCACTCCATCTTCCATCTCGAGAGTCCTGCAAGACAAAAGGGGAAAAGTATTATACAAGTCTTATTTGATATTAAAGTGCCACGCACCAAAAGACTATAAAGACTAAAAGGTGTCCAGAAACTCACCGCTCGTGCAAATAACAACGGTAATCATCCTCTGAATTCAAGAGGCCTACGTTTCACCAGTGAAGGAACTGGCAATGGCACCCTGCATCAGACGCAGATGGAGAGTCCAGCATTCACCTATTTAAGGTGAGCAAGTTGACCTGGGGCTCTACGGAAAAGCTGGGAAGAGAGAGAGAGAGAGAGAGAGATCCAGATCATTAACTCCCATATTCTTTCACCTGCAGAAACCTCACTCTTCGAGTCCGACACACAGTGCGAAGAGGTTCGACCCCAGAAGCCAATCGAGTCCTGCACATCACTTTTCGAGTCACAGACACCTTCCTGCCAAGACCCGCGCCTCCGTGGGAATCAGGTGAGCGTTACAGCATCACTCTGACTCATTCTGACTCACTACTCCTTTCTCCAGTCAGAGGACAGAGAATCCTCTAACCTATCAAATCCTTAGTGGGTTGGGCATAGAAAGGCAGCCTCCACACCCCCTTTGAAAACACATAAAAAGAGTCTGCTCAGGACAGATGGACACACTCATTTTTCCACTACTCATCGATCCCTGCGCAGCACTCTGCCCGACCATATCCAGACAAAGACTCCAGACTGCTGAGATTCCAGATTCCAGACAAACTCTCGAACCAAAACTCTAGAACCCAAACTCTAGAACTTTGGAGAAGCAGAGGCCTAATCCACAAGCTGAACTCTTCTCAGCAGGCCTCAGAATCCAGCAACCTAACCAAACTATTCAACAGCCTTGCTGTGCTGTTTGCGACTGGCTAGAACCCTGTGCCAGAACCAGATCCAGAAAGCAGAGCTGTATCCAGAACCCGATTGATCCAGTCCAAGAGGCCAGACCGCCGTGCCGTGCTGGGAGCAGAACCAGTGCCTGAGACCGTCCTGTGGCGAGTGAAGTCCAAACCTGACCAGATCGGTGACGAGGCCCATTTCCCTTCCAGTCCAAAACTAGGAGTGAGTATCCAGTCTAAGAACTGCACAGAACCAATCTCTTAGTCTAAAGTAATCTTATCCCATCCATTTCAACCTGTCCAGAACTGCATTCAGAATTTTGTGTCCATCCTGTGATTTCAAATCTGTAAAAGCGTCATCTGTAATTCTGAAATCTTGGCTTTATTTTTGAAAATCTACCTCCACAGAAACGTCCGTATCTTTTGAACCGCACGTCCTAGAAGTGAAATTTAACTGTCATTTTAAAGCTTTCCAACAAACCCAAAATGACATTCCAACCCCTTATAGTTTTTCCGTAATCGCAATATACGCACACAGAACAAGTGCCGCGAATTGAAAAATTAGCTCCATTTCACCACCTGTCAAAATTGCTGTCTTTTGCTTGCAACTGCTGAATTTCATTTTCAATCTGATAAAAATTCATGAATCATTGCTAGTGTTGACCTGTACCAATCTAAAGTAACTATCACCTACCCTGAATCTCCTTTAGTGAATTAAAAAGCGTTTAGCATATTTTCTCATCCATTGCAACAACATTTCAAAGCATTCGGCGTGTGTTTTAAAATTATCCCTGTTTCTCTAAGCTTGCTGGGGGGGGGGGGATGGGAATTTGACTGTATAGTGATTGTATTCTTGAAACCTGTGTGCTCTCAATTCCATCACTTCATGTTGCATAGTGGGGGGGAGTGAGTAATCACAGGGGAAGAAGTGACCATATTATCTTGTGATTGAAACCATATCAAGTTTATTTCTGTGCTGCATTCTTTCATATCTTGCATTTCCTTGAAACCATACAAAGTATTCTCTGCTACCTTATTCTTTCTATACCAACTCCTAAGTGATTAAAGAATTGTGCTATTGTAATATTATCCATTGTTTATCACTATTATATTCATAAGTGTGCTATCAAATATTAATTTATTCACAACAGTGGGATATATATATTGTTTTATTCCTCGAATAAATCTTTTAATTTGCAAAACAAACTTACTTCTTGGCTCAGTGAGGTCAGGGGGATTCAAAGAGAGGGGCGTTGTATAAGGGTTTATCATCCAGATTCAAAGAATTTGACATAGAAATATATTAATAAGGGCTTCCATTGGGCAGCCCAGACTAGGCATTGACTTAGTTGGATTGCTGGATTGAAATCACTTACATCACGAAACTCTGATTTCTATTTTATAAGAAAAACCATCTACAATTGAGACGAAGATGATCTGTGGATGAATAAAGAAGACCGAACAAACACAAAGAAAGGAATACGAGGTTCCGCCGGGGAAGTCCCAGGGCTATGTTAGAAAGGGGAGGAGAGACTATGCTCATGACTTACAAACGTGATTGCCAGCTTATGCAAAGACGAGTCTGGACGCGCAGCGTCCGGTCACTAAAAGGAAGCAAACTATAGTGTTAGACGCAGAGCGTGAGAAAACAGAGAGGAGAGACGAAGCTTGCAAGAAACAAAATTGCTTGCCTGCTTATGTGACAATGAGGTTGGCGTTGTGTGATTGAGAGGAAGCAACCTGCAGTGTTAGAGTGGTGAGAAATTGAAAGGAAGAGAGTTGCCAAAGTGGACGCAAGGCATCCTTATCCTGAGAGAGGATTCGAGTGGTGGAGTGACCACAGCTGAGCCATGGTGGGACAGAGGTCTCTCGAATGACGCTGCTACCACTCCACTATATTCAAAGCAGAATCTACCAGCAGAGGAAAATACAGGGAAATCCTCCTGTACAGCGACACAAAGGAACAGCAGAATCCTAAGAGGCCAATCCGACAAAATGGAGAGAAGGTCCCAGCCAAAGAGTAAACCCAGTGACGTTCTGCCTGAACACGGCAGGTAACAGGGGAAAATGGGAGGCCTCGAAGGGGGACAGAAGAGAATGATTACTGGAACACTTGTACATGTCCCAGTCGAGATAAAACATTGTCATTGAAGGAAGTAAATGAGGACTTTATGGAAGTGCTCATACTCGTCCCAGTCAAGGACACATTCTTGACATACAACATAATAGAAGGAACAAACCTGAAGACTGGAATGTTCACATTGAGATCCAAACAGACCAAGAAGGTCTAACCGGAGAAGAGGAATATCATAGAAAAGGAAAGCCTGAACAGAAGGTGGACATAGAGAATAAGGGCAAAAGCCAGAGAGAAACCAGAGACTATGAGCTATGTATCAAGGGCCTGATAAGCCCAGGAGAAAGTTTGAAGTGTTGGACAAAGAGAAGAATAATTTGATGTAAAATAAGTCCAGAAAAGAATGAGAAAGAAGTAGAAACTCATGATCTAAGAAAGAAGAACCAGACATTGAATAATCCTGTAAGAGAACAGTATGAAACCTCCAGAGCTTGATGGAGCACTGCAGTGACCCTAGAAAAATCCCACAGTTCAGATAAGTACTTAAGTGTTGCTTGTAGAAGTTCCAGTGCTCCATAGAAACCAATAGAACCAAGTCTATAGACCAACCTGTGGTTGCGATGAAAAACACAAGTAAGTCCCAGTTCTTCCAAACAGGTGCACAGATGGTAGCACTCATCCCAGTAGACATCAGGGAAGACCCACAATAAGAGATCCAGAACCAGGTTCCAGGCCCAGCAGTCTAAGGATAGAATACAGCCAAGCAGGACACAGCCCCCTGATGCAAATCAATGGGGAAATGTGGTTGAGGACCACCTGCAGGAATATTCTTTGACTGACCATGGAGACTCAGGCATAACCCACCAACCAGGGACCCAGAGGTAAGTATGTACAGTGTTGGTTTCTGATAACATTGTTCAAGGAAAGCATAATACCTGGGTAAGTAAATGCTTCTTTATATAGGGCAAAATGAAGGATCCAGCCACCCAGGATCTTGAACCCTGAGGCAATGACGACCCTGACAACCTAAAAGAAGAACAATTATCTTTCACAGTACTGGTACTGTGTGAAACCTGAAGGTATTCTCCCAAGTAGACCTCAGGGATAACTTATTCAGGTGGTCTGGGGAGGGCTGGCGCTCTCAGATCCCAACCCCATGGGTGGATGAGCGAGGGAGGATCACCTGGGTTGGGGAGCCCGGGGGAAAGCCCCAGCTGAGACGCGGTATCATACCGAGGAAGAAGGAGAGGAGAATGAGATCCTTGAAACGTTTCTAGCTTGTACCACAGCTATCTCCCTTCCTCCCAATGAAACGCCCCTATTAGAAGCCCACCACTGCAAGGAACTGGCCAATCCTGCCACAGTCTCTACCTCTCCTGCCCCCTCCCAGGCCCTCTGCATGGCCCTGGCTTCCCATTTTATCTCTAAAACTCAGGACATCGTGTCCACTCTCTCTTCCTCTCCCCCTTGTCCCCCTACTCCCTGCTCTTCCCCTGGCCAACTTCTGCAACCACTCTGTTACCACTGCAGTCTTACCCTCCCCCTGAAGCACTCCCTTGTGCATCCTCTTCTTAAGAAACCCACTGACGACCCATCCTGCGCAGCTAACTATCACCCAATCTCTATCACTTCGTTCCTGGGCAAACTCCTGGAAAAGCTGGCCATCTCCCAGCTCAATCTTCACACTGAATCTGTTGGTTGCCTCCATGATCCTCAGTCTGGCTTCAGAGCTGCCAGAAGCACGGAAACTGCTCTCCTGAACATCTGTGAAGACCTGCTATCCAACCTTGATTCCAACACCCCCTGTGTCCTCATCTTACTTGATCTCTCTTCTGCCTTTGACACAGTCAAACATGCCATCCTGCACAACCGTCTCCATGATAACCTGGGGAATCACCGGTCAGGCCCTGGTGTGGCTGGCTGCTTTCCTCTCTGACCGACCCTCCCAGGTTCAACTCGGGTCCTTCCTCTCCTCTATCTCTACCTCTACCTGTGGTGTCCCCCAGGGGTCTAACCTCTCTCCCTGACTGTTCAACCAATACCGGGCACTTCTTTCCCACTGGATTGCTGTGCTTTGCCCCAACTTCCAGTGCTATGCGGATGACACTCGGCTCATTTTCAGGCTACCATCAGCCACCTCTTCTCCCTCTCTCATCTCCGACTGTCTGTCCGCCATCCAGAAGTGGTGTGCCACCAATGATCTCTGCCTTAATGCCAGTAAGACCGAGATTCTCCTCATCGGCACACCCGCTCCCTCCTTTCCTATTACGCTCTGGCCGGCCTCTGTTGGCCTGCTTCTTGTTCCAACTTGTGAGGCTAAAAACCTCGGGGTCATCTTCGACTCCACGCTCTTCTTCTCTCCTCACATCTCTGACGTCTCTAAGAAGTCACATTACCAGCTGCACCTCCTCATTTCCTCTCTTTCCCCCAGAAACTCACTGTATCCAGAGCTCTGGTTCTTTCTAGGCTGGACTATTGCAACAGCCTCTTTCTAAATTTGCCTGCTTCTACTCTCTGCAACTCATACAGAACAGGACTGCAAGACTTGTTCTTGGCCTCAAGCCTAGGGAGCGTATCTCTCCAGGATTGAAATCTCTGCACTGGCTCTCAGCGGCTGCGAGGATCAAGTTCAAAACCCTCTGCATTGTCCACAAGGCCTTCCGCGGCCTGGGACCTCATTACCTTCAACTCTCTCTTCCTAAATATCTTCCCTCTCGAGCTCTTCGCTCATCTGCCTCCAACTCCCTCAGGGTCAGTCGCTTCTCCGAGCAACGAGTTGGCGGTAGGTCTCTTTCTTCGGCTGGGGCCTCCCTCTGGAACAGCCTCCCTGAAACTTAAGGAGAAGCATCTCCGGATCCGGAATCACATCAAAACCTTTCTCTTTGCTTCTGCTTTTTCTCCTCCTCTTCCCTGCTGACTTCTTGGCTGATACTGATACTGAAACTGCACTGGTTACCTGGCCACCATCTGATCTCAGGCCTAGGTCCCCTCCCCCCACCAGTCGCACATCTGCACTGCCCTCCTGGCAACCCCAGCACTTGGTTACTGTTTTCTGTATCCCTTCAGTCCCACTACCAGCACTTCCTGATGTCGCACTTACCCTTGTACTTGCCACTTGCTGGCTGTACTTTTTACTTAATTGTTATTTATTCTATTATCCCATATACTGCACTGTCCCCGCCCCCCCAGCACTTTCCCCATCCCATGCACTTGCGTGATCTGAATGTCACCTGGCCTAGTATGATCGTTGTCTGTCTTCCCTCCGTTTCCCCCTCCCTTGCCTCGTTGTGCCTTGAAACACTTGTGTATAGGCACGTTATAAATGCCATATCATATCATACACCTCTGGTAAACCAACCAAAAGCCCAATCCCATCACAATAGTGAACAACTTCTCTCAGAATCCTTATTTTCATTTTGCCCACCAGAATACTCCTGGTCATTGTTCTCCACGTCCCTCTGATAATTAATTCCCGAACACCCAATCTATCTTGACAGAACACTACTGTTCCCATAATCCCCTCTGTTCAGTTCACGATCCTGGCCATCCCTGTTTGTTTCCTAAACCCTACCAACCGCATCCCTCGGATTATCATTTTCCGAATTCCCTCTTGAAGCTGACCAACAACTACAGTTCCCATACACCCTCTTAATCATTTCACAAACCTTACATAAACCACCCATCCGAAACTACCCAAGCCCCTATGGTGAGAACTATAATTCCATCTAACACCTTTGTCCCTTCCGACCCTGTAGGATATTTGGATACTCCGACCCTCCCTTTATATATATATATATATATATATATATATATATATATATATATATATATATATATATATATATATATATATATATATATATATATATATATATATATACACACACACACACACACACACACACACACACACACACACACACACACACACACACACACACACACACACACACACACACACACACACACACACACACACACACACACACACACACACACACACACACACACACACACACACACACACACACACACACACACACACACACACACACACACACACACACACACACACCCCCCCCCCCCCCCCCCCCCCCTCGACTTCCCTTTCCCACAGGGATACAAAAAAAGGTGGCGCACAGGATGAGCAAGACAGACTGAACTACATAAGCGCTAACTCAGCACGGCAGTTGAAGAGGAGGAGAAAGATGGTGTAGACCGAGAGGGTGACAAGGAGAGAGTCGACCTTGCCCTTTCCGACCAAGGCCTGTGAAGCCTCCACAGAGGGAATAATAAGTCTGCAAACAATAACCAATGTGTGTTGCAGTAGATGTCTACAGTACATGTGACCCTCCTTGGCTGATTACCAACCCGGGGAGAGACGCTTGACTTGGTGGTACTTACTTTGACTCCCAGGAGAAAGAAGGCCAAGCGGTTCATCAGAACCGATAAGAAAATGAACTGTGTTGAACGAAAAGTAGCAAGTGGCTGAACTTTGGACAAACAAAGAACTGTTAAATGTTTTGAAGGGGGAAAACCATCAGTAGGGGAGTCTGGCACCAGGTGGGTGCTCACTCAATCTCTGGGCGATTACCCAACGGTAAAGACTACTGTAACCAGAAGGCTTTGGGAAGAGGCGAAGAAAGGTCAAAGTGGTCATACATGGGTCTTGTAAATTCCTCTGTACCGTCAAAAGTCTTTGACCGACAGATGATTATGAAAGTTAAGGGAAGTGAATCCTGCATGGTGAAAAATAGCACCTGAACTGTGTATTGTAAAGATTGGAAAGAGTGAACCTGGTGGAGGGATGCTAGTGAGAAGGGGCGAATTCCAAAGAACCCTTCAGGAACTGTTGGTAAGAATGGGTGAGAGTGGACCTGGCAAGGAGAGCTGACAACCAGGGACAAACCCCAAAGAGCTGTTTAAGATTTGTGAAAGCGAGGAGTATTGCAAGACTAGGGGAGGGAAGTGTCACACTTGTCATTTTGGGTATGAGCACGGCCGATTGAGATCCAGGGATTGGGAAAGTTACCACCCAAAGTTCACTAAGAAAGGAACTGTTTTTGTTAAGTTGTGGAAGACTTTTGATGGGTCAGCGCCCAGAAGAGGGGGACCCATGGGTGTTTGTTGTTGAGAGCATCAGGCCTCAAAGGCAAGAGACTTTTATTGAAAAGAGACTTAACCAACGAAGAATCTAATATGGAACTGTCAGTCCGTGCTGGGAAGGCTCGAGCGTGTGCTGTGCTCCAAAGTCCCACCTTTTCCCGTGCGAAAAACGTGGGGAAGGGAGACGTCAAGGTAATCACATCCTGACTTATTATTTGTGAACACTTTTCCTTTATTTGAACACACTATCCCACACTCTTTCTGTAATTAGTTGTAAGAAATTGGCAATAGATTTGTTGTAGTATAGGCCTTTGTACTTTGACAAGACGCCACAAGTAATGCCTTATTTTTCATTTGATGGTCGACGCTTGCTCCCATCTTAGATTTAGGTTGGGTGTTTTTCCACCCTGCACTTACAGTTTGATAAACACCCTTGAACTGTGATCACTTGTGTCTGTCTTTACTGTAGTCGCCATGAGTTCCTTACAATACCCACCATCCAAAAGTGGAATCAGTGACGAAGATGGCTCACGAAGGACAGAGGAACTCGCACATTGCAGATCTCAGCAGGAAAACATGGGTTTAACACCAGTAAAAGATGGCCCATGCAACAGAGGTGGCAACCAGGACAGCCCAGAGATGCAAATTTTACAGTGTGTTGGGGGTCCCAACACAATTCCAGGTGTCTGTAGCTTCCAACATGAGGCAGAAGAGATCCAGGTGATAAACAGCAGTAAACGGACATCAAGAGAGCCCCAAAATGGTCTAAGGATGGAGACGAGGAGCAAGACAAGGAAGACCCAAAAGGGACTCACTCAAAAATAGAAACTGGAGCATGGGTAAGAGTCGGCAGTCCCACCTATATGACCAGAATGGGTCTCATAATTGGCTACAATAGTTTTGGCAGCAAAATTGTCAAGCAGATAAACCAGAGATTACCTTCCAAAAATCCGGTGGAACTCCGTGTTGGAACAGGGTTTTGACTATATGTACCTTCGCTCATAGGCTCCATCTCCTGCCAGCCCACCAATCCCATTAATGTATTTAAAACAAAGCTTTTGGCAGACAACCAATCAGGTTGTCAGACAAACACCCAAGCCCATCCACACAGGAAGTGTAGTTGCCTGCCCAGTGCCAGGACCTGTTCTAGACTGCCAGCAAAAACCACCATACAGGGAGCCATCTTGGGCTCGCAGAGCACTCACATGTGCACAACAGCCAGTTTAGGCCAGTCTCATGATTTTCCTGAATAAATGAAAGCCTCTAAAACTCAGTGTCCTGAAATAAAGTCTACACAACAATATTACCCAAATGGCTATCATTGGAGTACTAATGGTTTTTGGGGGGAATTGAAGGTGATGAAGTAGTGGAGGTTAAAGACAAATGTGTGGCTGGATTTGAAAGTAATGTGGAAGAGGTTGCTTTTGTAGAGTCTCTTGGGGGCAAAAAAAACTGTTTACTGATCGTTCCAGGAAGGAGATCAACCAAGCAAAGGTGGGGGTTCTGTGAAGCTCTATGGGTAGTGCTCTGGGGCTTGAGGTCGTACAATTTCAAAGGCAGCACTATTTCTGCCATGGAGGGCATACGTTTATTTCCCTCCTGGGTTTATTTATTTATTCACATTTATTGAGCGCACAAGCAGCCCAAGGGCATTGTGGCACATGTTACAGGGGGTGTTCATGACTTCGATACAAACAGGAAATTATCATTGCTTAGTTACATAGAAAGCAGATAGCGAAGCATGCTAAGAATACATGGTATGCTAATATTGGAGGAAAACATAATTGTATGACGTAAGTTAGTTTAATAGGGCTGTTTTCAGATTTTTGCAGAAGGCAAAGAGAGACGTTTTGGATCTGAGAGCATTGGGTAGTGCATTCCATAGATTAGGGGCAAGATAGGGGAAGCTTATTCCTCTTGCTTTAGCTTTTCTGATGTGTGGTGCCCTGGGTTGGTTAGTGTAGCACTGCCTAGTAGGCCTGGTGGAGTGTGTTCTGGAGAGCGTGCCAGATAAGTTTGATGGGGCTGAGTGGTTGATAGATTTGTGTGTGGTTGTAAGAATTTTAAATGTGATACAGTCTTTGACTGGGAGCCAGTGAGCCATCTTTCTAGCTTGTGTGATGTGGTCTCTTTTAGGTATATTGAGGGCTCCTCTGAGTGCGCTGTTTTGTGTGGTTTGGAGTCTAGTTCGTTTTTTTTTTTTAGGTGTCAGCCAAGAGGGTGTTGCAATAATCTAGTTTGGCTCCTATAGTAGCTCTGGCAATAGATGGAGAGGCAGTTATCCTTAGTTAGGAACTGTTTAATGGCATTAATAAGTTTAGTGCTAAGAGCGCAGGCAGAGACGATTGCGCTGACTGGCTTGTCCATAGACAGTGTGGCATCAATGTGGACTCCTAGAGTTTAAACAGAAGATAAAACTGGGATGACACAGTTGTCGATACAGAAATTGGAGTAGAGCGAGTCAAGATTGGTAAGTGTGGACTTTTGACCAAGAATGAGGATTTCAGTCTTGTCCACATTGAGGAAGAGACCATTGGTGGACATCCAGGCTTGGATGGTGGAATAGATATGCAGTAGGGTAGCAGCATCTTGGTGATAAAGCCCTGTCAGGGGGAGGAGCACTTTGGTATCATCCGCATAGTTTGTGTATGTGATCCCAAGTGCATCCATCTTGTCAAAGAGTGGTTTAGTGAAGAGATTGTAAAGGGTAGGTGCAGTACAAGATCCCTGTGGGACACCAAAGTGAATGATAGTAGGCTCTGCATTTGCAATATTGGAGAAGACTTTAATCGCTCTTCCTTCGAGGAAGGAAGTGATCCATGTTGCTGCTTGATTAGAGAAGTGTGCAGCATGTGTGAGATGGTTGGTGAGGGTGTTGTGATCAACCAAGTTAAACGCTGCTGAGAGGTCTAAGAGGAGAAGGAGGGCCGGCTTGTAATTGTCTAAGATATGAGTGATTTGGTTCTTTAAGTCTAGTAAAGCGGTTTCAGTATCGTGCCCTTTGCGGAAGCCTGACTGTCTCTTTCCTAAGATAGTTATTTTCAAGGTACAGTTGGATCTGCAGGTGGGCGGCGTATCTAGGATTTTAAGGAGAAATGGGTCGGTAGTTATTTGTTTGAGTGGGGTCTAGCGTAGGTTTTTTTTTTTTTAAGAGCGGGCGCACTCATGCCTGTTTAAGGCTGTCAGAGACTTTGCCTGTCTGGAAAGAGGCGTTGAAGAAGGCGGTAAGGAGAGGAGCGAGAGGCTCCGCACATTCCTTAATGATTTTGGGGGGGCATACATCGCCTTTGCATTGTGATGGTTTGTGATGTTTGAGGATGTGTAAGACATCTGCCTCTGTGATTTCAGAGAACTTGAATTTGGGAGTGTGATTACTTTTGGAGGTAGTCTGGGTTTGGGTCTGGTGGATCTGAAGAGCATTGTAATGTTCTGAGATTTTACTTTGGAGAAGGTCTATTTTTTTTTTTTTTAGCATAGCCGCTTGTATGCTGGTGCACCATGCTTCATCTTTATCGATCTCCTCGGTGCAGATGGGGGGAATAGTAAGCTCTTTTAAGATAGTAAAGAGTTCCTTCGTTTGGGAGTTGGCATCTGTGATGCGATGATTGTAGGCTTCGGATTTAGCCTTAAAGATGGAGTCTTTGTATTCTTTAGCAATGTTTTGGAAGCTTACTTTAGTGAAGTTACAGGGGTTAGCCTGCCAAGTTTTAAGCACCTGGTGCTTGCATTTGTGTAAATTCTGTAGCTCATCTGTTAACCAGGAATTGGAATGGAAAGATTTTTTTCCCCTTTTTGTTTTCTAATGGTGCAACGAAGTTGACAGCATGGGTAAGGGTGTCTTTGAAAATCTCCACTAGGATGTTAGGGTCTGTAGAGAATGGTGGTGATAAGCATGGGAGGTCAAGAAAGGCACAGATGTTATCCGCAGCAAGTTTTTTTGCACTTCTAGCTAGGGTAGCAGGTGCTGATGTAGTGGCTTTGGTGCATGGAGATACAGGGACAGTGAATTGTAGGCAGTTGTGGTCTGTCCATGGGAGGGCTGTATTAGAATTGATGGTTGAGTCACAGTTGTGGTCTACCACCCAGTCTATGATGCAGCCTTTAGCGTGAGTCAGCGATGTGATTTTCTGTGAGAATCCTAAGTCTAGGAGGTCTTTAGTGAGAGATGTGGCAGTTTTATCATTTTTGTCATTGAATCCAAGGTTGAGGTTGCCTAGGAGCAGTGTTTTAGTAGTTTTGTTAATGTTGTTTCCGAGGAGGTGGATGATTTGACCTTGGAAGTTAGTTGGGGGGGGCGGGGGGCTGGAGGTTGATAAATGAAATTAATGTTTATAGTGTCTTTGGGGGAAGAGTGATAATTTGGCTGATAGGATGTCTACCTTATCTTCCCATTGGTGGGGAGTGGGTCTGATAGCTAAGGATTCTTTGAAGATTAGTGCAACCCCCTCCCATTTTGGATAGCCTATCTTGTCTTAGGATTGAGTAGCCTTTGGCTAGGGCTAATGTAATGGTGGGGCCGGAAGCTTCATGCAGCCTTGTTTCTGTGATAGCAATTATATCTAGGTCCTGATTGGTGATTAGATCATTGACTTCTAGGGCATGCGCGTTAAGCGAGCGTACATTGAGTAGGGTGCATTTGAGGTGCAGAGACTGATGGTTCTTAGTTTGTGGTGGCGGGGCGTCAGTTGTAGGTGTGGAGGTATGCTGTTTGCTGGTGTGGTGTCTAGGCATAGAATGGATCAGTACAGTATTGGTGTGTTTACGGACATTTAAGTTGTGGTGACAGGTATTTGTTATGTGAGTGTGTGGCCCCAAGCAGGTTTTTCTGTGTGCTACCTGAGTAGTAGTGGCAGAGATGATCATGGGGTGTGTGCGTGTTCTGAGTCTGTGCTGACTATTAGCTGTGTGAGTGATTACATTGAAGATGCGGTGAGAGGGGTGTGTGGCAGTATGCAAGATCTCCATTGTGTGGGATATGGGTTCTGGCCTTTGAAGAAAGAGTATGCTCTTAAAGGTGAGCACAGTGCCGATTATACATATGTAGATAGGCAGGGTGTACATACTGAGATGAGGGTGACAAATAGTAAATAGCTAGATGGTATAGATGCTCGGCTAGGAGTTGGAAGTCTGATACGGTAGAGCTAGCTGGTGATAAATCTAGCAGTATGTGGCCATATATGACTGTACTTGTAGAACGAAGTACAAGTGGCCCTAAAGTACACAATTAAAATACATATGGCAGTATCTAGGCAGGTGTGGCTCGGTGGCGACATACATTATTGTGATAGGTAAGAACAAGCATTTCATAAATATGTTAGCATAGTTTCGACTAGCCTTAGTTCAAACCACAGTTGTTAGAAAGCATACGTTTCAAATATTCTGCAACATGTGAAGGCTAACAATGCAGCATAACTTTGGATCAGCTAGGTCATCATCACTGACAATAGTAGCAACAACGTTCCGGAAGAAGTATGAGGTCGGGGGGCATGGATGGCAGGATAGAGTAACAGGAGTGGGTAATGTCCGGGTTCCCAGAGATGTGTTGTTAAAGCTGGGGGGGTAGGCAAATTAGTCTGTATGGGCGTATAATCCAGATGCATAGAAGTTGTGACCTCGCTTACCTTGTGGGTATGCACGGGCAGAACTTTTGGCCCAAGGCTCCTTGGGCTCAAGACAGGCTCGAGACAGGGGTTGCCTTAGTGTCGTGCCTTCGTTTGGAGGGCCGGCTCTCGCCTGCCGGCTCCGATTGGGCACAATGAATGGGGCAGTGGCCAATTGGTAGCCGCGTTGGTGCCGCTTAGGCAATCTGGAAGCTGATGTTCGTTAGGCTTGGTGGGCGGCCATCTTAGAGTAGTTCTGTCTCATGGTAGGTAATGGAGGTCTGCTTGATATAGGTGGGAATCTGGATGCTGGCGGTCTGCTGCAGTATTTCAGATTTTGGCAGTGCAATGCGATTAAAGATGCGGTGAATCCGTCATCTACACAGAGAAATTACTTTGTTTGGCATTAAAAGTGTAGAGGGGCCATCCGGCTTACCTTGCAACAGGTAGTTATATAAGCCATTTTCAACACTGCTCCTGCAGTGCTAAGGGGGAGAGCTCCTGCTCCTTCAAGGGCTCGAGGGTTTGAAGATGATGGCCTTGGATGTTGAGGGATCGTGGATGCTGTAAGGGGCAGCAGACAACCATCTGGGAAGGGTAATGCGCAGTACGATGAAAACAGTGAATAAAAGTTTTGCATTAAAAATGTTGAATACGGTTCAGTTTGGGGTTTGTCACTTTGAGGCTACAGTAGAAGTAAGGGTACCTGGTTCTAGAATGGGCAGGTATTGCTGAAAATAAACAGAAAAAGCCTGAAGGCTTGGCCAAGGGAAGAGTAGAAAAATCCAAGTACATAAAGGAAAGAACTAGCCGGGTAGGAGGCAATTATTATTATTATTTTTTTTTTTATAGGGAACTGATATGGGAGGTGACAGGGGATACACAATTATGTACTGAGATGCAAAAACTATTTGCAGGATGGTAAGGCCAAGGATGCTTTGTATGTGATAAAGGAACTGCCTTGACAAAGTGGCTTATCGGCAAGCCGTCAATCAAATCCTCACTGAGTCATTTGTATCTATCCCAAAGGCCTCTGCAACGATTGTTCAATCTATCAAAGCCATAGGCTCATCACAGAGCGACCCTCCAGTTACAGGGTGTGGTTTATGTCGGTAATGGTCATGCCTCCTGTCGCCAGCACTAAAATACACTTTCTGCATCAAGAAATACAACTCTATAAAAGCAGTTATTCTCATGGTAGGCCATAATGCCTTCGAAGGATGAGTAGTTTGACAGCTTTCCTGATATGATTACTATTGACACCGCATTAAAACATAACACACAGAGAAATGGAGGCCTTATTTTATAGTGATCATGCGATAGTTTAATGCGACCAAAGCTAAAGCAAATTCCTATTTTGTTTTATTGGTTAATCTCTGAAAGCCAGCAGTGTAGCTCTTATGACTCATGCTATTGCTACACAGGGGTATGTTTTAGCTACATTATTGAAAGCACATGTTCGAAAGAATACATTCCTTATGAGGACCTAAAATTTGCTTTATGGAAAGAGAATGTCAGGCAAGGCAACAATTAAGCATCCACATAAATCCTCAATAGGCACAGCAAGCCAGCCAGGGTATCTGACTTGCCTATCATGGGGCCAAGTAAAGGTCTATTTGCATGGGGTGGTAAAAAAACCAGCACCTGCCCCTATGAAGCCAGATGTGGTGCTATAGTGTCCCATGTGAGGAATAATAAAACTATTACTCAATGTAGTCTCTATTTCATACATCGAATGTATGCATAGGCAATGACAGGACACACAAGCAGTTAAGGGCATTTATGTTGCCCATTC
Source organism: Ambystoma mexicanum (assembly GCF_040938575.1). Taxonomy (NCBI): domain Eukaryota; kingdom Metazoa; phylum Chordata; class Amphibia; order Caudata; family Ambystomatidae; genus Ambystoma; species Ambystoma mexicanum. Next base: position 533,284,705 of record NC_090926.1, read on the forward strand.
CCTGCCTTCTGCCAATTCTGGAGTTATCGTCTTAACATACTAACCTGAGCAGAGCGGTACAGAAACCCCTCTCTCTGCGTTGTCTCGTCTATGATATGGCATTTATAACGCGCCTATACACAAGTGTTTTGAGGCGCGAATATCACTGTCCATGTGTCTGTCATGTTCATTTTTAAGTTCAATCACAGCGTTATGTGGAAGCGGGGGCGGGACATGGGCGTAAAGGGATGTGGAGGGGGACCAGAAGGAGTAGTTGAATAAAGACTGAGTTGAGACTGGTAGACATGGTGTGGGCCTCCAGTTATTCCAGCGCAAGTGGCGCTTTGAGAATAGTGTGGCTGCACCGCAGAGGAGTGTGTTCACTCCATAACAGTGTGTTTATGTTTTAGGAGCCCCGATGCCTGTGGGTTTTCGGTGCTATATAAATGACCAAAAAATCTATGGTGCTGACATTGCATAAATCTGCAGAGTAGTGCACGATAGAAAAATGATAAACAGTCAAGTCACTTCCTGCTTGACAGCAGCTGTGTGCGTTTTCTATGTTTACTCACCCATTAGCACTCTTTGTTGTGTCAACCAGCAGAAAACTAGAGATGCAGCAAATAACTTCGGACACTTGCTCTCTATCCAAATAAAATCGAAGAAGCTAATGGGGGATCAGGGAAGGAATAATCGCCATTGAAGAAACTAATGCGGAAAAATGCTTTGAGGGCAGCCACAGTGGTAAACCGCATGGTTACATGAAGCGACTCTTGGTAAAGTAAAGCCAATCATAACACAATGAAAACCGGTTTCTTAATCATACTTTGGCGAGAAAATAAAAGAACTAACCAAGTTATGTATCGGATTGCGTAGAATAATACTTGACTAAGGGGGCATTGGTGGGGGCAAAGGCAAGATGTGTAAATTGTGCCAATCCTGTGGCAGTGACGAGGATACAACTCCATGAAGACGGAACTGGGTGGGGCGGGGGGCGGGGGGGTGAGAGTTCCATGACTTTTCTTCTGGTAGCTGCTAACATACGGTGGCCATCCAGGGTAGTACTTTCTTAGCATGCCAACAACTGTCTATTACTGCCCCATTTGTGCCCAGACGCTTTTCATCCTGCAGCCTTTGTGTGCCTTCATCCAAGGGCAATATGGTACTGGACGATGAGCTTTCCTGGCTCGCTGTTTAGAGCGATCCTTCCCAGACAGACCGGGGATTTAATTTTTTTTAAATACCTAGTCTGTATCCTTGTATACTTTACAACATAATTTTAGAGGAACAGCTTTGCCCATTGTAGCTGAGTGGTAATTTCTTTTTGTATTTAAAATGTAGTAAGGGACCGCAGATGTAACCGATTCTGCATGATTAGCTTGTAGAATCCAGACTATGGGACCAATTACAGTTTTGACGATAGTGTTAACATATCTGGTATTTTGGAATACTGGATGTTTTACTGCTCTGCTAAACTATGAGTTTCAGTACCGTTACAAAGTGCCTGGCTTGGCTTTCAGTGCCAACAGTGCAGTAACCCTAGAGGCCTAGAATCCCCCTCAGCTTCAGGACAGTAGCCTGGTCTAGGTACTGCATTGCAGCCTCATTGCTTAGCAGGGTCGGTTAAATTGAGACTACATCTCCCATAAAGCCATTGAGCCTGAATCAGAAATGACAATTACTAAACACCCCTAGCAATGCTCCCTGTCAAGGCAGACAAGGGAGTTAGCAACTCGAAGATGACAGATGTAGTTCCTGACGATCCAGTCCAGTTATTGTAGACCAGCCGAGAGAATTAGAATTCACAACGACCGTATGGTAACTCTGCATATCTGAGTTTCTGTACTCTTGAGGGAGACTGGAAGGAGGGGCTAAGGCACTATATAAATCCTGGGTCCCATTCAGTTCTGGAGCGGGGAGGAAAGAGGATGGGAGCTAGAGGAGCAGCAGGAAGGAGTCAGTTGGTAAAGCAAAATAGGTAATTAGTGAAACTCTTAAAAAAGGTCAGTAAAGATTCAGGAGGAAGATGTGGAGATTGGGGAATATCAGAGGGAGAAATACCACCAAATGGTAATACCTTACTGCATGAGCTGAGCATGCAGAAACTAGAAATATCTGTAGGCTTCCGAGCCAGGCAGCCCTTTCAGTTATTCTCATTTTAGAATATTATATCAAGTGATACTGGTATGGCTTTTGCATTAGGTTGGTTTCCTCCACCCAAAAGGTGACATAAAATAGAAGTTTCCATACTGTCCAGACAGCCACAGGGTACCCACAGCCAACCAGAGTCAATAAAAAGTGCAACATGGATTTGTTTGGGATTGATGTACACGTTGGGGGAAAAACAACAAACGGAATGGATGAAGGGAATCAATCTCTCTCCCTCCTCTCTCTTTCTCCTCTCTCTCTCTCCCCAACCCCCCTGTTGGCATCTAAGGTGCAATGGCCTCTCCAGAATGGGTGCAAGAGAGTTCCTGATACAGTGGCGCACACTGAGAAGGAAGAATAGCCCATACATTTGTTTACCTTCTGGGACAGAGAAAATAAGTGTCTGGGTCTCAACTTTCTGCAGGGTCAATATCTTTGAAATGTCTGCATCAGAAATGATGGTCCAATACCATGCCAACCTCTGTGGGCTCACAAATTAGTGACTTAAGAGAAATCCTTCTCACCACCAGAAACAGCACAATATGGCTACTGATCGCACAAGCACGCACCAACACCCACTGCACCCACAATGGAGAAGTATCATGAGAAGTATCCTCTCAGTCGTCCTTATATCCCCGGAGCTGCACGAACATTACCCAGAGTGGATGAAAAGTGATGAGATGGAACTGGAAACCGCTACATGGACAGAGTTGACTGAAGCGCTGAGACGCCATGCTGAGCCGTTAACACGACCTAGTTGAGTCAGCCATGAAGCACACATGCCATCTGCACATTCGGGACACACACTCACACCCAAATACACAAAGAAACATATGTACAGTTCTATGAGGTAGAGGATGGTGACATTTACATACAATCTGCATGTTTATTATTTTGCCACTAGCTTATCGCAACAATGCAGAAAATGCCAGAAGCAAGATCATCACGTTACAGGCTTGCAGATGCTTACATGCAACTAACCCCATGGAATGGCAGGAGCACTCGAGGGACTGGACCAAGCCATAAAGCATTAACCACTGGATACTATATTCCAGGCACACGGCTTAAAAAATCATAGTAGGGCATAATCATCTCAGAAAACCTGAAGCCTGCAGAGCACTGTGGGGAGCGATGCCACCGCTGTTGAAAAGTGACATCCTTATACTGAACTGAAGTAACACAGGCAGTAGACAAGCATAATTCTCCTTAAATTCATAATAATTCAGAGCTCCATGACCCACGAACACAAACTCTAGAAACGTGACCCAGCTGAGCTGAGAGCAAGCCAAGGCCTGGTGGCTGAGTAACACAGCCGTCTCACGGACCAGACTGCGATCGCAACAAAACTGCTACATGCAACCTACAGTTGTGCGATGGGAAAGGAGCACTCATATGGCAACAATGGTCTATATACGTTATGTAAGTGATTTCAACCCAGCACTTCACCTAAGTCAATGCCTAGCATGGGATGCACAATTGAAACCCTTAATTATATACTTTTGTCTATAAGTTCTTTTATTTCTGAATGATGTGCCCTTATATCACGCCCCTCTCTTTGAATACCCCCGGTCTCACTGAACCAGGAAGCAGGCTGTTTTGCAAAGTTAAAAGATTTGTTTTATGGATTTGAACAATATATATATGTATAACACTATTTCATATTTATACAATGATCACCAATGGGGTGATGTTACAATCAACAATCTCAGAAGGAGTATGGATAGGAAAAATAATGCAGCATAGAATAATGCTTTGCGTGGGTTCAGTCAAATGCAATGTCACTCTTTCCCCCAGCACACTACTCATTCCCCCCCAATATGCAAGATACAGAGATGGAAGGAGAGAAAACAGGTTTCAGGAATACACACTCAACAAATACAGTTTCAATCCCAATTTCCCCCAGCAAACTCAGAGAGAAACAGGAATGATTGCAAACAGGTCAAAATGGTTTAAATGTGGCTTTGAATGAATGGGAAAAAAACACTGCATGATGGATTTAATTCACTAAATTGGAGTCAATACTAGTGGGAACCGCTTTGTATGGTTTAATATAAACACTGGCAATGATTATTGAGTCACTAGCATATTGAACACTTAATTCTGAGTTCGGATGCAAAGAACATCTGTTTTACACGTGATGAAATTGAGCCAAACAAAATATTTGCGGCAAACTTTTCCACGTGCGAGAAACGCGATTGTGGAAAAACTAAGTTGGAATGCGGTTTTGGATTTGTTAGAAAGCTGAGGATGTTAGCTTCAATTTGACACTTAAATTACATTTCTAGCATTCATGGTACAGAAGATACAAAGGTTTTAGTAGAGTTCGTTTTTTCTCAGAAAGAGTCCAAATTTTCAAATGAAAGATGCACTTTTTTAAAAATGACAAACAATTTCTTATACTAGGGAGGCTATGAAGATATAAGATACCCAACGGTACAGCCACCAGATCAGTGATGCCTCTGTCTGGCTTTTGCCCGCCGAGACACTTGTCTTTCCTCAGCAAATATATCAGCGTAAAGATGATTCAGGAAAGACAAAAGATTTTCTACAATGCAGTTCTGGATATGATATAATGGGTTTGGAATGGTAGGGACAATTCTATGCTATAGATACTCACTACTACTGTTTGGAATGGACCCGTCAGGGATCTGGTCAAAGATTTCTGGACTGGAATTCTGCTAGCTCACCGGACAGGATTCAGGGCGCTCGGAATCTGCCTCAGCATGGCACTCTGGACACTGCACGGCGCTCTGGACTGGATCTGATGGGTTGGTTCTGGTTACAGCTCTGCTCTACTGGTTTGGATCTCTGGATTTTAGCAAGAGTTATCGGCAAGAAAGCAGAAACAGCACAGCCAGGCCATTCTTTTGGTTCCCCTTGTAGGTCTGGGGTAAAATCTGGTTTCAGGATTTTAAAAGGCCAAGCTGAGAAGAGTTCGGCTTTGGAATTGGGCCTCTCTGCTTTCAAAGTTCTGGAGTCTTGGATATGGGTTTCTGCTGCAGAGTGCTTCGCCAGCAATCAGTTGATGGGTGAATCTGTATGTGTCTCTAGGTCCTAAGCTGTCCCTATTTATGTATTTCCCTAAGAGGTGGGTAGGCTGAATTATACTAAGCACACCCTCTAGGAATCCTATTGGTTAGAGTATTTCCCCTCTCCTGATTTGAGAAGGAACTCTTGTGCCTTGATGATGCTGTATCTTACAATCAGGGAGTACCTCCCCTTTGTTTCTGTACAGTAAATCTATTTTTCACATAAAGCATATTTACAATATAACCAACTTGCTAACAATACATATTTACATCACAGATTTAGTAGAGCAAGTATCCGTCCGAGTCCCATCTCAGTGAGGGCTTTAGTTGAGATTTGACAGTTTCTCGCACTTTTGGTTGGGTACCCAATGTCAGGTCTGTCCACATTTTTAACATATCTGTGCATGACATCTGGGCATAATCCTGTGAAGTTTCATATTTCTAGCATCATCACAATGGCTACAAAATTGCAATTTCTGTAGTCCTGTCTCTGAACATAGCACAGAGTTCAGAGTAGTTTCAAAATGTGAGCAGAATTTTCATTTTAACAACCTATATTTTACAGATTTTTACAAATCTTGCACAGTGCTCTCTGAGTCTTTTTCAAAAGATACCTTTTTGTGGTTTGCAGATACACATATCTGTCTGGTCCCGCCCCAAGGTTTTGCTGGGCCAAGAGCAATCCCGGCCTCTCTTCCTCCTGGCAGTAGTTTCTGTTGACACTTGAATTTGCATTCCCTTTCAGTTCAGGAAGCCTATTGTCTCTCCCCAGAGAAGCAGAGCAAAATCTCCTCCTCCTTTCATTAGCATCTAACTGAGAGTTCCTGGGCAGAGAGCAAAAGGAAGGCACCTTTGTTTGAGGCACGCTGTGGAATTTGCCTTTGAAGTTCTGTGGCTGACATCAGTTCACTTTAAAACACTTTGTTTAAAATTGTCTTTGCTAAATAACTTTACATTTTCAAAATGTAGACACACAGATCTTTAATTCCAGTCTTTTTAAAACATAGAAATCGCATAGTATCAACCTATACTGCTTTTGATGGCAAGTCTCTTTCTTACAACAATTTGGTTTTAATGGACAAGTTTAAACTCCCAGTGTAAGTAAATGACAGCTTTGACACAGGCGGCCAGCGGTACTGCGCCCATATCTGACAGGTTTTCCCAGGCAAGCACCTTTTTTAATGTGGATATTTTTGTGATGAAATGTGCTTCTCCTGACATTGTGCTTTGAGAATTCCTTAGGTAAGGTGATGGTTAACACCCAGTGGTTCTTTTCTGATGTTTGGGAGCCATTATTTTGCAATTTCAAAAGCCAAAGAAAAACGGATTTTAGAGCACTTCTGGGTTTTCCTGGCAATGTAGCACTGCCGTTTCAGGTAGTTCCATTTCAGTCTGTGGGCAGCCCAATGACAGGTTTTGGCAGTGTGGTCTCCTTTTCTACTACTGCCACAGGCAAAATAGATTGGCAGCCTATTTTTCCGGATTCCCTGCGCACTTCTCAGAGGTTTTTAGCGCGCATAGGGCTTTTTGGCGGCCATTCTGTTGTTTCTGGTGACAGCAGCACACAGTGATGTTGCAGGGCAGAGCCTAGTGGGTCAATGCATCCCACAAGCCCCCCCTCGCGATTTGGCATTGACCATCCATCAAGAGAAGTCGCGAGACTGGGATGATCAGTCTCTTTCTTTTGGTTCAAATGGCAAAATTCATCAGCTTCTCCCATCAGGGATAGATCGACCGGTTCTCCTCGCCCAGTCCTGATGTGAGTATGGAGTGATACCCCGGGCCCCTTGGATCTTTCCTTCCGGTCCCTGGATGGTCCTCCTTGGTTTTAGTCTCCATGGTTTCCAATTCTAGGATGACAAAGCAAAAACCTATTTGTAGACATTTCACCACCACTACTGATGTGGTGGGGCGGACACATACATTTGTCATGTCAGGACACATTTTTCTATTGGCAATTTATTGACTATATAGATGGAAGATTTTATAGTAGGAATTCTAGGGAGCTGGAGTGACCCCCTCTGGGGTTCCAGGAGACTCCTCCAGTTGCTGCAGAGTGTGCCTAGTATGGCAACAATTTAGTTAGTTGATATGGACCCACTTATCGTCCCTCTCTGACAAACTGCCTTTGGGGATGTGGATTTTGTAGGTGACTGGTGAGAATTTGTCTACAATTTCAAAAGGTCCCATCCAGCTAGGCAAAAATGTGCGCTGTTTGGCCTGGTTCCTTTGGAAATTGTATAAGTAGACCCAGTCTCCTACCTGGTATTCGTTTCTAGTAGTCTTTAAGTCATAGTGGGTCTTCATGCTGTCTGCAGATCTTTCTAGATTTCACTGAGCATAGGCAAAAGCATGTTGAAGATGTTTTCTTAGATTTTCAACATACTCATGAGTTGTGGAGGCATTGATCAATGTCTGCTCTTGGGTTCTGTACAGCAGATGCTGGGGAAGCACCAGGGGTGTTGCTAGGTCTGGAAAATACCCGGGGCTACGCTGATGTCGGAACTGTCAGGACTCGGGGCTAGCTAGCATTTTGGCTGTAGCTCCTGAGATTCTATCCGGGGCTACAACCAAAAGACCAGGGGCTATAGCCCCCTAAGCCCCCCCCTAGCAACGCCTCTGGGAAGCACCATCCTCCGTCCAGTCATCAGCTCAAACGGTGATATTTTAGTTGCAGATGAAGGGGTAGATCTGATGGCCATCAGGACAAGGGGTAATCGAATATCCCAACTTGGCCCAGAATCTGCCACAAACTTTTTTAATATGCTCACAATTGTCTTATTGTATCTCTCCACTGCAGCACTAGAGGCTAGCCAGTAGGCAATGTGTAATTTCCTTTTGACCCCAAGTATCTCCCACATCTTTGTCATTACGTCGCTAGTGAAGTGGCTACCTCGATCTGACTCGATCCTTTGGGGTAGACCAAAATGTGAAAAGATGTGGTTGATCATCAGGGCAGCTGCTGTTTCTGCCTTGCAATTTGGGGCCGGGAGACATTCCACCCATTTAGTAAACAAGCATGTCACGGTCAACATGTACTTGTTTCCCCTAGAGGAGTGAATCATGGGCCTGATAAAATCGACTTGCACATCTGACCATGGCAGTGTCATCCCCCTCTTTGGAGAGGTGCACGGTATGTGTGAGGGATATTGGCTGAAATTGTGCACACACAAGACACCCCTTCAAGTATTGGTCGAGGTCCTGCCCCATGTGTGGCCAGTATGCAACCTCTCTTAAGATTTCAAGTGTTGTATGAAACCCCCTATGACTGGCTGTGGCCGCATCATGGGCGTGACTTAACATCAGGCTTCGGAATGAAGTAGGGCCACCCACTGATCATGGCCAGCTAGGGATCTCCTTACCAACAAACCGTCTTGGATTTGGAACATTTTCGGACATTTCATCAACACTCTGAGGTCCTCTTTCCCTATGTAATCGGTATCTGTCAGGGGAAAGTTCTCAGGGTCCTCCATGCGCTGATAAAACTTACCAATTATTGGATCCCCTTTTTGAGCTGTAATCAAATCAGCATCTGGGGTCTCCTTACTCCATTGTGCAGTTGAGAGTTCATTGTGAGCATTTGTCTGGGACCTAGTGATTGCAGTGACCTGGATTTCCCCCAACAAGGACTCGATCTCAAGTAGATCCCCTTGGATGCCTCCGGTTTTGGCCAGCTGATCAGCTAAGTCATTTCCATTTTTGTCTGGTCCCTCTATTTTGGAATGACCCTTGAACTTTTTTCAGTCGATGGTTATCCCATTTCGAGTTGACCAGATCATCAATATTTTGGATTAATTTTCCATGTTTCAATGGTTTGTTATTCGCACATAACATGCCTCTGGTTTTCCAGTTAACCAGGTGCTCCACAAACCCGTTCCGTACATAATCCGAATCAGTGATTATGACCAGTTTGTGGAGTTGATGTTGGACAGCAGTGAGGATGGCTTGATGCACAGCCATCAACTCTGCCACTTGACTACTTCGGGGACCAATCGTGTACCCAGCAGAGGGTGCTGGAGTCTCATTCACCCATGCATTCCCTACGCCGGCCACAAGTTCTTTTTCCCCTTGTTGTCAACATGGTAAGAGCATCCATCCACATAGACAGTGGGAATTCCCTCACACTTGTCTTCTTCAAAGACTTTGTGTGGGTGTGAGGATATGAGCAGGGTGGCCGCCGGAATGCGGGGCGCCCGGGCAGAGGAGCCCGCTGTACCGCAGGCGTGTGCGGCGTTGATGGGGGGCGCCGGGGAGGTGTCCCTATCAACGGGAAAGCCTTGTCGGCGTTCCGCGGCGGTGCAGCCGCAGCGCCGCACGAGGACCCGGGCCACTAGCGCTGCGGCTGAGCAACCCGGGAACACGGCGTGCATCGGCGGCGGGGCTTGGGAAGTCGAGATCCCGGCTCGTGCCGACCGCTCGGCGTCGGAGGAGCGCCATGCACGTGGTCAGGAACCAGACAGGGGGGACAAACCAGAACCCCCTCCTTACCTCGAGCAGGGCAGACCCCTAGCAGCAGCATGGGGCCTCGAGCAGGACGGGCCTCCAGGGAGCATGCCTCAACGGAGACACCATGTTGGGGGGGCGGGGCCTATGGAGAGGGCGGGTGTCAGACACGACTCAGGTGGGATAGCAACCAGGGACACCTGACAACAGGGAGGGGGAGCCGGGACCAGGCAGCCAAGGGAAAGGAGGAGGAGGGGAGGGGGCAGCTCTACTCAGAGGGTGGGTGCCTAGGGTCCCCACCAATCGGAAAGGGGGGGGAGGGAAGTTGTCCCTGATTGGCCCTCTTTCCCTCCAAGCCCCGGGTATAAAGGGGACTGGCCTAATGGCAGTTTTTTTGCTTTTTGCAGGGAGAAGGAGAGGAGAGTGAGAGCAACTGGTGGGCCTATCTGGGTCTGTGAGAACAGGAGACACTTCAAAGGGAGAGGAACTCCTGGTCCCTTTTACTCACAGTGAGGTAACTGTGGGACAACCTGGAGTCCAACCACCATGGTTAAGACATTACATTTAACCAGTGTGAAATAAAGGTCTACAAAAACTCCACATCGGCTTCTGTCCTGATTTCCAAGTGGCGTAGTCGGCAGGATCAACGAGAACGCGATGGAGAAAATAATACAGACCCTGTCAGAGGGGCAACAACAGTTACAACAGCTCTTCCAACTTCAGGCCCAGCAGGCGGCCGCTGATCTCCAAGCCTTTCAGCAGGCAATACAAATGCAGGGTACCCTGCAGTCCACATCTCAGGACAAACATCAAGAGACGATAAAACACCTGACGGATGCAGTGACCGGCACCCGAAACCAGCCCATGGTCCCTTCCGCAGTGTTGCAGAAATTCAAGGAAGGCGAATACCCGGCTTTCTTTTTCACCACATTCGAGAGGATCGCCCGAAATGCACAGTGGCCGGTGGACCGCTAGGGCCAGTATGTCGCTCCCCTTTTGTCTGGCATCATGCAAGGTGCCTACCAGGCCGTTAACCCAAACGGAACCACGCCTTACGCTGAAATCAAGAAGGCAGTGTTGGACCGGTTGGGACTTGACGAAGAAGCCTACAGAATGAGGCTACGCGACACTAGACTCAAACCGGGGGAGAACCCCCGACAGCTCTTCTACCGTGTTAAGGACCTCACCGAGAAATGGCTGCAAGCACCGGGAACAGGCCTACAGGATGTGTTAGATATGGTCACCCTAGAGCAGTTTGTCGAGGCCCTACCCCCTTCGATGCAAAGATGGGTCCGACAACATCACAGACCCACCTTATCTGAGGCTGTAGACATAGGATCAGCATACCAAAAGGCTGGGGGGGGCGGGTAAACCCTTTGGAGTCGGTTCTTCCAATCGCAGCCCAATGCCACTGTTGGAACCCCTCACAACCAAGAGCCTGCGAGTAGTGCACCGAGCCGATGGAGATCGGATTCATGAGGACGGAGCAAGGACCACGATGCCAAGGTCTCTACGAGATGGACGTCCGGGTAGACGGGAACCCAGCCAGGGCCCTACTCGACACTGGAAGTCGGCAGATGGCGGTGCTACCAACCTTAACTGATTCTCCTTACCTCCCCAATGTTAGTATCCCAATTCGATGTATACTTGGAGATGTGAGGACCTACCCCATGAAAACCATAACAGTAGAGGTGGGCCCTAACGTCGCGGAGATGAGAGCTGCCGTCCTCCCCGCCTTACCCGCCCCAGTGGTGATTGGGACCGATCTGCCCCACTTCCACCAGACTCTCAAAGCCCTAGACCAGGGATGGTGGGAAGAAGCACCCTTTGCCAGGGAACCCATCCCCCCCGAACACCCAGGGACGGGAGAGACCCGCTAGGAAAAGAAGGGAAGCTCGCCTTGCTAAATGCGCATCCATGTATGCCACCCAACGGATAGCCTGGAACCCAGAGGACCATGAGGATTCCATCCAGGGAGAAACCCTGACGGACCCTACCTTAACACTTGCCCGCGAAAGAGCCATCACAGATGGGGACCCAGACCTGACCAAGGGAGCCGGTTTTACATCTAGACAGGGCCTGCTCTATCAGGTCTACCAAGAGGAGGGAGGAGCACGAAGGGAACAACTACTCCTGCCCAAAACACACAGGGGCATTGTCCTTCAGTTGGCACATAATCACCCGTGTGGGGGCCACATGGCCTCCCTAAAGACACAGCAAAATATTCTAAAACGTTTCTACTGCCCAGGGGTCTATGGGGAGGTGGCGAAATTCTGTAAGAGATGCAAAACCTGCCAGCTGACAAATGGGGAAAAGCCAGCCAAGGCACCTTTACAGCGGATGCCCTTGATCACCATACCCTTTGAAAGGATAGGTATATATCTGGTAGGCCCCCTCGAGCCAGTCAGTCGTGGCTATTGATACCTGCTGGTCATAGTGGATTATGCCACCCGGTACCCCGAGGCCTTCCCCCTAAAGGGGACGTCGGCTAACCAGGTATGCGACCAACTCATCCCATACTTCGCACGGGTAGGCCTACCCACAGAAATCCTCACCGATCAGGGTACAAACTTCATGTCAGCTGTCATGCGACAAGTCTGTGAAAGACTACAGATCAGACGGCTGCGCACCTCGGTCTACCACCCCCAAACGGATGGGTTGGTGGAGAGGTATAACCAAACGATAAAGAAAATGATGAGAAGGGTAACAGGTCCGGAGGGGAAGGACTGGGATAGGGTCATACCTCTGATCCTAATGGTATTGAGGGACACTCCCCAATCCTCGACAGGATTCTCCCCGTTCGAGCTGCTGTTTGGAAGGCAGCCCAGAACAATCCTAGATCTGGTCAAGGAGGACTGGGAAAACGCTAAGGAAACATCCCTCACCGAGTACGCCGAGGACCTTAGGGAACATCTGTCTACCTTGAGGGGACTAGCAGAAACCCATCTAGGTATAGCCCAAGACCGGCAGGCGAGGGCATACAAAAAGGGCTGTCGCCTAAGAAGGCTAGAACCAGGGGATAAGGTACTGGTGTTGCTACCCACCAGTACGAACAGAATGTTGGTGTAACGCTCACCTGATTCTCGCAGAGGCGCCGGTCTTGACTGGGCGACTACCGTATCTTCAAAGGTGATGTGTAGCAGCCGGTTGGCTCTTTGGGCTGGACCTCTGTGCACTGTATGCCTGACGTGTAGAGTAAGATGTCTTAGGTAAGTGAATGCCGAGCTCTCCATCTGCCTCGGGGCAGGGTGCTGTAACCAGTTTCTTCACTGGATAGGTAGCGCAGGCCTCTTGACTTCAGAGGACTGCTGTCCGTCGTTTACTGCACGAACGGTAAGTTTCGAGCCATTCAAATGTCTTTAAAGTCTTTAGTAATGATGTCTCTTGTTTTGCAGGGTTCCGGCGATGGCGGATGCCGGGCTGAAGTGAGTTGAAGATGGAGCCCGTGTGATGAATAGAAGCGCCTGGAAGCACGTAAGTAAGCGCTTGTTGCCTGCTTCACTATGCGCTCTAACTGTCTTTTTATTTTGCAGGTACGAGTTCGGAGCGGCTGCAGGGTGCCGGAATACCCACTGGATTAGATGTGGAAAGGAGTAATGGCACGTGAGTATTAAAGTTCCCCAATGTCTTTAAACGCACCTTGTTTTGTCTTTCAGATGCGGGATGCAGCGCCGAAGGCCTCCGGAGCGTGCGAAGAGTTGGTAAACTTTTGTCTTTCAGATGCCGGAATGCAGTGTGAAGACCTCCGGAGCGCACAAAGAGTAGGTAAGCCTTTGCCTTTCAGATGCCGGAATGCTAACCTGTTCTTTCTTGTCTTTATAGGTGTTGCTGAAGACTGGATTCAGGATGGTAAGCCTTTGCCTTTCAGATGCCGGAATGCTAACCTGTTCTTTCTTGTCTTTATAGGTGTTGCTGAAGACTGGATTCAGGATGGTAAGCCTTTTTCCTTAGGCCCAGGACCGGATGCAGAAGACACGATGAGCGTTCTGCTGCAGAGGTTGCAGAATAACGCAAAGCAAGATTCATCCACCGGGTGTGGTTTAAATAGCCTCCTGTAGTGCTTAGGTGTCTCCTTCCACAGCCACGCCTAAGTAAGAAAAGAGTTCCTGGTAAGAAAAGAGTTCCTGCCTTCCAGAAGAGTTCCAGTGTTCTGAATCTAGGGAGTGGCTCCAGCCCCACCCAACAGGAAAAGTAGTTCCAAACAGAAGAGGATCAGAGGCTCAACTGGCAGGCAAGTAAGCAGCATGGTCTGCTGAAGGTAAGTCCACCCAAGCATTATGAGCCCGGCGCTTCCAGCGCTGGGACTGGGCATATTTATGAGCCTGGTGCCACTGGCGCCAGGACTGGGTCCAAAAGGTCCCAATTGGGACTGGTTGGCACTCTGAACCTGGGTTATGGATCTGCTTCCAAGGGAGTTGGGAAAACCCTGACCTTTTGGAAGGAGAGATCATGACAGTTGGCTCGGTGGAGAGGTCCTTATGTAGTGAAGGAAGTGGTGGGACCAGTGAATTACCGGATACACCAACCTGACCGGACCCCATCACATAAAGTCTACCATATAAACCTACTGAAGAAATGGACCGAGCATGCCCCGGTCGACGTTCTGGCCACCCAGGGTACGGGGGTGATCTACGCAACCGGCCAATTGGATGCGGTGCAGTGGGGGGAAACACTCACGGAACGCATGAAGAACGAGATCCAGGAGACGCTCAAACCCCACCGCAACGCCTTCTCCCATTTACCTGGAAGGACCAGACTAATGGAGCATCGTATTGAAACCCTAACCGGACACATAGTCCGGCTGAGGCCTTACAGGATCCCAGAGGCCCGAAGGTTGATCATTAAGAAGGAGATCAAAGAAATGATTAGGCTGGACATTATTGAACCATCAACCAGTGCGTGGTGTTCTCCAATCGTACTCGTACCCAAGCCAGACGGGGCTGTACGATTTTGTATGGACTTTAGGCAGCTCAACATGATATTTCACTACGAGGCCTATCCCATGGCCAGGATGGATGAACTGCTGGAAAGGCTAGGTGCTGCCCGTTACCTCAGCACCTTGGACCTCACCAAGGGATAGTGGCAGATCCCACTACGGGAATCTGACAAAGAAAAGACAGCCTTTGCTACGCCCCAGGGGCTCTTTCAGTATAAAGTACTACCATTCGGGTTGCATGGGGCTCCGGCCACCTTCCAGAGGCTGATGGACGTCCTTCTGCAGCCCCACGACCAGTACGCTGCAGCCTACCTGGACGACATTGTGATATACAGCGCATCATGGAGTGACCACCTGACCCATCTACGCGAGGTGGTCAGCACCCTGACCCAGGCCGGACTCCATATCAACCCAGGGAAATCGGTCCTAGGGACCCAGGAAACCAAGTACCTCGGACATATAGTCGGTGGCGGAGTGATTCGACCACAGGTGTCCAAAATAGAGGCTATTCAGGGGATCCCAGTACCAACCAACAGGAAACAAATAAGGGCCTTCTTGGGGTTTATAGGGTACTATAGACGCTTTATTCCCGGTTTTTCTTCCCTGGCTGCGCCGCTGACTGAGGCGTTAAAAATCGGGGGTTCCCCGGACCTGTCGACCAATCACGCGGCCATGCTGGCCGTCGAGGAGCTGAAGCGCAGTATATCATCCCACCCGGTGTTGGTATTCCCTGACTTCCGGAAGCATTTCTTCCTGCAGACGGATGCCTCTGGCATGGGGTTGGGGCGGTCCTGACGCAGGAGGTGGACGGGTTCCTACGGCGGATCTGTTTTGTGAGCCGGAAGCTCCTTCCGCATGAGTTGGCGTATTCCACGATCGAAAAGGAATGTCTCGCCATCAAGTGGGCGGTAGACACCTTACAATATTACCTACTGGGGAGGAAGTTTACGTTGTATACCGACCATGCACCGCTGCAGTGGTTGGCGAGACACAAGGACACCAACCAATGGGTTCTGCGGTGGTTCCTGTCCCTCCAGCCCTTCGACTTCATTAACTTACATAGACCTGCCAGCTTCCAGCTGGTGGCCGATTACTTGTCCAGGTGCTCGATCCGGCCCGACCGGCCTGGATCTGTGGTGGGGGTATGTGAGGATATGAGCAGGGTGGCCGCCGGAATGCGGGACGCCCGGGCAGAGGAGCCCGCTGTACCGCAGGCGTGTGCGGCGCTGATGGGGGGCGCCGGGGAGGTGTCCCTATCAATGGTAAAGCCTTGTCAGCGTTCCGCGGCGGTGCCGGCATTGCAGCCGCAGTGCCGCATGCGCCCACGAGGGCCCGGGCCTCCGGCGGCGAGCGGCGGCGGGGCTTGGGAAGTCGAGAGCCCGGCTCGTGCCGACCGCTCAGCGTCGGAGGAGCGCCATGCACGTGGTCAGGAACCAGACAGGGGGGACAAACCAGAACCCCCTCCTTACCTCGAGCAGGGCAGACGCCTAGCAGCAGCATGGGGCCTCGAGCAGGACGGGCCTCCAGGGAGCATGCCTTAAGGGAGACACCATGTTGGGGGGGGCGGGGCCTATGGAGAGGGCGTGTGTCAGACACGACCCAGGTGGGATAGCAACCAGGGAGTGGCTGACAACAGGGAGGGGGAGCCGGGACCAGGCAGCCAAGGGAAAGGAGGAGGAGGGGAGGGGGCAGCTCTACTCATAGAGGGTGGGTGCCTATGGTCCCCACCAATCGGAAAGGGAGG
Organism: Ambystoma mexicanum; assembly: GCF_040938575.1. Classification (NCBI taxonomy): domain Eukaryota; kingdom Metazoa; phylum Chordata; class Amphibia; order Caudata; family Ambystomatidae; genus Ambystoma; species Ambystoma mexicanum. The sequence goes on from NC_090926.1 coordinate 533,300,984, forward strand.
AGGGAAGTTGTCCCTGATTGGCCCTATTTCCCTCCAAGCCCCGGGTATAAAGGGGACTGGCCTAATGGCAGTTTTGTTGCTTTTTGCAGGGAGAAGGAGAGGAGAGTGAGAGCAACTGGTGGGCCTATCCGTGTCCGTGAGAACAGGAGACACTTCAAGGGGAGAGGAACTCCTGGTGCCTTTTACTCACAGTGAGGTAACTGTGGGACAACCTGGAGACCAACCACCGTGGTTAAGACATTACATTTAACCAGTGTGTAATAAAGGTCTACAAAAACTCCACATCGGCTTCTGTCCTGATTTCCACAGTGGGGAATTGATATATGCCTCCATGTTGTCCTTAATGTTAAGACTTTCGTCCTCGAGACAGTTTTCTCTGGCATAATCATGCAAGTCAGCCAGGCCTTGCGCGAGGCGAGCCTTCTTGTTTTGGCCATACCTGACCTCCACAGGAAAGCCTTGCATTGACAGAATCCAGGAAGTAATTTGGGAATTACTCACATTTCTGGCCCGGATCCTGTCACTTTGGAGATATAGCAGAGGCTGGTGTAGAGTTTCCACTATGATGTGTTCCCCCTGGATAAACTGGCAGTAATTCTTCAATGCGCACACCGTTGCCAGGAGTGCCTTCTCACAATCGTTGAATTTTTCCTCCACAGAGGATAAAGTTTTACTCGCATAGGAGATTACTTTATTGACCTTGTCATGCTTTTGGTATAATACTGCAGTCAAGCATGTATTAGAGAACCCTGTCTCTAAGAAGAACTCCTTGTTTTTGACAGGGTAAGCTAGGCAGAGCTCTTGTGAGAGGCTTCTTTTGAGTTGTCTTACTGCCTCGGCTTGTTCTGGACCCCACTCCCACTTGACCCCCCCCCTTCAACAGATGGATCAGGAGTCTTGTGATCTCTGCGTAGACCTCAATGAACTTTCTGCTGTAATTAGTCAGTCCAAGGAGGCTCCTTAGTTCCCGCAGAGTTGTGGGGTCTTTCAATTTCTGAAGTGCTTCCACTTTCCTTTCCTGGGGACAGAGACCCTGAGGAGTAATCTCATGCCCCAAGAAATTGACATGGGTTCTGCACCACTGTGCCTTTTGAAAGGAAAGTTTTGCTCTGGCAGCCCTCAACTGTGTCAGAACATAACAGATCTCTGCTATGTGTTCCTCCACAGTTGAACTTTTGATGAGAACATCATCTACATAGGCCAGGTTAACCCTTTCACCCAGATCGGGCATGGCCTTATGTAGAAAAATGTTAAATTCATTTCCGGAGTTGATGTATCCGAAGGGAGTCTGGGTCCATGTGTACTGCTGCCCCTCAAAGGTAAAGGCCAGCTTGTATTGGTCCTCCCTACTGACATGTACATTCCAGTACCCATTGGTCAGGTCTATTGCAGTGAATACCTGTGACCCCTGGATCTGGGCCAGCCCTTGGTCTATGTAGGGAAGAGGCCATCAGGAAGTATGGACCCATTTGTTGAGCTCTCTAAGGTCGGCACAGAGTCTCCACTGGCCATTTGGCTTAAAAATCCCCAGCACCGGATTATTGAAGGTGCTGTAGACTGGACGGATTATCCCACGGGACTCAAGGTTCTTAATTATTTCAGTAAGGGACTCCATTGATGCGAGAGGCAAGCGATATTGCTCCACAAACACTTGAACACTGGAGTCATGCCATTGGTATGGTCTGAAGGCGCTGGTAGGTTGAACGCCCTTGGGAACCGATGTTCATATCAGTAGAGAGAGTAGAGAGAGTCAACAGGTGCGTGTGATCACCAGGTATGTGTACAGCTCGTGCAGTATCAGTGTAATAGCTGCTTTCTAGCGGTAGGTGTGGTGGTTGAGAGGTCAGGAGTATGTGTTCGTTCTGGCAGGATTAATCCAGATCGGATGTGGCTGCGTTAGGCCTGAGGAGAACGCCTTGCTGGGGGGTGTGTAGCCAGCAGTGATTATTTAGAATGATGTGGAGTGAGCAGCGAATGTTGATATGAGAACAGTTATACCGAATGGTGTCATAGTATCTCTGTGTTCTAGTTGAGTGGTGATGTAAGGAGAGAGTAAGCGTGTTGGTGAGATATGATGGGTTTCATGCACTTTCAGAGACTTCTAATTCACAGGGAGGCTATTGAGGACACTTCTAAAATCAACTTTTACGGAGAGGCTATTGGGCACATTTCTAAATTTGACTTTTCACAGAGAGGCTATGGAGCACAATTCTGAATGCAACATTTCACAGCTATTGGGTGCACTTCTGAATTCAACTTTCTGAATGGAACATTTCACAGCTATTAGGTGCACTTCTGAATTCAACTTTCTAAATGTACTTCTAAATTCAACTTTTCACAGAGAAGCTATTGGCTACACTTCTAAATGCAACTTTCTAAATGTACTTCTAAATTCTACTTTTCACAGAGAGGCTATTGGGTACACTTCTGAATTCCACTTTTCACAGAGAGGCTATTGGGCACACTTCTGAATTCAACTTTTCCCGGAGAGGCTATTGGGTACACTTCTATATTCTACATTCCACAGAGAGGCTATTGGGCACACTTCTAAATTCAACTTTTCACAGAGAGGCTATTGAGCACAATTCTAAGTGCAACATTTCACAGCTATTGGGTGCACTTCTGAATTCAACTTTCTAAATGTACTTCTAAATTCTACTTTTCACAGAGAGGCTATTGGGCACACTTCTATATTCTACTTTTCACAGAGAGGCTATTGGGCACACTTCTAAATTCAACTTTCCATAGAGAAGCTATTGGGTACATTTCTAAATGCAACTTTCTAAATGTACTTCTAAATTCCACTTTTCACAGAGAGGCTATTGGGCACACTTCTGAATTCCACTTTTCACAGAGAGGCTATTGGGCACACTTCTATATTCTACTTTCTTTTCACAGAGAGGCTATTGGGCACACTTCTGAATTCAACTTTTCCCGGAGAGGCTATTGGGTACACTTCTATATTCTACTTTCCACAGAGAGGCTATTGGGCACACTTCTAAATTCAACTTTTCACAGAGAGGCTATTGAGCACAATTCAATATTCTACTTTTCACAGAGAGGCTATTGGGCACTCTTCTAAATTCTACTTTTCACAGACAGGCTATTGGCTACACTTCTGAATTCCACTTTTCACAGAGAGGCTATTGGGCACACTTCTGAATTCAACTTTCCATAGAGAAGCTATTGGGCACACTTCTATATTCTACTTTTCACAGAGAGGCTATTGGGCACATTTCTAAATTCAACTTTCACAGAGAGGCTATTGGGCACACTTCTAAATTCTACTTTTCAGAGAGGCTATTGGGCACACTTTTAAAATCAACTTTTCCCGGAGAGGCTATTGGGCACACTTCTATATTCTACTTTTCACAGAGAAGCTATTGGGTACACTTCTGAATTCAACTTTCCATAGAGAAGCTATTGGGCACACTTCTATATTCTACTTTTCACAGAGAGGCTATTGGGCACATTTCTAAATTCAACTTTCCATAGAGAAGCTATTGGGTACATTTCTAAATGCAACTTTCTAAATGTACTTCTAAGTTCTACTTTTCACAGAGAGGCTATTGGGCACACTTCTGAATTCCACTTTTCACAGAGAGGCTATTGGGCACACTTCTATATTCTACTTTTCACAGAGAGGCTATTGGGCACTCTTCTAAATTCTACTTTTCACAGAGAGGCTATTGGGTACACTTCTGAATTCCACTTTTCACAGAGAGGCTATTGGGCACACTTCTGAATTCAACTTTTCCCGGAGAGGCTATTGGGTACACTTCTATATTCTACTTTCCACAGAGAGGCTATTGGGCACACTTCTAAATTCAAATTTTCACAGAGAGGCTATTGAGCACAATTCAATATTCTACTTTTCACAGAGAGGCTATTGGGCACACTTCTGAATTCAACTTTTCCCGGAGAGGCTATTGGGTACACTTCTATATTCTACTTTCCACAGAGAGGCTATTGGGCACACTTCTAAATTCTACTTTTCACAGAGAGGCTATTGGGTACACTTCTGAATTCCACTTTTCACAGAGAGGCTATTGGGCACACTTCTGAATTCAACTTTTCCCGGAGAGGCTATTGGGTACACTTCTATATTCTACTTTCCACAGAGAGGCTATTGGGTACACTTCTGAATTCCACTTTTCACAGCAAGGCTATTGGGCACACTTCTGAATTCAACTTTCCATAGAGAAGCTATTGGGCACACTTCTATATTCTACTTTTCACAGAGAGGCTATTGGGCACATTTCTAAATTCAACTTTCCATAGAGAAGCTATTGGGTACACTTCTAAATGCAACTTTCTAAATGTACTTCTAAATTCAACTTTCACAGAGAGGCTATTGGGCACACTTCTAAATTCTACTTTTCAGAGAGGCTATTGGGCACACTTTTAAAATCAACTTTTCCCGGAGAGGCTATTGGGCACACTTCTATATTCTACTTTTCACAGAGAAGCTATTGGGTACACTTCTAAATGCAACTTTCTAAATGTACTTCTAAGTTCTACTTTTCACAGAGAGGCTATTGGGTACACTTGTGAATTCAACTTTTCACAGAGAGGCTATTGGGCACACTTCTAAATTCAACTTTTCACAGAGAGGCTATTGGGCACACTTCTAAATTCAACTTTTCACAGAGAGGCTATTGGGCACACTTCTAAATTCAACTTTTCACAGAGAGGCTATTGGGCACACTTCTAAATTCAACTTTTCACAGAGAAGCTATTGGGCACACTTCTAAATTCAACTTTTCACAGAGAGGCTATTGGGCACACTTCTAAATTCTACTTTTCACAGAGAGGCTATTGGGCACACTTCTAAATTCTACTTTTCACAGAGATGCTATTGGCCGCATTTCTAGATGCAACTTTTCATAGAGAGGCTATTAGAGATGCCATCTAAGTGCGGCATATGCTAACAATCACATTTCTGCCTAGATGTGGCGCAGGCTAATCAGTGTGGTTCTCTAGGGCAATGGTGCTGGTTAACATTAGACTGCAGGCCATTGAAAGGTAAGTGAGAGTGGCAGGAGCTTTCTGGAGTAGAGTAATTGCTCTACTCCCCAGCCAAGCCAGCACTTACAGTTTTGTTGGTGTCTGGTGGCTTCCTTGGCTTCCTCTGCGGACACCTGCTGACACTTCCTGGAGCCACCCTTAGCCGGTGGGGCTGCCGGGCAGAGGGCTGCCCTGGGAGGACCTGTGATGAAGGGGTCACGGCCCAATCAGAGCGGGGGTGGGCGGGTTGGGAGGCGGGAGGGGAGCGGGAAACCAGAAGAGGGTGCGGGGTGGGAGAGGGACGCTCCGAGGGCCTGGGGGCCCAGTTGGCTCCAAAATCGGAGGCATGCCCAGAAGGGCTTCCTTACCTCGCGTCGGCCGCCTGCACTGAAATGCAGGGGCCGTCGCGAGGAGGGTCGCTAGACCCTTCCAGCTGGGGCTCACGGCCCAATCAGAGCGGGGGTGGGCGGGTTGGGAGGCGGGAGGGGAGCGGGAAACCGGAAGAGGGTGCGGGGTGGGAGAGGGACGCTCCGAGGGCCTGGGGGCCCAGTTGGCTCCAAAATCGGAGGCATGCCCAGAAGGGCTTCCTTACCTCGCGTCGGCCGCCTGCACTGAAATGCAGGGGCCGCCGCGAGGAGGGTCGCTAGACCCTTCCAGCTGGGGCTCACGGCCCAATCAGAGCGGGGGTGGGCGGGTTGGGAGGCGGGAGGGGAGCGGGAAACCGGAAGAGGGTGCGGGGTGGGAGAGGGACGCTCCGAGGGCCTGGGGGCCCAGTTGGCTCCAAAATCGGAGGCATGCCCAGAAGGGCTTCCTTACCTCGCGTCGGCCGCCTGCACTGAAATGCAGGGGCCGCCGCGAGGAGGGTCGCTAGACCCTTCCAGCTGGGGCTCATGGCCCAATCAGAGCGGGGGTGGGCGGGTTGGGAGGCGGGAGGGGAGCGGGAAACCGGAAGAGGGTGCGGGGTGGGAGAGGGACGCTCCGAGGGCCTGGGGGCCCAGTTGGCTCCAAAATCGGAGGCATGCCCAGAAGGGCTTCCTTACCTCGCGTCGGCCGCCTGCACTGAAATGCAGGGGCCGTCGCGAGGAGGGTCGCTAGACCCTTCCAGCTGGGGCTCACGGCCCAATCAGAGCGGGGGTGGGCGGGTTGGGAGGCGGGAGGGGAGCGGGAAACCGGAAGAGGGTGCGGGGTGGGAGAGGGACGCTCCGAGGGCCTGGGGGCCCAGTTGGCTCCAAAATCGGAGGCATGCCCAGAAGGGCTTCCTTACCTCGCGTCGGCCGCCTGCACTGAAATGCAGGGGCCGCCGCGAGGAGGGTCGCTAGACGCTTCCAGCTGGGGCTCACAGCCCAATCAGAGCGGGGGTGGGCGGGTTGGGAGGCGGGAGGGGAGCGGGAAACCGGAAGAGGGTGCGGGGTGGGAGAGGGACGCTCCGAGGGCCTGGGGGCCCAGTTGGCTCCAAAATCGGAAGCATGCCCAGAAGGGCTTCCTTACCTCGCGTCGGCCGCCTGCACTGAAAATCAGAAGCTGACAAACTTAAGCACATAAAGCATGAATGACATAAAGCCATGGAAAACTGACACGTACACATGTGAACAAAAATATAGGCCACAATACCCTTCTTAATTGGTAATGCCTCAAGAGCGTGACTCAACTTCTCTTAATGCGGCCCCAGAACATGAAGTTGGTTCGAAATATAATGTCTTGATACAAACATGAAATGGACTACATGAGCAGCCACAAACAAACATAGTGTTACTTTACGTCATGCATTGATTACTGCTCCTGTATTTTGAATGTTACGGTCTGTGAAACATGGGTATGCCTCATATTAGTTCACACTGCTTGGTACTAAAACCGTGTGTGTTTTGGAAAGGCATGCAAATCCACACTGTTGTAAACGATAAATTCAGTAAATGATTCCTAATGGTGCGTCCTGCACCCAACAAAAGAGAACAATAGCGCATACTCTTAGTTCCATAAACACTTAACTGAGGCCTGGGCGTGGGGGCTCATCAGCTCCTCCCCAGGCAGAGATAGTCCTGCATTGAATGGACTTGTGCCATACTCCTGCTCTGTCTCAATGAGAATGGAACGCTGCTTGGAAATGCAGCGTTTCAATGCCGGGCCCCGGGTCTTGTCAATTTCACCACCTGGCCCTGCATGTATACCTCCTACATACACCTTGTGTCCACACCTGTTCCCTCCGGCCCATGCCTGCCATGCCAACAATCACCAACAGGTAGTACGGACCAAGGGATGCCTTAAATAGCAAATTTCACACACATGCCCCGCTCCGGATCAACTGTCACCCCAGAGGCTGATGGGGATTGTAGTCTTTTGCCTGATTTTGCCCCAAACAGCCTTTTAGACCGGCTCTTCAGATCCAACAGCCCTTTTTTCCTCCCATTACCCCCTTCTTTAGGGCCCTTCCATGACCCTGGCTTTCCTGGATGAGGCCGATGAAATAGTATGACCAAACGATTTGCGTGTACCGCCTCAGCCAGCTCCCAGGAATCATCCTCCAGTCCACAACCCACCCAGGATATGAGGTACCAAATTCATAGACCCCACCACCTGGAGTCCAAAATCTGCTGTACTTCGAATTCCTCTTGACCATCCTTCATTACCCCCAGAGCTTTTCTTGTCACCACACCAGGAGCTGTGGGATTAACCAGAGAAACGTGGAACACTGGATGAATATGTGAAGGCAATCTTAATCGTACTGCTGTATCAGATACACATTTCAACACAGTATAGAAGGCCCTATGAATCGAGGCAAACATTTACGAGATCCGAACAACTTAATATGTGTGTGAACAACCATACTCTATCAGCCACCACATACTTAGGACTACATTTTCTCTTTCGATCTGCTTGTTTCTTATAATTCACCTTGGACATATCCAGATTTTGGCGTGCTCGCTCTTGTATCTCAAGAATCTCTAGCATACTCTGGCTGGGGTTCCACATGAGCTGTGGCATCCCTAAGCACATCCTTTAATCCTTGATAAAATAACACAGCTTGCTTGGGTTCTGGCCACAGCGTTTCCACTACCAAACGGTTCAATTGTGTCACATAAGTTACTAAATACTTAGTACACTGTCTCAATGCTAGTAACTCCTTATCCTGAGCCAAGGACACATTTTGCTGGTCAAATAATTGTGCAAATTCTACTGAAAACCCCACCCAATCATATAGGATTGGCTCATCCTTTTGTACAAGTGGAATTGCCCATGCTATCGCGTCTTCAGTTCAATAAGAAATAATAAAAGCTGTGCTGGCCTGGGCAGACTCAAAAGCGGTAGGTTTACATAGAAAATTTAACTTGTATTCTGTCAAAAGTAGAAAACATTCTTGGGTCGCCTGCAAACCTCTCAGGGGCTGCCAATGTAACACCCAAATGTTGTTGCACCACCACGGTATTAGACCGATTAGATGACCCTGCAGATAACATTGTCACTGCCTCCCCATGCAGTGGTGTACCTTGTGCAACTAACCCACTAACTTGTGTTTTCAACGTAGCAGTTTCCTGTTGAGACTCAACCAATTCTGCCGGAATCTCCTGTAAGGCTTTTAACACCTCCATCAAAGGGGGAGGGGACTCCATCTGGCTTGAGTGGCTTGATTATCCCAATTTGGGGTTGGCGATTATGTCACATCTCTGTAGTATCACACAACTCCTTCCTGGCCATGGAAGCCAAATGCAGTTGACCCCTCCCATCTTGGTTGGCACAGACTCCTGATTTGGAGTCTGTGCCAAAGGGGGGAAGAGGGTTAGGGAGAGGTTGTGGATAGGTAGGGGGTGGTTAGAGTAGCCGGAAAAAGGCTTAGGAAACTTACAATAGGATAGGACTGGGGAACACAGGGAATAACACATAACCTGATCATATAGTATACACTTGTCTCAACCCTTGATTCCTAGCTAATCAGTACCCTTCTTGATTAGGATACAGACTCCTGTGTCTTGCATTCATATACATTCACTGAATAAGCGACAAACTTAAGCACATAAAGCATGAATGACATGAGCCATGGATAACTGACAAGTACACATGTAAAAAAAATATAGGCCACAATACTCTTCTTAATTGGTAATGCCTCAAGAACGTGACTCATTAGCGTGGCCCCAGAACATGATATAGAATTAGAAGTCGGTTTGAAACATAATGGCTTGGTACATCCATGAAATGGACTAAATGAGCAGCCACAAACAAACATAGCGTTACTTCACGTCATGCATTGATTACTGATCCTGTATTCTGAGCATTACGTTCTGTGAAACATTGGTATGCCTCGTATTATGAATGGATAATCTGCCACTCAAGAATTGCGCCACACTTGTTAGTTCAAAAACTTCAAAAAAAACATCCTTTATTCCTTATTTGTCCTTTAATTCTTGTTAACACGTGTTTCGGCTACTCCAGAGCCTTTCTCAAAACAAAACAGGGCTTGATAGGGTACACATCATATTCTATTCGCATAATTGTTTTACAATGTTCATAAATTTGTACCCAAAAAGGTTCAGGCAAAAAAGAGGGTTATGTAATATTAATACACATGTATTTTGAAAAATAGATAATAAATAATAAATAATTTACAATTGCATTACACCGCAATACATATAGTTAAATCAATATGTACATCCAAGTCACAATAAATGCAAAACAACAAAAATTATAAAAGGGCAATGAAAAAGTAGAAAAACAAAATAATAAAGGTAAAATAACAAACAGAGAAACAAAGAAAATATTGTTTTAGAATAATTAATCATAAATAAGTCCAAAATTTTATATTTATGGTTTCAATATTAAATACAAGTTCCCATTTGTATTTCTTGTATATTGGTTCTATCATATGTTATAATCTACAGTATTATCCCCTCTAGTGGATTGTAGTAAATCTCCATTCGACACACATCCATTTACTGCACTCACACGTGCATTTATTACTAAGTAAAGATTTCTTACCCGTCTTATTCCATAAGTCCCGGGTAATTCCCTAAAGTAAAAATAATGCAGAAAAAATATTTCCAATCTAATTGTTATTAGCACACACAAATCTAATCTATTAATTCCCAAAAAGTTTTATTTAAACTCAGCCTTTCATATGACCATAAATATATCCCTCCACTTTAAAGTCCTGTGCACCTACTTTGTCGCTCAGCACACCTTGAATTATAATCAGTTTCGGTTTATCATTATGTGGTCCTATTTTGTTACTCAACACACCTTGAATTATAATCAATTTCGGTTTATCCTTAATTGGTTAAACATTCTCCTCGTTAGCAAACCGTCCCCGGTCTAAATGGACTCCCATATGGGTACTAGGGACGCCCGACTGCGGGCGTGCAAAAACGTCTCTTTCCCCTCGTTCGGAGACCCACCGCTGTTAGCTTACCTACTGCTTAGTAACAATCCGTCTCCTCGCGTCGGCCTTGAACAGTAATGAGCCGTCGCGGGGATCCACCATGCAATGTATAGCATCACCATGGTTACACAAATCCTCCTTCTCTTTCTAACATCGTTTCACAAAGCGGCCATATTGGAAAGGTTAAAAGACACGCACATCATCCATTCACTTTGTCATTGTTTGTATCATGATGATGTGTCGTATTCCCCGATCACCCATTCACATGTTAAATAATTATAATTATATTTCTAATTGGACATCGACCCTCGATTATAGGGCAATTTAGAAAGAATTATATGAAATGAAATTTTTGATTAATCCAATTGGTGTTCCAACTGTGTACCTCCTACATACGCCTTGTCTCCACACCTGCTCCCTCCGGCCCGTGCCTGCCATGCCAACAATAACCAACATGCAGCACGGGACGTGGGATGCCTTAAATAGTGAACTTCACAGACTTGCCTCACTCCGGATCAACTGCCACCCCCAAATGCTCATGGGGATTGTAGTCTTTTTTCCTGATTTTGCCCCAAACAGCCTTTTAGACTGGCTCTTCAGATCCAACAGCCCGTTTTTTCTCACATTACCCCCTCCTCTAGGAACCTTCCCTGGCCCCAACTTTCCCGGATGAGACCGATGAAATAGTCTGACCAAAAGATCTGCATGTACCACCTCAGCCGGCTCCGAAGAATCATTCTCCGGCCCACAACCCACCCAGGATATAAGAATACCTGAACGATTGGCTGGTACGCGCCCACTCGCGAAATCAGGCCAACAAGCACACGAAGGAGACTGTCTGACTTCTGGCAGAGCTGGGATTCTCAGTAAAATATCCTAAATCCTGCTTGACACCATCGCAGAACGCCCTGTTCCTCAGTGCCAGACTCAACAAGGTGACTTGCCTAGCATCGCCTTCGGAGGGGAGGCTTAAAGTCATTCAAGGGAAGGTTCAACGACTGTCATCTGTGACGACGGCCACAGTGCGGGCCATCAAATAGTGCTGGGCACTATGTCCTCCTGAATCTACCTCGTCCCTCTCTGCAAGTTGTGTTTGTGACCCCTACAGGAGTTCTTAGATGTGCGTTGGATGCAGGTGTCTGGGAGTTTTGCGGACAAGATCCCTTTGAACGATGAGCTCTGGCAGGTGATAGAGTGGTGGGGGGTTCACTCCCACATCGCCCAGGTTTCAGGATTTCAAACCCTGCCATGCCAGGAGACAGTCACCACGGACGCCTCACTGGAAGGTTTGGGGGCAGGCACCGGATGTCTACACGCCAGCGGTCTGTGGCTTCCAGAGGAGAAGGATCTGCACATCAACATCATGGAGCTACTCGCAGTGTTTTGGGCCCTCAAGTCTTTCCTACTGTCTCTGAAGGGCAAGGGGGTGAGGCTCTTCACAGACACCACCACCATGTTCTACATTGGGAAGCAAGGGGGCACTCGATCCCCGGCACTCTCCAAGGAAGCTCAGGACTTGTGGCACTGGGCTACCAGAAGGAGATGTTACTCGTCCCTCCCCACCTGGCAGGCATCAAGAACATCATTGCAGACTTCCTCAGCAGGGAACTGAGCTGCTGCCACGAGTGGGAACCTTGTCAGGATCAGGTGGACCGCTTGTTTCGTCAAATGGGGCAGACCCCCAATCAATCTTTTTGCCACAGTGGCGAACTCCAAATGCCAGACATTTGCCAGTAGATTCCACCAACCGAGGAGCTTGGGGACGTGTTCTCCATCCCTTCGGGAAGGTCTGCTTCTATACGCTTTTCCCCCCATTTCCTCTCCCGCTCAGTGTTGATGCAAGATGAAACTCATCACCATGGCGTGCCCGAGGCAGATTTGGTATCCGGACCTTCTCAGCCAGTCTGCAACACCTCCAGTAAAGTTGCTAGTACTTCTAGATCTACTCACCAGAGAGGGAGGTGCAATCCTTCATCACGACCCAGGATCGCTGAGCCTGAGGGCACGGCTCCTGCAGCCTTACAGTTTGGAGGTTAAGAGTTGCCAGTGGACTGCAGGGAAGTCCTCGCCAAAGCCAGGGCGTTGTTGGTCATAGGTGGAAGTGTTTTGCTATGTGGTGCCAGTCTTAGAAGATTACCCCTCTGAGGGTCACCCGCTGCTCTACACAATCATCCCAACTTGGTGGAGGACACAAGACAGCTTCAGTCTGAATACCCATGTGATATCAAATGGTAGTGGTTCTAGTTTTGGGCAGAGTCACAGTCATTATGGCAGCTGCTTTTGGTACAGAAACAAAAGATAATAAGGAAAAAGACAAAAATTGACTTTAGAATTTTCACAGCTAGGCTCATCCGAGACAGTACCCAAGAAAAAAACAGTCCAACCAATGACCATTTGGGATTCCTGCCACATTCTCCATGGTCACTCTAAGCTTGTGCAATGCGGCGATTGGCTGTGTCATGGTGCCATTCCCTGAATCATTAGGAGGCACAAACGTGCAGCACGTGTGTTAGGAAGAATTCTCCAGAATGGCTAATTTCCCTTACCTCAGCAGCTTTGCTGGATTTCTAGGTCTTTTTTTTATCACCTGGTAAGAGTGTAAGCCTTTTTTCCCACTCTTACATATGTTTTGCTGTGTGTTTTACATTTTTGTGTTCATAGACTGTGGTGTTTCACCTACTCCATAGGCATCATCTTTTTACTGTGTGTCACGCAGCACCTTTAGTGCAGTGACACAGGGTTGTCTTTTAGACTTCCAACTTTAAACTCCATTTGCCATTGACTTTACTAGTCTTATCTTCCATAGAGTACTGGAAGGGTTAATAGTTATCCCTTTTTGTCTGTTTATCATGGAACATTATTTTGTTCCCCTTTCTCTGAGATTTGGCTGGTGGCAGTGGTATCTACCATTTTTTTCCTACCGCGGACTATGAAAATAGCCTTGGTAACGTTAGCAGCTATGGTGGTAGCCTCGAACTTTAATCCACTGGACCCCTTTTAATTACATTTGGTTCTGGCTGGGTTTATTTGCCATTTCTTTTTTTAAAGGTCTTTATCGTGTTTTACTCTGCGTGCCAAACCAGGTTTGGTCCCTTTGTTTGCTGTCCTTTGGCTGGCTTCTGCATATAAGCCCTCCTTAGGCACCTGAGTGTCTGGGTGGACAGGATGTGAGGGAGGGGTTTGAGGCCACCTGCACAGGGTCTCCTTGGAGACCCAAGTCGCACTCTAGTTTGATTGGGTAGGTGGCTGTCCTCCCAGGACAGCCACCCTGATGTGTGACTGACAGCCAGGCTGTGTGAATGGGGGAAAACTGCTTAAAAGCAGGTCTCTGGGACTTGTAAGGCAGAGTCGCCACTGGATCGATAGAACCGAAGAGAAGCTGAAGGAAGAGGACTATTGCAACTACTGAACCTCCCGGTGAAGCCCTGCTCGCGGGTCCGAATTGCCTGAAACTTCAACGACAGGGAAGATCTACAAAGAATCTTCCCCCCTTGAGCTGGTGGGACCAACCAGTTCGCCAAACGCCAAGAAAGGCCTCCCTCTCCTGCTCGAATTTGCTGTGCATCGCTGCAGTGAACCGGAAAGCCAGGAGGACCAGACCCTGTTTGGGTTTTAAGGAGCGCACCTTTTATTAGGCGCTTTGCTCTGCTGCTGGTTTCTTCCCTGGGCAGTGCAGGACCCTCCAGTCTTCCTCCTTCTTGTCAGTCCGACAGTCGCTTCAGGAACCGTGAGCCTGCAGGACCTGCCAGGAACTTCTGCTTCAGCTACATCATTCTTCTTCTACTAAGGTACTGTTCAAATCTGGTCGTTCGTTCCGTCCGACCGCAGTGAAAGTTTTTTAAATATTTTGCTAATCCGAGTGCTTGTCCTTCTCGCCTCCTTTAAATAGCTTTTCTTCTGACCAACTTCATTTCGAACTCTTGGCAAATACTTAACCACAAACTACTCTGAAATGTGTGATCCTATGCAAAGACTCTGAACCATTGACACTGGCCCAGGCCTATTGATTTGAATCCTAGTTGTAGTAAGCCTTTTCTAGATTGCCCTGCCTAGTACTTGTTGGTGCTGCTTGATTTTGAATAACCTTGTCTTTCCCTCCCTTTTAAATTGCTGGAGTGCCATTTTGCTCACACTTCATTTTGAGCTTAACGTGTCCAGAATTGATTGGGTGGTGTGTAGTGTATTAAGATTGTGATTTTCTGCTGCTTTATATTAGTGAACTGTTTTATAACTGATGGTGTAAATAAATGTATATTCTTTTACTCAGAAACCTTGAATCAGTGTTTGCTTGAACCATAGTCATTACTGGCTCAGCCATCGCTACTACTTTACTGTGTATTACGTGCTTGTACCAACGGTGAATTTGTACTTGCACTTGTAGTCTTAATTGTGTGTGGTGTTCCCAAAGGGTACTGCATATGATTCTGCCTAACAACGTGCTCCCTATCTTCTGACAGACACCTCCCTTCATGGCTGTTAGGAGTTTCAGCCTATACCTGTTCTACAAGGCAATGACCTTAAGGGCCCGCAGTTCTTCCTTGATGGCACTGGAAGCTAATTCGGATGAATTCTCAAATAGCAGGAATTTGTAGCAGGTCATCTGGAGCCACTTTGCAATTGCCGCGGCTTGGACAGCAGGTGCCAGGAGGGACAAAAAGAAAAGTTCCATATGATTGAACAACTGATACTGTTCCGGGATGTCCATGAAAGCTTTTGAAGATGCCGCCTAAAGATAGTTGGAACGCTTGGTCCGTTGCAATATTCCCTCCTTTCCATTATAAGACAGAGTCATTGATGTGTCCATGTGTGATGGCACAGGGGACAAAGGGGGCACAGATGTGGCATTGGGCGGGCAAGCCTCAAGTGTCCCTCAGGAATAACAAGGACAGGCACATGTAACATGGTGAAACTGCACACAACTAGCCAGGCTGGAGGTAACTGCCTGTAAGCGTATGGTCCATAAGTCTAAAAGATGTTCAGAAATGCAGCTGCACCTCCAGCTGAGTCGGTGATGCAAAGCATGTATCTGCAGTTTCATTTGTGCCAAAAAGCACTGTGCCATCACCCTTAAAACAGAGAAAAATGGTTGTGTCTGTAGCTTAACATGTTTTTCTGGCTCCTTGAGCCATGTCAGATATTTGAAATACTTCTGCCATGCATGCCACTCCTTCTTCTGAGAATCCCCTCATCCCACAAGCTCTGCAACTCTTCCTCCATTGCTCCCATCAGTTTTTGGTGATAATAGCCCCTTTTGCCTCTTTGTGTACACCGAACATTCTTCTGCTCTTTTCAATCTTTAGCTGAAGATTCTGTGTCAACAGGTAAAATGGATGTTGTGACTAATTGCTCTTGGAAATACCTTTGCACAGTGCACAAAGCTAGCTGCACTAGACACAGTGCACCTGCTAATGTGGGATAAACAACCTAGGAACACCAGAAGCATGGGGGGGCGGTGAAAGAGCAGATGAAGCAAAATACTACAGATCTCTCTGTCCCAACTCTCCTAATATCAATATACGATACATTTTCTACTGCAAAACCATGCGCATTTACTATCAGGTCTAAATTTGCATTGTCCTCACTGTCCAAGAAATCAGTATCAACATTTATTTGTGACATCAATAATATGTCACTAGATACATTTAAACCATTCACATCCATAATGTTTGGTATCTTTGAACATGATGACAAAATAAACAAAAAAGACAAACTATCGTTCAATAGATACATTATACATCCAAAATTTTCTTATTCATCTTAACAGATTTAATTTTCTGGTTTCTATGCACACCCCCCTTTTCCATTGGAATAAACTGCAAATCCTTAGGGCATACTTAACTTTGAGCCTGCTGTTGTGCCAGTGGAGGGGCGCCGTTATCCCTTTGTACGTCGCTGATATGGACCAAGCTTTTACTGCCCTCCACCTTCACAGTAGTTGCAAAAATTACTCGGTGTGGCCCAATGAAACGCTGCTCATTCCAGCATTGTATAAAGGTCCGAATGAAGATCAGGTCTCCAGGGAATAATGGTTGCTTGTGCAGATCACCGGATTATTTTCCGCTTCCTCCTGTAGGCTGTGAGAAGACACATCCTGTGAAGATATAATTCTGACACTTTTGTTTAAGACCCTATGGTACTCCCTAAACTCCTTACCCAAGACATTTGCTGACTTGTGTGCATCTGATGGTGTGCGTGCATGTGAGAGCAGTGTGTGTAATCTATGCCCTGTCACAATCTCGTGAGGGCTGAAGTGGTGCTCATTCCCTTGCTGATTCCTCAAATAAAACAAAACCAATGGCAGACAGCCCAAACATGTTTTACTTAAATCATTGCACGTTTTGGCCAGCCGGACATTGAGAATCCCTTGTGACCACTCCATGATGCCATTGGCCTGTGGATGGTTTACAGTACCACAACCTGTGCTTGATTCCCAAGAACAAAGGGATTTCTGAGAACAAGGTATTAACAAAGTGGAATCCATTGTCAGACTTTAAGACATCACAAATTCCCCATCCTGTAAATACCTCCCTCACCAGAAATGTTGCTGCAGACATAGCCTCAGAGTGTGCACAGGGACCAACCTCAAACTACAAGCAGATAGACAAAATCATCAATATGGAGTACCCGAAATGGCCATGAGGGCCTAGGCAAAACTCCCCTTTCAGACCTCCTGTTGTTTCCAGGTTTGAATTCCCTACAAATCTACTTACCTGTTCCTGGAGGTTTGGTATGACCCATTCTTCCTGGGGCTTTGCTGCAATTTGTCATCGAGAAGTGTGCAATGGTAAACATAGTTACACTAGAGTCACAAGAAACAGTGCTACAGGCATTACTACAGGCATTACTACCATAGCCATTAGCTCTTGTCTCCACAGAAAATCCATGCTTGAGAGGGAACATCCTCTCTTTACCCAAAGCTCCTGTTCCTCTTTAGGTGCTTTTCCTTGCATTTCTACCTGCTGGTAGAGTTCCCGTTTTCTGTGAATCTGTAAATGGCAAATATGCAGCTTCTTTTGTCGCCCTGTATGCAACATCATTTCCAAGTGCTATTGAGTTAGTATGATTAGTGTGCCCAGCACACTTTATGATTCCTACATCTGAGGACAGGGTTAGCGTATCGATTAGTCTCGATAGAAGCGCAGCATGCTGGACAGGGGTCGAATCAGATCTCTGAAACCCTCTTCTCTGGAACCTTGAATGCACAGTGGAGGTTTCATACACAGAGTAAGAATAAATTGTGACTGCCTTCCCTTTACTCATTTCTAGCGCCTATATAAGTGCCACTAGTTCTGCCACTTGCACCAAGTCATGCAAAGGCAACCATTTCTTCAGTCTGACCTGGTATTCCCCACCCACAAGGCCCACAATGGCTATACCTGTATGCGTCTCATCAGTGTCCTGAATTGATTGTCGAGGACCCATCAATAATAAGTACCTCACCTTCCTCCAAAGCATTCTCCTTAACACTCATCCACTCTTCCTCTTCTCGTTCATATGTTGCATTATCATGGATGATGTCATCAGGTTTCACTGGGTCAGCTACAAATGTCATAGGATTGACTAGGTGACACTGTCCGTGATGTATCGATGCATTTGATAGAATAACCTCTATCCCTGAAACTCTTTGGGTCATCAAAGTTGACGTGACTTTTTCCAAGACTGCAAAAACCGCACACTCCACATACAATGTCACCATGCAACCCATGGTAATGGTTGAAGATTTTTGAATTGCAAAAGCTGCTGCCGTTAAAGCTTGCTCACAAGGGAACTGTCCCTGCATCACTTGGTCTAAGAGGCCGCTATAGTATGTTAAAGGTTAATGGTCTAGCGATATATGCTGGGCCAGGACTGCTGTAATCACCCTCCTGTTTGAGTGAGAAAACAAATAAAAAGCATTTTTGTAATTCGGGGTCGTCAAGACTGTATCAATGCTGACTGCATCCTTGAGTTCCCGAAAGCAAGTCGCCATTTCTTCAGACCATTCTGTCAGACTCCTCACCTTCTGTGCTTCCTTAAGTCCCTGCAGTAAGGGCCTCAAGTGACTAGAGTAGTCAAAGATAAAACATCTAGTTACAGAGTCCCAAAAACTGCTGCATTTGTTTCACTGTCATTGGCAAAGGAGTATTTTGAACTGCAGTGGCTCTCTCTGGCATTACCTTCATTCCTGCGAGTGATATCACTTGCCCCATATATACTACCTCTGTCTGGAAGTACTGCCATCTTTTTTTCTCCACTTTGTACCCCGTCCCCACAAGCAGGGTGAGGAGCATTACTGAATCTTCTTGGCACTGCTCTTCTGAAGTGCTACATACTAACAAATCTTCCATGTAGTGGATTACTGTAGAGGACACATGTACACTTCCAAATCCATTTTAACCACCTTGTTGAAAACACTCGGAGATTCACAGTACCCCAGGGGCAACCTCATGTGCTTGAATCTCTGAACACGATACGAAGTACTGAGAATTGGGGCCTAAGGGAACCGAGAAAAAATTGATTTGTTAAATCAATCACCATGAAGTGGGTCGACCCAGTAGGGATATTACAGAGAATGGTAGCAGGATTCAGTACCACCGGAAATTCAATCTCAACAATATTATTGGAGGGGGTGCAAATCCTGGACCATCCTCCAACTAGATCCCTTCGTCTTCTTCACAGGTTAGATGGCCGTGTTACATGGGGACACAGAAGGTTGTATTATGCCTTGCTTCAACAACGTCATAATCGTCTCAGAATTCCATTTGTCCATCTCACTAGACATGGGTTACTGCTTAATCCATGGTAATATTTTACCAAGTTTCAATTTTATCCTCACTGCTCCACTACTCTTTAGCAGCCCCACATCATGAGGATTGCTGGTCCATAAATGGCCCGGTACTTTTTCCACGTCCTCCTTCCAATGTAGCGATGTGTTTCCAAAGATGAGCATGGTATGTGGTAATTCCCTTTGCTCTATCGCTATCTGGCAAGGCATCAATAATCCTCTCTCAAGTGTCTTTGAACAATTGCTTGTCGGACACATCCCTTATCGATAAGGTGTGATTAATGCACACAACTGTGTGCTTCTCTCTGCCTTCCTCTTCAGTGCCTGAGAGAACCAACCTGTTCTTCTTGATGATTACTGCTTTGAGGAGAATAATAGCAATAGTGCCTGGCATTACCTCCTGCAACACAACCGGCCAAAACAAAAACTCAATCAGTACCCTACACATGTGATCTCTGATTCCCAGGACCTAACTCAACAATACCATTACCCCATAAAGAAACGAAGTTGAATGTGCAGGTACCCCCCTTATTGCGCTATCACTACAGTATGCATGCAAACGTGCCACTTCTCTTGCTAGATACAAACCTGGAGTGGAGCATACTATACCTTCCTCCGTGAAAGCGATCGACATGTGGACCTTACTTAGGAGATGTCTGCCCAAGAGATTTGTCTGGGGTATCTATGCAATACAACAAAGGAACAGATACATTGTACCTACCTATCTTAATACATAGATCTTCAGTGTATAAAGCCACCAGGATAGCCCCACTGAATCCCTGTGTGCATCATTTTGCCTCACAAGGGGCACTCACATTCCTTGATGCAAGCTTTGTAGCCCCTGTATCGAGCATGAATGAAAACATTTGGTCACCTACCTGCACAACTATCCGGGGATCCTCTGCCAGATTAGTGGTAATGGACAGGACCTAACACATCAAAGATCCCTGTGGGCTGTCCTACCCTTGGTGCATATTAGCACTGGGGAGTGGGAAAGGATTCCCTCGAAAAACACTTGCTCCAGTGTAGTGAGTGACCGTTCGTTGGGGGTAAAGGATTTTTCTCCCAAGTCTGCACTGGTGCCTGTGCTGGCATGGTCAGTTAAATCACATAGGTCTGTGCAGCCGCTGGGTACAGTTCAACTCATACTTGCTACAATTGCACAGAGCCTGGAGAATATGGCATGGATGGGGGATTGGATTTGCTGAACTCCTACCTTAAAATACTGTAGCCTGTCTCAACAATCTCGTAACACATGTCCCATTCTTCCGCATGACCAACAGTGACTCCCATACAACCCTCCATTGGTATTTCCCATTTGCCCATTAAACCAGGGCCCCATTCCTCAGAACCCGCCAAATTACCCACTTCCCTAGCCCTCGGAAACCCTCTAATTTGTCTTGGACAGGGAGTATGCCCATCCATCCAACCTTGTGTCATACACAATTCACTATGTCCCTGTTGTCCCAATTGTTCCTGCTGCCCCCCCATGGAGATGGTAATCACTGCTCCTTCCAAAAAGATTTTCGCTAGCTTTTTCTGAACAAGCTTGGCCTCTGCCTTTTGTGCATGTTCTTATTTTTGTTTTATTTTTTAGTTATTTGTATTGTGCTACTGGACTAACTAAATCATATCAAGGTGCAGTTGTTAAAGGAAATGAATAGCTCTATAGTAAAGGATCAAGTCATCTAATTTGCTCCCTCCCTTCATGCGATATTCTCAGATGTATTTGAACAGATATGTTTTGAATTTTTTTCAAAATATTGAATGGGATTCTAATTTCCTTATCTCCAATGGAAGACTATCCCATAATTTCGATTCGAATACTGCTAATCTGCAGTCGCCTCTGGACACAAAGCATGCTGGAGCGATGGTCAGCAGGTACTTATCCTTTGATCCGTATTGGTTGATAACAATTATGCTTATTCACCGGATACCTAGGAGCTGGATTGTTCAAGCATTTAAAAATCATGCATCTAATTTTAAACTTAATTCGATCCTCCACTGCCAGCCAATGGATTGATCGGCGTAGCCCTAAGAGTGGTGTGGATTTCTTTAACCCGAACACTAATCTAACTGCACCATTTCATGCTTTTTGCAGCTGATGTATTTGTTTGGCAGGGGTTCCAACCAATAAGCTGTTATAGTAGTCCAATTTGGATTTTACTAGGGCTCCTACCACTGCTGCATGATCTTTCTGTGGGACACCGTAAGTTGTAAAAAAAAAAGGTCCCGAACTTCGGCTGTGAGTTGACCTTCACAACCCAAGTCGCTCTGCCATATGCACCCCAGATTCTTCACCCTATAAGAATACTTCAGTTCTGCTCCCAAAAAAGAAGGTGACAGGGGACATCTATTCTCTCCTATGAGGTGCTTCGGTCCGAACAGAATTACTTCAGTCTTATTGGGATTGAGTCGGAGCCAATTGGTGGACATTCACCCTCCTACCTCTTTCACACAGCTGCTGAACCATGAAAGGGATTCCTCTATATCATTTAACCTAAGGTACAGCTGCGTGTCATCTGCAAACGACTGAAAGCTAACCTTGCGGCTTCTCAGGATGTCCATTATGGGGCATAAATAAAGATTGAATACCAATGGTGAAAGCGAGGTCCTTTGTGGGACTCCACAACACTGCGGAAGGGTATCTGAAAAGAACCCCCTCCCTGCCTTCACCCGTTGTTTTCGCCCTGACAAAAAGGAGGAGAACCATCTAAGGGTGCTTGCTGACATTCCTTGTTATCGATCATCTCTCAATGAAAATGTTGTGGTCCACTGTGTCAAATGCCACAGAGAGGTCTAACATTACGAGCAGGAACAGTTCTCCTTGATCTCCCACTTGCAACAGTTTGTCCCAGACCGCGACCAGTGCAGTTTCAGTTCCAAATTTTGGACGGAACGCCGAATGTAGAGTGTCCAATAGACATTCTCTTTCCACATGTTCCTGCAACAGCATTGTGACCACTTGCTCCAAACTGTTTCCAGGACAGGGAAGGCCTGCGACTAGATGGCAATTCTGCAGATTGTCAGGATCTAGATTTGACTTTTTCAGCAATAGAGAAATTATGTATAGCTTCAATTTATCGGCACTATCCCCTGACTCAGTGACGAATTTACAAAGCCGGTCATAAAAGGGGTTATATCTGATGATAAGTGCTTTGTCACACAAGCCAGAAGAGGCGAGAGTGAGTCATTAGTCTGAGGGCCATTAATAGGGTAAAATGGTTTCTTCTTATATTGTGTTAAAACAGTACGGGGTACAATTTGGAAATCCCTTCCCTCATCAGAATTCCCATATCGGGGTGGCTAACGGCCTCCTTTGCCTTGATTTACCTTTCCTGTATTATATTATCTTGAATAGATGCAATTTTGTCCAGGAAAAAGTCATTAAATGTGTTGGCCTGATGTACAGAGGATTCGCTCCCGAGACGGGCATTCTTTGGCTGAAAAAAATTAGAGATGATGAAAAAAAGGTTCTCGGGCATGGTTTGCAGCCGTGTCTATCATTACAATTAGGAAGTCAGACTTTGCTCTAAAAATGGCTATTTTATACTTTTTTTTTTTTAAAGCGGTCTTAACCTTGTTTACCCATTCTGAAGTTTTGCCATTTTCTCTCCAATCCTCCAAGTTTACTACAAGTCTGATAATTTAGGGCTGAACCAAGATTTAGAAAATTCCTGTGGTGTTTTTACTCTCAGATGAGCCTTTAGGTTGCATATATTATCCATAAGTGTAGCCCCATGTTTAAAAAGGGCATAACATTCAGGAGTTACATAAATGGAGGCAAATACGTTCCTCAATTCAGAGCCTGATATTTTCTCCAGTTCCTTTGGCTTACGGACTGGTGCCAAATATCTTGCACTGAGTCACTGCTCTCTGGGATTATTAAGATTCACTGAAAAAAGTCTCAAAGTGGTCTGTACAAGAGATTGGTTGTGTATCCATCAAAATTCCCTTCCCCACTTACCAGTAGTACATTTAGGCAATGTTCAAGTTTATGGGAGGCAAAGACTACTGGGGATGTAAGATCATGCAGATTCATTACATCTTTAATGAAGGAATGGTATCCACAGTAAGCAGATACAAGTGACCACAGTTCAAGGGTGTTTATTGAACTTGCACAGGGGTGTGATAAACACATATCTAAACCTAAATTTACAGATGGGAGCAAGCTATGACCATCAAATTATAATAATGCAGTCCCAGTGGAGTCTTGTAAAAATAAAAGGACCTATACTAAAAAACCTATTGCCAATCCTTACCACTAACTTACAAATAATGTGGGGTAATGTTCATGAAAAAGAAAGACGTGTTCACAAAACATTAAGTCCGGATGCTCGGGCTGTTGATTTCTCTACATTTTCAGCATGGGGCAAGGCAAGTCACTCGAGCAAAGCACACACTCTGGCTTCTGCGGCATGAGGATACAGTTCCATTTTCTTAGTTCAGGACCTTCTGTGTCCAAGTCTCTCTGCTTCTTGCAAGTCTCGTGACGTAGAGGGCCTGCTATACCAAAAACAACACTTAAATGTTATTTTCCTTTTGTCAGTATTCAATTGGGTGTTTAACCTGGATCCCCACTGAGCCGGGCTCAGGTCCTTTTCAAAATAAAGGTTCAATGTTGGATACCCCTCCTCCGGGCTCAGATCCCTTTCAAAACAAGGTTCAGAGAATTATTTTTCGGGTGACTCTCGGTTCACCTTAGATGCCCCTCTGCCGGGCTCAGATCCCTTTCTTTCATTCAATTAGTCTCCCTCAGCTGGACTCGGACCAATTGCGATGTACATTAAACTATCAAAGACTCTTGAATATGCACAGGGTTTAGCTTGACCCGTTGCATGACCATTTTGATCTCAATATTTCTTTCTCTTACACTCAGTATCCGTTGGATACCTAACATAGACTTTCGAAAGAGCACCCACAGGGCTCCGGATGACTCTGTGTATGTTATCGTTTCTTGGCCTCCCAAAGTTCAAGTATAAGGTTCAATTACTTCTTTTGGTTTCCAACTGTATTCGCGTCACTCACCCCAAACGCCTTACACACTGTTCTCTTAATACAATGTTGCCGCTTGCAACCTTGGTTCAAAACACAAGCTGGTTTGCCATCAGTCTCTCCGACTCATCAGCTGTGCTGTGTTTTCTAATGCTTCTTTGTTGTAGGAGCCAAGGACAGTACCACGGCAGCAATCGCTCCTCCCCTCTAGGTTATCGATGCAGGAGAGCCACCAACACACTGCGCAGGTTTGATCAGCCTTAGAAACTGGTCTTCGGTTTCTTATATTCCAAGGCTCACAAAAGTAATGGTCTTTATGGGACAATGGTACTTCCCTCCTTGCAACCCTCTCTGGTCTCGGCGTCTTTCTCCTTGTAGTAAACTGCCATCTTGGAACCGCTGTTTCCTTGTGTGTTTTTCCTCGCGCAGAGTGTGCTTTCGTGCTCTGCCTTTTATCCGTGTGGCGAAGTGTGATGGAAGTCGGGTGTGTGTAATTGCCTGATCATAATGTGATGTGTTGTGTTGGGACATGTCAGGTATACAGCTCTGGTGTTCGTCCGTTGCCGTTCAAGGTGAATGGTCCATGAAATGGTTTGTGTCAAGAAAGGAGGGGGGGTTGAGTTCTTAGGGAAAATATGTTACAAGGAAGAGGATACTGTGTCTCACCCTCTGGTGTGGAATCAGGCCGCAAAAACCTATACTTTTCCTTTTCTTACAAAAATGCACAATCTGTGCCTGAATTTCTGCCCAACTCTTGGACTCCATCCCTACTACTTTATCTAGATCATGCTGGACTTCCTTCCGAAGCCCCTTCTGTAGCATGTGGTAAAATGAAGAGCTGATGCAGAGTTGGTGCAGTCTTGCAGTGTCTACATGTTCTTGCTGATCGTGTCTTTCTGCCCTCTCTACAGTGTTGTGGGCAGATTCCTTGAAAAACCTAACCACGCCACTGAGCGGCTGCGGAGCTGCTGCAGAGGTGGTGCAGTTTCGCAGCGTCTACATGTTCTTGCTGAACAAGTCTTTCTGCCTCTCTACAGTGTTGTGGGCAGATTCCTTGAAAAACCTAACCAGGCCGCAGAGCAGCTGCAGAGCTGCTGCAGAGGTGGTGTAGTCTTGCATTGTCTACACGTTCTTGCTGAATGAGTGTTTCTGCCCTCTCTACAGTGTTGTGGGCGGATTCCTTGAAAACTTAACCAGGCTGCGGAGCTGCTGCAGTGGTGATGCAGTCTCGCAGTCTGGCTGCGGAGCACTGCCCGCCCGAAGAAGAAGGAAGACATGTCCGGAGTGGCAGGTTCATAGGAGAAGAGCGACTGGACCACACAGCAGCCCTTCATTGTCCACAATAGAAACCAAGAACAAAATCAGCTCTGGATGTAAGCATACACCAGAACAGGTTGATGAGCATCCCGGTCATAGAAAACGAAGCACAAGGTAAGAGAAAGCCTCTTGAAGTAAATAACTCTCCCTCTGTTCCCCCGCTCTGGTCCCCACATACCTTGCACGTGTCTTTTGTTGCAAAGGTCTTTGGGGATGCCTTCGCAAGTTCGACGGCAGACCCTTACCTGGTGTGGTGGGCGGTGACCAGCCATGGATAATCACTGCAGGGCAAGGATGGAATTGCGATTAAGCCAGAGAAGGGGGGCGGAGCAAAAGTGAGGGTCCCTAGTCAGGCAAACATGGAGGACGTTAAAACACAATGAAAGGTGGTTGAAGTCGAAAAGGAAAGGGATTTTGACAATGACACTTTGCGAGACAAAACGACAAATGTAGTACGTTTTACATCCAGCGAAGCTGATCAACAGAGTTTAAAGAGTGAAAAAGAAAGTTTGGCATTAGAAAAGGAAGGAGAAAATACAGAAAACATGGAAAATAGCGTTAACGCATTCAAACACAGTTATGACCACACAGAACGTGAAGGAGAATTCGAACTCGGTCTTAAAGATTCAAGTAGAGGTGCATCCAGTCACAGTAATTAAAGAAACTAGCAAGCCCCCAATATGAGTCAGACGAATCATTACATAACTGGACATATCAGAGGGCAGCGTATCGGATGGGAATGCGGATACTCCCTACGTATGGCATGAACAGCATGAAGGACATATAAGAAATTGACTAAGTCTTATGGATACAGACAAAGCGAGACATCAAATGGCGTCTTCGGAAAAGACACTAAAACCTATGGAAAGGAAAAAGAGCAAGAGCAAACTGGTCATAAGAACGAGGGCAAGCTACAGAAGTAAGTGATGGGAAATCAGTAAGGCAAAAGGAGAAGACAACCATGCAACTAATTGCTGCAACAGTTGGAAAAATCCCCCCAAAAAGGTCACATAAAACCTTAAAAACTGGGCAAAAAACAGACAAAGCTCTGAAATCAAGAAACATTTTCCCAGCAAAACAACTTGGTATTAATGGGTTGGAGAACTTCTTTAGCAAAATAGGGAAAGGGGTATCTCCCAGCCCAGGCAAATTGTCCGATGCCGAGATTCTGGAAGGGCTTGAATCAAAACCACCAGAAAACCTGCTGCAACCATTTAAGTTAACCGAATCTGCCACGTGGGGTTATTCTTTGACGCCAGTGAGATGGCATTTTGGCAAACCTAAGACGCCAGCAACATTACAGTCTAGTGGCATGTCATGGGGATAGGATGAAAGGAGGACGGCAATAGGGATAACCCAATGCACCATGGGAAACAAGCCCGACAGAGCCTAGAAGTAAAATGTCCCACAAAAGAACCTGCACAGAGCAATATGCAAACACTAAATGGCTCAAACCAACAAAAAGATGTCTTGGCTTGTAAACCAGGCATCCCTGAGATAAATAAATCAGAAAAAATATCAGGGATGAGACCGCAAGGTCAGTGGACCAGAAACTAAACAAATAAACGATCTATTTTACAAGTTCTGGGGTCCAGCAAGTCACAATTGAACCTACGCCTTTAATAAAACCTGACTTCAGTAACTTCTCCTCGAAATCAAAAGTTCAGTGACACTCAACAGAGACGCCTGGAAAAGATTATTCTCCATGACGGCGCTCATGCGCACTAAATTGATGCACTTAGAAGGCTACATACTTGCAACAGAAGCCTGAAGTCTAATACGAGAGATCAAGGGACAATGACAACTCAGCCATAGGTTCCAGATAAATCTAAGCCTTCTCCCCTACTACCAATTTTTCAGTTTAAAAACAGTTCCATCACAACAGGAACTCAAACAGGTGAACATAATGGAACGGAAGGTCAGAAAGGAGAGGTGTGCAGCGCAGAAAAGAGGGGACAAATAGCGGAAATAACATGTGAAAAAGACAACATGAGGGCCTCTAACACTTTGAATGTGACTGGGCTTGTCTAATCTCTAAATCTGGTGGGGATTGGTAGACATATGGCCGAATTAGCAAATTAACAAGGGGGGTCCTGGGAGTCCCTCTGCCAGACATTAGTCCCGGTTACGAGAGACTTACCCAGAGTCTTTAGCTCACTATCTTTCACAGAGAAGAAATATCCCAAACATATCAGTCTTTGTCCTGCCCTGGGGCAGTCCAGCACCGAAATGCTAGGCAATTCTCCTCTGAACAAGAGTACCAACAGCAACCCCAGAAACGTGTTTCGGTCTGGTTGGACCTCATCAGTAGGGTGGAGCTGTGCCTCTCTAAGAATAGTGAGCAAGGGGTCCACGTCTGGATTCCCCTAGTAACTTAGGGTGAGACCCAACGTTACTTGAATGTGCAAATTAACAAGGGGGGTCCTGGGAGTCCCTCTGCCAGACATTAGTCCTGGTTACAAGAGACTTGCCCAGAGTCTTTAGCTCACTGTCTTTCACAGAGAAGAAATATCCCAAACATATCAGTCTTTGTCCTGCCCTGGGGCAGTCCAGCACCAAAATGCTAGGCAATTCTCCTCTGAACAAAAGTACCAACAGCAACCCCAGACACATGGTCGAATTAGAACAGAAAAGAACAGCCGCTGCACAGTAGGAGTGTCCCAGGAGTCAGATGCCCGATCCGATCAGAGATTATTGTCATCACTCGACAAAACAGATTTATCCAAATTTTGGCAGAAATCGCCAAAAGTGTTACAAGACGAAAACTGACCTAAGCCTCCATCCCCAAAACAACCAATTATTTTTACATTTGTAAAGCGCACTGAAGCCCCAAGGCATTGAGGCGCTGTTTACATGAAAGTGTACGTAGGCATGAGTACATTAGGACATGCGGTTACTTGGTTACATTATATGTGCTAGGTTACAGAGTACAGATGGGCATACGGCGCCTGACATTTCAGACAAACAGGCTGGTTTTGATGGCCTTGCGGAAGCCCAGGTGAGAGTCGATTACCCTAATGTGTGAAGGTAGTGCGTTCCAGTGGGTGGCAGCGATGGCTGTGAAGCTGGAGCCCCTTGCACGCACTCTGCAGGTTTTGGGCTTGCTGATCATGTTGGTGTAGGCTAGCCTAGATGGCTTTGTGGAAGTGGGGAAGGCGATGCGCTGGGCGGGGTAGGGGGATGCCAGATCATGGAGGCATTTGTGAGTGATGGAGAGGATTTTAAAGATGATTCTCTGACAGGAAGCCAGTGAACCTGTCTCCTTAGGTCTGATATGTGGTCCTTTTTTTCGGAATCCAGTGGCAGCCCTAAGGGCATTGTTCTGGACAAGTTGGAGTTTGGCAATGTTTTTGCTGGAGGTGCCTCCGAGGAGAGCATTACAGTAGTCCAGTCTTGAGCCGATAGTGGCTCTAGCGATAGTAAGGCAGTTCTGTGTCGTTAGGAAGGGTCTTACTGCGTTAAGCAGTTTTGAGTAGTATGCTGAAGAGGAAGCAATGGCGTTAACCTGTCTATTCATGGTGAGATTAGAGTCTAGGTAGACACCCAGAGTTTTTACTGTATGGGACACAGCGATGGGTATATTATCGATGGTGAAGGAGCGATAGTTCTTGTTGAGGTTGCCCAGGATGGTAGGTGACCCAATGAGCAGAAGCTCGGTTTTGTCACTGTTTAGGCATAGCCAATTTTCAGCCATCCAGGCTTGGATGGTACAGTAGATGGAGTTGAGGGTGATCCTATCTGCCTCATAGTCACCTGTGAGGGGGAGGAGCACCTGGGTGTCATCAGCGTAGTTGGTATATGAGATACCCAGGGTGTCAAGAAGGTTGAAAAGGGGCCTAGTAAATAGGTTGTAGAGTGTGGGCGCAATGCAGGAGCCCTGAGGCACCCCACATTTGATCTGACTAGGGGAAGAGCATGCTGAGTCGGAGAAGACTTTCATGGCCCTTTCCTGTAGAAACGAGGTGATCCATGAACATGCATTAGGGAAGAAGTTTGCTGCGATGGAGAAAGAATCCTGGAAAAAGGGGATAGCCTAGTCCTGAATAAAAGAACCACAGTGAACTAATTTGGTCACGCTTTGAAATCGGGATTGCTGCACACAGAGGACCTAAAAATAATTGAATTTGCACAAAGAAGTCTGACAGACAGTGTCTATTTGCATATAACCTCACCAGCAATTAAAAGTTTGTTATTGAACAACGCTAAAAAGTTACAGAGGCTGGGGTATGATTTGAGAGAATAAACTGTTGAAGAAAGGGGTATGAACATTCAGAGCACCCAAATAGAGGTGAAAACCCGATTGGTAACAAAACACATCGGTTACAAAACTCTGCCAACAAGGGACGTTGTGGCTGAGAAATCAGGCCCCACGTGTACAATATCAAAAAACAGCTTTATTACAAAGGAACGATAAAGCCCCAAGAGATGCAAACAGTGAGGCATCACGACCATACAGAAATTAACATAATTATGGAAAACAAGATCTGTCCCAGAGTACAAAACATAATGGAGGCCTGTCGGTAGATGGGAGAGATCAGAATCGACAACCACATGGCCCCTTACAAAAATACAAATCTTTAGTCAGACAAAGAACGTCAGATGAATCATTCACAAAAGAACGAGGCACAACACAAAATGCTGTGAGGACATTTCACGCGAATGCCACAGGGATTCATCGGTCGAAGGAATAACACAAAAGGGTACAGAGCGAGTACTAAATATGACCTTTAATCCACTCAGAGACCAAAATCAAAAGATACAAAGAGGAAACGGAAATACATAA
Organism: Ambystoma mexicanum; assembly: GCF_040938575.1. Lineage (NCBI taxonomy): Eukaryota > Metazoa > Chordata > Amphibia > Caudata > Ambystomatidae > Ambystoma > Ambystoma mexicanum. Next base: position 533,331,215 of record NC_090926.1, read on the forward strand.
TGGTGAGGAACACTGGAGATCGGTATCTAAGGCTCTCACAAAATCTCGGAAGTCATAGCCACCCACTACTGTGCTCCAGGAGACTGATTCAGGACCAGCTGGAAGCAACCAAGCTCCAAGGAATGATGTCATCAGATTTGCATTCTGGAACACAAGGGGATTCATGCACTTAACTGCCCAAAGTGACGTGAACTTTGGCCTTTATGACCTAATTTGTCTCCAAGAGACGTGGCTATTAAAGAAACCCGGTTTGGATGGATACGAACTGGCTGCTGCCCCGGCAAAAAGAGGGAATTAGGAATTCCCCACTTCTGGCCTATTAATCGGCTTGGGAGCAGGCTCAGGAATGTTGGTAGTTTCGATTTTACATGCTGACACCTCATTGTTGGCAGTTTTAGTCAATTGATACACTGCGCCTTGGGCTACAGCGGAGGCCAAGGTCAGCACTGTGTTAATCATTAATTGCTACTGGAACCCGCAAGCGGCAACAAACGCTTCCTTTATGAACATGGCAACACATATCTTGGATAACTCAATCATAGAAAACAGAGTAGACCACATCATAACTTGTGGGGACTTTAACGCTAAGTGTTTAAAAACTCAAGGCAACTTTAAGGCTTGTAATGGGGCAGGCCCCAAGAAACAAGAGGCAATCTGTGGATGCAATTGATGCGCTCAAGAGACATGTTGATTCTGGAACGGACAAATCCCAAGTTTAAGATCATAACGCGTACTTGGGTAAGAGGGGATCAATCTGCAAATCTAGACTATATGTTCGCCTCGAGGGATCTTTACCAGATCATAACAAGATTTGAGATCAACAAAACCATAAATAGCGACCACAACCTTTTAATGGCAGAGTGGCAGGCGGGGTCTCAACCCACTCCTCGGAATATGGAGGCTGAAGTGGCAGAAAATAACAGTGGTAATCGTCTAAAAATTAAACTGGAGACATTTGTCAATTAACACCATTGTCTACATAGGGTGGACTGACGGTGTGGGTCACGAGTTTACAAACCCAGAGGTAGATTATAGACCTTTACTAGATTGCTGTGTCATAAAAAGGAGGGGTGGAGTAAAGTCTGACTTTGCAAAATGCCACGTGTATGACCAGGTTTTAGTGAACAAGAGAAAGGAGGTATGCATAATTAAAAGAGCAGCTGCAAAATCAGGATGTGAGGCGCTAAAAGAAAAAGCTCAAATTGCGATCAAAGCTTATAAACTTTGGATACGAAACAGGGAGAAGAACTCTATTGCAAAACGATTCGGAGAGCATGCTCGGGGCCCTTGTGAATCGAAACTCTAAAGATTTTTGAGCCTTAATCAAACCTTCCATAATTACAACATGTGATTTTACAACAAAATTACGTTGGTGAAGAGAGATGGAAGAATTACTTCATCATACCTTTTGAAGAGGACAACACCAATGCATATATAAACCCTGTCAATCCAAGAAGAGGTGGAGTCCAGGACCAGACATTGATGACATATTAGAAAAAATAAAGAAATTGAATGAATCGAGAGAACCTGGTCCGGACGGACTATTTAATCAGATGCTCAAATCAAGCCCCGAGGAGTGGGCCTTTTTCATCCATATGGTATTCAGAAAAGTGTCGCAACAGCGTCAAATTCCAAAATCTTGGAAGTCTGCGACGATTGTTCCCTTTTTTGAAAATTGGATCTAAGAAGATCCGAGGAACTATAGACCCATTTCGCTTTTGGACGTTATAGGGAAAATCTTTGCCACTTTTCTGATGGACAAATTGCAACAATGGACGGCCGATAACAACTAGCTGGATCCCCTCCAGGAGGGTTTTGTGAGAAACGTTGGAACACAAGCAAACATTTTATTGTTGAGCACGCTGAAGGCAAATGCCAGCCAACATGAAAAAAGGCTTTTCATTGCCTTCGTGGACCTGGTACAGGCCATTGACCGGGTCAATAGGAAGCTCCTGTGGCAAAAACTAGTGGCCAAAGATTGTCCGTCTAATATCATGGACCCTCTGGTTGACCTCCACGTTGAGACCACCATCAGAGTACAACTAACAAGGAAGAGTCTCTTATCAGAAATTCCAACTTATCGTGGAGTTAAACAGGGGTGCCCGTTGGCACCAACAATTTAAAACTTCTATATATCGCACATTTCAGATTTTGAACCGTCACTCAGAATTTTTCCTCCTTCAATTGGCAAAGTTAAGGTGCTCAGATTATTATATGCCAACAACATAATACTTTTGGACCAAACAGAAATAGGTCTCCAAACACAACTGGACAGATTTCAAAGGGACGTCAACTAAAATCATCTTGAAATCCATCAGGACAAGACAAAAGGTTATGGCCTTACATGGCTGTAAACAAAGAAAAAACTTCACATGGAAGGTCGGATCGGCAAAAATAGACTCAGTAGACACATTTAAATATCTGCGTGTAACTTTTAACAACAGTGCCTCCGAGAAACCTGTGCAAGATACATTACTGGCAAAAGCAAAAATGGTGTTAACACAGGCCAGGATAATGGACAAAAAGTTTGGAAAATGTTCAATGTCGGCGCTCGTAAACTTCTATAGAGGAAAAGTAGTCTCAGCCCTGATTTATGGAATGGAAGCTATACCAAACTTGCCTCTGACAACATGGGCCAAAGTAGAAGGACTATTTTGGTGGAGAACACTAAACTTATCAAAATCAATGCCAATAACTCACATTCGAAGAGAAATGAGTCTCTCGTCTTTGGCTCTTTTGTCAGAATGGAACCGCTTTGCTCTGTTTAGAAAGATTCTGCTGCCTGAGGTCCATCCTATCTTCAAAATCCTGTCTGAGGAAGCTAAAGTAGATCAAGACACCATGTTGTCAAAGTGGATAAAGGACAGGAGAATAATCTTGAAAGATATAAGCTGTCCAGAAGAAGACCTGATCCAAAATCCAACAAGAGCAAAGAGGAAGCTCTTGGAAAAGGACTGGATTGGCACATCAGAGGCAGCAGCAGCTAGCAGACTTGCAAGAGACCTGCCCACAGGTGGAACAAAATGTAATCTCCTACGCAGCTATTTACAAAAATTCCCAGACAGATCATACAGGGAGACAATCATGAGAATAAGGCAATTTGTGAGAAATCTGAAACAAACATTTGCTGATTCTGTGAAAATGGTAACTTACCGGAGACTTTAAAACTCTTACTAATTACATGTGAGGGCTTAAGTGAAATAAGAAGAAAGTACCTATGGCCCCTAATGGAAAACTACATGACATTGGACGAAGACGACATCTGCAGAGTCCTGATGGATGGTAAAATAACCACATGGGTCATAGTGGCGGTCTCCATGATTCAAGATATCTTCTTACTATTGGAAAAGCCTGCAGCCAACGAGCCAATTGAATCTAATGTCAACATATAAAACTTTGCCTAGACAACCGGGATACAGGTTGAACAGAATAAGAAACAAAGCTGACAATGCCATACATCAATTAAGGACTTAAATTCCCGTTTTTCCTTTTTTGTAAACATTGTTAAATCAATTGAATTCAAATAAACAAAAACACAAAAATAATAATAATCACCACATGCTTATCTCACACTTCTCCTGTCTCTGACCTTCCAATATCCTGAATTAAGTGGATATGTGTGGCCGGATCATCATCCAATGTCATTGCTTTAGCTAGAACAGAATTTATATCAGATGTATTGGGATACATAATTTGCAGTGCCACCCATACCTGCACCTTGTAATTATTAAAAGCTGCTCCATCGTGGGTATTTTTATCCAACTGAACTCCAGGGTACCCCGTTCCCCCATGAGAGCCATGAATAAGCTTTTCATATCCCCTATGTCCAACAGGACACCGGCAGTGTGTTTCTCTAATGCATAAATCCACTTCTTCTCCCCTTCAGTGAGCGAAGTGAGGTCTTCATCAAATTATTCTGAGTGGAATGGAAGAGGGAATAGTAATGTGGTGGAAGGAATAGTAGTGTGAAGCAGTTATTAGTAGTGTAGTGGAGATAGGAGGAACTTTAAAGGGTGGAGACAAGGCCTAAAAGGAATGAAAGACTTCAGAGGGACAGAAAATTAGAGGAAAGAGTGAGGAAAAGTGAGAAAAGAAAAAGAAGAGCAGGATAGGGAGAGGTGAGAGTGAGCATAATAGTAGGGGGACTGAATTCAACAGGGTTTCTTTAATGAGAGAGCGAGAAAGAATATCAATAAAAACCCATGAACTAGTTTTGAGATTTGGAGTGAACCCAAGTCTCTCAGTGAGTAGCCCAGCTTCAGCGTTCAGAGGCCTATGCTTCAACCCCCAGAAGCAGCCCAGGCTCAGGGGCTTATAGGCTTGTTCCTCAGCCTCAATGTCCTTTCTAATCTGACTCCATACACAATCTGGCTTCAAGGCAGAAGTACCTTATGCACTTAACGTCTTCCTCCAAACCAAATTGGTTGTCTTGTTACACTACCTGGCAGGTTACACAGGCATTGTTTTTCTTGTCCTTCCTCTTTCCAGGAAATGTGGCATTCTAGTGACTTTCAGGGATGGAGTTGAAAGTCAATAAATAGTGGGTTTGCCATTTTGCATTTCATATTCCTTCTGGTAGGATCTTCCCAAGGGTTGCTCTGTCTTTTAAACAACCTTTACATTCTAATGTGTTCAACCTTCTGCAAGTCTCCTCCCTTGGCTTGGACCTGTTGATATTTCCAGTTCCGATCTGGTGATGATGTGTTGATTATGGCTATTATCACTCCTTCTTTCACAGAAGACTTTGTACCAAGGAATGCAAGTTCCTTGGTCCCAACAGCCAGCTCAAATCTTACTATAAAGTGCATGTAAAGCGATTTCCATGCTGCCTGTGTGCCCCTATTGGAACTCCTCTCAGCCTAGGGTAAGAAGCCTGCAAGGGTTTACTCCAGAACTAGTCCTTCCCCAAAGGTTGGGTTTGGATGCTCAGAGGGCCCCGTTCCTACCCCTTCCCTTTGTGCCTTCTTGAATTACAGACATGCCACTTTCTATCCCCCAGGCCTGCACAGCACAATTCTACCCAATATCTTTCTCCTTGCCTCCTAGATTCAACAAATGCATCAACCATAACAGCCACAACCAAACTACTGTGTGCAAGTGATGGCAAACAATGTAGCCCCAGAAGAACCAGGAAATCAAGCTGCTATAGTGCTGGTGTGGTGCTGGCAATCATGTCAGACTTATTAAAGTAACTTTCATCACAATAATATCACTGGGAAGATATTCTGTTCCTTTCTTATCTCTGTGGTTCCCACTGGATAAGGAGAATACTGTCCTCTTGTTTTCCTTCTTCTTGCTTCCAGTTGGTTAATATGCCATTTCCAGTGAAGATGGCCCTCTTAGATGTATCCCTCCTAGAAGATAGAAACTGCAAGTCAGGCTGGTGTTCATTTGCATCCCTTTTTACAGTGGGATGGTTGACTTTACAACAATCCCTGTGTGGCTGCCCCAGGAGCTTGAAGTTGAGCTAAGGCGTGAAGACCCCACCTTCCTGCTTGTTGGTGTGGACTGCCATTTTATCCCGTCCTGCGTAGAAGGAGTCATATGAACCGTTGACTCTGCCCTCTTCCCCATCTCAAATCGTGGCAAGCCATCGTTCAGCATATTGACCGCCATGCTTTCCTTCGCCCTTCTTCTGTCCCCTGGTTACTTTTAAGAATCCTGCAGCGTCATCACCAAACACCAGTCTAAAGTCTCCTCTCATGTGACCTGGGAAAGACAGCTGCTACCTGATCCTAACCCTGGGGGTGGTATCAGGGGGAAGGATCACATGATAGGAGATGGCTATCAAGGGGAAGTGATGACTCCACTAGTAAAGACGCAGTATTCATCTTCTTCTGAGGATGAAGATGAAATAATTCCCAGATATTTAATGGCATGTTATCAATGTAACAATTCTTCTAATATGAATGTTCAAAGAGCCCATTAAAAAAAGTCAGCTAAACAAAACGAAGTTGGTGCCTCAAAGGTCCAGGAATTAAAGATTAAAACCTTGAATTGTCATAAATCTGCCTTAATTAGAAATGTTCACTCTAATGTGGAATTACAAACCCTTTCCACAATCTCCCCCACTCTACTAACTCTTCCCCACTCTACTAACTCTTCCCCACTCTACTAACTCTTCCCCACTCTACTAACTCTCCCCCACTCTACTAACTCTTCCCCACTCTACTAACTCTTAGTTCATAGAACAGTCTGACTTATATAAAAAAAGGAATACAAAACAACATAATGTTACACATTCTTGTATGAACTTCATTTCCCATAATGCTAAAAGTACTGGGATGAGGAATGATGAATATTCAAAGGTGAGATCTAGCTGCTCTCATTCAAAGCACCCGAGCAGATTATTTAAATCCCGAGATGAGGCCCAGCTGGGGAAGAAAGGAAATGAAGGAAATGAAAGTGAAGCAGAGGAAGAAAGCCAAGGAGCAGTGAATGGCCATGCGGGAGGCGTAGCAGTAGAAGCTGAAAACATCCAACGTGCAGGAGCAGCCACAGTGAGAAGCAAACCAACAGGATTCACCCCAAAAGGTGAAAGCAGGCCGAACTGCAGAGTATATTCAGCAGAAAGCAACGTATTAAGAAAAAGCCCTGCTGAGAAGGAGACGTGTTACCAGAACAGCATGTGGCAGACCGACAAAGTCGCGGAAGATCAACAGAGTTGTCAACGCTCCTGAAGACAAATGAGCAACTTACCTGAGGCCCACGGAAGAGAAAGCAGAGCGGACGCTGAAGCACCTCTGTGAAGCCTAACAGCAGAGAGAGACACCACAGGGAGCCAGTGAGTTGGCAGAGAGTGAATGCCTACCCCGGAGCACTCCGTACTCAAAAAGCTGTTTCAAAGCAATCATTTTGAATACCAAACAATTGAAAAATCAAAGCAAAATGTATTTACTGAACCCAGAGAAGTTAAAGGAAATGAGGCTAAGTATCAAAGAAGACGGTTCCCTTATAAGGGACAATAAGAGGGCAGAGTTTATAACCAGTGCTACCCACAGCCAAGAGGCTGTCAAAAGACTTGGTAGAACTATCAGTAGGGAAAGCCTCTAACCAATACTACTCACAGCCAAGAGGGTACTGGCATACCATATCAAAACAATCACTGAGAAAAGTTCATAACCAGCATTACCATTAGCCAAGAGGTTGAGAGAAATCCTTAACAAAGAAACCCAATCATAAATCCCCTTTTCAGAGATATACTTTGGGAAAAGCTTGTATCTCACATTGCCAACATCCAAGAGATTGTGCAACTATATCAAAAGATTGGTGTGGAGAACCTTGGAATCAATATTGACATCATGTTTGGAGTTAGTTGTAGGAGTTTTCTTCCTGGCAGGGGAGTACACCAGGAAAGGGTTTATAGTAGTTAGTCCTGGCAGGCAAGTGAACCAGGAAAGAAGATGATGGTTAGATATCTTTATGACAGAAAGATGTGGAAAGAACCTTGGTTGAATTGAGAGAATTCATGTACTGTGTCATTTGTTTGAAGAGCAGTGGCATTATTGAGGCAAGTAGCTTTTTGCTATCCTAACAAAAGTGTTTCATTTCAAGAAGAAGTGTTGAGGAAGATTGAAATGCCATCTTGATAAGAAGTGGTTTCTTTGAAGAATGCGTTAAATGATAACAGAAGGATTGCCTTTGGTTTTGAACTTGTGTTTTGGGGAGAAAATCAATCATCATTTCAAGAGGGATATTGTGAAAGACATGCGAGTTATCAACCAGCTGTGGTGAAAAGGACATTTGTGATATCATTTGAGGTGAAATCCTCAGAGAAAGACACTGGTTGAAAATGGCTTTTCTATTTCCATGAACAGAACTTTGTTGAATCGGAACTGTAAGCTAAGTATTCCTGAATTGATCCAGGGGAAAGGAATACAACCCTGGTTGCAAGGGGTAGCTCTCTGGAACCAAATGTCAGACATAATTTCCTTCTTTGATTTTATTGTATGAATTTGTGTGAGGGACAGAGATATTTCGGACACTAGGTCATTCTTCTTTAGTATTAGCTTGCTAGGTAGGCACCTTTCTGTTAGGTTAGGGAAAGTGAGGCATTTATCAAAACCCCTTTTTATTTTAAATAAATGGCAAATCTTGAGAAAACGTTACCTTTGTGTCCGTCTCGCATTTGTGACCCCTCACATTACTTTGCGATTTCTGGTCTCACACCAAACCCTTTCCACCTGGGTGCTGGGCGCCAATTTAGACAACCCATCAATGTCTGTAGCACAGATCCCACTGGCTCTGGTAAGAAGAGTTGGCCCCATAACAGGTAACCGCATATTGGTCAGTATGGTCACAGCAGCATTATTGGTGAAGGGTTTTTCCATCATCTTTAGCTCGCAGAAGTTCTTCCTCCATTTCAAGGACATCCGGCTTCAGGTTTTGGTTCCACTGTATCCTCCCACATTGCTTGGTCTTCGTGGTTTGGTTGCCACCTGCACAAGGAGTGCTGTAATATTGAGGCATCTGTAACACCTGACTCCGGTTGCTCCCATCAGAATGGTATGGATTTCTTCACCAGTTCACTGATAGCTGATTGGGCTTAGGAGGGATCCAATATTATTTGGGTCCTGGTTCCATCTAGGTTGCTGTCCCAACTTTCATTCTAGCAGTGCATTCTCTGGCACTCCTCAAGGGATAATTTTTCTCCTTTTGAAATCGAGTTCTGCAGAATATGCCAATTGTCATTCATACCAGTGCCTTAGATCCTGAAATAAGTTTGTGACAAGTCTCTTCACAACAATGAAATACGTGTCTGACAGTCAAAATTATACACCATCTCCTAAACACATTGTTATTCTTAAAAAACCTTTACTTCTCCAATAAAGTATAATTTTTCTTACATGTTAATTTTCTTTGTGGTCTGAACACATTTTCTTTTCAAACCAGCTATTTATCTATTAGGAAACAGCAACATCATTAAACAGAAGGTGTGCCTCATGCTGAATATCTGCTTGTTCCATGCAAAGTTTTGATAAAGGGTCAATTTGTTAATTGGAAAATATATTAAATATTATATAAATTGCCTATCCATTATTTTTTCCATTGCAAGAAGTACTTTCCTAAAGTCAAAATACATCACTACCACCACACCCTCTGATATCACAGCATAGAAAACGCAGAGCAGTGATTATTATGCGTGACCCATCGAATGGTCCAAAGAACACGACAATACCAGAGATGGTTTAAAGGCATACTCTAGTAAAAAATTTTATTTCAAAAATAGATAGCCCACATTAAAAAAAAAATACTAGCATCCTCCGTTTTAAAACTTCCTATGTAAAATTTTGAGATATTTAAGCTCAAAAGCAAGCACAAGGGCGCCGCCATTTTGTGAAATGGAGGCCCTCCTGTGCTGGCTTTTGCGGCACTAATGAAGGAAAAGCCAGCCAGCTGTAGTAAATAAAGTCTACCGCTGGGTGGCTTTCCCTTCATTAGTGCCGGGACTCGGAGGACGCGGACCGGAGACCAGAGCAGGAAAGCTGCAGCTGAATCTCGGTAAGTGCTATTTATTTATTTTTACAAAAAATAAGCACTAGCTGCGTTTTTTTTTCTAAGTTTTCCGGGCTGGAGGAGCCCGGAAAACTTAGAAATAAAACTGCAGCTTTAAAAACGTTGTATTTATGTTTGCGGTCGCTTTTTAAGCGACCGCAAACATAAATACAACGTTATTGTGTTGGAAAACGCTGCGGTTTTAAAACCACAGCGTTTTCCAACACAACCGTGTTGTGTCTGCCTGAATCTGCTTTACCATTTGGGGCTCTCGGGCTCCCCACGGGGAGCTCGAGAGCCCCAAATGGAAAAGAAGATTCAGGCAGACAACGTAGCATTTCCCATTTGGGGCTCTCGGGCTCCCCACGGGGAGCCCGAGAGCCCCAAATGGGAAACCAGATTCAGGCAGACACAACGCGGCGTTGCGGAAAACAACCGCGTTGTGTCTGCCTGAATCTGCTTTTCCATTTGGGGCTCTCGGGCTCCCCACGGGGAGCCCGAGAGCCCCAAATGGAAAAGAAGATTCAGGCAGACAACGTAGCATTTCCCATTTGGGGCTCTCGGGCTCCCCACGGCGAGCCCGAGAGCCCCAAATGGGAAATCAGCTGCAGGTAGAAACACTACGCGGCATGTAAACACAACCGCGTGTGTTTCTGCCTGCTGTGGCTTTCAGTTTGGGTCTCCGGTGCTCCCACCGGAGACCCAAAGTGATAGCCACAGCAGGCAGAAACACACGCGGTTGTGTTGGAAAACGCTGTGGTTTTTCTTTCCAAGTTTCTCAGGCTCCTCTGAGCCGGAGGAGCCTGAGAAACTTGGAAAGAAAAACCGCAGCGTTTTCCAACACAATAACTTTGTATTTATGTTTGCGGTCGCTTCAAAAGCGACCGCAAACATAAATACAACGTTTTTAAAGCTGCGGTTTTATTTCTAGGTTTTCCGGGCTCCGCCAGCCCGGAAAACTTAGAAAAAAAACCGCAGCTAGTGCTTATTTTTTGTAAAAAAAATAAATAGCACTTACCGAGATTCAGCTGCAGCTTTCCTGCTCTGGTCTCCGGTCCGCGTCCTCCGAGTCCCGGCACTAATGAAGGGAAAGCCACCCAGCGGTAGACTTTGTTTACTACAGCTGGCTGGCTTTTCCTTCATTAGTGCCGCAAAAGCAAAAGCCAGCACAGGAGGGCCTCCATTTCACAAAATGGCGGCGCCCCTGTGCTTGCTTTTTCGAATTTTGAGCTTGAATAGCTCAAAATTTTACATAGGAAGTTTTAAAACGGAGGATGCTAGTATTTTTTTTTTAATGTGGCCTATCTATTTTTGAAATAAAATTTTTTACTAGAGTATGCCTTTAAGGGTTTCTATTAAAACTTTTGGCTGGGTCCCAAGGCCCGTCCCTCACTCTTCATCTAGAAGATTCAGTTTCAATGCTAACCCGGGCATCCTTAATACCCAAGTTAGTATCTAGAGCTTATTGATCTTAGTATCTACGTTCTGAATTTACTATAAATGAGGGTCTAAAGGCAATCATCTTATCTGGCTAGTCTCACTCGGGAACTTCCTAGACTAGACCTACTCTATCTTTTCTGTTAGTTCTATAAGAGGTAGGGGTGTGCCTTTCAGACACTCCACTCCCATTCTGTCTTCTTCCTCTGATGCCCAGATATTCCTCTCCCTATTTAGTACTGCAATTCTACCCTCCTCCTGCTACTCTCATCCTTCCACCCCACCTTCTCTCCTAACACTTCTGACCCTCTGATGTTTCTCTCACTCTCTCTGTCCTCTGTACCCCAGTTTATGTTAGAGGGTTGTGTTGCAGCAAAGATTGAAGTAACCAGGTAAAAGTAAGTCATTCTGTTTGGAAGCTGCCCTGAGGGACGTCTGTGATTGTTTGTAGAAAACTCAATTTTAGCTATTAGAATGTGGAACATACGTCAGCTGGTGCACAGTGTCTCTGGTGGCTGCATAAGCTTTCTGTCCTCTGGTAAAGCTTCCCATGGGCACTAATACTGGGATGGCTGGCGCTGTTGGCTGAATGGCTCTGGAGGGCTGCTCTCTTATGGGTGGTTTATACAGAAAGAAACTGGGCAGCCATATTGTTAGAAAGTATGAGTGATCCACAGCAGTGCTGGTAACATTCAGGCAGGCACTTGGGGAGTGTGATGAATTTGGCAATGCCATCACTGCTTCCGGGAAGCCTCCCCTCACGTGGCCAGGGTGAGGCAGACATGTCCTCATCCAAACCCTGGGTTGGCTATTTGAGGGAGGGTCACAGAGGTGCATGGAGTGACTCTCATGGAGGTAAGGGTGACTAGCCAGAGGAACTTGATATTTCCCTTATCAATCCCAGCTTAATAACAAAGACCCAACTCCCCAATTATCCATGGTTTATGGTAATGTGAAAAGGAAACACCCCTAGATTACCTTTAGAAAAGATCTAAAATATCCATTTGGTCAAATCCTCAACTATGACCTAAACACAAAGAGCTCCAACACAACACTTTTTGCTTCTGAGGTACCTTTATTTAAAATGACTAAGAAGAACTGTTTAAATACCATGTGTCCAATGGCACCCATGGACTTCAACTCCCAGAACCCCTCAAGTACTGAGACAGAAGGATGAAGGAGTTTGTACCGAGTATCAAGAGCTCGAAGCACAACATGCAGTCTAGTTGTTTTTCCAAATTACCCATGTGTAGGACATTTAAAGATGGCAAGTATACTACTGGAGAGAGCAGTGAAGGAGAAGACGTTGGCTCATATGCTGAGGCTTGGCAGCACGAGAAACATGTACTGGTGTGGCAGAGCGGAGAAAACTGCACAGATCGAAGGAGAAACGCAGTGCGTGAGCAGGAATGGATGTGGAGATGCTGGGAGCCATGATAGAGTTCCTGGGTGTTCAGCAGCTCAACGAGGCTGTGTTCTCCAGAGCGGGACCTGAAGGGAAACAGGTGTTTGACCACAGAGCCATGAAGGAAGCTAAAAGGATGTCTGTGAACTCCACAATGGGAAGCGAGTGAAAGAGCTTCACCAGTTAGGCATGAAACAGACCGTGACGCTGGAGAGAACCAGTGTGTCTACCCTGAGCCATTGGGGACCCCAGGGCCTTCCGACAACCGTGCCAATGACAATTTGAATGCGATACTATTGCTCAGACTACAAGAAGTGTGTTTGAATGCAGAAAAGACAAAGTACAGAATCAAACTCCAATAAGCAGTTTGTTTGAATGCAGAAAAGGCAAAGCACATATTCAAGCCCCAATGCATTTATTTATTTGTAAAGCATGCGAAGCCCAAAGGCAACTAGGTGCAAAGATTTGCTTAAGAATATGGTTACAGATTTACAAGGTTACAATTTTACACATTTACATATTTACATATTTATACATTACATTACCTTATTACATCATATTTTTACATGGAAGGCATTAGGCAATTGATCTAGGCGATTGGGTGACTATTGAGGGTGATCGGTTCCGAAGAGAAGAGTTTTTAGATTTTTTCTAAATGACCAGAAGGATGTGTCATTTCTAAGTTGAGAGGGGAGGGCATTCCACAGTTTGGGGGCTATCGCTGGGAAGCTTGAGCCTCCTGCTTTCTGTCTTCTATACCTAGGTGTGATGAGCAGATTAGTATAGACTGTGCGTGTCAGTCTGTTGGAGTGAGCTTTACTAATAAGGTTACTAAGGTATTTTGGCGCCTTATTTGCAATACATTTCTGGGTTATCATCAGGATTTTGAATGTTATCCTGTTGTGGACAGGGAGCCAGGGGATGTTCCTTCTGATGGTTGAGATTTGTTGGTGACTTGGAATATTTAAGGCTGCTCTAATAGCATTGTTCTGTGCTATTTGTAATGTTTTGATATTTCTGGTCCTTGTTCCTACAAAGAGTGAGTTACAGTAATCGATCCTGGAGAGTATCAAGGCTCTGGCTAGGGTGATAGTGTTTTCTGTAGAGAGGAAAGTTCTGCTGGACCGTCTCAATTGGGCCATATAAGCTGCTGCAGAGACGACAGTGCTGACCTGTCTATTTAAAATGAGTGAAGAGTCGATGTAGACCCCCTAGGTTTTTATTTTGTTGGCGACCGGGATGGTGTTGTCATCAATGTTGAATGATTTTGTACAAATGGGGGAGGTTGTTTAGTTTGGTTTTATTTCCGATGATAGACTCGGTCTTGTCATCATTGAGGCACAATTCCTTGAGAGCCATCCAGGCCTGGATTGCAAGGTAAATTGTATTAACATTTTTGGAGTCTGTGTCGTAACATCCAGTGATCGGTATGAGAATTTGAGTATCATCCGCATAATTTATATACGTGATGTCCATTTTGTCAAGTTTGTCAAATAGGAGCTTAGTAAAAGCATTGTATAATGTGGGTTATAGACAAGAACCTTGGGGTACGCCACCAGTCACAGGGACAGGGGTGCAGCTGACATGTCAGAGAAGACCCTCATGGTCTGATTAGTTAGAAATGATTTGATCCATAATATGGATTCAGGAGAGAAGTTGGCAGCAATTTCGAGGTGTTGACACAAGATGTCGTGATTGACTAAATCAAAAGCTGCAGAGATCTAACAAAAGAAGGATGCACAGTTTGCCTTTGTCTTTATATTGGTCCATTTGTGTTTTCAAATCTAGTAGGGCTGTTTCCGTACCATGACCTGGACTGAATCCTGATTGTCTTAGGTACAGGAGAAGATTGTCTTCTAGATATTTTTGGATCTGCAGATAATCTGCACGATCAAGTATTTTTTTGTAAAAAAGGTACTGTGGTAATGGGGCAGAAATTAGTAGGGATATTAGGGTCTAGCGTAGGTTTTTCAAGCAAAGGTAAAAAGCTGTTTTTAGATCTTTCGGAACTCAGTTGGTGGCAAAGGAGCTATTCATGAGGCTAATAACAAAAGATGCAAATTCGACCGCACATTCTTTTACCAGGGTTGCAGGGCAGATGTCACCTTTGCATCTAGAGGGTTTTAGACATTTGATAATGTTGATGGTGTCTAAGATAGAGAGTGGCGTGAATGTGTATTTATTAACCTTAGGTGGATCCATTGAGGAGGGTGGTGTAGGAGGGGTTGGGTTAAGGCTAAGTTTAGATTTCTTTAATTCCATTTTTCATTGTAGTAGTGAGATTGTGTCTGCTAATGCATTTTTGATATTAGAACACCAAAGTTCATCTTTGATAGCATGGTCAGGGGTAGGTGCTGGAGATTCCAATCCACGGAGAATAGTAAATAGTTCTCTGGAATTGGATTGCGCTTTTGGGATTCTCTGGTTGTATACTTCACTTTTAGCTTTAATGATCTCTCTTTTGTAATTGTTGGCTAGTGTCTGGAACAGACTTTTGTTTGCCAATGTTGAGGATTTTAGCCATTTATTTTCGGCCAATCTTTTTGAAGCACGCATAGTTCTAAGTTCAGGGGTGAAGCATGAGCCATGAGTTGATATGAGTCAAGGGTTTTCCTTTTTTCCTTTTTAATGGAGCAACTTTTTCGATAGCTTCAGACATGATTACTTTATATTAACTGACCAAGAAAGTCTGTTACAGAACTTGTTGCCTAAACAGGAACCTTGTGAATCAAGGAGAAACACAAAGGAATAAAATAGACAATCAACATCCTACTTAAGAATGCAGGGAAAGGGGAACACCCTCTGGATCCAAGGTCTTTCAGCTTGGGGAAAGAATTTGTTCGAGCGATTCTTCACAACTGAAAATAAGAACACTCTTTTGCCAATATCAGGTTGAAGACATTTCCTTGCACCATTTATGGTTGTGTTTATAGTGTGAGGGTCAGGATAGGATGTTTTGGACACAAGGACGTGTTTTCAGTTATTGACATCTTGACACAGACAGATACCTAGTTTTGGTTTTTAGGTAGGGAAACTCCTCTTTAGAATAGGGCAGAGAGGCATTTTCCCAACCAATTTTTCATTTAATAAAAGTATTTAGCCAGAAAATGACAACCTTGTGCATGACTCTCATAGTTGACTCATCACAGGAGGGACTGGTTCCCTCCCAGGTGCTACCTTACCCCTCTGGTGTAGGAATGGTTCTGGCTTCCACTATGGTAGGCCTCCCATCCCAGAGTGAGCAGGAACACCATCTCCTCTTGACAATGCCAGAACACTTTCTAGCATGTCAGATATACAACTGCATTGGTTTCATGCATTAATGTGCTGTTACCCAAATCAAAAAAGAAATGAGGTGGCATTTTATCCGGCTGGACTGTCACTACCAGGTGGTAAGAGTGACGTGACATGGTAAGGGTCATTACCCTGTCAGGGGGGAACCAGGACCCCTCGTGCCCTGGGGTAGGCAGCAGGGCTCAAGTCGAGAGTACACACATGTGGATGGCGTCCTCCAACTTTTTTAGGAGTCCTCCCACTTTTTTTCATACGCTAATTTCTGGTGACACCACATTCAATTGGTATGTTAATGAGTCCCCCACTTGTTTTTTTTTTTAGGACTTGGCCCCTGCTAGGTAGTCTACCAGGGTGTATACCAGAGTCTGCCTTACCCAGGATGTGATGTGAGGGAGCTGGGGTGCGTAGTCGCTGCCCCCAGTTCGAGTGTTCATTGTATATGACTGCTGCTACCACTGTCACTTCCATAATACCTGGCAACGTGAGGGTGGCCGTATTATGATAGGACCTGGGGCCCTCAAGTCCTAATCATAGGAGAATGCCACGGCTATGTTGTGAGATCGTTGAGGCACCAATGGTGCTGAATTCCCTACAAATGAACCACAATGAAGACAACATATTGTAGTGAATCATAAATACAATTTTAATGGATGGTACCTGTCAGTCACGACAAAATACTAAGGCAAAGCAATGGATATATCGGCTTCAAATGCATATCACAGCATTTAATGAACAATTAGAATGGAATACTCTGTTATGGTAGCCTTTGAGAGAGAGAGAGTGTAAAAAAATATTAACTCCTCTCGCGCTAACATACTGTACAGAACCAAGCAATATTTCCCAATACAACCCCCTTTTATCTTGTTTATGTACTTCACTCTTGACCTGAGCATTCTTTTTTAAAGCATAGGTTTCATTAAGTATTTCAAATAAATAACCTGTTGCTTATTCTTAGACAAAATGGTGGATCTTTCCACGTTCCAAGATGCATGATGACATCATCACAATTGTTCTATTTAAGGTTTTGTATATGGTGGCCCTGTGTTCAATGACACGTGCGATAGTGGTGTTGAAGCGATCGATTCAGGAGGAAGTCTTGAACTTTTCCAAGCATCTTCTCATTTAATATGATCCAGTGCCTGACCATTATATCAGCTTGCAAATGGCGTATGATCTACACTAATAAATACTAACTCTGTGACCGTATGCTGCAAAAGAGGTATCAGTTGTTCTACACTGAAACGTTGTATAGTTTTGATGACTCCAGAAATCGCACCACATAACACAACCTCTTTTCAACCTTTCATATTTCAGATGGAATATAAAAATTAAAAAAACAATCCCAAGTACGTTCTACTTTTGGTCCTCACCTCACGTTGCTGCAAAAAATGTATAATTCTCCATGCATTTCCTTCTTGCAAATAATTTCTCTTAAAAGCAATGTATTAATAATATGGACCAAGATTAATTTAACATTGCTAGTTACCAAGCCAATAAACTAAAACAGGAGGTAAATGTAAGTCAACACCTCACCTCTAAGATCATATAATTGTTATTCACTGCAACAAAATGTTATCATTATTAAGACCCTATATTTGGGTCAAGACATGTACATTTCATGTCACTACTTATGGACACACCAGATACTTAATAATTAAGATTTCTGATATATTGTTCATATCTCTTTGTATAGAGTGACAAATTGCAGCCTTAACAGTGAAGCTGTATGGATTCAACTCCCCATTACACAATTGAATTATTTGTTTATGCACCTGTCCTGATGAAGGAGATACACCGGCTACTATTGCATAAACGTATTGAGCTAACTAAAAGCTTACACAGACTATCTGGGACCAATTAGTCTCAACTCTCTGACCACCAGGGACTAACTCACCTTTGAGTTGTTAAAGGGATGTACAAAATAATGGACACCAATAACATGGCTCTAAATATACTCAATGCTTTGACGCCGGATGAATCCAAAGAACACACCTTGTCAGTTAATTGTTCAATTGGGGGGCTACTACTTCTTTCAAATATTTGTCCTTTGATTTTTTTTGCAGATTTTGTGTCAATTTTTGATTCGTATTTTATTTTATTTGCAGTTGGTTGTTTATATTGGGTAAATTATGATGTGCATATTTTGTTACAACACAGCCACTTTTTTATATTGTTTATTGATATATATGACTAATCGTCGACTGTTTGGTCTATGTTGTTGCTTTGTTTCCCCATCTCAATTAATTACATTATTTATGAGATGGGTTCATTTGATACATTTTTCTCACAACATACACTGCTTTTCTCTGATGCCGATTAGTATGGCACTCATACCTTTATACATTCCCCTCCAGCACTATCTAAAATGTCGTCAGGCCTAGTATGACAGTCGCTTGTTTTGTTCCTCCGCTCCCTTTCTGCACCCCTCTCCATCACCTTTTGTTTTTCTCCGGCTCTACCAGAAATGTCGTCTGGCCTAGTACGGTAGTCGCCTGTCTGTTTCCATTTCCTTCCCACTCTCCCCCTCCCTTCCTTATCTCTGTCTTAGCTCTTGCACTATCTGAAATGTCGTCAGGCCGAGTACGATAGTTAATTTCACATCCTTACTGTTCATGGCCTCTAAAAATGTGGTTGTATTTTCCCTTGTTCCCTCCCTTGCCTTGAAGCGCTTTGAAACACATTGTGTATAGGCGCTATATAAATAAACGATCATATCATATCATATCATTCACTGCTGTTCTCTGATGCCAATTGGCACGACACCCAAAATGTATTAATAGACTTTAACTGTATTAATACATTATATGAAAGGGACACTTCTATTTGTATGACTTCCACAATACCGGTCAGCCTCCCTTCTCTCTTTTGTCTTCCCAGAATGTGCCTGGGCGCAACCAAGAAAACCCAGACTGGGACCAAAGGAATGGAATCTAGACCAGGCATGGAATGAACTTGGATTTTTCCTTCCAAAAAAGAATGAGACACCCAACAACACACCCACCAGTCCCAGAAGGATGCCAGTGGCATGTTGGAGCAAACATATGTAAATGAACTGAGAGTGAGAAGGGACTGCAAGGGGACATGGCAGACCTAGAAATCCTCTCAAAGCCCAGGGGAAAGCAAAACTCAGCAGCAAAGGAAGAAGGGCACCAGAAAATGAGCAGACTGAGCACATGGTGGCCATCGCACACATGGAGAATGAGTGAGGCCAACTGTCTTCTTAAAGCCTTCCAGAGGGATCGCTTAGTCAGAGATTTTTATTTTTTTTTTATTTTTTTTTTTATTTTTTTTTTTATTAAAAGTTGTTTTTAAAGTTTGATTAACAAACGTTTACAACATCATCATGTTCCATTATTAAAATCAGAAAATTAACTCACGTTCGTGCTATGTTAAATTAAAATCATCATTATGCATCGTCATACGTATTTGTGAATTAAATCCAATTAACTAGAACAAATTCATACTTTGGTCACGCGTTTGGCTTACTCATGTGTAGGCAAATTCATACTTTTCTTCTACAATTAGATTATTAACAAGCTTAACATTAGAAATTAATTCATATTTTCTTTCTCCTCTAGTTCGAATTCCAGTTTTTCAAGAAATGCGCACAATAAGACAATTACTTTCATTGAGTATCCCCACATAAATTTTTTCCAACACCATTCCCTTGCTTCCTCAGTCATACCTAGAACCTGTGGACCAATTAACATATATCGCAAAGTTTCAAAGTATTCACAATATACTGTAAGGTGTTTCAGATTTTCTATCCAGATTTTACCTCCACAAAATCTACACCATGGTTTTTGTCCAACATTAAAGTTTTTTTTCCATTTAATGGTATTCTCAAGGGTGTGAAACAGATTGAGTTTAAATCTCAGATAGACTTGTCTCTGTTTGTTCGCCGGGAATTTAATCAAATAAGGTTTGCGGGGCACTCTTGCTGTTGCAAATTTTGCCGCTTCAGTGTATAACTTCTTTTCTTGCATGTCTTCTATTGTTAATACCCAATCCTGCTCGTATAGGCGTTTTTTTACAAGTCCCATACGGAATTCTAAATCTGTTGGTTTTAAACCACATTCGGCCAGAATTTTTATCATACATTCCGAGAACTCCAACAATGATTTGGGTATTCGTTTCCCAATCATGATTAGAAATTCCCCATACAATGAGTGTTGCTGTGGAAACAACATCTTTCCGTAATTTGTTAGCTGTCGCCAATGGTACCTGGTTGATAGAGCAGAAATTCCTAACTCCTGTCGTAAGATACAATTTGGGAGTGATTTTGGCAGTCTCAAAGTCGCTTTCCACAGTTGCCCTTGGATTTGGTCTAATATTAAGTCTATGTTACATAGACATAGATCCAATCCATAAAGTAGAATTGCTTCCACTTTCAGCATATAGAATTGAATAAGTGGTTCCATTGAAAATTTACAATGCTTTGCAAATACCATCCGCATTTGTGTCACTAGAACATTTTTTTTTGCATTTAAATTTGCGGACCATGTTTTTCTAGAAGGTGAGTCAATAATATCATATCCCAGATATCTCATATTTAATGCAATGGGCATATGGATGGTATTTATCGACCATTGCATTTTGGGAGATTTCTTTTTTAAGTTTTTTAATATGAATATACTTGACTTCTCAACATTGCATGTAAGGTTGTTTTTAAAAAGATATACTGCAAATATTTCCAGTTTTCTTTGTAGGCCATAAGGGGTTCGGTCAAAAATTAGAACATCATCTGCAAATGCAATCCATTGAATACGCAAATGTGCCAGTCTTGCTGGATAGCTTAATTCCGAGTTCCATATTGACTCTATATCAGAGATATATAGGTTAAACAGGGTAGCTGCCAAGTTGCACCCCTGCTTTACCCCCACCTCGGTAGTAATCGGAACTGTAGTTGAACCAGAGTTATTAATGCGGACCAAATATGAGGTGTTGTAATGCAATTTGGCCAACATTGCTATTAAATGAAGCGGAAACCCCATTTCATCCATCTTTGCCCAGAGAAGAGTCCTAATTACACAGTCGAAAGCTGCTGTTAAATCCACGGATGCCATATATAGTGGACCCGTGTTCGGAATATTCGTTTGTGCAATTAGGTGCGCCAAAACAGTTGCATTTAAAGCAGTTCCCATTCCGGCGCGAAAGCCAATCTGAAATTTCGATAGAATGTTCCGTTGTTTAATTACCGCCTTCATCTGTTGTAACAACAAGATAGCTAAGGTCTTGGCACTTGCATCCATCAAGGCAATCGGACGAAAATTGCTTGGATTGGTTTTGATCCCTTTCTTATGAATTGGGACTATAACCGATTGAAGCCAAGATGGAGGAACAGTAGAAGAGCAAATAATCTCATCAAATTGAGTTTTTAATATCGGAGCCCATAACTGAACGTTTTCTTTCAAAGCACATGGTGGAATGCAGTCTGGACCAGGCGCTCTTGATTTGTTCAATTTTCCAAGTGCCCATGTGATATCCTCAAGTGACCAGCCCTCAAATTCATTCAACAATCTATTTGTAAATTTATCAACAAGTAATTTAAATCTTTCCGGTAAGGCAAATTTTTTTTGTAATATTGTGTCCATGTTTCGGCACTTATACTCGAGCTTTGATTCACCGTTTGATGGAAGTCGTTACCCCTTAGGAGTGCCCACATCGAACGCCTGTCATTTTTGCACAATGCTGCTATCATTGTTTGGTTCATTGTATTATGAAGGTATATTCTATAATTCTTTATGCGATTACCATATTTGTTGAGTACTTTTCGTTTCTGTTTATAGTACTTTTCGTTTCTGTTTATAGTATTCACTATTAGATAGACACATTTCATTTAATTGCAGAATTTCGTTTTTCTTTTGTTTCCTTAAGATTGCAATTCTGGTAGCCATTAAGGCGACTACCGGCGGTTTTGTTATTTCTTTAGTTTTTTGAATTACCAAATACATGAGCGCTATTATAATAATTAATGAAATTTGACTAATCGTTAAGACAATTGTTTGTGATTCATGATTGTTGCTGTCGCAATATATTAACCTCTTGATGATTACATTTAAGTTTTTACAAGTTTTGGTATTCCATCGGAGGGAAGCACCTGGTCGATCTTCCGAAATAAATATGCTAAGTGGGTCTAATAGCAATTTTGGAATCATTAATTGGATATCTGCATATAAAATACGATGGTCACTCAATTCAGTTAGTCAGAGATTTGCCAAGGGGCACATGTGATGCGGAGACCATTTGGAGCCTAGATGAGTCCTGGATGGTGGTAGGCTGAGCTATAAATGCTCAGCCAGATCTGAGGCCATTGACGGGTCTTAAATTGAGGTCAGGTGGTGCAGCGCTGGACTTAGAGGCCATGCAGGGCAGAATGCTTAGGAAACATTGGCAGATAAGGTAATGTGTGTGTGTTTGAGAGAAAGCGAGAGAGGTACCAATTGTGTGTAGTGTGGTGAGGGGGTGCGAAAGATGAGAGAGAGAAAAGGAGAGAAGGGGATAAATGTAAGGGAATTGAGAATGAGTGAATAGAAATGATAGAGGAAGTGTATGATAGAAGAGAGGTGAGAGAGGGCAAGGGTGGTTGTGGGAGTATTGGTGAAGGTGGAATGAATCAGGAGGAAGGTATTTGGGAGAGTAGGCAAAGAGTGAGAAGATCAGGACACAGAGGCATCGATAGTGTTCAAGAGAAGAGAAGAAGTGTGTTCAGAGAGGGAGAGGGAGAAGAGATTTTCGGGGAGGAGCAAAGACAGGTAAAGAAGTAGAGGGGTGGATTTAGAGAAGGAGGGGAGAGTACGAAGATCCCAGAGGAATGAAACTAAAGCTGGACATACTGGGAGAAAAAGAAGCAGAAAGCGAGAGATGGAGAGAGAAGCAGTGTGAAAACAGGCATTGGGCAGCACCAAAAATAAGAAAAATCTCTTTAAATGAATGTGGGCAGTAGATAAATGGAAAAGGTCACAACGTTTAGGTTTCCCTCCCAGAATAGAAAAGACAGACAGTGGGGTTACCTTGCATTTGAATATGTTGGGGGCTTTCTAGGGGTTAAAGACATCTGGGCTGGGGTGGATGTTGAGCACGCCATAGGAATCCCCTTAGTTTCCACCTCCTCGCTTTCTCAAACCATTTTATTTAAGACACTACGAAAGCCCCTAATGTCTATTCTCTTTGTCTGAGAATGTCTGATGCCATCTGTGACATAATGTATTATTAATTGATGGCATATTTATGTAAATAAGGATATATTTACAAACCGAAGAAAAACAAACATGTTAAAAAGATGTGCTTGGCCCATGTTATTTAATGGTATGTGGCTTTTACACTTCACAAATTACCCTGTGGGGGTCTTGACACCATGAAACCTTGTCTGTGAGCAGTGAACAGTGGCCCCACTGAGGGTGCAAAACCGATCTTGGTCTATGGGACGAAAAAGGAAAGGATAAGAGGGGACATGTCAAAGAGGGGGAATAACAGGGAATAAAACTAAATGACTTCAGCAAGAACAGAAAGGGGAGAAAACATTACGATGGAGATAGTGATCGCTAAAATGTACGTAAAGTTGTAGGTGTTCAGGCCAAGAAAATTGGCCCAGATAAGGTTTGAGAGCTGTAATTATTGAACATCCCCCTTTTATGGACTAATTGCTCAGAGAGAGTCTCCAAGGGATTACCCTTGGAGATGCTCTGCGAGCAGAAAACTGCCAGGGGAAGACTGAAGCAGCCAATAACCAACATGTTTTGCTGATTGGGTTTTACTCAGAGGGTCCACAAAGGAAAGCCTTAAAGACTCGCCGGGAGCAAAATGCATTCTGCACACCAGGGGAGTTGGCGTTAACATAGCACCACTACACTGGTGTGCAGAAAGTATTTCCATAACGTGCCTCCAGCAGTATCCAGTATACTGCTGGCGGAACATTATGCGAATAGCGCAGTATTTTCCTATTGGTGTATTTTCTGATCAGTTTAATTATTAAACCAATCAGAACATGTTCATGTATCCATAGGAAAGTGCTGCACCATTTCCATAATGTACCTCTAGCAGTATGTTATTCTTTAATACACTGCTGGAAGCTACATACCTCTAGCAATATATAATATACTGCCGGAGGGAGGCACATTAAGGAAATTAACTATTTGGCCCAAATATTCGGCCGAATACTTGGACCAACTATTCGGTATTTGTCCGAATACTAATGTTACTATTATGTACAACCCCTAGTGTTAACAGGGAATGAGAGAAGAGAATTTGGGACTGTATGTCGGCAGATCGAGTTGGGTGATGGCATGTCTTTTTTGTGGTCATTGGGTGCTCCACGTTGTAAAAGGGTACAAGGCTACCCATCCCTTGGCCATGACACTTAAGCAGAGAGGGCGGGCAAGAAACATGCAAGAGGTAAAAGAAAAGGAATTTGGCACAATGGGAGGTGCAGCGTAGGAGTGTTTCTCTTGATAGTCAGATCCTGCCGTGCGTAGGTTGTCAGACTCAAAACAGGATGTGTAAAAGGGGTGTGTCAAGGGGCAGAGTCCCAAACGTAAGCAGCTGTGACCTGTCAACTGTGCACTGTAGTATGGGAGGGCAGGACAGAGCCGTATTCGTTGATGGGTAAGAATAGGTGAAAACTAACGTGTGTTGGGGGAAACTTTGTCGTGAAGTGAAAGGCGAGAAAGAGGGAAGTGGGATGGGGAATACAGAGTAAGAGGTGGATGCGGCAAGAATGAGGAGTTAAGTGTCTGCGGTGTAAAATGTCTCTAGCTATTGCCATGGCGCGATTAATACCAAATTCATATGTATGAGCTTTTGTCATTTTTAGCCCAGTAGAGAATTCCAACTCGATCGATACTCATCTACTAGATCGTGAAGAGCTACCCCCAAGTGATCTGAAGGCTTGCCTGACAGGTTAGCCAAGATTCTAATAACACGTGTGGACTTCTCTGGATCAGATGAATAAACACATCCACCTTCGAGGCACTGTGACTCTCCTAAAGTCGTGTTTTCCTCAGGTTGTTTTTCTTTCACCCACATTATTTCACATAGGGCGGCTGTCCACCCTGGTTGGTCAGACTTTTGTAACTTCAGAGTAATGATTTTACTCTGTACAAGTCAAGAGAGACTAGAAAGGGCACAGCAGTTGTGATCTCTCTATGCTGTGGGTGGACTGGAATCATCACATCCCTCCATTCCAGAATGGAAAGAAGGATTGAGACAAGAGTTGGTCTGGAGGGAGGAGGTTGTAGCTTGTGGCGCTGCCCGATGACGGGCACACACGCGGCAACACACCAATCAAAGAGTGGCCGTTTGATTGTAAAGATGCATAATTAGTTTGACTGCAAAAACAGCTAGAGTTTGAACCTTTTTGTATCGGTGTTACTTCAACTAATGAGAAGCGATCACTGACAAGGATGACGATGAGTGTGTGAAATAAATATTGCGAAATCGTTTGAGCACATTCCTAAAGTAGAAGCATTCTCTAAATATTTTATAAGTTTAATGTACGTGAAGAACTAAAACAACTGAAAAATATCGAGATGCCAATTGTAAATCAAATCGTGAATAAACAATGCCTGGCAACAGAAAACAACAGGATTGTTCATGTTTGCTTATGGTTTATAGGAGGAAAACAACGAAATAGACAAATTGCAGTCTTATCGCCGGCCACTAGAGGTCACCTTTTAATTAAACAACTTTAGTTCAGGGAACAATTTGCAGAATTGAAATACATCTTGCCTCAATGGCTGCAAAAGCGAGGCATGCTAATTCACTAACTTTAACATATCCTCGTTATCAAGACACATTGTTGTATAATGCGATTTAGGATGGAGGCAGCTACTGAAGAAATGAAACGCTTATGGAAAAGCCCCAGAGAGGCGGAGTCGGTAGCGCAGTGGTCTAACAGTAGTCATTTGTATCTAAAATTGAAATAGTAAAAGTATGTGACACGAATGAGAAAACCATACGATCGATTGGTAATAGCGGAAGTAAGTACCGTTCCCTGATTAACACAAGCCGACTGCCAGTCTATTGATCAACATCAATCGGAAGCAAATAGGAAATCGCTTATGTTTGACCAGTCTCAGCGGCCTGAGCCCTAGCCCACCAAATACAGCATTCTTCAGTAATCAAGAAATGCTACGTTACCGTGCCATATCTTTGACTTAACCAAATCACCATCCTAGTCGTTTCAAAGTGCCCAATCCTTGCAGGCGTGGCAAAAAATTTTGAGAAAGAGAAACTTCGCGCATTAAAACAGGCGTATTAGACGGCTGAAGTTAGATAAGGGAATAATTCACCCAACGATCATGTCAAGGACACATGACTGACTCCACAAGATATTCTTAGCATAAGCTGACCCCTAGTGGCCACAGCCAATACTGCAATTGGAACGATACAGGGAAGATTAGCATGGCACGCAAATTCGTGAAGCGTTCCATAAAACTCTTTTGTAGAGTGCTGAATCACCACACTATTGTTGTGATGATTTATTCCTGGCACCGCTGCCAGTTGCATGGTCTGCAGACGCTCAGGTGGCTCTGTAAGAAAAGTTGGTGGGGTTGGTTAGTGAGGGAAGAGGGCTAGGATAGAAGTTGTGCTCTTAGGTGAAAGCTTACAGAATCAGGAGAAACTGGTGTCTGTGTGTCAGCTTTCTGGGTGTACTTTGTTGTGTGCAATGGGCTTGTTGTGTCCGGAGGGGTAACGTCCATTGTCTGGGTTGTTTGCAACTGGTCTTGTGGTGTGGTTAGCAGTGGGTTTGTGTGTTTTTGTGTGTAGTTTTGTTGGCCCATTTCGGCATGTGGTGCATGTGGGAGGTATGCAGGAGTGGAAAAGAGGAGGGGGTGGTTAGTATGGTTGTGGGTGTGTGGTTGTTTTATTGTTGGTTCTTCGAGCCGGATTGTCCCATGTTTTCTTTGGTCCAAGAGTATGGTTTGTGGAGTTGATGTTTTATGTTTGTCTCATTGAGTTCAATAGTCAGGTTTTCAGTCGTTTTCTGAAAGTTAGGTGGTCTTCCGTCATTCCTTCGGTACAGACTTCCGTAGTTTGGCTATCGTATGGGAGGTCCAAATTTCCTTTTCTTTCAGCGTTTCATTTCTATTTGCACGTCGCTGCTCGATCTTAGGTTTCTTCCTGGTTGCTAGCGGTTAATTGTAGCTTGGAGAAATTTGCTCCTTGTCCATCTAGGGATTTGTGGGTGATGTATAGGACTTTTTTTTTGCTGGAAGCCAGTGTAGACTTCTCAGGGCTGGTGTGATGTAGTCTCTACTATTTAGTCTCAGGAGTAGTCTTTCAGCAGTGTTTTGGATGTGTTGTAGTTGTTTTATGAGGCGTTCTGGCATTCCGAGGTAGAGGCTGTTTGCGTAGTTTAGTCCCAACAGTACCAATGAAGTGATTGTGAGGGTTATTGATATTGATATTTTATTTCTATCGCGCTCGTACACGTACACGTTCTGTGTGGGAAGCTGAGGTAGGGGAGTATCCCTCTTATTAGTTGCAGGAGGTAGAATATTTTGTTTGCTATTGCGTTGATTTGTGGTTCTCAAGAAAGTCTGCTGCCCATAAGATTCCCATTTATTTTTATCACTGACGATGTCTCCAGTTGGGTTCCCATGCCAGCCCGCTCTGGTATGTCTGTGTTGCATTATCTTCTGGAGGGGAGTTCATTATTTCTGTTTTGTTAGAATTTAGTTTGAGATTGTTGTTTGTCATCGAGGTGTATATGTCCATGAGGCATTTGTTGAGGGTGTTGCTTCGGTCTTGGGCGGAGGTTATCTTGAAGATAAGTTTGGTATTGACTGCATAGTTGTAGGCGGTCAGTCCATGGGTTTCAATGAGTGTCATTAGTGGGGACATGTAGATGTTGATGAGGAGCCGGGAGAGGCTTGATCATTGTGGTACTCCGCATGTGATGTGTTTAGTGTTAGATGTAAATGGCGGTGTGTTCCTTCGTTTTGGTTGTTGAGGAAAGATATCAGCCATTGTAGTGCAGAGTTTATTATGCCGCATTCCTCCAGTTTCTGAATTGGCGTTGTGTGTCTGTTTGTGTCGAAGGTGGCTGATATGTCTAGCAGCATGAGGGGCGATTCGGTGCTATTGACTGCATTTATATGTAACATCATATTATAAGTAGAGTGCCTTTTTAAGGAAATATGTGCTGAAAAACAGGAACATAATCATGCAAGACCAAACTATTAAACATTTGTTCTCAAGTGTTCATACCTTCCCTTACAGTAGGACAAATAATCTATGACAGTTACTAATTACAGCATGAATGTTATACCAGGGATACACAGACTGTCTTGACATCTAAAAGGAGGGGTACATTTCCCTGCTTGAATTGCAGCAACTACAAAACATTCTGGATGTGACAATGAATTACATCCCTTTCTATAACACGACTTCTACCCGCTTACACATGGTGGCTTAGAGCTGTATTGTTCATGAGTGGATTTAGATCCATATTGCTCTCCCTAAAAGTAATGTATTCACTGACAATTGATTGTCCCATTATGACATTCTCGCATACTGTTGTACAATAGTTGATGTTGCTTGGCAACGGGACCGCATTCACACGTGATCATCACACTGCTGTCCATGGTACGCCATCCTCGCACAGACATTTAGGTAGATGCAATGATCTACACTATAAAAAAAAATGTCAAACAGGTAAAGTCTGTAAACCTGTGAATTTGTAAGAGGAGACATGGACAGTATAGGGGATTTTGAAATGGGCATATTTATGATTTTGCACTATGAGCGAGTAATCATAGTCTCTGTATACAGGTTCTAGAGTTTTCACAAAGACCTGAGCTGGAGATCTCTTCTCAGGCAACTATAATAGTTTACTATAATCTTTTGTTATTGATCACATATGGACAGATAGATGTTTTTAGTGGTACATAATATGGAATGCGTTGGCATGCGTTTCCTTGTCTTCTCTTCCAGGGAGGAAACTCTTTAAGAATGAATATTTTCAATAAAGTATCTTTTACTAACTAACCTAGCAATGTGAGCTTTTTGAGTGTTATACATTCTACTAAATGTATATTATCATTCATTTGTAGCATTGAATGCTTTTGAAGAAGGTTGAATGACCGAAACGCGTCAAGCAAAGATGCTTGTGTATTATATATGAGGCTTGTTGGAAAGATTTGATAACTTTCTAGTGTTTTTTCTAATTATTTGACTATATGGAATTTATATATTGGTAAAATTGCAGTTCATATATTTATTACTTATTCATATATATTTTTTTTCTTCTAAAATTGCTTTGATATCTACAGATTTTTACAGTGTGAAATAAGGTGTTAAAATCTCATACACTTATATTTTGAGTTGAGCATTGATGGTCCCCCAGAGGGTTCCGATGGCCTTTCTATTTTCTTTAGACAATGCCACCCTGTTTTTTTGTTTCTTTAATCCAACTCTACGACTCTAGAAACATGGGCACTGTATTCTTATTCTAGGTGCGCGCTTCCTAAAAGGAAAACATTTGTTGAAAGTCTTGGTATTATAACAGGAGGAAAAAAATCAAGATTTGTCTTTGCTGAAATTATGTAACAGAAAACTACTGCCCAAGAATTGCGTGAAATGAAGCTATAGTTTAAAACATCGTGTAGTGTAAAATGTATCAAAGATAGATTAAGGGTAACAGACCAAAGCCCGGTGCGTGCGCTAGACACAAATCTACTTAAAACTGCAGGGAATCCAGCTGCGTATTCTAGTCATAAATGGGCAGGTCTGTTTGTACCCAGAATATAGAGAACAAAAGCAAAAAGATGAATGACCAGTTGCTTATACGCGCTCTCCCTTAAAATTTCAAAGTTTCGACGTTAAGTTGATTATTTCAAAGTTGGAGCAGAGCCGTTGAATTAGGAAATTCTTTTTGTTAAGTTTCAATAGTTAAAGTCCATCTTGAATATGTGTTCCAATGTACTGGCGAAAACATCCATTACAGGTTGAAAGTGTTTATTTTATGAAAAGCTCAGCCGACACGTGTTTCGACAATGATATCGTTTTCAAGGCTGACATAGTGAACCATCAAAGTAAATATGAGCATAATAATGGCAAACAATCAATTAAACAAATACAAAGAGATAGACATATCACAAAAAAGTAACGTGATAAATAATGAAACAATGATAAAGCAACGACACATCATAATATGATATAAACATACCCAATCAGGTGTGTGGCAGTATGGTTTTGCACGTACGGAGCATGAGAGAAAAAAGAAAACAAAATACTACTTAGAATTTATAAAAAACGTGAAAATGTTGAATATAGGTAGTCATTTGGCATATGTGCCCCACATCACCAGTGCGTGTGCCCCACTCTCAGCTTGCACCTAATAGTGAAAACCACAGGTGTGTATATTGAAAGATTTATGGTCCATGAGCATAACTCTTTTTTATGGCACATTATTAGGTAGCAGGTGTTTGGAAAATTAACTCCTCATGCAATTTGCGCGTGTTAACAGATCCATGGGTTACGCGTCATGTATGTTAGTATATTAGGAAGTAGGCAAAGTAAAAGCATGTACTGAGAAAAGAGATGTGACTCACCATGGAATGGTAATTAGGTACAGTGAGTCGAGAATTTAAAGATGACCGGTTATTATATCCGTGCATTTTGCTGGTCGCCTTTGTATTTGTCAAATAGCCGTCTGTTGAAGATTAAACTATATTAATAAACATGTCGTTCCAATAAATACATAAATATATAAACTAGTAGCGTGACATCCGTCGTAATCTACTCCTGTTACCTTATAATAGGGTTAAATCCCGATTCGAGTGCCTTCCGCGTGAGAAAGGGCGTCCACCGAGAATTCCTGTTTAAATACAGCTCGGCATAGACGGGCCAAAGGGTATAAGTTACTGCGCATGTGCAGGAGGCGAGAATGGTATAATAAATATCATTGCGCATGTGCTACAGAGGTTGCGCTATTCTAATCGACATGCTCAGTAGTTATAGTATGTGTCGAAGTCACGCATGCGTGTTTAATGTCTGTAGGTGTGTTTGTGTAGTGTCTGCACAAAAAGATTAGTGTTCGAATGTGAAAAGGTGCCTGACACGGAGAGGGTTGTTAATGTCTCATGGAAACGTAAAAAGTTGTAAATATCGATCGCTTTTAAGTTAAGATTGGCAGTGGAGCTCTGCTGTCTGACATCCATAGACATATGGATAAACAAACTTTACCTACAAGAAATTCATTCTCTAATCTCACCCCAGGTGAGTCAAAGGCTTTGAATAAACTATCCAAAGATCAAACTATCATCATAAAAGAAGCGGACAAGGGAGGTAATATTGTGATCTTGAACATTCAGGATTACCTTAATATGCCCAAACAACACTTGGATATTCCGAACTGCTATCAAAAACTAAGAACCAATCCCACCAAGGAGATAGTTAAGAAAATGTTGACCATAATCAATGAATGGCACTCTTTGGGTTATTTATCTGATGAAGAAAAAACTTTTTGAGTATTTCAACACCTATTATGCCTACCATCTATTTTTTACCTAAAATACATAAACCTTACAATCACCTCCCTGAAGTCAGACCTATTTTAAGTGGAATTGGTTGGGCTACAGAAGGCTTATCCAAGTACCTAGACAATGCACTGAAGCATTATGTTATTCAGATGTCTTCATACATAAGAGATACTACACATGTATTACAATTTCTCGCACAGATAGAATGGCAACCGCATTACATTTTGGTAACCTTGGATGTTTCTGCCCTCTACACTAGCATCGACCACCAATTGGCAATAGTGAGTCTGGACTACACGTACCGGGGGGAATCTGCCTCATATAGAACACACAACACTATGCTCAAGATGTTTCTTCAATTCACTTTAGAGAACAATGTATTTTTATTCAATGACCAGTACTATACACAGGTTAAAGGAGTAGCAATGGGGGCTAAATATGCCCCCTCCTTGGCTAATCTATTTATGGCCCAAATGGAAGAGCTGCATATTCTTAACAACAGACAGCACATCTCAAACATTGTTATCTGGAAAAGATTTATCGATGATATTCTTATGATTTGGTCAGGCTCTTCTCTGGAACTTCAAAGTTTCCTCACGTACATCAATGATAACAAGTTTGGTATCAAATTCACCGCACAATATAGCAACACCACCATTGATTTTCTTGATCTCACTATTTTCATTGAAGATGGACGAACACTAAGACATTCCGCAATCCCTCGGAGGCCAATTCAACTCTGTTCTCTACCAGTTGTCATCGGTCATCGACCATCCGGACTATCCCAAGTGGTGAATTTTATAGAGCTCGCAGGAACTGTAACAGAGATTCAGACTTTGAACGTGAATGTACACTACTTTCCTCCAGATTCAAACAACGTGGCTATTCCACAGATAACATCAACAAAAGTCTAAACAAATATAGTATGATGGACAGATCCATTACTTTAGAGTCTAGAAAGCATGCACCTAGCCATCAATCTACTGTTGATCTGATAACCAAGTTTACCAGGGACTCTAAGCATCTTTATCGGATACTACATAGGTACTGGGACATCTTACTACTTGACACCGATATTAAATGCTACTTAGCGGACAAGCCGAAGCTCATATTCACCAGATCAGAGACAATTCGGGACAAAATCAGTCCCTCATTTCTGCAAAACAAGCCCATAGATCCCAAATTAAGTTCAACATGGTTGTCCCCAGTTTCAGGCTTTCATAAATGTGGCAACTGCTCAATGTGTAAACATGTGGACAATAATGTGGTTCAACAACTTGACATTAATTGCGAAAAAATTCGGATTCAGGACTTTATTAATTGCAGAACCACTTATGTAGTATATGCATTGATTTGTGTCTGTAGCAAAGTATACATTGGTTCCACTATCAGACAGCTACGTTTCAGAATTTGTGAACATCTGACCAGTTTGGGTAGCCAGGACACTAGATTGTCCTTGGTGGCACATTGGCAAGACAAACATCAAACCGATAACAAAGCTGATATTCGCTTTGTGGGTTTCAGCAAGGCCAAGTTAGGTAAAACAGGGGGTGACATCACCCGTAAATTGAGACAAATGGAAGCTAAACTGATTTGTTCTCTTCGATGTACTATTAAGGACCTTAATACTGACGATGAGATGCATTTTTTCTTATAACTCTCATTACAATATAAGTTCCTATCACAATGGACATGTCAACACACATGTATAACACTCTTCTGGGACTATATTATAATTGGATTATATCCAAGTGAGAATGTAGAATATAATGCATTCTTGATTTAGCATGTATAATTGTGATTACTTTCTCCGCTTAGGGTAGCCGTTGTGGTCATCGACCAACACGTTTAATACACATTCACAACACTATCTAAGATTGAATTCTCAGTTGGATTATGTTCTGGTAGGATCTTACAATTTATTTTTATACATTCTTGATTTAGTGTGTGTAATTTTACTTATCAGGGCTAGTTTTAAATATCAGTCAAACAAAAATAAAGTGGTCACAAAAGTATGAAGATTGGTTCCAAAATAATATAAACGATGGAAAAATGAAAGTCACAAAAATGTTCATTCACATGTTAAACCAGTTATAACAAAAAGGTTGATGAATCAGAACAAGCCATAATAAGTAGCAACAGTTAATAAATCAAAGTAAACACAAAAAATACCAGACAAAAAATGGAATGGGGAAAAGGGATCATCTACATCTACAAATGGTTTTAGGAAGTGTGGTACGTGCACAATGTGCAAATTTGCCCACAACAAAACGGACACATTTACTGGCACTAACAATACAACACTGAAGATTCTACAACCAATCAACTGCAGATCAAACTATGTTGTTTACGGAATTATCTGTATATGTAATTTGGTCTATATTGGCAGCACAATCCGGGAACTCAGGATACGAGTTAGAGAACATCTAGCCAAAATAGGAAGCCAAGACCCAAGGCTTCCATTGACTAGTCATTGGCAGGAAAAACATCAGATGGCTAACAAAGCTGAATTACGATTTATTGGCCTTGAAAAGATCTCAATAGGTAGAAGAGGTGGAAATAATGAAAAGAAATTAAGACAAGCAGAAGCGAAAATAATTTGCAAACTGAACTCCACAGTACAAAGGGCATTGATATAATAAAACTTGCTGAACAAACTGGGCGCAGTCTCAACTTGGGATTTTCCTTTTATTTAAACCATTCAGGTGTGGGTCTCACTTGGCTAAACCGCTCCCCAAGGTGACACGACCGCATTGAATTTGTTGTAGAGAAAATAACATCTATTACTTGTTTCTGAAAAAGATGTCACCATGTTAGACCTGACCAGCATAGCCAAGCTCTTTTAAGAAACTATAATTTTGGGTTTTTGGTCTACGGCAGACACAAAGCAGCAAAAACATGGCTGAATATCTCAAAAATAGGCAGGAGGAAACTGCCAATCTTTTCACACCTAAAGGGAACATGAAGCATGCCTTCTTCAACCCTATTCAGAAACAGGATGACCTGAGAGCACTATTCCACAAACTAGTGAGACTGTCTAAAAAGGAAATAGACAAATACTGGGAAATAGTATCCCTCGAAAATTATCTCAAAAATGAATTAATCCCTAGAGGCCTAAGGATTTTGATTTTCCCGAACTTTAGTAACGATTTGGATAATGATTTAGCAGACTTAAGGGAGAAGAACCTTAATGCAAGCTCAAATAAAATGGTGGAACTTCTGATAGAGCATGCAACACGGGAACACAAAAGAACAATTGAACTGATAGAAAAAATCAAGAAAGAGATTACGGAAAAGAATTCACAAGAAACAACTAAAGAGAAGAACTATAATACTATGCACGATATTCTTAAGAATTACCAGGATGAAGTGAAACTTAGAAAACACTACAGAGACGAGAGAGATTATCAGGAAGACAGGGTTTATACCTTCCAAACTAAATACAATCAAAATACGAAATTTGGATCAAAAACAAGTACACCGAACACATCGTCTGCATGTTCGGAAACAGACTCAGATGGGGAAGCACTCAATGTGGAAAATACAACAGAGAAAACGAACACAAGTGGGAAAACAACCTCAGGCTTCATGAACCAAATAAAAATATATAAGAAAGGTAATAGGTACTTCCCACCCAAACAAGTCCGTTTTCAGTTACCTGTGAATACAGCAACAACTATTACTACACCAGGAGGAGAGGAAGGAGGGGGGGTACAAGATCTAACAAATCCAGGATTACAAGGAAACACAAACAAAAGGCTCACCAGACCGAACGCAAAAGAATTAGACAAAACCAAATAACAACAAATCTTGTCCTGAACCTATCCAGAAGAGAAATAACACCGGAAGAAAATAAGTTACTTAACAAAGGATTGTCATTCGCGCCTACGGCGAAACATAATGAGACAGACTTACATATAGATTTATTTAAGTTTGTACGAAAATTGAAATTGAACATTTTTTTTGCCACCAAAGCACCAGGGAATTACCAATCACAACCTAAGATACAACGGATTGATTTAAGCATCAAGGAAATACACTTACTCAGATCCATTGCAGAGCCCACGAACTATGATATCAATGAAGCATTGCGAGATCTGAATGTGGAATCAGACACGCTACAAACCAAAGAGCTTAAACCAGTTTCGAAATTTGTACCACAATTTGCAGCAGACAACATCATAGATACCATTTACAAGGCAGTATCACAGGAATTGTATCAGACGGATTGGAAAAGACAACAAATTAGAACGAAATATAACTTGACTTTACAGGAACAAGAAGCTTTGCGGACTCTAGAGACCGACCGCTCAATTGTGATAAAAGAAGCAGACAAAGGGGGAAACATAGTCATTATGAATAGAGAAGACTACCTGGAGATGGCAAGAAAGCATTTTACTACCCCAGACTGTTACGAAACACTACTCTCTAATCCAACGAAAAAAATAGTACTCAATTTGGAGCAACAAATTAAGATATGGCACCACAAAGGTCTACTTACGGACGATGAAAGAAGCTTTGTCACAATCAAGGAACCCACTACACCTATCATGTACTTTTTGCCTAAGATACATAAGAGATATGAACAGATATCAGAAGGACGACCTATCCTCAGCGGAATAGTTTGGGCAACAGAAAACATTTCTCAATATTTAGATAATGTCAGGATTGAGGCTGGTGGGGGCTCTGGCAGTGTGGTAGGTGCCCTAATGGGGCGTAGGATTCATCCTACATTATTCCCCAGGCGTGTCCTTCATCCCTTTTTCAGGAAACAGCTTCCGGGACGAAGGACAGCCCAGGAACTACATTTCCCAGCAGGCCGAGCGTGGCACAGGCCTGCTGGGATGGAGTCAGCCACGCCCGCGCGCATGCGCGAACCGCACCCAAAGCCCCACGCTTGCGATTCCGGCCAGCAGAGAGGAAGGACGTGTAGAGCCAGAGCTCCTGACGGCAAGCCTACGCGGGGCACCCCGCCTCCTGTTAGCCCACCCCAGGCACCGCGTGACAGAAAAGATAAGTGCTGAGCCAAGCGCGCACGTTCCGGCAGCATTCTTAAGACAGTTTTATTAGAGGAAGTCACGCTTGGATTTCCGAACTGGAACCGCGCCCGAAGCGGTTTAGGAATGCATGGCGCCCGTCCAATAACCCAGCATGAGACACCATTAACACGCGATTGTATTCCTAGACGAAGCATGCTTCCTACATGTGTTTAGACTGAAAAGACTGTAGAGCAGAACTATTAACCCCTAAACAGCGACTCCGCTTATATGTACGCTTCCATTCTGATTTTATTCTTGCCTCTTGCAGTGCATGTGAGGTACAGAACGCCTAGGGGTCTAGCAGCACAAAGAGACCAGAAGACTACACAGCAGTGCCGAAGCTAAGTGCAACTTCCATTGTTTATTTTAGGGCACGTTTAGAAATTGGGTATTGCGTTTTCCATTCCGTATGATGTTAATGCAGACAGTGCTTTCATTCTGTATGATGGTAATGCAGACAGTGCTTTCCTCCATGAAGTAATGTGAGGATAGAGATAGAAGAACAAGTACAGTAACTGGTTGAGGGCTCCAGTACAAAGGCCTAACGTCTCTGGCATAAGTGTGCATAGTTGAATGTAAACTGAACACAGTAACTGGTCTGGGGTTCCAGTACAAAGGCCCATTTCATCTGGCATAAGTAAGATTGCTAGTGAATGCAAAAGCACCAGGGCGGAGAACTCCAGATACAGGAGCCGGAGCTGAGGACCATGTTACCCTGTTCTTCCCCATCCATAACCTCACCCTTTCCCTCTTTCCGGTGTCCCTAAACAACCTCTACCCATCCAACCATCGGACCCTAACCCTCTTTCCCCCAAGGGTCAAGGTGGCCTGTGTTACTTGCTCCCAGGTACCAAGACCCGACGGGGAGGGAGGTGTTCTAGCCGCGTTTGTGCTGCCTCTGCATTGAGAAGAAGGAAGTCTGACAGAATCGCAAGCCCAAGTATTCACCAGACGCCTAGGCAGCACAACCATGGCAGACACAGTAGCCCTACTCCAAGAACTCAAGGCTGAGTTGATAGCAACTAGGCAGGATTATCAGAATCTGGCGGGTCAGGTGCATACCCTTACTATCCAACAAGCCCAAGCCACTCCACTGCCAAGGGCACCTCCGCCAACCCCGGTTCAGGTGCAGGTCGCTTCTGAACCTCAACTGCCTCTAGCAGCGCACGAAAGGTATCATGGTGACCCTCAAACCTTTAACCAATTCATTATGCAATGTCAATTGCATTTCCTAACCAAGCCGGCAGTGTTTCGTACAGCACAGTCCCGTACAGCCTTCGTGATCTCATATCTGAGTGGAGATGCAGCTTCTTGGGCCACACCCCTAGTTCGAAAAGATGACGCTCTGCTTTATAGTTGGGACACTTTCCTAGAGGAGTTCGGCAAAATCTTCAATAGGTGAGCTGCAACCTTAATTAAGGATAGGGAACTATTGACTCTAAGACAAGGGAACAGAGATTTGGTTTCATATGTAACAGCGTTTAACCGGTTGGCAATGGAATCCGACTGGCCACAGGAAAAAAGAATGGCTCTGTTCTATCAGGGTCTACGTGAGGACTTAAAGGACCTCGTGGCTCAAGCAGATCCCCAACCAGATGAATGTTCCACTATGATCGACTTAGCACTCAGGCTGGATCAAAGACAGAGTGAGCGGCGGCAGGACAGGTGAAAATGGGACAATAAGCCAATTGTGAGGTTGGACCAGCAAAAACTAACCAGAGCAGTGGAGAAGGGAACAGAGGAACCCATGCAAATCGGCTCGGTGCGGGGTCCACTGAGCAAGGAGGAGAAAGACAAGAGGCGCAGAGACAAATTATGTCTATATTGTGGAAAAGCAGGGCATTTCGTGCGGGAATGTCCTACCAAGCCCGTTAAAGGAGGGCCTTTGGGAAACGAGAAAGCTCGCCCATGAGGGTGGTAGGAGCGAGCGGAGCAGAAAACACCCCACCGATTTTGGCTAATGTGCACACTACCCAAGAAGCCCATATCACAGTAATCGGGAATTTGCACTGGCAAGAGGAACGGGTACCCGTTACTTTGATGGTGGATTCAGGCGCCACAGGTAACTTTGTGGATGTCTAATTAGCTCGGAAAATGGGTCTTCCGTTACGTGCTAAGACTCTACCAGAAGAAGTGAAGTCCGTTGACGGGTCCCCATTAGTCTCAGGGCCAGTGACTCAGCAAACTGAACCGTTGCATCTGAAAATAGGTACCACACACCAAGAAATAATTAGCTTCGATGTCATAGCGGCCCCTCAATTCGGGTTTATCCTGGGATTGACCTGGCTGCGACTTCACAATCCACAGGTGGACTGGAAGGCCGGTTCAGTTACTTTTAATTCCGTCGTCTGTCAAGAACATTGTTCAGTGTCCGTCTCGCAGTTCGTCGCAGGAAGTGCACTTCCAGAACTACCTCAGGTATATCAAGATTTTTGGGATGTTTTCAGCAAGGCCGCCACCGAGACCCTACCACCACATCGGCCGTTCGACTGCCGGATTGATTTGGAAGCAGGGGCAGTACTTCCTTGTAGTAGGATATATGCTCTCACAGAAGCAGAAAACCAATATCTGAAAGATTACATAGAAACAAATCTGGCAAACGGGTTCATCCGACACTCTACGTCACCAGTCTCCTCCCCCTTATTCTTCGTGCCCAAAAAGACCGGAGACCTCAGAACATGTATAGACTACAGGGCGATCAACAAAATTACCATCAAGAATCGCTATCCCTTACCCTTGATACGGGTGTTGTTGGATCAGGTGCGCGGGTCGACAATATACACCAAATTGGACCTTCGTGGGGCCTATCATCTGGTAAGGGTACGCAACGGTGATGAGTGGAAAACGGCATTCCGGACGAAAATTGGCCTGTATGAGTATCAGGTTATGCCGTACGGCCTATGCAACGCCCAAGCAGCTTTCCAGCATTTTCTGGATGAAGTACTCCGCGGGTACCTGGACGTGTTCGCGGTGGTCTGCATCAATGACATCTTGATTTATTCCCAAAACTTGGAGGATCACCAAAAACACGTCCGGGCAGTCCTACAGAGGCTTCGGGAACATCAACTATTTGCCAAACTCGAGAAGTGTGAGTTCCATCAATCCACTGTGGAGTTTCTAGGGTTCATTCTGTCACCTCAAGGAGTCACCATGGACAGGAAAAAAGTACAATCCATCCTGGATTGGCCCTCACCGAAATCGGTGAAAGACATTCAAACAGTCTTTGGCTTCGCCAATTTTTATCGTCGTTTCATAGACGGATTTGCTAAGAAGGTACAGCCCATGACTAGACTGTTACGGAAGGGGTAACCTTTTCCTGGGACGAAGCGGCTGAGGCAGGCTTTCAGGCTTTAAAAAAGGCTTTTGTTACCGCCCCGGTGCTAGTGCATCCTGATCCAACCAAACCGTACATTGTCGAGACGGACACCTCCAGTTATGCTGTGGGGGCCATTCTTTCGCAACAAACAGAAAATGGTCAATTACACCGAGTTGCCTACTACTCCCGGATGTTATTACCCATAGAACAAAACTACGCCATAGCTGACAAGGAACTGTTGGCGATAAAGACAGCATTCGACTAATGGCGACATTACCTAATGGGGGCTCGACATACTGTAACCATTTTTACTGACCATCGAAACTTGCAGTTCTTGAAATCAGCAAAGGCTCTCAGTCCCAGGCAGCTAAGATGGGCCATGCAGTTCTCCGAATATGATTTTGTAGTCACTTATCGCCCAGGAGTTGAAAATCGAAAAGCAGACATTCTCTCGAGGTATCCGGAACCGGATCCCGATCAATCCACCGCAAGAGTAGAAGAGCCTAAGTCAATGGTTGATCCCAGTCGTGTAATCGGGAGTGTAGTTGCGGATGCAGTCTTCGATACTGTAAGAAAGGCGATGTCTACACAGCAATTAGTCCAATGGGCTAGCCAGAATAAAAACCAAACTATTAAGGAAGGATTACCCTTTTTTAAAATCAGCCTTGTATTTACCTACGACGCCTCTGCGACAACAAGCCATAAAATGGTGTCATGCCTCTAAATTCGTAGGTCACCCCGGGAAAGCTAAAACAATTGAATTAATAAAACGCCACTTTTGGTGGCCATCCATACTTAAAGATGTTCATATATATATGTGACCCAGTGCGAAACTTGCCTCAGAAACAAATCAGATCATCAACGACCATCAGGAACTCTACAACCCTTACCAATGCCTCCCGCTTCTTGGCATTCCATATCTATGGACCTAATTGTGGATCTACCGCTAAGTCGAGGGTTTAACACTATTTATGTAGTAGTGGATTATCTCACCAAAATGGCTCACTTTATTCCATGCACTGGAACCCCATCAGCCAGTACTCTGGCAGACTTGTTTTTGCAGCATGTCGTCCGCCTGCATGGCTTACCACACATGGTCATCTCTGATCGTGGGCCACAATTCACGTCAAGGTTTTGGCAGGCCTTCTGTAGATCTGTGGGCATGGACATACGACTCTCCGCCGCTTATCACCCAGAAACAGATGGGCAAACAGAGAGGTTGAATCAAACACTCGAACAATACCTCCGGTGCCTTACTCTTGGTAAAGAAGATAATTGGGCGGACGTTATTTGGTTAGCTGAAATAGCATATAATAACGCAATACATACATCAACCAAGACAACCCCTATCTACAGTAACTATGGGTATCATCCCCGTTTTCAGCCAGCCCTTTTAGGACACATACCAGAAGTACCAGCGGCAGCCGAGAAGAAAAAACATCTTGAAGAAATATGGCATTCGGTACAGGATAACTTGACAGCAGCGAAAAAAGCTTATAAACACCAAGCAGATAAAGGAAGGCGGCCAGGTCCACAATACCAAGTAGGGGACAGGGTGTGGCTATCCACTCGTCATCTCCGGCTACAGGGATCATGAAAGTTCATGCCCCGGTTTATCGGCCCGTTCCCTGTACAAGCATTGGTGGGACCAGTGGCTGTAAGATTGACTTTACCAGCACACATGAAAATACATCCAGTGTTCCACATTGCACTACTCAAACCAGCCCCGGCCACTTCCCGGACCAAGAAACCTCCTCCGATTCTAGTTGATGGTCACCCAGAGTTTGAGGTCCGCAAAATTCTTGATTCCTGTTATACCCGGAGTAAACTCTTTTACTTAGTAGATTGGAAGGGGTATGGCCCGGAGGATAGGTCCTGGGAGCCCGCTGAAAACATCCATGCTCCTCGGCTCCTTCGCCTTTTCCATTTGTCAAATCCATCTAAGCCTGGGCCTGCCGGTGGGAGGGGGGAGTACTGTCAGGATTGAGGCTGGTGGGGGCTCTGGCAGTGTGGTAGGTGCCCTAATGGTGCGTAGGATTCATCCTACATTATTCCCCAGGCGTGTCCTTTATCCCTTTTTCAGGAAACAGCTTCCGGGACGAAGGACAGCCCAGGAACTACGTTTCCCAGCAGGCCGAGCGTGGCACAGGCCTGCTGGGATGGAGTCAGCCACGCCCGCGCGAATGCGCATGCGTGAACCGCGCCCAAAGCCCCACGCTTGCGATTCCGGCCAGCAGAGAGGAAGGACGTGTAGAGCCAGAGCTCCTGACGGCAAGCCTACGCGGGGCAACCCGCCGCCTGTTAGCCCACCCCAGGCCCCGCATGACAGAAAAGATAAGTGCTGAGCCAAGCGCGCACGTTCCGGCAGCATTCTTAAGACAGTTTTATTAGAGGAAGTCGCGCTTGGATTTCCGAACTGGAACCGCGCCCGAAGCGGTTTAGGAATGCATGGCGCCCGTCCAATAACCCAGCATGAGACATCATTAACACGCGATTGTGTTCCTAGACGAAGCATGCTTCCTACATGTGTTTAGACTGAAAAGACTGTAGAGCAGAACTATTAACCCCTAAACAGCGACTCCGCTTATATGTACGCTTCCATTCTGATTTTATTCTTGCCTCTTGCAGTGCATGTGAGGTACAGAACGCCTAGGGGTCTAGCAGCACGAAGAGACCAGAAGACTACACAGCAGTGCCGAAGCTAAGTGCAACTTCCATGGTTTATTTTAGGGCACGTTTAGAAACTGGGTATTGAGTTTTCCATTCCGTATGATGTTAATGCAGACAGTGCTTTCATTCTGTATGATGGTAATGCAGACAGTGCTTTCCTCTATGAAGTAATGTGAGGATAGAGATAGAAGAACAAGTACAGTAACTGGTTGAGGGCTCCAGTACAAAGGCCTAACTTCACTGGCATAAATGTGCATAGTTGAATGTAAACTGAACACAGTAACTGGTCTGGGGCTCCAGTACAAAGGCCCATTTCATCTGGCATAAGAAAGATTGCTAGTGAATGCAAAAGCGCCATGGCAGAGAACTCCAGATACAGGAGCCAGAGCTGAGGAGCAAGTTACCCTGTTCTTCCAAATCCCTATCCATAACCTCACCGTTTCCCTCTTTCCGGTGTCCCTAAACACCCTCTACCCATCCAACCATCGGACCCTAACCCTCTTTCCCCCAAGGGTCAAAGTGGCCTTTGTTACTTGCTCCCAGGTACCAAGACCCGACGGGGAGGGAGGTGTTCTAGCTGCGTTTTTGCTGCCTCTGCGTTGAGAAGAAGGAAGTCTGACAGATAACATCTTAAGACCAAGAGCAATGAGATTGAAGTCATACATAAAGGACACTACGGATGTTATTCTAAAGCTGAGAAGCATTAACTGGGAAAATGATTATCACCTTGCAACTTTGGATGTATGCGCACTCTATACATCGATCCAGCACACATGGGCCCTGAATCACACCTTTAAGGAGGATTCTGCATCGATGTATCTACAAATTCAAATGGTGAAAGAAATGTTGGAATTGGCCTTTGAAAGCAAAACCTTCAACTTCAACAACAACTTCTACAGACAAACAAAGGCCGTAGCTATGGGCACCAAATATGCCCCGGCCCTAGCAAATATTTTCATGGGTTTGTTCGAAGATACAATAATCTACAAAGATAACGCTTATGGGAATTAACTTGTGCATTTGATGAGATACATCGACGATGTATTAATAATATGGAAAGGTTCAACCACAGACTTTATAGACTTTAAAGACAGAATCAACCACAATCATATGGGAATTAAGTTTACGGGCAACTGCAATGAGACAAGTATACATTTTCTCGATCTCACAATATACATTGACAATAATCAGATCAGAACTCGCACATATCGGTAACCAACGGAAGTGAATTCAACCCTACACACAGGGAACTGCCACTACAGACCAACAATCTTGAACATACCTACAGGTGAATTTATAAGAGCAAGAAGAAATTGCCAAACAAAGGAACATTTTGAGACAGAGTGTAATTTACTAACATCTATGTTTCTAGAAATAGGCTATACAGAACAATGTGTCAAAAGAGCACTAGAAAAAAGCCTAACATTGATCCAAGAGCAAATTTTAACACCTAAGACTAAAGAGATGGAGCAACCAACAATAGGTTTCATCACTAAATATACTAGCGACCACAGAAATGTATACAAAATACTAGCAAAACACTGGCACCTTCTCAAACTGGATGAGAACATTGCGAATAATGTGGA
This sequence comes from Ambystoma mexicanum, assembly GCF_040938575.1. Classification (NCBI taxonomy): domain Eukaryota; kingdom Metazoa; phylum Chordata; class Amphibia; order Caudata; family Ambystomatidae; genus Ambystoma; species Ambystoma mexicanum. Next base: position 533,374,942 of record NC_090926.1, read on the forward strand.
TGATAAACCAAAGATCATTTACAAAAGGGCACGAACCATAAAGAACAAATTGAGTCCATCAAACCTACCAGACCTGACTGGCGAAGAACCAACAAACTGGCTTAAATCATCTACAAATGGTTTTAGGAAGTGTGGTACGTGCACAATGTGTAAATTTGCCCACAACAAAACGGACACATTTACTGGCACTAACAATACAACACTGAAGATTCTACAACCAATCAACTGCAGATCAAACTATGTTGTTTACGGAATTATCTGTATATGTAATTTGGTCTATATTGGCAGCACAATCAGGGAACTCAGGATACGAGTTAGAGAACATCTAGCCAAAATTGGAAGCCAAGACTCAAGGCTTCCATTGGCCTGTCATTGGCAGGAAAAACATCAGATGGCTAACAAAGCTGAATTACGATTTATTGGCCTTGAAAATATCTCACTAGGTAGAAGAGGTGGAAATAAGGAAAAGAAATTAAGACAAGCAGAAGCAAAAATAATTTGCAAACTGAACTCCACAGTACTTGTACTAAACACGGATAATGAGATGGTGTCCTTTCTTTAGAGGACCCTGTACTTTTGTATAACCCTTCTCTGTTAAAATGAATTAGCATGCTTTTGGTACAATGTGTTACGTATATCTTTGTTTCTGGACAGGTATCAGTACGACACCGTAGCGGTTTACCTTATTATGAGAATTGTAATGCTCATATGGCTACTCATAGTGAGTGACATAGCTTACACCAACGTTAGTAGACAATGGACCCTAAGCTGCTACTTGCTTTAATTACAATTATTAAATGAGACCAGAACCCATCTCAAACATACACACAACCACTATGTAATTGTAAGTAACAAGGGTTGCTCATAAAGGTTCCGTGTAGAAATAATATGGTGACTTCAATTTAGAACTAATACACTACTAACACTTATTGATAATATATCATGAGAGATTGTAAATACATCACGAAACATGCACGTAACTAATCAGAGTAACGATACAAACACTAGCTTAAAATGGCCGCCATGTGAAGACAGGAAAAATGCTGTTACACAAAAAAGAAAAACGGACCAGAGCAAGGATCCGTTTCCATGACAACTAGAATACAATAATGAGGGGCTAGGCGCAGACCACTTTCCCCTCAGGAGAATCCACGGCACGCGATTAGACACGAGAACCAGGCTGACAGGTAAGAGACCATCCCAGGTGTAGCACACGCTGCGCTGGATAGATTGACTTGCCGTGTCCTCGCGACTGAGTTTTAGATGCTCTGCAACTTTGTTATTGTTTGCTGTGCACGCCGAATTACGCGCACACGGGTTTACTGTGTCAGAATACTTTTGAAGCCACAAACTGAATCAGTTAAGGAACGGAAAGATAATGAAAGGGCATTACGTTCTCATAAACCTATGTATAAAATAGATGGATAACACACAGTATGATCAATAAGGCAATCAAGTAACAGATATTTGAGTTCATTAATTTATACTATCTCGTTCATTAATTTATACTATCTCGTAGTATGAGCTTATATCTATGGTGATCTAACACATACAATTGGAGGTGATATATTTGTTTGATTTGTATTATTTTCGAAGGGATCTAACCCGAGACTTGAAGAGAGACTACTATTTACTTTAACCCTAAGGAGCAGTATATATGAAAACAAGGTAAAAAGAGACAACCTACATTTAATTTTCCTTGATTGATGATGTGATACTACATGTAACATTGACTAACGAAAATGTGGTTTTGCCTATCTCTTGTCCCCCACCAATCCTCCCTTTTCCCCATTCCATTTTTTGTCTGGTATTTTTTGTTTACTTTGATTTATTAACTGTTGCTACTTATTATGACTTGTTCTGATTCATCAACCATTTTGTTATAACTGGTTTAACATGTGAATGAACATTTTTGTGACTTTCATTTTTCATGCGTTTATATTATTTTGGAACCAATCTTCATACTTTTGTGACCACTTATTTTTGTTTGATTGATATTTAAAACTAGCCCTGATTTTAAAAAGGTCCAAGAGGGACCGAAACACGTGTCATCGCAAAGGGCATTGATATAATAAAACACTTGTTGAACAAACTGGGCGCAGTCTGAACTTGGGATTTTCCTTTTATTTAAACCATTCAGATGTGGTTCTCACTTGGCTAAACCACTCCCCAAGGTGACGCGACCGCATTGAATTTGTTGTAGAGAAAAGAACATCTATTACTTATTTCTGAAAAAGATGTTGCCATGTTAGACCCGACCAGCATAGCCAAGCTCTTTTAAGAAACTATAATTTTACTTATCGTTTAGGACGGTAGATGTGGGTATATACCGTATCATACGATAATTTGTGCAACATGCACTACATTGAACTTCCTTACATTGCTTATCCAGTGACAAATAAGAAGACTATCATTTTCTCACTATACTTGAGAACACTTATATGTCACATTTAAGCGTGTGTGCCAACATGACCAGACAGCGGAGCTCCACTGCCAATCTTAATTTAAAAGCGATCGATATTTACAACTTTTTACGTTTCCATGAGACATTAACAACCCTCTCCGTGTCAGGCACCTTTTCACATTCGAACACTAATCTTTTTGTGCAGACACTACACAAACACACCTACAGACATTAAACACGCATGCGTGACTTTGACACATACTATAACTACTGAGCATGTCGATTAGAATAGCGCAACCTCTGTAGCACATGCGCAATGATATTTATTATTCCATTCTCGCCTCCTGCACATGCGCAGTAACTTATACTTTTTGGCCCGTCTATGACGAGCTGTATTTAAACAGGGATTCTCGGTGGACCCCCTTTCTCACGCGGAAGGCACTCGAATTGGGATTTAACCCTATTATAAAGTAATAGGAGTAGATTAGGATGGATGTCACGCTAGTAGTTCTCGACTCGCTGTACCTAATTACCATTCCATGGTGAGTCACATCTCTTTTCTCAGTACATGATTTTACTTTGCCTACTTCCTAATATACTAACATACATGACGCATAACCCATGGATCTGTTAACACGCGCAAATTGCATGAGGAGTTAATTTTCCAAACACCTGCTACCTAATAATGTGCCATAAAAAAAGAGTTATGCTCATGGACCATAAATCTTTCAATATACACACCTGTGGTTTTCACTATTAGGTGCAAGCTGAGAGTGGGGCACACGCACTGGTGATGTGGGGCACATGCCAAATTACTACCTATATTCAACATTTTCACGGTTTTTATAAATTCTAAGTAGTATTTTGTTTTCTTTTTCTCTCATGCTCCGTACGTGCAAAACCATACTGCCACACACCTGATTGGGTATGTTTATATCATATTATGATGTGTTGTTGCTTTATCATTGTTTCATTATTTATCACGTTACTTTTTTGTGATATGTCTATCTCTTTGTATTTGTTTAATTGATTGTTTGCCATTATTATTCTCATATTTACTTTGATAGTTCACTAGGTCAGCCTTGAAAACGACATCATTGTCGAAACACGAGTCGGCTGAGCTTTTCACAAAATAAACACTTTCAACCTGTAATGGATGTTTTCGCCAGTTCATTGGAGCACATATTCAAGATGGACTTTAACTATTGAAACTTAACAAAAAAAAATTCCTAATTCAACGGCTCTGTTCCAACTTTGAAATAATCAACTTAACGTTGAAACTTTGAAATTTTAAGGGAGAGCGCGTATAAGCAACTGGTCATTCATCTTTTTGCTTTAGTGTAAAATGTAGTTATAATAATAATCTGAACAATAATACAACTTTTGTGTGACATGTTAGTTCGAATATAATAAAAAACCTATGTTGTTAATTGCAAACAACGTGTGTTTCCAGAACATGAATACTGATTCGCTTTGTTCCTAGAATGAGCCTCATGTTAATAACTATTACTTTGTACCCGAGTTCAGATATTACAGGGTCAGATAATTATTATGAAATGCTAATCTTGTATTTTTTGTTTTAAGCTGTCAAATGTAGTTCTATCAGCAAAACGGAATACGTAATGAAACCTCAATTTGAATAATGTTTATGATTTTGAACTTCAAACTACATTATCTAGAAAGACCTGTTTGATGGGAGCTGTTTGTATTGAATTTAAGTTTAGAAATTGGAATATTAGAGGTCTGTAAATATTTTTTTGTTATGAAATATTTATGAATTTTAAGTGATGAATATATGTTCATGTGTTTACATTGTATTGTACTTTTATGGGACAAATAGTTCTAAAATAAAGTTTCAAGAAGAATACATAAAAAAGCTTCTGTTTACTGCAGGTTACCTGGCATATATTAGACTTTTTTCATTTGTTCCTCTACAATCCCAACTGTAAGATGTTTTTACCCATTTCTTTCTGAGAAATGTTGCTGTAAAGTTCACCACCTCAACTGATTATTTTAAAATAATGATTGGGGGGTGGGGGGGGGGGGGGAGTCTGCACCCTGAATGGACCTTGCTTGGACTTTGCTTACTGACTATGCTCCCTCTGACAGGCCAGTACCCTGGTCCAGAGGGCATGTGAACCCCACTGAGCTGGGATGGGAGCTCTACCAGGGAGAAATCCTGAGCCAGTCCTGCCTCCGAGATTGGCGGTGGCAGTTGAGAGGGCCCCAAATGCAATCCCGCTCCCCCCCCAGTGCCAGCATATATTTAAGCTCTAGACCTTTTTCTCAAGCCATGCCTCTTATACGAGATGCTCACAAATGTTTCTATGTTTCGTCTATGGACATATCATCGGAGCGATAAACTGTCAAGAAGCATCAAGCGGGAACGGTTTTCCAGTGCCCAGCATCCCCGGCAAGGAAAGCGATACCAGACCAGCAATGTGATCATGCCAGTATGCTGGCCTTGACAAAAGGGGGTGACAGCTACTCAGCAGGGGGAGGAAGGTATATAGAGAGCTGCAGAGCCAGTCCTACCCCTGAGGTGAACAGGTGACTGCATAGAGGGTCCAAAGTCTCGTCCCACCCACACCTTGTACCAGTATATTGTTGTGCAGTACAATGTCTGTTCTAGCCTTTCCTCAACAAGATACTTGCCAGTGTCTCTTCTTTTCAGAGACAACAAGTCGGTCCAGAAGGCATGCAGAATACTATGTGAGAACATCAGAAACAATACCCCACACAGAAGAAAAGAGACCCAGAAAGGAAACAGAAGAAATGCTGCAGAGAGAGACATCTGCCCCAGATAGACCCTACCACAATGGTGCACTGGTAGCAGTGATACAGACACGGCATCTACAGCCCATCAGAGATGTAGCGTGGAGACACGCAGTACAGGGTCTTCAGAGGCTTACAGTAAGCCTGCGCAACAAGTTCTAACCCCACTATGCCACCACAGACTGAAAGGGGAGAAGCATCCACATTCCCCCAGACTGAATACCACACAAATATTTACAATAACGACCTCTATTGGCAACCAAGACACTTATCTTCTTGAGATGCCATGGCTGCTCTGCGGTAAACTCGAACGAGGATAGTGGACCTTAGCCCCCTAATTAAGCATTTTCAGTACACATGAAAGCCTCGAAGGGGAAGACAGGGCCAGATTGAACATAGGAAAGAGACCAATCCACAGAGAGTAGGGAGGATATAAGGGAGGAGCAGGAAGTGAGGGTTACTTTGACGAGGTCAGCAGAGGTGGTGAAGGATTACCAAGAGAACAGCAGGAGGGTGGAAGGTGCTGCAGAGAGAGAGAAAGAGAGAGAAAGAGAGAGAGTGTGTGTGTGTGTGTGTGTGTGTGTGTGTGTGTACGTGTACGTGTGCGTGTGTGTCTCTCCCCCCTTGAGTGCAGAATTGTAGCGCAGTAGAGGTTGGGAAAAGGGTTAAGGTGCAGTGGAGGAGGGGAGCAGTAGCATGGGGTAGGGGAGAAGTAGAGTGGAGGAAGGAAGCAGTATTCTGGAGAGTGGAGAAGGAGTGTAGAGGAGGCGCGTAGTAGCGCTAAATGGGGAGAGTTGCCTGAGGGGAGAAGTAACATCAAAGGGCGGAGGCAGGAGTGAAATATTTAAGGAACATCAGAAAGTTGGGAGGAGTGAGAGGGAACTAATCAGAGTACAGAGGAAAAGGTGAGAGTGGACATGACCAAACAGCTGGAATACAACCTGTGACAAATCACATGTATTCGTCCCTTCTTCAAATGGGTAGCCAACTTTGCGAGGCAAGGAAGATATGCCTGCACCACAAGGCCCTCCTAGGAGTTGAGGGTAGTGGGACCTCACTGGGAGAGTATCCCCCTTTGGGGATAAGGACTCCCATTTCTGTGAGGAACTCCCTACACAACCAAAGGTAATTGCCTACATGGGACTACCTGATAAACCTCAGAATGTGGTATCCTTACCTTTTGCAGAAGGCAACATTAGCCAAAACCTAATAGCGCCAGAAAAGGAAGAGGTCTCTTTAATGCAAGACGCATATATAACTGTGAAGAGAAGGAAGAGGGAAGATGAGAAGCCTGATGCACGGGGGAACCCCCCTGATATCATTACGCGGATGGGAGGTAGAGCAGAATTTAGGCACAAAGCCTGTGACTTCTGGCAAGAGAGAGAACGCAAGGAGACTATGGACAACCTGCGCAGGTGGAACTATCAAGCGTCTACCGAGAGACAATCAGGCAACATGGTGGTGGCATGACCACAAGCTGGACGTGGTGGGCAGGACGCATCAGGAACAGTGCTTATACCTCCCATACAGGAAGCAAGGGTCACTTCACAAAAGCAGCAATAGTATGAAGCAGGAGTCTGATGTGGATCAGAGTAAGAGAAGCGATGCAGCAGAGAGAGAGTGTGGTCCCGAATGTGATCTGAGCCCAACCACCTGTCCCTACCAAGGAAGAGATACCTGGGGCACCGGGAGAAGTGCCAGGCCCGCAAGATATCATTATCGATCAGAAGATACTTGTCCCAGTCACAAGAATGAAAAAGAATGGCTAAAGTTATGTGATGGGAGTTGGGGACAAATAACAAGTGCACACGTAAGGGAGGAGAGTTATTATGTGAAGCAGTCACCTCATCCCAGTATTCAAGATGAGTTTTCAAATACACAACAATGTAATTTAGGAAGCGAAGAGCCTAGAAGAGAGGGTTGTTATGTGAGCAATAAGCAGGGAGACACCCAAACCAGATGTTAGGGAAAATTCTCAGAAATGTGCTAATTGTGTAAATGTGCCTCTACCTCAGAGACCCCAGCAAGTATGCTGGATTTTGAGGACTTGATTTTTGCAGCCTAGAGAGAGTGAGTCCCTTTTTCCCCACTCTCTCATGTATTTAAATGTGATTTTGAACACTTTCATTTGGTTGTGGAGTCTGACAAACTCCATAGGCATCATCATTTACATTGTGTCACACAGCACCTTCAGTGCAGTGGCACAGGGAAGTCTTTCAGATTTCCCAAAGGTTTATATGCCTTCTCTGGGCTAAACTACTGTGTCCCAGAGCAGTAAAGAGAAATTGACTTTACTTACATTTGTAACTTTCTAGACTCAGCACACACTATCTTACAATAGGGTGATGGAGGGGTTACTTAGTATCCCCTTTGTCTAGCTTCTCATGTAACATTTTTATGTCACACTTTCCTCACTGAATGGCTAGTGGCAGTGCTTTACTTTTTACTACCATTGTGGGATTTTACCGCGGGCTGCGTTCACAGCGACGGTAAAGCACCCATGGGTGCCATTATTATCAAAATGGACCTGGTCTTCTTTTTTTGCCATTCCTTTGTTCATTTTGCCTTTGGCAGGATTCACAAGTGAAGCCCGCCTCTGGCTCCAGGGTGTCTGGCGGGGGCAGGAAGCAAGGAAGGTGCCCGAAACTCCCTGTGCGTAGTCTCCTAGGAGACAGGAATGCACTCTTAGGTGATTGGCTGGCTGGCTGTCCGGCAAGGACAGCCACCCTGCTGGGTGGCTGACAGCTAGGCTGGAATGAATGGGAGCAGGCTGCATAAAAGGTGATGCTTTTTGGCTTGGAAGGCAGAGTCGACTACTGGATGAAGGAATCTGAATAAGAACTTGAAGAGGACGCCTGCTGCAACCCCTGGAGCGTTGGTTTGCCCGGTGAAGCCCTGCTTCTGTGCTGAAACTTCAAATTCATATTGACAGAGAAGCACCTGCAAGGATGACTTCTCCCCTTGAGTTGGTGGGACCAATCAACTCCAAAGTAAGCCACCTAGACATCCTCTCAGAGCTGGTTAAATTTCCACTGCAGTCGCTGCTGGAACCGAATAGCCAGGGAGAGGTACACCAGTTTGTGTGCATTGCTTTTAAGCTGTCCAAGAGCTCGAGGAAGATCCTCCGGACTCCCAGGAAGCAGGACTGACCAGGCCTGAGCCCCCTCAACAGAGTGCAGGACCCCTGATGTGAGGAAAGCCCATCTTGACAGCCAGGAGCCGCAGTGGCTCTATTTGCATTAGACACGAGGAGCTAAAACACTGAAGTGCCACTTGTTTGAAGATTGCCAGTTGTGAGCGATAACCACCCCATTGCAGTGTAGTAGTCCCCAGACGTCCTCCCTCCTGTCCCCACGACTGCGGCTCAGGAACCGCAGGATATGCAGAGCTGCACAGGAAAAGAAGTCATCTGCTGCACTTTTTCTTCAACCAAAGGTACTGTACAGTCTAAGAGAACTTACCTCTTGTTGTGTAGTCACTTGTCCTCATTGGAGACTTGCTTGGTTGCATTTGTAGAGTTGATATCAGCTTCTTTACCTCACAAGCCTAATCAGCTTGTGGCCCTACTTTTATTTCTTCTATTCTACCAAGACTTTTAAAACATTGTGAAAGACTTTCTACTTGCCTGCAAGAAGTACTTCAGTCCACCTTGACTTTTGTTAACTTAAACATTGGCTGGCCTGGCTCCCTGAATGACTCTTCTCTCCTCTGTTTAAGTGTTTTTGCCTTCCTTCCAGGAAAGGGTTGACAGATTTTACATTGGGGGGTTATTGAAAGTACTTACATGCTTCATTGTGTGAATACTTGTTCTATTCTGAACCCTCTTTTCTTTGACACTCTCCTAAGAAAGTCTAAATGCAAACCATGATATATTAATGTCTACAGCACCCTAGCAATTGAAGTCACCTGAGGGTGTAGGTAGTGTCGGTGAGCCATCCCAAATGGGTATTTCCTGATTTAGAAAACTAAGAGTGTGTATTATTTTTGAAGTGTATATGTGTGTTACTTAACATTGCTCCCTTCTGAAGAAGGCTTACTATAACTGACTGGTAAATAAATTAATAATTGTTTAAATCAAGAAACCTTGTGTGTAAGTTTATTTGGACACTTGTCACTGTGAATCTCCGTGTAGCTCCCCTACAGCTCACATTGACCCCTCTTGAGATAAGCCTGGCTACTCGACCACACTACCAACCTGTGTAGTACAGACCTATACCAAAGGTTGGGTTGCCAGGAGGTCAGTGTTGTTGTAGTGCACCCAATCGTGCCTAATACCAGAGGGCGAAAAACTGCTCCAATACGGCTGGGAGATAATCAGTAAAGAAAGAGACAGTCAAAGACTGAGAACAGATGATAATATAAGCGTAGAGAGGGGCAGAGGAAACCCCCTTTTGAGTGCACACAAGGAGAAGGTCTGGAAAGAGGTTGCTAATACCTATCTGAATAACATGAAATTTTATTGTAAAATATATTTGGCCACAGAACTCTTTTTACACCCCATAAAAGGTGCGAGTATATGGATTGGCTCTTTCCTGGAGAGGAGGATTCATTCAAAAACCTATATTATAATATTTTATTCCAAATGTATGTTTAAAAAATAACAATATATCCATGTAAAAACAATATACAAAAATATCTCAATCTAAAAAAGTGTTCAAAGTGTGTGACTCCACCACCAATACACTGCAATTCCAGACATATTAACTTTTATTGTCTTCGGCACCCCATTTTTCGAATTTCTTTTTTTTTTTAAACACATTAACATTCGAGGAAATGAGCTTGGTAGTGGGCTATGAATGGTTCATTGCCTTGAATGCAAACTTTCTTTTATGATTTGGAGTGATTACTGTGCATCTGTGGCACCAACAAGCCTTGCTGCAGTGTTCAGCATTTTGCAACATGAAGAGAGATCAGTGGGGAATGAGGTGTGGTAAACCAGAAGGAGGACTCAGACAATTCTGGGTCATATTCAAAGACTTTTATGAAACTAAAAGAACCAACATGCTTAACTAACCCTACCTCTATGAGGGAAGTACCATACCTAGTGTGAGGGGTCAGCAATGCGAGGCAGACAACGGTTTGATGATTGTTGAAAGCATGCCGTTTTATTAAAGTATAAATGATATTAAATGCCTCACTATCCCTACTCTGCCGAACATTTCCATGCCAAACCAAAATTACAGGGAAACACTCTAACACAGGATATCTGGCCCTCAGACTAAACATCAAATACAAAGAAAAATATACAGCAATTCAATTAACATCAACAACATTCACAGTTTCTTGATAACCTCCCAAATAACTTGGGTGAGTTCCCTTCTCCAGGATCCAAAATGAATTAAACTCCAATTTTCAACAAAAGAAAGAAACAAGAAAATCCCTGTAGGTAGCAGTCTCAGATCAGTTCTTGATGTTTCAATGTCAAGGTAAAGGTTTTGCTAACCAAAGTTCCAACAATAGCAAATATTTTCTTCTTGGTTAAGTATGGACTTTCCCCTTCCTCAGAACAGCACCAATGATATTCCCAGCCACGATGCTTTACCACCACTTCCGGTAATCCAACAAGATTTTGCTCGGTTCACAAGAAATGCAACTTCTACAACTGTCAGTGCAACGCAGTACTTGGTTAACAGCATGTCATTAGTCACAAGTTTAGAATTCACCGTAGGTATCTGTCAGGATGACTTCAAAGGGCTGCTGCTTCTACTTCAGCAACTTCACTTCTATTAAAGTTTACCATGGGAACATTCTCCTTTGTCTCATATTACTCCACTTCACTTGGGCTACTGAAATGTTGTTTCCACTGACAACCAGATATAACATCACAGCCTCAGTACTTTGTAATACCACCACAACTCCAGTACTTTGTGATACAGAACAGGTGTTAGTTCTGAGAAGATTTAGGTTTAGGCACTTCAACACTTTCCAACAGGCAAGGCACTCTTTCTCTGAATATCTCTCATCACAGGGAGCAACCTCTTTGCCTCTCACCTCTCTGCCACAACAACAACTTAAGTTTGCCTGTATGACTCACTTCTCTCTGTTGCTTAAAGACTTTGGCAATTTATATTGAGTCAACTTCAAATCATTTTCATGAGCAGCAAGTTTCCCTTCCCCAACTTTGCCTTCAATCTTTCTGCCCTCTGTTAGCTGAAATAATTACCCAGAAACCTTGGTGACACACTCTTGGCTCTGGGTAATGCTTGCACACTTGTATCTTAGGCAAGGATGAACTTCAATTGGGCTTACAGTCTTAGCTAGATTGTTTTCTGGCTTTACGAAAGGCTGCTTTCAGTCTTAATAGGGGAATACTCTCGGCTTGGGGAATGCTTGCTCTCTCTTCAACTGCGGATACAATGTTTAAATGCTTTACTTCTTATATGAGCATTGAAGGTTCGCGTAAATCCTTCCTTAAAAAGTGAAATTAGGAACACACAACCACTTCTTCATATAGTATACAATGTTTAAAGTATTCAACAATGGCTTTCAGCAGGGTTTACTCAGGCAAGTGAAAAAAGAAATTACTAATCACGTGCAAGTGCTACTTTCTGATTGTTCCACTGTTTAAAGTTCAACAAACCGCTTCAGCTCGCTTCTGCTTATATGCGAGTGAAGATAGGACTGCTTACTGTTGTCGGCAGTGCACACACAAGGAATCAGAACGACAGGTTCGACGCACCGCCTACTATGATCCTTGTTCTGCGGGTTGCACAACTTCCACGACTTCGGGCACAACATTTACTGCTTCTGGCTTCACAGGGACCAACACCCTTCCTCACTGAAGGTGTCTCCAGTCCGGCCACTTGACTAAAAAGCTTCTCTCGCTCCTGAGACCCACAGCTTGCCCACAGCTCGTTGCCTCAGTCTCCAACACACTTTTGGCACAGCAATATTCACAGTCAGGCTCACATGGGAAAAGGCAGCATTAGCCTTCCAGGTTCCTTCAGGTAGGGCTGTTAGGCTTAATTGCCTGACTACTGCCACAGCATGCCTCTTCAGTCCTCTTCCTTGTCCCAGTACTGATGGGACTCGTAATCCCTAACAACATAATCAGCCCTTTTAAGCAACTTCTTGACTTTAAGGGGAGTTTTATTTCCCTTAAAATCATAAAAGGTTAACCTTTAGAATTTGCAGTTTACTTAAGGCAATATTTCTAGATTCTTTTACACTAAGCCTTTGAGAGTAAAGAGGATTGTTAGTACCTAACATGGTATTTCCGGTGTTAAGGATTTTTTAGGTTTTAATGTAGTTGAGCCACAGATCTTATAAGTGGTTCAGATACGTTAGACTGACAATAAGCAATTACAGGCTTTGGCAACTTTAAAACTTCTCCCTTTTAAAAGACAAATACTGCATCTCATCCCACAGCATCTCCTCACCACCCTGGGTTTGGTCTGCTCCCAGGTGATCCTCCCGCAGGACATCACCCCCAAGGTCAGGAAGCATCTGCCTTTCCCTGGCCACCTGGGTGGAGACTTTAGGCAGGGGTTTAGTGAGGAATGTGTAGGATTCTTCACAAAAGCAACCGTCAAAGGGTATGTGTTATTGAGCAGTACCCCAAGCGGCAGGGAATCTAAGGTTAGCTAAGGATTTGTGTTATCTCAAAGTAAGGGAGGCTGATGTCATTAATTACCTGTTTGACAAGGCCAGGGATTTCGACACCGACTCTTTCTCTTCCTCAGAAGAGGAAGAGAAGGGTTGGTGGCCCCCATGATTACTGTGGCTGCCCCCTCAGGCATTCACATTAGCCACAGTCCACCAGCCCTGGCCCCCAGCAGAGATACTCACCCTAAAAGGCCAGTTCCCCAATGTTAGGAAGAGCCCTAAGGAATGTTTGTGTTCCTGAGGGATGTGATAGCCAGCTATGCCCCTTCTATGGCTCACACATGCCAGTTTGTATTTGGATTGTATTTATTTATTTTATTTATATAGCGCACCTGGCCTAAGGGCATCCGGGTGCATCGTTTAGGATACAGACGTAGTACAGATTTACAAATAATGTATAACATTGGCAATCATATACAGGAGTCATATACACGTCAGATACAATTACCGAGGACACTCCTGTCCTCAGACCATTTGGCCACCATTATGACCAAGGCAAATCTGGGCCTCGAAAGACAGAAGGCTACAGAGTGACTCCAGCTAATCGTGTCCTGTCCCAGGAGTTAGATGAAATTGTAAACGCAATAGCTGAACTCTACCCTGCAGTCATCGATTTTGAAAGGATCAAATCATGTAAGCGGTATAAAAATGAAGATGTTGCAGAGTATTCTGAGAGGGTAAAACAGGTCTTCCAGCAATACTCTGGGATGGATGACCCTGCCCGGATTGTCACCCAGTTTGTAGGGGGTCTGCTGCCAAAGACCAGTGCATAAATCAAGAGAATGTGTGTGGGGTGGGACGGCATGCCCTATTCCACCATGTTGGCCCAAGCAAGGCCCTACTGCAGTGAGCATAGGAAGGAGCAGGAAACTAAAGAGAAAATAATGCAGCTGAAGTTTACGACTCTGCAGATGCAGGATGATGCAGCCGCTGCTGCTGCTGCTGCTATGCCTGCATCTACAGACCTGGATGAGACTGCCCTTCAGATGGTGCATGCAAATTACAAGGGCAAGTAAGTATGGGGCTTCTAGAGGGCTGCATGGATTTAGCAGGGGAGGGAGCGGAAGAGGAGGAATCATTCACCACACCCAGATGCCCCCGCTGAACCACCAGTGCTGCGGTTATCAGAACGCCTACCTAAAATCTCCTCCCAGGTGGACAGGGAAAGGCAGATGCTTTCTGATCCTGACCCCGATAACCTGTGAGGAGTGAGAGGAATCTGTGGGATGAGACACAGTATTTGTCTTCCTCTAGGGAATACCCAAGTATATAATGGCTTGTTGTACTAACCAATCAAACATTCAGGAGATTGATAAAAATGAAAAACCCCTTAACACCAAAAGGGTCAGTGACCGGACATTTGGGAAGAACATCACCATACAATAATTGCCTTCCCCCTATAAAATCAATGCTAATGTAACTCTTCTGATGTCCCTTTTAAGAACGTTATAAGGAACAAACTGAGGTATAAAAGTAAAACAGCAGAAATTAGAACACCTGATTTTAGTGTTAGGTACTTCCAGTACCATAATGTCATGATGCCTACCCCTGGGGACCCAGACCAAGTCCAGCAACCCCGGAAGCAGGCATCAAGTTATCATAAGCAAGCCCAACAACCCCTGCTAGGGGCTATTTGGGTCCAGTCCTGGCGCCTATGGCGCCAGGCTCATATGGAGTCAGTCCTGGCACCTATGGCACCAGGCTCATAGATTAAAACTTACCTGATGCAGACCATGCTGCAAACTTACCTGATGCAGACCATGCTGCAAGAGCTCCAAGCCAAAGGAGGCTTGGAAGGGACTACTTTACTTAGGGACTATTTTTTTACTCGGGCGGGGCTGGGGAGGAATACTTACCTGGGACTTCTTTGGAGGCTATTTAAACCACGCCCGAAGAGCAGCACACGCTTCGCGTTATTCTGCATCCAGCAGCGTAACGCTCACCGTGCCTGCAAGTCTGCATCCAGCCTTCTGCCATGCCTGCCTCGAGTTTGGAGCTCCTAGAAAAAGGGAGAAAGAAGGAGAAAAGGTTCGAACAAGAGCAATACCTTTGATCCTTACCTGAATTCCCGATCCATCGCGCCTTCGCGCTGGAAGAAAGAAGTTATTTTATGCACGTCGCCTCACCTGCTGCAGCGCCGCGCTGAACTCACCGGCCTTTGCAGCATCTTCACATTCCACCGCATCCTCCTGCATGTTCCCGCCACACTCCGGCACCTAAGGAGAAGACAAGAACAGCAAGGTGAGCCAAGGGAATACACAGAGGAATATTAGTTACCCCCCCATAGACTTAACTGATTTGACCACCGGGGGTACTATTCCTCTTCACGGGTCGGCGCAGCTTCCACTGCATCTTCGCCGAACCCCGGCCCCCAAGGGGAAACAAAAGGACAGCAAGGTGAAACAAAGGGACTAACAAGGGGAACCCTCCTCACCACAATAGACTTACCTGATTTTACCGCTGGAGGTATTATTTCCTGAGACTTCATACTTTCTCTCAGCGCCTGAATAAGGGAGAAAGCAACATATTACATATTGACATTATTTTATCGAACTGTGTTGGAAAATACAAATCCTTACCAGAATACTACCGGTTGCCACGAGGAACTCTTCATTAGGGTCAAGCTGCAACCTGCAAGGAATCGGACAAGAGTGAAAGTCAGGCATTTGAACTCTTACGAACTTTATACTCACAGCGTCTTGCCAGGAATCTCAGAGTCAATATTGTTCTGAAACTCACCAATTCCTTCAAGCCAGTGAAGCAACTGGTTATCAACGCGCCCCTGCACTCAAAGCAGGATGGTGAGCTCATCTTTTCAAACCATCAGGTGAGACTATAAGAGGGGACATCAAAGGTGATCTGTGGGGAGAACAGCAAGGGTGGGGGGATTTACGCTCAACTCCACGGGTGGTTAATTCCCTTTCTCCATTTGCAGACGAATATTCCTACGGGCCAAGCAAACAGCTAGGTGGGCCAGTCCAGTCCGTCATCTCGGCCCTAGGCGTCACATTGGTGGAGACCGCAGCTATCCAGTTCTGATCGACGCCTCTGTGGGAGCGAGGTGAGCGTAACACATAATCACCAACGTACAGGGATGAAGAATAGGGCTGGAGAGGCACAATGTTGCAGGAGTGGTCAGTTCATTAGAGCCGCACACCCGGTGGTGAGCGATAGGCTTAAACCCTGCACCCCCCCAAAGAGTTGGCATTGTTGGCGGAGAGTAGAATTCAGCAGTGAAGCAGCGTAATTTGTAAAGCCAGCCCAGGCAGAACCTGGAGGAGCGAGAAGATGCTGGGACCCTTGCTGGACAGTTATCAACTGCCAGTCCCGAGAGGGTCTGTGCCCTCAGAAATCTGAAATGCAGAGGTAGCACAGCAGAAGGCGTATCAGAGAAAAGCATTCCCCCATATGATCTGATCTGCAGAGGTGGTGCAGCAGGAACTGTGCAGGAGGCTGCCGCTGGTGGCTGGTGTGCACCAGAGAGCCTCAGGAGCGTGAGGTGCTCCAATTGGAAGTGGTGTGGATGAAGGCAGATTTACCGAAGTGGTTTTACCAGTTAGAGTGGAGCCACAACAGCTGAAGTCCTGTGATCAGAGGGAACAGAGACTTGCATCTGAACCAGTGAGTTCACCGCTTGTTAGTGACCTTGGAACGCTTTGTCCACGTTTGCGTAGTGAAAGCAAGCACCCGGCGAGTTAACAGCACTTGCGTAGAAGCAGACTTGGTAGAAAGACGCAGAAACAGCACTCGCGTGTGACTCAAAGTGAGTCACACGTTACTGATACATGTCAGACTACTGCAAAACAGCAGCAGCAGTATTCCCCTGTGAGTGAAAGTGATTCCCAAGTTGGTTTCAAACATCAAATCAGGGGAAGGCAGCAAAACTTTAGCAAACCAAAGCCAAAAAACTATAATTTTCAAAGTGTGAGTCTATGGAAAACCCAACTACCTGTGGGGGTGACTTTGTTAAGAGTTGATAAGCATTGCCGAAACCAAGAAAAACTGAAACCAAGAAAAATATCCTTTAACCAATATTGCCAACAGCGGAAGGGGGTTAATGCTAAGTATACCAACTCTGAAACGTATTGCCCGTATTGTATACAATATCTGGTACAAGTGGGATATGCAGACATTGCCAAACCCAGGGGAAAGGCACGAAGAGACACTATCCACATCAGTCTTTGGTTGCTTGTACAGTGGGGAACCAAGAGAGGAAAAAAAGGCTGCCCTTCTGTGAGTAGTTATCCAGAAGGAGAGGACCATCATTTACAGAAAGGTATTGAAGAGCATCAATGTGAATCCTGGTTTCCCTGAAATGTTTTTGAAAGTTTTGAAGCTGCAAGTTGTTGAATGCTGTGAAGCAGTTAAAATCTCCTATCAGTTGAAATTGATCACAAAAGCACGTGTAATTGTGAAAGGCTGTTTGGGAAGGGGAGTATACCCGGATGGTCAACCTTTAAGCCAGGCAGTGAAGCTGGCTAAGTGTGGGAGTGCTACAAGGTGGTCTTGATATTTCATGTTGTTCGTGAAGTCAAAGAAAGAACCAAGCAAGGCTGTTAGAGATATTTATTTATTGTGCATTTGTAAGGCGTTTATACATCAAGTAAATTGTGTTTCAAAGCGCCCAGAGGGCAACAGGGAGGGAACATGGGAAGGAAAGGCAAATATAAAAGATGAAAGAGAGAAGCAGTCCTACTAGCCCTTGTGAGCATTCAGAGTGTGCAAGTGCAGTGAGAGAGAGGGAGGGATGGGGGTAAGTGCTAGGAGTAAGAAGTGCAAGCTGTTAAGTGACTGGCAGAGATCATTTGGTGAGTGGTTGACTGCCACTAAGTGCATGTCTTTGATAGCACAGGCCATTGGGTGCCAAAGGCAAGTGCTGGTAGTGGGTGGAGGCTGAAAGTGATTGGGGGTGTGAGGCCAGGGCCCAGATGGACACATAAGGGCCCTGATTGCCAATCTCAATGACTGTGAGATTTAGCAAAGGAGGTGTAGGAAGAATTTAGACTCCACATTTCAACATCCAGGCTCTACATTTCATCATTCACTTTTTAACTAAGGTTTGAATTTTAACTAGAGCCAAGGGTGCAAGACGTATATATGGACTCAAAGGTATAATTCTCAGGCTGAATCTAAATAGATGCCAATGCACAGAACACATGCTAGAAATGATCACTTTGCTCCATGATACTATTTTAATGGGCTGAGTTGCACTCAATAATACTAACATGACACTAATATACTAATGTACCCCTTCCCATAACATTTCATTCTCATAATAATGTGCAATGCAAATCAATCCATGATAGAAACTGGATGCAGATTGACAGATAATGCATGGTGGTCTGGAAAGAAAAATAAACTTTAAACATGCAGGCTGAATCTGTGCTGTGTTGTAAGATGAGGAATGTGAAGATCCATTTTTCTAAAGACATCACATTGTTCCTGGGAAGGAAGCCCAGGAGAAATGTAACAAGTTCTATTCAGCAATGCAGTTTGTGTTTCAGGCAAAGGCGCAGAGGAAATCACGTGCTATATTAGTGGGATGATCAAGGGGAGGTGTTTTTTAGTGACAGAGGGTTTTGTGAAAAAAGTTTGAAGAGAGAGGGCTGGGCATTCATTCTTCCACTCACTGACGATGGAGTCAGAATTGCTGGTTCCTGGGCAGACTGAGTCTCCAGTGCTTGCAAGCTGACTGTCTGGTGGGCCGTGGCTGTCTCTCACCTGGGTTGGCAGTCATTAGAAAAGCTGCAGTCTCAAGCAACCGTATCTGTGAATGACCCTGGGTCACTGCCAAGCTAAATCGGCGCATATTGCCAGCTTAACATAGGTAATTATACCGTTAATTGAGGGGCGGGTGAAGTGAATGTTTGATACTATGTAGCATAGATTAAATGATTCAGTTCATTTTTAGGTGCTGCATTAGTAATTAAGAAGTGCATGTGAAATTGTGTTTATATTTATCCAAGTTTTGGTCTTATTCAGAGTGCATTTATTCTGCCAGTTTTGTTGCGAATTCAAAGGCTGATGACAGGCAGGGCTCTGCACATTATCGCAGATACAGGGTTGGAAGTCCATTGCAGGAAAAACCTTGCATATGTTTTGAATTACAAAGCGGGCGCATGGGTCATTCTGTGTAACTTGCTACTTCTAGTTTATGATAAAAAATATTAATTTGAAAAGGTAATTTAGTCTCATTGGTTCGGCGTGCATAGGGAGATAGAATGTGTGGTAAGAAATCTCAAAGCAAAGTTAGTCAAAGAAAATTGGAGAGGCTGAATTAATGTTTTGTATTTCATTTGCATGCTTTACATATTTTGAAACACACACAAAAGGGTATGAGCCAATTACTCAGAGTGTATTAAGTCTGATATTTTTTTACCGTTAGTGACCCTGGTGAAATAATCATTAGGCAGTATTATAAAATTAGTCTCACCACTATAAAATAGCCCAATAGGCATACCAGAAAATACCAACATAGCAAAATACCTCAAAATACCATGAAATACTAAATATAACCAATAAATCTCCTACACATTTGGTGCGTTGGCCGGGAAACGTTAAAATAATTACTAGGCATGGCCTTGCATCCTAAAGCATAACCATATTGTGCACTCATTCATTGAATTAGTGCTACGAGGTAGTGCAGTACTCTGTGTCCACTTGACTCTTGTTATAGGGTCATTGGCAATAGTGCCGCCATGTCCCAGATTCAGGCTAAATTTTCTGAATTTTCAGATTACCTTAAGGCAAAGCTTTATGCCCATGCAGTTTGGACAATATGGAAAAACAGAATTACCACAGAGTTAGAAAAGGAGGCATTTGAAAATATTTTTGGTGTGGGGAGCATTGTGCAGATGTGTCTCCTTAGGTTACTACGAGGGACCGAACACACAGAGGAGAACGACTGAATCATCAGGCTGTGCACACAACTTTGGTTTCTGCTACACAGATCTATAAAGATGTGTGGGATGTATTTACCCATGCATCCGAGCCCTACCTCAAAACTGTGCAGTACTGGCATTGAAAACATCATAATGGCCAGAGCTCCCCAGAAAATGCACAGGAAAATCCCATTTTGCCTATATTGTTCAGAGGGGCAATGCTGGTTGCCAAAAGCAAACTCATAACTGTTGGGAATTCATTTTTCTTGAATGTCAAATATGGCAAAATCATGGGCACAGAATTACTTTACTTCAGAAACACACCAATGCCATGTCCTGAACATGGACAATATACTCCATGTAATATCACTTGCTGAAATGAATCAATCTAAAAAAAATCCCAAGGATGGATGCAGTAACCGCAAAATCCTGAGGGTGGCGCTGGCGGTCTAAACTCTGACAGGAGAGCTGTCTTGCAAAACTGTCTAGTGCAAAGAAAGGGGTCTCATTTCATCAAAAGTTCAAAGGGGTTGCCTGTCCTGAGAACTCTTGACACTTCAGAACTCAACACAAGAAGCCAGGAAATCACAGGGTTCTGTTAATTAAATGCAAAGTGGCTCCCTGGCCTCCTGATGTCAGCTTCCCAGAGACCACACAATGGCCCCTCTCCTCTGAAAGGAATATGTTGATTTTTACTGTTTTACTGTCAACAAAGGCCTGCCTGCCAGAGGATGCATGTGACTGACCCACCCAAGTCTTGGAGGCGGACTCCAACACTCTGAGGACTGAATTGAAAGTAAAATATATATTTTACAAAAACACTGATAACTCTTTGTAATCAAATGACAGAAATGTATAACTTTGAGAGACTTAATTTAAAAAATGTACCTTTAATTCAAGCCCAAACTCCAAATTGTGGGATATTCTGGGACAAAACCCTGCTGTTTATTAATATTACAGACTCCCTGTTTCAGCTAGCCAAACGAAAATGCATTGGTATGTGGGTAGATATGTGAGGAACAGTTGTATAAAATTTAATAAAGATCCAATGTTGTTTAGCACATTAAAAAGTGCTAAAAGTTGCCATTTTTGAATGCACGCTCTTAGAAACAGCAGATTTGGGACAGAGTATACCTCATGTGATATGTGACATGGGTATGTAATTTCAAACAACTGTGTAACTGTGAAATATGTATTTTGATCATATATAGATTTGGGTGCACAGATGACAGGGGAGTTTTTTCAAGAGATCATAAATGGCTGACATCACTCTGACACAACTTAGCTCCCCCAATCAGGGGAGAAATGAAAGCTGGACCAATGACAAGTGAGAGGGGCAAGTTTAGTTATGACCAACACACACACCCACTTGCAGAACATATAAATGGACCACTGAAACTTAGGTAGAGACATTCATTTCCATCTGCAGCGGGACGCTCTGCCGGAAAAATCCATACTTACCTCCATCAACCTTCAAGGAGCCAACACTTAGACTCCAAGATAAACAGAGACTACAGAACCTTAACCAAAAAGGCCACTGCCAGCAAGAGTATTTGTCAACAGGCCTGAAAATCTTTTTGCAACTGAACTCTTCAGACAGCCGGCTGACGCCGTCTGAATTTTGCCAAGAACTTTTGCAAGAACCCGGTGACAGAAATATCCAAAGAGAAGGCAGGACCCGACCCAGAGAACCGGTGCCTAGCAGAGACCAGGCCATTGTATCCAGAGTGCTGACCCCGATGCTGTGAGCAGTTCCAGAGGCCAGGCGCTGTGAGCAGAACTCGGGAAGACCTGACCAGACTGAAGTCCGTGACCAAGTCGCTTTCCGGTTCAAAATCTCTTGTGAGTACTCAGCAAAACTCAGAACACATCTCTTAGTTAAAATCATATAATTCAATCCATTTTTAATCTAAGTAGAACTGCAGCTTAGCAATTGTGTTATTCTGCCATCATTTTTAAAGCTGAAAAAGTGTTGCGTTTAAAATTTGCAAAACCAAAAACGACCTTCACTAAATCGCTCATATCTCCGCGACCGTTTGTCTTTCATCTGAAAGCTTAGAATCTTAGCTTTTAATCGCACCAAGAACCACATTCCTACCCCTTATAGTTTTACCGCAATCGCGGAACACGCATTCGCGAATTTTGCCGCGATTTGCAAATTTCTTCACGTGTAAAAATCTGCTGCTGCTGCTTGCCTTCCATTTGCCAGAAATTCGTTTAACCTGCTAGTTACTCCTAGATACTTGCTAAAGTGAACCTGGACTAATAATAACTTGATTTCACTCACCCTGAACCTCCTAGAGGGAATTAAAAGCATTTTAGCATATTTTCTTCTACATTGCCAGCACATTTAAAAGCATTTGGGCCTGTGTTTTCAACGTCTGTAGTCTAAGTTGCTGGGTGAACTGAATTACCTTTGAATTGCATTTCTGAGAATTGTGTGCCTTCCTTCCATTTCCCTGCATTGCATAAAAGGGGGGGGGGTGAATTGTCCAAGAAAGTGATTACATTGTTTTTGCTGAAATCCTATCAAGTTCTTTTCTGTACTGCATTTCATTCCACATTGCATCCATTGGAAACCATAAAAGTATTGTTGCTATCTTATCCATTTCATGTGAACTCCTAAGTGATTATCAAGAAGTGTGCTAGTGCCAGATTCTCCGTTGTTAATCTTTATCATACCAGATTAAGTGTGGTATCCAATTATTAATTTATTATAAAGCGTGATATATATATTGTTTAAGTTATCAAATAAACCTTTAAACTTGCAAAACAGAACTACTTCTTGGCTCAGTGGGGTCAGGGGGATTCCAAGGGAGGGGTGTTATATAGGGGTAGTCATCCAGAACGGATGAACTGGACATAAAGTTATATCAATAAGGGTTTTCATTCAGTATTATAGACTAGGCGTTGACTTAGCTGTAGTGTTGAATTGAATCCTCTTACAAATTGGGGGCTCGTGCCGGACGTTTGGGTTAGATCTACCATTTGTGCAGATTAATACAGCGTGCCAGCTGACCAGATACACATATCCGGTCGGATCACCACGCTGTGTTACGCTGTAAAGCACTCCTCATAGGAACGCTCTAAGAAAAAGGTCTGTTTTGCAAAAATAAAATACAAATTTCTGTAAGTCAGGACAGAGACCAATCTCTAGAATGACGACCTTAGTAGACATGAAAATAGCCAGAGAGCACCTCTTACATAAACTATTTGTGAGAGGTGAATGGACTGAACAGGGCCAGGATGCCTGGGTGCAGGCCATCACGCGACAGGTCACTGAAACAGGGTCAGACCTATGGAGAGATCAGGGTCCGTTACATGTGGCCCTGAGTGAACTATATATGGCTCCTAAAGCCAAAGATGAACACAATAAGATTGCCAGGATAGCAGCATACCTGTACCTATATATGGGAGACATGCAGGATAAATGCACTGAAAGCCAAGATCTGGCAAATAGGCAACAGATAGCAGTAGAGAAGGCCCGATCTGATCTGGCCTCTTCTGAGCAGAGGCTGCAGAGGAGCCAGGAGTCAGAAAATGATAGTAGGCAATATATCATTAAAATAAAAGAGGATATGGGCATCCTACAACAGGAAAAGACAGACCAGGATACCAGATTTCTGGCCCTGCAGAAGGAGCACCAAGACAGTTTGGATTCCTTACTGCAGAGCCAGAAAAAGCTGGAGCAACAGATCAATTTCAACAGGGCATGCACAGAGCAGGTAGCCACCCTGCAAATCCAACCAGACAGAGAGAAAGAGGAGAGCAATAAACTGATCCTGAAAGACCTGGATACCCAGGCAGAGTTTGATCAGGAGCGCCAGAAAGCCGGTGCCTTCCAAAGGCAAAGGGACGACCTGGCGGCACAGATGCAGGCTCTTAGTCAGGAAAGAGACACTTTAGGCCAGGAAGTCTGCCACTTAAAAAAGGAAATTGAAGAAAATCACCTGGCCCTCCAGGGGCTGGGTGATCTCCAAAAAGAAAACCAGAACTTGGTAGAGCACACCAGAAGGGTGGAGGATGCTCTAGCAAGAGAGGAGCAGGCCAATAGGGACACAGCTCAGGAGGTAACCCTCCTGCAGCAAAGACTGGCCCAGTTCTCCAGGACCAACCAGGAAGCACAGAGGGAAAATGAGGCCCTCTGTCAACACAATGATAGGCTCCAACAACAGGTAGCGATGCAGGAGAGACTGATAGAGTCCAGTAAGGCCTTAACTGATGAACTGAAGGCACAAATGCAGGCTCTTGCATTGCAACAGGGAGCAGGGGCGGATAGAGATGAGGTTCGCTGGGAAAGGGAAACTCCGGAGCATAACCTCAGGAGCCCTAGTACCAGAGGCCCTCATACCTCTCAGTCCCTGGACTCTGCCACCCCCATGTTCCCCGGCGCACATGAGCACCGGGCCACCGGGATGGCAGACTACTATCCAGACAAAAGTATGGGGCTCATAGGCCAGTACCACCCAGGTATGGAGGGGCGGGCATCCGGGTATGGGCACCCAAGCGCAGTGCAATTTAGTGGGGAACCCCAGGAGAGTAGGCCCATTAAGGGCATCCTGAAAACCTCTGCCCATTTAGGTCAGTGGGGGGGGTACCCATCAAATCCTGGCAGCAAGGAGGAATCTGAAGACTCCTCTGAACTGCGCAGGACACAGGAGACCAGGTCCCCACATTCTGCCAGCCATTCCCAGGCTCGCAGAATCCGGGAAAACCTGGAAGAGCAGACAGGAACCTCTGGGAGCAGTGCCTCTGAGTCAGAGGATGAATGGACAAGGGTTACCCGAACCAAAAAGGCCAATAAGGCAAAAAGGGCCTTGCTTAAGGACCCCTTAAAGCAGATTAAGGCGATCAGGAGCGTCATCACGCCTTACCATAAGAACGCTAAGTATTCTGTTTGGGAGCACTTAGAGTTGTTTGAGCAAATGATGGAGACTTTCCATTTGAAGGACAGCCAAAGCTGTATTCAATATGTAAAGTGGACCTTCTCCCCGGAATACTCCAGTTTCTTTGCGGGGCTGGAGGACCAAAATCATTTAAGATGGTCCACCTATAAGGCGGCCATCTTGAAACACTTTTCTGTTCACAGAAATCCTCAAGAGGCTCGCAAGGCAGCCTACAATTTGCAATGTGGGGAGGATCAGGCCCCACAAAAATTTGTGCAAGAACTGAAACGTGCTTTTGCGCAGACCACCAGAAGGGTGCGCACAGACAGTAGAGAATTCATCAATACATTTTTTCATGCCTTGCCCAAATACATATTGACCCAGCTCTTGAGGGATTTTCACGAGAAAAGATCTTTAGACTGGGTCATTGAACAGGCTACCCGGATCTATGAGGTGCAGAAACCGGTAGATAGCAAAAGTAATGCCCAGAAAAACCCCAAAGCCAACAGCACCCCTGCTGCTGCCAAGGTGGCAGAGGTAAAGGTCACCCCCGTTTTGGATTTGGAGATGGGGGGCCTAAAAACCTACCTGCACCTAATAATGCTAGGCCCAGAAGGTCCTCGGGCCAGTCACAGACAGGGAGCCAAGGAGGCAGCCCCACAAATGGGGTCCCTCGCTCTCCTGATTATGTAAGTCCCCGTTACAAGGGAAATCGACCCATCCTGGGTTATGTGTGGACTCCCCCAGCCCAAGGGGGGGGGGATCCAAGCGAGCACCGAAACCAGGGAACTTCCCTCCAAACTTTCCACAGGAGGGCAGGAGGGCAGAAATTTACCAAACCCTGGGCAGAATTTTTTCCCCAGATATCCACCCGACTTTCAGCCCCAAAACCATCCATCCTTCTTTCCCCAATTCCCTGAGCCCAGACAACCTAATCCGGGAGAGGGGAGGCCAAGGGTGTAGGGGTACCCAAATCTTCCCAACCAAGGGTACTACCAAAGAAGGGATAGCTACCCTTCCCGGGATCAGCCCAGGGGAGAAAACAGGGCCCCGTATCAGCTTGAGTGGGTTTCCCAGTTAGAGCGCCAGGTTCAAAACATGGCGCGGGATCTGGGTCACATACTGAGGGCTCAGCAGAACCCTCAGATGGGCGTGCCGGCGCAGAACGCACCCAACTCTGGACCTGGTGCCCCAGAACAATGACGGGGGCAGCACCCCGATAACTCACCGGTTCCCAGGGAGGAGGCACAAAGGGAAGGGGGGTGTAAAGCCTTGGAGGAAGCTTCCTTCCTCACTTGTAAACAGCCCCTGGAAACCCAGGAACCGGAAACAAAATCTCTTGCCCCTGAAAGTCTGCCTCCTAAGGAGCAGAGGGGGGGGGGGGGTAGGAGAAACAAAAGACCCAAACAGACTCAGTTTGAGGAGGAGGTACAGATATTCCAATTTGAGGGAGAGAGATCCTCAGAGGATCTTGGGAAAAGGATCTTCTCCTTCAGAGAGGGGGGAACTCCTCCCAAAGAAAAATGGGTCCCTAGGGATGCAAATCCAGACTGGGGAGATGTGGAGACTGAGC
Source organism: Ambystoma mexicanum (assembly GCF_040938575.1). Taxonomy (NCBI): domain Eukaryota; kingdom Metazoa; phylum Chordata; class Amphibia; order Caudata; family Ambystomatidae; genus Ambystoma; species Ambystoma mexicanum. The sequence continues at coordinate 533,401,066 of NC_090926.1, forward strand.
TACCGCCGCCCACTATCTCATCCCAGAACCAACAGCAAGAAAATCCCCTGGTTCAAACCCATCCTGGTGACTGCCTCCAAAAAGGGGGGGGGGCGGCCCAGAACCGGAGCCAGGGGAACCCAAAATGGCTCTGATCTCCAGTTGCCAACTTTCTCTTTCAGATTCCCAAGGCTCTCCACAGAATTCTGCCCAAATCTCTTCGCTAGCGATGTCCAAAACCAGAAAGTTAGCCCACCAGTTGTCCAAAAATGTGCATTATCTGTGCCCCCTTGAGGAGAAGGAGGGAAGATATTATGCCCAGGTACAAGTACAGGGGCAGGGTACGATTTCAGCGCTGGTGGACACTGGATCTCAAGCTACCCTTCTGTCCAGAAGGGCCTTTGATGAACTGAATGCAGGAAGGGGAGGGAATTACCAAATTCCTCTCACCTCACTTCCTGGACAACTCCAGAACTTTGACGGGAAGGAAATTCCCGTCGAAGGGACTGCAGACTTGGACATTAAAATTGGGCGACACAAGTTGAAACACCCGGTCATAGTTGTGACCCCAGAGGGCACCCCTTGTTTACTAGGGAATGACCTCCTGAGAAGGTTGTCACCCCTAATAGATTGCGCAAACAAGGTCCTCTGGACCCAGACTAGCCGACCAATAAAATTAAAACGGAGTGTCAACCATGTAAGTTTAAACGGCACCTGCCACATGTTTGAACAAAAATCTGACCAAGTAGAATTTCACTTCCAGAATAGCCAAATTCCAGACGTGACAGTAATAGCAGTAGGACCACAGACTGGTGATGGAGGGTCCTCTCTATTTCTGAAAATCAACCTGCCTTCCAGTCTAAAGTGTTACTCCACGCTGGAAGGAAACACTCTGAGATTCTATACTAATCCACAATCAGAAACTCCCACTCCAATAGTCCAGAAAGATGTGAAATCAGCTCAGAGCCTGGCTGATATTCAGCAAATTGGAGAGCAGTTGTTCATCCCTGTTCAGTTAAATGATGGGAAGGTTCTCGCTCGAGTGTGTGTGAACAACGGTAAGAGCTTCATCAGCGAAGCCATGTTCCGCCAACTCCCAAAAGATCCAGCCATTCCCACATTCAAACTGATAGACAAATGGGAAATGGACCTGGAAGCGCCTAATTCCAAACATCTCCTGCCAAGCAGGTGTATGCTCAAAATCTCCATTGGCAACAAGAGCATAGTCCACAATTGTTGGGTCGTGCGAGACGTCCCTGCCGCCTTTTACTTAGGCAGTGACATTTTCAATCGCTTTGCCATTAGTTTGGACCTAATAAACTTCAAAGCTTGGTCCCGATTAGCGGATAATCCCATGGGCTTTGATGATCCAGAAAAAGCATTTAGGTCAGCTCAATTGCTACCTTATGCAGTTGAAATCCAGATTAAAGAGGAGGTCACCATCCCAGAAAGGACCCGACAATTCTCCCTGGAAGTGAAAGTTAAAAGAGGACAATATTTGCAAAACCCTGATGCTTACATACATCTAAACGCTTCTCTCCAACAGCAAGGGTTGGGGGTAAACCCAACTCCATTAGTCAACATAGAACATGACACCATTCTAATAGAGGTGGATAACAGCGACTTAAAGAGTATTATTCTAGCCGCAGGCACCATTATTGGAATGGCGGTTGATGACCGACATTTTTCCATCGACCTAGTAAATGAACTGTTAGGACCAATCCCCAAGGACTGTTTTGACAGTGACAGTGAGGACAAAACAACACCAGACAGGATTTTTACCCGGCATGGGGGGAACTTCCTGGGGTACACTTCCTGCCCCTATGGTAAGGAAGATGTGACTTGTGACTTCAGGAGGGATGAGGCGATTTTCCAGGTCCATGAGGGCTGCCTTTCCCACCTGAAGCCTCCAGTCCAAATCAGCACTCTGACCAGGGACTTCTCCACCCAGCTGGAGGAGGCCGCTGAAATAGCCAAACCAGAAGTCTTTACAGGCTTCAGGCAGATGGTGGAAGAGAGAGTCAACCTAGCTGATGCCTGTGTGACTCTGGAACAAAAGCAAAAGTTGAAACAAGTTTTCTTGGATTTCCAAGATCTCTTTGCGGTAGACTCATATGACTGTGGTCGCACCGACATCCACACAACCACAATTCCCACGGACCCTGGCATGACTCCTGTGTTTGTGAAGCAATATCGCTTGCCTCTCGCATCAATGGAGTCCCTTACTGAAATAATTAAGAACCTTGAGTCCAGGGGAATAATCTGTCCAGTCCACAGAACCTTCAATAATCCGGTGCTGGGAATATTGAAGCCAAACGGCCAGTGGAGACTCTGTGCCGACCTCAGGGAGCTCAACAAACGGGTCCATACTTCCCGATGGCCACTGCCCTACATTGACCAAGGGCTGGCCCAGATCCAGGGGTCACAGGTATTCACTGCAATAGACCTGACCAATGGGTACTGGACCGTGCCTGTCAGCAGGGAGGACCAATACAAACTGGCTTTTACCTTTGGGGGCCAGCAGTACACATGGACCCGGACTCCTTTCGAATACCTCAACTCCGGTAATGAGTTCAATATTTTCCTACATAAGGCCATGCCCGACTTGGGTGCGAGGGGTAACCTGGCTTATGTAGATGATGTCCTCATCAAAAGTTCATCTGTGGAGGAACACATAGCGGAGATCCGTTATGTTCTGACACAGTTGAGGGCCGCCGGAGCAAAACTTTCCTTTCAGAAAGCACAGTGGTGTAGAACCCGTGTTAATTTCTTGGGGCATGAGATTACTCCTCAGGGTCTCTGTCCCCAGGAAAAGAAAGTGGAAGCACTTCAGAAACTGAAAGACCCCACAACTCTGCGAGAACTAAGGAGCCTCCTTGGACTGACTAATTACAGCAGAAAGTTCATTGAGGGCTACGCAGAGATTACCAGACCCCCTGATTCATCTCCTGAAGGGGGGGGTCAAGTGGGAATGGGGCCCAGAACAAGCCGAGGCAGTAAGACAACTCAAGAGAAGCCTCTCACAAGCGCCTTGCCTAGCTTACCCTGTCAGAAACAAGGAGTTCTTCCTGGAGACGGGGTTCTCTAATATGTGCTTGACGGCAGTATTATACCAAAAGCATGACAAGGTCAATAAAGTAATTTCCTATGCGAGCAAAACTTTATCCTCTGTGGAGGAAAAATTCAACGATTGTGAGAAGGCACTCCTGGCAACGGTGTGGGCATTGAAGAATTACCGCCCGTTTATCCAGGGGGAACACATCATAGTGGAGACTCCACACCAGCCTCTGCAATATCTCCAAAGTGACAGAATCCGGGCCGGAAATGTGAGTAATTCCCGAATTACTTCCTGGATTCTCTCAATGCAAGGCTTTCCTGTGGAGTTCAGATATGGCCAAAACAAGAAGAGTCCCCTCACGCAAGGTCTGGCTGACTTGCATGATTGTGCCAGAGAAAACTGTCTCGAGGACGAAAGTCTAAAAATAAAGGACAACATGGAGGCATACCTTAATTCCCCACACAAAGTCTTTGAAGAAGACAAGTGTGAGGGAATGCCCACTGTCTATGTGGATGGATGCTCTTACCATGTTGACAACGACGGGGAGAAAGAACTGGTGGCCGGCGTAGGGAATGCATGGGTGAATGAGTCCCCAGAACCCTCTGCTGGATACAAAATTGGTCCCCGAAGTAGTCAGGTGGCAGAATTGATGGCTGTGCATCAAGCCATCCTCACTGCTGTCCAGCATCAACTCCACGAACTGGTCATAATCACAGATTCGGATTATGTACGGAATGGGTTCGTGGAGCACCTGGTTAATTGGAAAACCAGAGGCATGTTATGTGCTAATAACAAACCCTTGAAACATGGGAAGTTGATCCAAAACATTGATGATCTGGTCACCTCGAATGAGATGACCATCTATTGGAAAAAGATCAAGGGTCATTCCAAAGTAGAGGGACCAGACAAAACTGGAAATGACTTAGCTGATCAGCTGGCCAAAACCGGGGCCATCCAAGGGGATCTAATTGAGATTGAGTCCCTGTTGGGGGAAATCCAGGTCACTGCTATCACTAGGTCCCAGACAAATGCTCACAACGACCTTTCAATTGCACAATGGAGTAAGGAGACCCCTGATGCTGATTTTATTACTGCTCAGAAGGGGGATCCAATAATTGGTAAATTTTACCAGCACCTTGAGGACCCTGAGAACCTTCCCCTGAAGGATACCGATTACATTGGGAAAGAGGACCTAAGGGTGTTGATGAAATGTCCAAAAATGTTCCGGATCCAAGACGGTTTGTTGGTAAGGAAATGCAAAGCTGGCCACGATCAGTGGGTGGTTCCTACCTCATTCCGAAGCCTGATGTTAAGTCACGCCCATGATGCGGCCACCGCCGGTCATAGGGGGTTTCACACAACATTGGAAATCTTAAGAGAGGTTGCATACTGGCCACACATGGGGCAGGACCTCGACCAATACTTGAAGGGGTGTCTTGTGTGTGCCCAATTTCAGCCATCATCCCTCACGCACCGTGCGCCTCTCCAAAAGAGGGGGATGACACTGCCATGGTCAGATTTACAAATCGACTTTGTAGGCCCCGTGATTCGCTCTGCTAGGGGGAATAAGTACATGTTGACTGTGACATGCTTGTTTACCAGGTGGGTGGAATGTCTCCCAGCCCCAAATTGCAAGGCAGAAACCGCAGCTGCCCTGATGATTAACCACATCTTTTCCCGTTTTGGTCTACCTCAAAGGATTGAGTCAGACAGAGGTAGCCACTTCACCAGTGAAGTAATGACAAAGATGTGGGAGATACTGGGGGTCAAGAGAAAGCTGCATATTGCTTATAGACCAGCTTCTTCTGGGGCAGTAGAGAGATCTAACCGAACCATTGTGAGCATATTAAAGAAGTTTGTGGCAGATTCTGGGCCAAGTTGGGATATCCGATTACCTCTGGTCCTAATGGCCATCAGATCTACCCCTTCATCTGCCACCAAAATGTCACCATTTGAGTTGATGACTGGGCGCAAGATGGTGCTTCCGCAGCATTTGCTCTACAGGACCCAAGAGCAGACACTGATAAATGCCTCCACAACTCATGAGTATGTGGAGAATTTAAGGAAACACCTTCAACATGCTTTTGCTTATGCTCAGCGGAATCTAGAAAGATCAGCTGATAGCATGAAGACCCATTATGACCTGAAAACTTCCAGGAAGGAATATCAGGTGGGAGACCGGGTCTATCTATACAATTTCCAAAGAAACCAGGCAAAGCAGCGCACATTTTTGCCTACATGGAAGGGACCCTTTGAGATCATCGACAAGATCTCCCCTGTGGCCTACAAAATCCACATCCCCAAAGGTCCTTTGGCAGCGGGGGAAGACAAGTGGGTCCACATAAACCAGTTGAAGTGTTGCAATCCCAGGCACGCTCTGCAACAACTGGAGCAATCCTCTGGAATCCTAGCGGGTACTGTCTCAGACTAATTCAGTTCCAATCATAAAACATACCACATCTAGTCTCTAAAATATTGTGATTTGCATGAAACTGTCTCTTAGTTATACTGTTTTTTATCAAAATAAGAATGTAATGTTTCGTTATGATGAAATGCATATGCTGCCCCACTATCTCAACAGTGGTGGAAAAACGTCTATGAGTAGGTATTCCCGCTCTTCCTTTGTCGTCCTAGGAGAAAGAAAACCTGGAGACGGGCCAAGGAGGACGACCCGGAGACCGGGAGCAGAGACGCAACGGGCCCGGGGTACCGCCCAATTTTCCCATCAGGACCGGCGAGGAGAACCGATCGATCCACCGGATGGAGGAAAAGATGCTGAACTGTGCCATCTATTGGAAGAAGATGAGGAAACATCCCAGGTCTTGCAAGTCCCATCAGGAAACAGAATGGCCATCGCAAGAGGGGGGCTTGTGGGATGTATTTACCCATGCATCCGAGCCCTACCTCAAAACTGTGCAGTACTGGCATTGAAAACATCATAATGGCCAGAGCTCCCCAGAAAATGCACAGGAAAATCCCATTTTGCCTATATTGTTCAGAGGGGCAATGCTGGTTGCCAAAAGCAAACCCATAACTGTTGGGAATTCATTTTTCTTGAATGTCAAATATGGCAAAATCATGGGCACAGAATTACTTTACTTCAGAAACACACCAATGCCATGTCCTGAACATGGACAATATACTCCATGTAATATCAATTGCTGAAATGAATCAATCTAAAAAAAATCCCAAGGATGGATGCAGTAACCGCAAAATCCTGAGGGTGGCGCTGGCGGTCTAAACTCTGACAGGAGAGCTGTCTTGCAAAACTGTCTAGTGCAAAGAAAGGGGTCTCATTTCATCAAAAGTTCAAAGGGGTTGCCTGTCCTGAGAACTCTTGACACTTCAGAACTCAACACAAGAAGCCAGGAAATCACAGGGTTCTGTTAATTAAATGCAAAGTGGCTCCCTGGCCTCCTGATGTCAGCTTCCCAGAGACCACACAATGGCCCCTCTCCTCTGAAAGGAATATGTTGATTTTTACTGTTTTACTGTCAACAAAGGCCTGCCTGCCAGAGGATGCATGTGACTGACCCACCCAAGTCTTGGAGGCGGACTCCAACACTCTGAGGACTGAATTGAAAGTAAAATATATATTTTACAAAAACACTGATAACTCTTTGTAATCAAATGACAGAAATGTATAACTTTGAGAGACTTAATTTAAAAAATTTACCTTTAATTCAAGCCCAAACTCCAAATTGTGGGATATTCTGGGACAAAACCCTGCTGTTTATTAATATTACAGACTCCCTGTTTCAGCTAGACAAACGAAAATGCATTGGTATGTGGGTAGATATGTGAGGAACAGTTGTATAAAATTTAATGAAGATCCAATGTTGTTTAGCACATTAAAAAGTGCTAAAAGTTGCCATTTTTGAATGCAAGCTCTTAGAAACAGCAGATTTGGGACAGAGTATACCTCATGTGATATGTGACATGGGTATGTAATTTCAAACAACTGTGTAACTGTGAAATATGTATTTTGATCATATATAGATTTGGGTGCACAGATGACAGGGGAGTTTTTTCAAGAGATCATAAATGGCTGACATCACTCTGACACAACTTAGCTCCCCCAATCAGGGGAGAAATGAAAGCTGGACCAATGACAAGTGAGAGGGGCAAGTTTAGTTATGACCAACACACACACATCCACTTGCAGAACATATAAATGGACCACTGAAACTTAGGTAGAGACATTCATTTCCATCTGCAGCGGGACGCTCTGCCGGAAAAATCCATACTTCCCTCCATCAACCTTCAAGGAGCCAACACTTAGACTCCAAGATAAACAGAGACTACAGAACCTTAACCAAAAAGGCCACTGCCAGCAAGAGTATTTGTCAACAGGCCTGAAAATCTTTTTGCAACTGAACTCTTCAGACAGCTGGCTGACGCCGTCTGAATTTTGCCAAGAACTTTTGCAAGAACCCGGTGACAGAAATATCCAAAGAGAAGGCAGGACCCGACCCAGCGAACCGGTGCCTAGCAGAGACCAGGCCATTGTATCCAGAGTGCTGACCCCGATGCTGTGAGCAGTTCCAGAGGCCAGGCGCTGTGAGCGGAACTCGGGAAGACCTGACCAGACTGAAGTCCGTGACCAAGTCGCTTTCCGGTTCAAAATCTCTTGTGAGTACTCAGCAAAACTCAGAACACATCTCTTAGTTAAAATCATATAATTCAATCCATTTTTAATCTAAGTAGAACTGCAGCTTAGCAATTGTGTTATTCTGCCATCATTTTTAAAGCTGAAAAAGTGTTGCGTTTAAAATTTGCAAAACCAAAAACGACCTTCACTAAATCGCTCATATCTCCGCGACCGTTTGTCTTTCATCTGAAAGCTTAGAATCTTAGCTTTTAATCGCACCAATCGAACCACATTCCTACCCCTTATAGTCTTACCGCAATCGCGGAACACGCATTCGCGAATTTTGCCGCGATTTGCAAATTTCTTCACATGTTAAAATCTGCTGCTGCTTGCCTTCCATTTGCCAGAAATTCGTTTAACCTGCTAGTTACTCCTAGATACTTGCTAAAGTGAACCTGGACTAATAATAACTTGATTTCACTCACCCTGAACCTCCTAGAGGGAATTAAAAGCATTTTAGCATATTTTTTCTACATTGCCAGCACATTTAAAAGCATTTGGGCCTGTGTTTTCAACGTCTGTAGTCTAAGTTGCTGGGTGAACTGAATTACCTTTGAATTGCATTTCTGAGAATTGTGTGCCTTCCTTCCATTTCCCTGCATTGCATAAAAGGGGGGGGGGGTGAATTGTCCAAGAAAGTGATTACATTGTTTTTGCTGAAATCCTATCAAGTTCTTTTCTGTACTGCATTTCATTCCACATTGCATCCATTGGAAACCATAAAAGTATTGTTGCTATCTTATCCATTTCATGTCAACTCCTTAGTGATTATCAAGAAGTGTGCTAGTGCCAGATTCTCCGTTGTTAATCTTTATCATACCAGATTAAGTGTGGTATCCAATTATTAATTTATTATAAAGCGTGATATATATATTGTTTAAGTTATCAAATAAACCTTTAAACTTGCAAAACAGAACTACTTCTTGGCTCATTGGGGTCAGGGGGATTCCAAGGGAGGGGTGTTATATAGGGGTAGTCATCCAGAACGCATGAACTGGACATAAAGTTATATCAATAAGGGTTTTCATTCAGTATTATAGACTAGGCGTTGACTTAGCTGTAGTGTTGAATTGAATCCTCTTACAGATGCAAAGCAAAGACAGTGAAGTCATTAGCAAATTACAGCGCAGTTGGGACAATGAATGTGAACAGGTGCAGCAATTAAAAGAGGAATTAAAGCAGAGGGAGCTAAACATGGAACTACAAGCCAAATGTAGCGTTTTTGCTATTCAATTGGCTCAGAGAGAGAAACAACTCAATGAGAGTGAGCAAGAATGAACCCACTATTGGATGATATAAAGCAAGATAAAGATGTTGCTGTTTTGGAAATGCAAGCCCTTAGAGAAGATGGCAGGAAGAAAGATAAACAACTTCATGCAATGGAACAGGAGATATTTAAATTACTGGAAGAAAATGACAAAAAGGCCAAAGCACTTAATCATTCTCCCACACAAATCAATGAATTGCAAGCAATACACAATAATGTCAGGGATGAGAATTCTGATCTTTGTCGTGATGCAGAACAGCTTCATGGATAGTGCAAGAACCTGGAACAGCAACTGTCTAATATCAAATCTCAGGAAAAGCAACATGGTGCTACACTCTTTGGAGCTGAACTCAATCACAACCCTAGCCAAGGAAACAATGTACCAACAGCTGTTCCCTTGGTCAGACCTGGTCATAACCCAATGGTGGGGTCTGAATCACCTGCAAATATTCCCACACATTCTTGCCCACAAGAGAACAGGAATGAGTGACAAAATGACACACCATAATGCACCATGTAGCTCTATAAAAATTATGAAATCCATCAAGACTTTGATTAAACCATTCAAGAAAGGAGGCAATTGTTGCAAGGAAGACCATTTGGAGACCGTTCGTGATATATTCAAAGCCCTTAACATCCCTAGGGAACAGTATATACCTCCCTCTAGATGCAGCATCTGCTCGTATCATATGTGGTCTCAATGAACAGGAACATTTGTCATGGGCAGACTTTGAGAAGGTTAGACATCAATTCTCACCTTACCAGTCTATACAGGATGCCAAAAAAGCAGTTTATGCTATGACAGCAAAGCAAGATATGTCACCTGGCCAGTTCTTTCAAATCTTAAAAAGAGCATTTTCATGCTTTGATGTGGCCTTTAACCCCAACTCTGTAGAATTTAAAACTGCATACTTTTATGGGCTCCAAAAAGAAATTGTCTCTGAGTTAATTTGTGAATTTGACAGGGAAAAAACCCTATAATGGATAATAGAACAGGGGCCCAAACTGTATGAAGTGATATTTGGTCAGAGAGAGGAGGGGCTTAAATATAAAGAGACAAAACCAAAGTCTAAGGAATACACGCCAGCGAGTTAGGAGGTAAAATCTGTAAAGATACCACTAGAATGAGCCCAAACTCAGGCAAAGAATGACATGACACCTAGTCAAAGGGGCGTGCCTCCACAGAGGACATCACCCAAAACTCCTATGTTCCAATCCATTGATGCCAGCAATAGAAGTTCTTACATTAGTCCTAGATATCTTGGTAGTTCCCCACAAGTGGGATTTTGCCACAATATACCAGGCCTAAGTAACAATCAAATATGCCAGCTCTAAATAACAATGAAAATCAAATGTACAATGGGGCCACACCAGACACTAGGGGCCAAGAGTAGATTTTACCCTAATGCAATTGTATATGGCCACCAAGAAAGACCCAGATATGTGGATAGAGTCATTGAAAATGGAAACCAGCATTGGGAACAATTTCCACCAAATGAAAGACAAAATATGAATTATGTCCCTCGCCAATATAATCAGTCCCCACCTGTTAGGCGATCCTCTGCACACCAGGCCACTACACATCAGATCACTCAGAACACTGCTCACATTTCCCCAGCATCTCCTCCCAAGCTTCGAGGCTCAGGTGATTCGGTGAACCCACAGAACCGAAAACTCCGTACCAGCTTTAGTGTACAGACCCGACTACAACCCTTTCTGCATTGGCAGTTGCCTTGGAGAACGTATAGCAGAAGGGGCGGCGTTACGTCTTCACGTCGGTCATGTGGTACACTGTGGCGTTCATCACGTGATCTCGGTGACTGTAACATGACCCAGAGAAGTCACATGACCCAGGGACACTCAGTATAAAGTTCGGAGAGACAGAACGCTCATTGCTTCTCAGCTGGCTTCAGACCCTGTTTGGCGTTACTACTTGCTCCTTGTTATCTTGATCACGGAACTCTACCTCGGACTCCCTCGGACACCCCTTTGTACCTTTGCTTGGAACTGTTAACCTGTTGCCGGATATTTTGGACTTCACCTCGACTTGTCTTTGGATCATCCCTTGGTACCTTGCTGGACTTCTACGCCCTTTCCCTTCTGGGGATTCAAGTCAAGCCCTCTCTCCTACAGGTGGCTACCCTTCATCCACGCTAACCTGCGGTTCTACCTTGCCAGGGACCGCTGCATCATCCGAGTCTCGAACCTCTCTACTAGGTTACCTGGGTCACCCTTACACCAGATAGGTAAGACGCTTTAGATCCTTTGTTTACCTGACTGTATTGTGGTTGCCTGGTACTTAACCCCGTTCCTTCTTGACAGCATCATCGGTGTTCCAGAGACTCCGTGGATCTGGGAAGACATCTCCCACCTGTGGCCTCAAAGGTCGCGCAGCGGGTTTCTATTTTAGTTTCCCTGTGCGTCACTTGGGGACAGAGGTCTCATCGGTCTACACGACACTCAAGTCAGAACAGACTGAGAAGCCGTTTAGTTGTGTTTGACGATGCAGGGATCCACGGAAGAACCCATGACTGCTTTAGTCCAGGCAATTACAGTATTAAGGGCAGATATGGCAGCCGCGAACACAGTGATCCACCAAAGGTTGGATTCCATACAGAGTGTTCAGCATTCCCTTCCTGCAGACCCTGAGTTTGGAGATGCCAGCTTCTCCACTACACCCCCTCCCTTGGCTACTTCGACAGTCCCAACTCCAATGATTCTCCCAACTCCTTCCCCTCTGGCTGCTCCTGAACGCTATCAAGGTGACCCCAAGAAATTCAGAACCTTTGTCAATCAGTGCAAGTTACATTTCTTATGCAGACCTTTGGCTTTTCCTACTTCCACTACTAAAGCCGCCTTCGCCCTCTCCCATTTAGCCGGAACAGCTGCCGCCTGGGCTAATCCCCTGCTAGAGAATAATAGCCCAGTCCTTTATGACTTTGATTTATTGGTTCTAGAAATGTCTCGAGTATTCGATACCCGACACAAGGTACAGTCTAGGGATTTGGAGTTGTTAGAATTGACTCAGGGTAGAAGGACTTTGATAGAATACATCACCCGGTTCAATCAACTAGTTGCGGAAACATCATGGCCAGAAAACAAGCGGGCGGTGGTCTTTTATAGGGGGTTGAGTAACACCATGAAAGAGGCTTTATCAGTGATCCCTTCTATGCCTACTCAGTATCAAGAATTGGTTGATCTCGTCTTGCAGGTAGATGCACGACGATCGGAGCGCAGAGCTGAATTGGGGGTCTCTTCCCATCCTACTCTTGCTAGTACTCCTGCTTCCAGTACAGAAGAACCTATGCAAGTGGGAGGCTTACGTAGTCCTATTACAACATCAGAAAGAGAACGTAGAAGGGTGGATAATGCATGCTTTTATTGTGGCACCACTGGACATTTCGTGAAAAAGAGTGTCCTCGACGTCCCAAGAAGAGCCAGGTTTTTCGGATGACTCGACCTTAGATCCGGAGAACAGGTCGAGTGTCCCATCTTCTTCTCCGGGTGCCTCTCTTGCCTTTGCTCGTGTCCAACCCATCTCTGTAAAGGCTACTCTATGTCCCTCTACAGGCCTTCTTCATGCAGTCAATATCATCATTGATTCAGGTGCCACTGGGAATTACATAGATATTGATTTGGCCCATTCCCTCAACCTACCTTTAGTGGTAAAAACACGACCGGAACATGTCCAAGCCGTAGACGGCTCTGCATTGGTTTCTGGCCCTGTTAGACAACAGACTGCACCCCTCTTGTTGAACATACAAGAAACACACACAGAAACCTTAAGTTTTGATTTGATTACCACACCCCAATTCGGTATCATACTAGGAATTCCATGGTTGCGTGAACATAATCCATTGATCAATTGGCAGTCAGGCACTGTACTCTTCGAGTCCGAAGTCTGTCAGAATTATTGTCTCCCGGTCCATCAAGCCCCTGACACGCCTTCTCAGGCCTTGGGAGCCTTAGCCCAACTCACTGTTGACGATCCAGAGATCGTGCATTCACATACTGTTGGGGGGTTGGTATCTGGGATTCCGCCTGAATACAAAGCATTCGAATCAGTTTTCGATCGGGGCTCTTCCGAGGTACTTCCTCCACATTGACCATATGACTGCCCAATCGAATTACTTCCCGATTCCACTGTCCCTTCGGGCAGGATCTATTCTTTGTCCCCTTCGGAGGAACAAGCATTGAAAGAGTACGTACAGAACGCCTTACGTTTAGGACACATCCGCCCCTCCACTTCACCAGCGGCAAGTCCCATTTTCTTTGTACCCAAGAAGGAGGGGGATTTACGTCCTTGTGTGGATTATCGACGTCTTAACGCTATCACAAAAAAGGATAGATATCCAATCCCGTTAATCACCCCACTTCTAGACCACTTAACACATGCTTCCGTTTTCACCAAGCTTGACCTACGTGGCGCATACAATTTAGTACGCGTTCGCGAGGGAGACGAGTGGAAAACGGCTTTCTGTACTCATTACGGCTTGTACGAATATTTGGTCATGCCTTTTGGCCTATGTAATGCCCCGGCCACATTCCAACGATTCATGAATGACATATTTAGGGATATTCTGGATGTTTACATGGTTGTTTACTTGGACGACATCTTAATCTTTTCTCGTGATCTTGATGTCCATGTAAAGCATGTTCGAGAAGTACTATCCCGTTTGAGAGAACATTCCTTATTTGCCAAACCGGAGAAATGTCAGTTCCATAAAGCATCTGTTGAGTGTCTGGGTTTCCACATCACCCCTGGGGCGTTGTCTATGAACGAATCCAAGGTCAAGGCAGTATTAGAGTGGCCAGTACCTCAAACACTCAAGTCCTTGCAGGCCTTTTTGGGATTCGCCAACTTTTATAGGCGTTTCATTTCTTCTTTTTCCACAATTGTTGCACCGCTCACGGCTTTGACTAGTCCTCAGGTACCCTATCATTGGCACAGGGAACATCAGGAGGCTTTTGAGGCTTTGAAAACCGCCTTCACTACTGCACCGGTACTCCAACACCCCAATCCTGACCTTCCGTTCATAGTTGAGGCGGACGCCTCTTCCTTTGCTCTCGGTGCGGTACTGTCTCAAACGTGTCCTACTACAGGTAAATTACATCCAGTGGCATACCATTCCCGTAAGTTCTCCAGTACTGAGTCTCATTACACCGTTACGGAAAAAGAACTCTTGGCTGTCATGGATGCCTTCCGTGTTTGGCGTCATCTTCTGGGGGCTAAGCACTCCATCACAGTATACTCAGATCATCGGAATTTACAGGATCTGGCTTCCCTGAAGTGCGTTAATAGCAGACAGGTCCGATGGCACCTTTTCTTTTCCGCTTTTGATTTCCATATTATGCATCGTCCTGGCACATCACATGGGAAAGCAGATGCCTTGTCACGTTCCCCGGGGGGGGTCCAGTTGCCTGCTTTCCCTGACACCGTTCTCGGGAAGAGTCATGTGATTTGTCTCTGTACACCCTCATTGTCGCTTTTAGACTCGATCCGATCCTGGACTAGCAATCATTCTGATCAATTACGAGACTGGGATCCGGTGTATTCTGATGGATTACCTTTCGTACATGAACGCCTGTTTCTTCCCACACCTGACACTCGTAATCTGGCCCTTGAGTGGTCTCATGATGCTCCCTTTAATGCCCATCCCGGACAAGAGCGCACTTTAGATCTGCTCAAGCGTTGGTGTTGGTGGCCTTCTATGAGGCGCGATGTAGAGTGTTATGTCAATTCGTGCGCAGTATGTGCTCAGGCTAAACATCGAAGAGGTCGACCGGTTGGGTTGTTACTTCCGCTTCCGGTACCTCCTAGGCCCTGGCATACGTTAACTATGGATTTCGTTACTGATCTCCCCAAGTCGAAAGGCTTTGATTCCATCTGGGTAGTGGTGGACACGTTCACAAAAATGGCTCGTTTTGTTCCTTGTAAAGGCATTCCTTCGGCCCCTGTTTTGGCGGATTTGTTTTTTGAACATGTGTTCATGCTATTCGGCCTCCCTTCGGTCATTATATCCGATCGAGGTTCGCAATTCACCTCTCGGTTCTGGAAATCGTTGACGAAATTATTGGGCATTGATACCAGGTATTCGTCGGCCTATCATCCTGAGACCGATGGGCAGACCGAACGGACGAATCAATCCATGGAACAGTACCTCCGCTGCCTTATATTGCAACATCAGACCTCTTGGTTGGCCGTTTTACGGCTTGCGGAGTTCGCGTATAATAATGCGGCTCATTCAGCTACTGGTTATTCTCCTTTTTACGCCCTTTACGGCCAACATCCCAAGGTCTTGCCGGTCCCTGATGCTTCCAGTTCTTCGAACCCTGCGGCCACGACATGTCTTAGGGATCTATCTGCTGTCCATGCTAGTACCGTGGTTCATCTCACCGAAGCAAAGGCTTCTATGAAGGCCCGTGTGGATGGCAAACGTAGTGCTGCTCCCCCTCTGGTGGTGGGTTCTAGGGTCTGGTTGTCGTCACGTCATCTTCGCCTAGTGGGTTGTCGGAAGTTGTTACCTCGCTTTGTCGGCCCGTATGTGATCTCTCAGGTTGTGAATCCGGTGGCTTTTCGTCTGGTGCTGCCCAGTTCTTGGCGTATCCATCCTGTGTTTCATGTCTCCCTCCTCAAGCCTTGTCATGACTCTGTCCGTCTTCGTACCCCTGTTGCACCGGTGTCCTTGACCTCTCCTGATGTTTTTGAGGTGTCGGCCATTTTGGGTTCCAGATGGTTTAGGGGTAGGCTCCAATATCTGGTGGATTGGAAGGGTTATGGCCCGGAGGAGCGTTCATGGGTTTCCGCCCCTGATCTGAACGCCCCTCGGTTAGTAGCACATTTCCATAAGGATCATCCGTCCTGCCCACGGGGTCGTGGGCCTTTGGGGGGGGCTATGTTAGGCGATCCTCTGCACACCAGGCCACTACACATCAGATCACTCAGAACACTGCTCACATTTCCCCAGCATCTCCTCCCAAGCTTCGAGGCTCAGGTGATTCGGTGAACCCACAGAACCGAAAACTCCGTACCAGCTTTAGTGTACGGACCCGACTACAACCCTTTCTGCATTGGCAGTTGCCTTGGAGAACGTATAGCAGAAGGGGCGGCGTTACGTCTTCACGTCGGTCATGTGGTACACTGTGGCGTTCATCACGTGATCTCGGTGAATGTCACATGACCCAGAGAAGTCACATGACCCAGGGACACTCAGTATAAAGTTCGGAGGGACAGAACGCTCATTGCTTCTCAGCTGGCTTCAGACCCTGTTTGGCGTTACTACTTGCTCCTTGTTATCTTGATCACGGAACTCTACCTCGGACTCCCTCGGACACCCCTTTGTACCTTTGCTTGGAACTGTTAACCTGTTGCCGGATATTTTGGACTTCACCTCGACTTGTCTTTGGATCATCCCTTGGTACCTTGCTGGACTTCTACGCCCTTTCCCTTCTGGGGATTCAAGTCAAGCCCTCTCTCCTACAGGTGGCTACCCTTCATCCACGCTAACCTGCGGTTCTACCTTGCCAGGGACCGCTGCATCATCCGAGTCTCGAACCTCTCTACTAGGTTACCTGGGTCACCCTTACACCAGATAGGTAAGACGCTTTAGATCAGGCTTGTCCAACCTTTTTGAATGTGGGGCCGAAGCATTAACTTTTTGTCACCCAGTGGGCCGGCGAGCCAAAAGTCAACAACCTCACCCAAAGCAGTATATTAAAAAGCGATATTGTGTGACCTTTGACACAATAGCATCACAGGCAGTGATGGCCATGCAGTCCCAAGGATAGCTTTTGGTGTCATGGGCAGTGATCAAAGGTTAGTTGCTTGTGATTTCTTTCAGTGTCTATGTGTTAATATTTTTCTGAAATAGTGGGGGCGACCGAGCGTAGCGAGGGAGCTACAAGGTTCTAGGGAGGGTTTGGGGGGGTTCCCCCCCAAGATTTTTTTTTCAAATATGGGGTTGAAATGGTGCATTTTACAGCAGAAAAGGTGACCAAAAAGCCATAAGTGTACAATCAGTTCTAAAGGGGAACATGAAAATTCCATGTCACCAACAGCAGAAAAGAACATTTTACAACACAACACATTTTAATGATCAATTTGTCCACAGTGTAAGAAAGCACTGTCACTGATGTAACACATTGTCATGCTGGTTGTACCCAAAATATGCCTCTGTAGCAACATGTCTATGCTGGCTGTTCCCAATTTAGGCCAGCATTGTCCTGTACAAAGCATGATTGATGCTGCCTGAGCATGTGCAGTGTGCCCAATACATATGGCAGCTTATCTCTGTAATAGACATTACTTCTGTGGTGATGAAAGAAGCATAATTCAATTCAACAGATAAAATGTGGAAAAGCGATCACCCAAAGGTGAACCTAATTGAAGAAACGCAATGTGAGCACAATCTAAAAGTATGCAACCTAGCAGGCCTAGTGCACACTTTACCTTTTCTTTCATCAATAAATCGGGGGGCAGAGCGCGAACGCAGTCCCCCACTACCAGACATAATGCAGTCGTGTATCCCGCATTTGGGAACATAGCAGGGGTCAGCAAATCCGATGTGCAATGGGTACGTCTCACCCTGGGAGATCTGCCCTTGAGATCACATTCTCCCCTGCCAGCTAAGTATGAGTTGCATGCAAGAGGGCAGGGGTTGGGTCAGTTCTGGGAAGCCCCGCTAAGCGAGGGTGAGAAGGCAGGCCCTGACCCAGCCCCAACCCCCCAATCCCCGGAAGCTCTGAGCATCTGCAGAGCTGCCTGTCCCGCGTGTAGGGGGAAGCTCCAGCAGGCAGAGCCCAGCAGAAGAGCAGATTGTAGCGCAGTTCCTTTCTCCCATCAGGCCCTGCTCGGCCCGAGATTTGTATAAATAGCAGGATGGCTTGAGCAGGCCTGTTGCAGTCTGCCCACTGGCCTGTCAGCCCCACACGGGCCCATGGCCCTCCTGAGCGTAGCTGCCCAGCGCTGGCCCCATTCACACCATCATAATCATCCTGGACCTTGACGCTCCACCACCCCTAAATCTCAGAGTTCTGCTCAATGACAATGCTGAAGCTTTGACATCTTTGCCGTAACCATATGCCGTGTTGTGTCAGCCGAGCCTGCACAGCGCCAAAGGCAAGTATTCCCTTGTCAGGGCCCAGAGGTCACTGAGTCTTCCTGTGCCATCCACCTGGCACGGCCTACTGTTCCCAGCGTTTTCTACCCACAAATCAGCACCACTGCCAAACAGAACTGCATCATTGGGGCCCATTGCTGCTGCTCTCCGACTTGACCCCAGCCCAGCGCAAAGGCACCCATGCTTCTGGTCTGATGCTGAAAAGCCTGGCTCTGCTGAGATCCGAAAGACAAGAACTAAGGTATTTTGGGAACATAGTACTATTGTTTTTTGTGTTGCAACTGTATCAGCTCACACCTCTCCTGAAGGGTAAGGCTGCCCTCCGACTGCGCTACCAAAAGAGTGAAAATAAGTTATACCTGTTGGGCTTCCCTGTTTCACTTTTATGATTGGGATCACTGCTGCATGGGTATTAAGCGCGTTATAAATAACCTATCATACCACTCGTATTTTCTCCAGAGCTGCAGCAACTATTCGAAGTGTACTCCGATCCATTTTGTGAACAAACTCAATCCACTAACAAACGAAAACTTTGGTTCCCATTGATTTGGATTTGGATTTTGTTTCCTTTCTATACATTTCTGGAGAGCATTTTTGAAAGGTTGTTCTTGAGTGTGTAGATTATTTGCTATTGCCCACTTTTGCTGAATGGCAATTTCGACAAAACATTTTTTTGCCGCATTTTTTTTCGCTTTTTTACCAAAATAAAATAGATGGTAATTTTGGGTAAGGTATATAGAAAGTGAGGGTGCAGGGGTTCTGCCACCGGTTTTTGTGGTAAAAAAAGCAATAAAATTGACCCAAATGAATGTGGCGAAATTGGCATTCGCCATAAAAAAGGCAGAGAAAGTTTATTGATACGATTATTTATGTATCCACAGGTCAATCGCAGCATGGCTGGGATTTGTAAGGGGGCCATGGTGATTGAATTGGGTTTACTGGTGAAAGGATGGTGATCCAGCACAGAGCGGCTCCTTTTGTGCCAATGTTTCCAAGTCTCCCCCCTTTTATGTGTCCCGAACAGAGCACAGAGTAGTTTTGCGCACAGGCACATTTAAAAAAAAAAAAAAAAAAAAAAAAAATGTTTTCTTTTTTTTTAACTCAAGCATTGTCCAACATACGGCCTGGTGGGCCACATAAAATGCCTTGGCGGGCCGCATTGTGGCCCGCGGGCCGTACGTTGGACAACCTTGCTTTAGATCCTTTGTTTACCTGACTGTATTGTGGTTGCCTGGTACTTAACCCCGTTCCTTCTTGACAGCATCATCGGTGTTCCAGAGGCTCCGTGGATCTGGGAAGACATCTCCCACCTGTGGCCTCAAAGGTCGCGCAGCGGGTTTCTATTTTAGTTTCCCTGTGCGTCACTTGGGGACAGAGGTCTCATCGGTCTACACGACACTCAAGTCAGAACACCACCGCTGGTTGACCCTGGTCAAAGGATGGTCACTCCACGTTCTCCACCTCATGTGTCACGTAAATTCAGTAACACAAATAGAAATCAATCTCCTATCAGAAAAGGCCTTCTCAGGTTGGTTTAATCATTATCGGCCCAGACCACAAAGAGAGGAATTCAGAGACATGGACAGGTTTCAATGCTTACAGGCCCAAGTCAAAATGTTGTCTGAACAGATCGGAAAATTATGTGCAGTCCAAAGGCAACCGCCAAGTGAAGGTGCAGAAGGCCATAGGAGTGATCTGGTGCATAGCTACAAGTGACTAGCAAATCACCTCTGCACAGATGAAAATGCAGATTCCCATGAATTGCCCTTGAATAAAAATACTGAATTGCTTGCGGACATAGAAACGAGAAAACATTTCAACAAACACAAAAAGGGAGTGTGGTTAGAGTTGAACCAGACTATTCAGGTGTGTGAAGATGAAGAACAAAAGTGGGAAAATGAACAAGAAAAACCCAAAGAACAGAAACAGATTTAAAAAGAGCATGTGAAAATAAAATACTAAACGAAGAATTAGGATCAACAGATAGATTATCCTTACTTGATAATCAAAATACTGTTGATACCCACACAGAAGAAACAATTGTCCAAAAGGCGGGTGCAGGTCAGTCACCTGAGTATTTCGAACCATGGATATTCCAAGGGACAGAAATGACAGGATGCGTACAAAATGCAGGTAAGTGTCACTGTCATGGTCATGAAGTCAGGGGCACAGGCATGCAGGGGTCGCATGTACAGGAGACCTGGGTGGACACTGTCCTGGCACCTTTGGCACCAGGCTCATGACCAAAAGTAAACAAGAACATCCATTTAACACCAAAAGGCTTTTATGGACATAGCACTTCAGATGCATTAACGTTGAACATTCCATCCATATAGCAGGATGCATTAACCTTGAACATTCCATCCATTAAGCAGCTCCAAGTGTATTCTTGGGTGTGGCTGCTAATGGATTGCCTTTGCACGTGATCACTCTCTAGGAGTGGCAGGGTGTGGCTGGTAAACCGGCCCTAATGGGCGTGCCCATGATCTCAGCTATATAAGCTGCCCCGATCCTCAAGACAGACGCTTCGGGTTATTCTGCACTTGCAAGCAGCATAACGTTCACCGTTGCCTGACTTACCTTTGAAGATCCTGCTTCCTGGACATCCTGCTAGCATACTTACCAACTGGGGGAATGTGTTCTTACCTGTACATCTCTTCGGCGAACCAAGTATTCATCTTTACACTTTCTGGAATGCCGAAATCTTCATCTTGGCAACGCAACACGACGCACTCCATCGTCAACAGCACCGCCTGCAAGGAAAAGACAAGGTTAGACATCGAAAAAACAGTCAGTTTAAGGTTGCGCTTCACCATACTTCAAGCTTTTCCTTAAACCATCACTTACCTGCTGTCGAACATTGAGGTAGCATCCATCTTTCATCCGGCCGCGTCTCGCATTTCACAGCTGCATTGAGGCTGAATTTCCATCTAAGGGAAGAAAACAGAAGAGAGACATTATTGCGGACATAAATAGGAGCAACATATAAAGACATTAAACAGAACGCACAGCATCACAAGAGCTCAAGAAAGACTTACCAATCATAAGGAGAAGCATAGTCAAAGCTAGACTGGACTAATCCTTATCAGGGATCAGTGAAGGAACTAGATCCCACTCGATGCGCCCCTGCCAAAAGTAGCAGGACGGAGAGCTTATCTTCCATAATTCACAGGGGCAGTATCACCACGTATGACCGCTCACAGCTTTTCTACTGAGGTAGAGGCCTGAAGGGAGTGATTCAAGCTCAGAGAGGACTGCAACCATGCCCCAACACTTCTGCAGAGACCAGGTGAGTGTAACAGTCACATGCCAGAAGTTGACATGCTGTCACGTGATACTTGTGAAAATACCCAGCCAATAGGCTGCAATGTGGAAGTAAGTAGAGAGGACCCGGACAATGGGATAGGTACAATGAGAAATTGGAGTGTGAATACTAGTGGTCCGAAGTCAGGGGGGCAGTCAATGGCTACATTCCAAATGGGTTCTGAGCTCAGGAGAATAGACAAAGAAATTCCAAATTAAGTGTGAAAAAAGGAGGGTAAATATAATTTCACATGCCCTTTTGGCTAGCAAAGAATAAAAGAGCTAAGAAGAGAGTCATGAAATTAGCAAAAATGCAAATTGTTTGTACATAATAGAAGAGGTTGAAGATAGGTACTATGCTCCTATCACCATTAAAAAAAAATGTAATGCATTTGCAATGATTGACACAGGTGCCCAAGCAACCACAATATCAAAAGAATTGGTGAAAAGTATCAATGAAAGGAGCTCCCCACAAAATCAGCTAAAGGTGAGGAAAAATGAAGGCACCGTGCACAATTTTACTGGGGAAGAAATACCTATCGAAGGTGTCAATGAGGTTGACATAAAGATAGGGAAGCATCGAATGAGACAGGAAGTGTTGGTCACACCCATTAATGAAATACCCTTTCTCATGGGGACGAATTGCCTGAAGAGGTTATCGCCCCTCATTGATGGGGTAAATGGAGTATTATGGTTCTTAGCTAAAAGGGCCTTGAGACCCATGAAATTACTGTTGCTAAATCAGAAAGTGCAGTGGAAGTATATCTTCAGAAGGGCTGTGTGCCTAGTGTCACTGTCATTCTCATGTGTCAGGATGAAGTGCGAGGGGAAAAAGAGAAGCAGTCTTTGGAGATTTATTTGGATCCCAAGAAAAACTGGCAAACAGTAATAGATGAAAATACGTTGCGTTTTTATATAAATGAAGAAAGAGCAAACCAAATGTCACTCCAGAGGTAAATCAAGGAAAATACATTTCAACAATCTCAGAAACACACATGGGAGCAGAGCAGCCATGGATCCCCATCCCTGTGAATGGGCATCCTGAAATGATTGAAGCCACTTTAGCGCTTGAACATGAAAGAGTTTCATTAGTGAAAAGGTACACCGGCAAATTATTGACAGGGAGGAGATCCCAAAGTTCAAAATAAAGAGTCAACACATCATAGATGGAGCCGCACCTGAATTTGAAGACAAAAGACAAGCTTACAATTGTGCCCAAATGATGCCAAATGCAGTCGAGCTTCAGGTGTAAAAGTATGTTACTATTCCCACATTTACCAGACAATTTCCAGTAGTATTAACATACAGGCAAGAACAGCAGAAGATTCTGATGCATTTGTATGCCTAAATGAATCCATAAAGCAGCAAGGGTTAGAATAGAAATATACACCGCTGATAGAGATTGGGGATGGACCCATTCAAATCCTGGTGGACAATAAAGGGTAACAAGACATTCATTTTGAAGAGAATTCAGCATTAGGAATGGCAATACAGAAATCTTACTAGACTGCCGATTTCAGTAACCCAGTGATCGGGAACATTCCTGAAAGCTATGTGACTGCACAGGGTGAGTTACCAGAATCATTGGAGTCTAAGCCTAAAGGCATCTTTAAAGTTCAGTCTGTGTACCCTTATGAGCCAAGTGAAATGGTATACTGTCATCAGGATGATTGTATCCTGTTTGAATTAAGTCAATATAAAAGAAAAAAACAGCATATTGAAATAGAGGTCAATATTCCAAAATATTTTAGTATAGCGACTCTCCAAAGAGACACTGCCACATGATTAGAGGAAAGTACAGAGGTTCCTCCTTTGGAGGACTTCTAAAGAGTTTTCTAAAATGGTGGAAGAGCAGATTCAAGCTGCAGATGCTTGCACAAATAAAGAAGAAATTTGAGAAAAATATTTGTGGAGTTCAAACAGGTTTTTGCCAAAGATGCCTATGGGCTGACCGATTTGCATGTGATCACACTACCAGAAGGACATGGTAGGGAGCCGGTATTTGTGTGACAATATAGGTTACCGCTGACATGTTTGCAATCACTAGCTGAAATAATCAAAATTTAGAATCTAGAGGAATCATTAGGCCAATTCATAGTACAGAAATACACCTATATTAGGTGTACTAAAACCCAATGGCGCTTGTGTGCAGACCTACGAGAATTAAACAAAAAGGTACCCGTTTCAAGGTGGCCTCTTCCGTTTAATCAGGGTCTTGCGCAAGTTCATGGGTCAAAGGTGTTTAACCACATTAAACCTTACAGCTGGATACTGGTGTATGCCACTAGCTGAAGATATTCAAAATCATTTTGCATTTTCATTTGACAAATCACAATATGCATGGTCCTGGACCCGTTTTGGGTCTGTCAATAGTGGGAGTGAATTTGGTATATTCCTGTGCAAGGCACTCCAGGATGCAGCTAAAAGAGGAACAATAGTCTATGTGGATGATGTGCTAATCAACAATGAAGAACTGAAAAGCCACTTCAATGTGATTAGACATGCTGAGTCAGCTACAGAAGGCTGGGTCAAAAGTATATTTACAAAAAGCACAGTAGTGCGAAAAAGGGTAAACTTCCTAAATTATGAAGTGACAGAGCATGGTTTAAACCCACAACAGAAGAAAGTGGAAGCCATTCAGCAATTAAAAGATCCCACTAACTTGAAAAGTTTAAAGAGCTTTTTAGGAATGACAAGTTACAACAGAAAATGTATTGATAAGTGTGCAGAAATTACAAAACCTTTGACGAGAAGCAGGGTGTACCCTGGAAATGGGAAAAGGAACAAAAGGGAGGCAGTGGCCATGTTAAGAGTGTCTAATGAAAGCACCATGTTTGGAATATTCAATTAAAAAAAACAGAATTTCTTTGCAGAAATAGGATTCACAGATCGATGCATGTCAGCAGTGTTATATCAAAAACATGATGCAAAAACCAATGCATATGCTAGCAAAGCATTCTCACAGATGGAGACCAAATTTAGTGAATGTGAAAAAACACTTCTGACCACTGTCTGGGCATTACATCATTTCCGTCCCATAATTCAAGGGGAGAGGGTGATTGTAGAAACAAATCACCAGCCTCTGCAATTTTTGCAAAGTAAGAAAATCAGATCACAGGGTTTGGCCCAGTCAAGAATAACTTCATGGACATTAGCACTTCAGGGATTTCCTATAGAATTGAGATATGGACAAAATAAAAACAGCACATTTGCTCAAGGGCTATCAGAGTTGCATGTGTGTGCAGCTGTCTGTACGCCGATGACACAGAGCTTTAGACATGTTTGAGCAATCCCCACACAAGGCTTTCAATGAAAAAACATGTAAGGATTTACCAACTGTGTATGTAGATGGATGTGCATACCATGTAGAGAATGATACAGAAAAAGAACTTGTAGCAGGATTAGAAAATGTATGGTTTAAATGTGACAACATTCCAAGAGTAAGCACAAGGACAGGCCCCAAAAGCAGGTAAGTGGCAGAACTGCCTGCTATTTATGAGGTAATATCTACAGGCTTAGAAAATAGACTTAGAGAAATGATTCTAGTCACTGATTCTGATTATGCGCAAAATAATTGTGTGGAGTATCTACCTGGCTAGAAAGTGAAAGGCATGCTCACCTATAACAAGAAGCCACTTAAACATGGCAAGATGATTCAGGCTATAGACAATCTTGTTTCAGAAAATGATCTGATAATACATTGGAGGAAAATACGTGGTCATTTGAAAACACCAGGTGAGGATAAGGAAGGAAATGAGAAGGCAGATCAATTAGCCAAAATTGGAGCTGTAATGGGGGAGTAATTTTCTATTGAACACCAGCTTGATGAAATACAGGTGGATGCAATAACACGTTCCAAAACTCTGAAAACAGTTGAACAGCCTGTGCCACAATGGAGTTTTGATACTCCAAATCAAGACTTGATTAAGGCATAAAAGGAAGATCTTATTCTAGGCCCATTCCACAACCTTTTGCTAGATGCGGAACAAAATCCCCTGACTGAAGAGGGACTGCAAAGAGAAAGAGGAATGGAGGGTGCTATTAAAAAAAAAAAAAAGAGAATTAGGTTACAAGACAGGCTGATGATTAGAGAATCTGTGACAGGCCAAATCCAATGGGTAGTGCCCTTGTCATTTCGGGGATTGATGTTATCTCATGCCCACAATGCCATAACTGCAGGACACAGAGGTTCACAGAAACCTTCACACATTTTAAAAGATTATGCCTATTGGCCACACATTTCTCAAGATTTTGAGCTCTACACCGGAGGGTGTTTAGTGTGTGTGCACAGTTTCAGCCTGCGTCACAAGCTCATAGAGCACCATTAGCGAAACGGGGTTTGACACTCTGATAGTCCGATTATGTAGGGCTTGTGAGGTGATCAGCAAGGGGAAACAGGTACATGCTGACAGTCATTCGTCTCATGTCTAAATGGGTGGAGTGCATTCCAGCTCCAGACTGCAGTGCGCAAACGGGGGCCACTTTACTAGTAAATCATATTTTTTCAAGATTTGGTTTACTTCAAAGAACAGATTCAGACCGTGGAAATCATTTCATTAGTGTATTGACGGCAAAAATGTGGCAAATCTTGGGTGTGAAGAGGAAGCTACCCATTTCTTACCAGCCCTCCTCTTCAGGGGGAGCGGAACGGTGTAACAGATGGATAGTTGATGTGTTGAAAACGTTTGTAGCTGAAGTAGGGTCTAGTTGGGATTTGCTGCTTCCATTGGTATTAATGGCTCTTAGATCGACGCCATCTAAATCAACAAATCTTAGCCCCCATGAAATCTTTACAGGAAGAAAAATGGTTTTGCCACAACACATACTTTATAGAAAAAATGAAGAGGTTCTTGTAAATGCGTCCACAATTCATGAATATGTAGAAGAATTCAGAAAGCACCTGCAGTTTACATTTGCGTAGCGAAATTTGGAAAAGGCCGCTGACAGTGCAAAGACATATTACGATTGGAAGACATCTGTGAGAGAATAGGAAATGAGAGACCAGGTGCATAAGTTTAACTTCGGAAAAAATAAGCACAAAAACTCTATTTCTTGCAGTATAGCAAAGGCCTCATAGAATTGTAGATAAGGTTGTATCTGTGGTCTACAGAATTGGTAAAAAAAGATGGGCAAATTAACAGTGGAACAGTTTTGTCCATGTTAATCAAATCAAGCCCTTTCACATGAAACATGAGGAGAAAACACTAAAGTGAGATGAGACTAGCAGGGGGTGAAAAGTAAAGAACTTGCCTATTAAATAGAATTACCATAGCAGGTGAATAGATGTAAATAGTGCGAAGGTATCAAAACTAGATTTGAAAAGATCAAAAGGGAAAATATATCAAATTAGTGAAAAAAATGTAAATAAGTAACTGAGAGAAAGGAGTGTTGTTTGGGACTGTTGCCTGAAAGATACCATGTGGGATTGGTGTGCTTAATATATATTATTTTAAGATGGTCCTAAAAAGATATCTTGTCTGCATGATATATGTTATTTGGTGCATTTGTGTGCATAATATATTGATTTCAGATATCCCAGTGAGAAGGGAAAAGTAAATGGTTGATGTGTTGGATTCTTAAATTGTCTTTTCCTTTTACTCTAGAAAAATAATTGTTTTCCCCATCAGTGCGCCAGATCTTTGGAGTGCCGAATCCCCGGAGGAGGCCACTGGAATGGATTCCCCTGGAAAGCCCTGTGGACCAAACATGGGGGTGAAGATGATGACCCTGGAAGTTGTGAAGACGATGACCCCGAAAGAAGTCCTATCTACAGAGAATGGAGCTTCATTTCACCAAGAACGGTTTCCCGGGTGATTTTTGAATTAACTGCAGACTCTTTTTTTATTATTTTTTACAAACTTATATTTTTTAACAAAAAGATTTTTACATCAGACTGAGGCCAATGACACAGTTCTATGGACTTATGTTTTCTGAAAGTGACTATGTTTTTCTTTAATATTTTATTAAAAAAAAAGATGATAAAAAAATTCCCCAAAAATACAAAAAAAGAATTTTTTTTCTTCTTTTTACGCAAGACTAGAGATATATACATAATGTTCCTCGTGTATGAATATTACTATCTTCATATTATTCATTTGTTGACTATTAAGATGTGGTTTATTGGGATTATGGCATGTTTGTTTTTCCTGCAGTGATTTCAGTGGTGTCCCAGCAGAAAAAAAAGGAGTGGGTGAAGGAAGAATGTATCCTACGCATTTCAACATCCAGTCCAGGCTCTGCATTTCATCATTCACATTTTAACTAAGGTTTGAATTTTAACTAAGGCCAAGGGTGTGAGACTCATCGATGGACAAAGGTATGAGTCTCAGGCTGAATCTAAATGGATGCCAATGCACAGAATACATAATATAAAATGATCACTTTGCTCCATGATGCTATTATAATGGGCTGAGCACTATAAAAATAATACTAACATGAAATTTATATACTAATTTACCTCAGCCCATTTAACATATAATTTCCATAATAATGTGTAGTGCAAATCAATCCATTATATAAATTGGATGCAGTTTGACAGATGGTCTGGTGGTCACGAAACAAAAATAAACTTTAAGCGTGCAGGCTGAATTTGCGCTGTGTTATAAGATGAGGAATGTGAAGATCCATTCTTCTAAAGACATCACGTTGTTCTGGGGCAAAAAGCGCAGGATAAATTGTGGTAATGTCAAATCGAGGGACCCTTAGTGGTGAGTGTTAAACTCAATCGGGTGACTTCTCGTAGTTTACACATAAGAAAGACACAAATGCCAAGAGAAGCGCTTTGTAACAAGGTGCTGGCATGGCTTCGACAAAGAACAGGGCCAGGAGTTGTCAGATTGTCGGACTTGATGATATTACGCAGGTTTGACTTGAGTGAATGGTGTTCTCAATTAAATAGGGACTGTGTCCTCGTAGGTTATGGGTCCAGCAATCTTCCTATGTATTTAAGTATGTGTCAATGTCTTCCCAGGGAATCCTCACACTGTAATTTGATACTTTGATGCCTCCCATTTGAATTTTAGAGAATTATGATTAATCAATCCTTTCAGGACAGGGCTACACCCATCTTGTGATGGTTAACTATTTCACCAATCGATTGTTTCATTTATTGGAGGTGTATTTTGCTGTATTTTTCTATGCACTATGGTGTTTTTTGTTTCTGTTTGTTTGCGCCCTCGTGCCTCCGGGTCAATGGTGCGCAGTATCAATGTAATAAAGTTAAGTAAATGTAACAAGTTCTATTCAGCAATACAGTTTGTGTTTCGGGTAAAGGCACAGAGGAAATCACGTGCTATTTTAGTGGCATGATCTTGTCAAGGAGTTTTTTTTATCGACAAAGGGTTTTGTGAAAAGGGTTTGAAGAGAGAGGGCTGGGCATTTATTTTTCCACTCGACGAAGGAGGCAGAATTGCTGGTTCCTGGGCAGACTGAGTCTCCAGTGCTTGCAAACCGACTGTCTGGTGGGATGCGGCTGTCTCTCGACTGGGTTGGCAGTCAGAAAAGCTGATGTCTCGAGCAACCGTATCTGTGAATGACCATGGTTCACTGCAAAGCCGAGTTGGGGAATATCGCCAGCTCAACCTAGGTAATTATACCGTTAATTGAGGGGCGTGTGAAGTAAATGTTTGATACTATGCAGCATAGATTAAATAATTCAGTTCTTAGGCGCTGCATTAGTAATTAAGAAGTTAAACGTGCATGGGAAACTGCGTTTATATTTATCCAGGTTTTGCCATTATTCAGAGTGTAGAATTTAGTCTCATTGAATTTTTCTGCATTCAGTCTCATTGGTTTGGTGTGCATAGGGAGATAGAACATTTGGTAAGACATCTCAAAGCAAAGTTAGTGACAGTAAATTGGAGAGGCTGAATGAATGTTTTGTATTTCTTTTGCATGCTTTACATATTTTAAAACACAGCTAAAAGGGCATACGTGTGATATTGTAGATGAGCCAATTATTCAGAGTGAATGCTCCAAAACCGTATGGCTGTCAACATGATATTGACGTCCCATGGCGAAGTGCGTGCACTCATTGGATCAGAGTGTCGTGTATTTGTTCCAGACTCCTCTGATAAAATCTATGACTACATTGCTCACATCACCTCCCTTCAGCAACCCCCAAGGATACATCCAGTCTTTTTGGATAGAATAAAAGACTGATTCAGCTCCTTCTGGAGAAAAATGCTTTGGTTATGTCCTGTATGCTAGCAGGTGGCTGCATGCACTAATTATCATCTGCAAACTGCTCTGGTGCCTCATGTCAATGTGTTGCCAGACCTGTGGGCCCTACATGATATGGGCTCATATCCCCCTCACATCCTGTAATCTGGACTCCTTAAACAAAGAACTTTACAGACTGGCCTGGATTGAGGTGTGACGCTGGTCTCCAGCATAGTTGATATGGGCCCAGGACCAGAGGGAAGCTGTGGAAATAGCAGTCTCCACAGGTGGATGCCTATGTTGTTTCTGATATATGTTACTTGTTGCATTGTAATCTATTTCATACCTGTGTTTCTTATATATGTCACATGTTGCATTTTGTACGCCACCGCTTTGTTGGAACACAAGCATAACTGGGCAACTAGGTGTGCGGGAGACGCACAGACTCATCAGGAATCTGATCCTTGCATATAAGAGAGCCGTATACGCAGTGCATCTTTCATAAGCATCGAACGGTTAGAGTTGAAGCATAATTTGAACACACTGGTTTTCAAGGAGCATGTTCACAACTCAAGAACATAAGTACCTGCTCACCCCAACCCTCTAAAAGGGACCCTCCAAAGAGAGTTATCTCCCCGCCTGGAAGACAAGCCAACTAGAAGGCACCCAGGACTGAATACACAATTTTGTATTAACACCCCATGGGTTCCAGCGTACACAACTACAACCGCCTACCAAATCTTAAGTGGGCAACTAACAACTACCAGGAACATACCCTAGTCCTCCAACATTTTTCTACAGAGTTGCGCGCCCCCACAGAACAAGTACAGGTCAAGTACATTTACAAGAAATATTAGAACCGAGCGATCAGTACCATTACAGCATTAGGAACTATATGGTGAAAACTCCTGAAAAATATTCAACTATTGAGTAGACAAGAACAGAAACATGTCGACATTCTCACTTGTGTAGTGTCACAAAAGGGCAAGATTAAGAGAGTACTAAACATTAATATGACTACTGACTTCTGATATTTTCTGAACAAACATTCTATTATGTGTTGACTCAACCTCCAACTCCATTTCACCTCCACAAATCATTGTACTACTATACACCTATGCCTTGTAATTTTAAATGTGTATGTTTTACTATTCACTTGTGATTAACTTGTTTTGTTATATCATAAATTCATTTAATGTAAACTGATGGACCAATAGTAACTCCATGAGCACCTTGAACTGTCAATAGTTAGACTGTCTAAATGCTATATTGTTGCATTTTAATGTATTGCATGTCACAGTGTATTTTAATGTATCCCATAACTTTTCATTTCCACAAATGTATTTCAGTGTATGTGACAGCACCGGCCCCAACAGAGGGATTTGTTGCATTTCAATGTATTACATGAAAGTTTTTCCCACCCCAGGCACCGCGAACAGCTGCCAGTTTTACAGCCAATGAATCACCTCTTTCCGAGGAACTCTCCCCCTCCAATCTGGAGTCCTCCCCAGTCCCTGCATGTGTACCCAGCTGTCCCCATCCTGTGACCTCCTCCCCTTTCGGTCACTTGGACAGCTGTGCTCATCATGGCACCTACTGCAGTGCTCCTGGGAACAGATTCCTCCTCCCCCATGGAGGGCTGCCTATGCTACAGTGATCCCCACCCCTTCCTCCTTGGACTCAGAACAGCTGTGGTCACCACAAGGGTGGGCGAGGCGAGCCCTTCCAGCTCTTTCCTTTGCTTTTGTCCCTGGATGTTTGCCTACATGTCCCTTCCTGGGACAGCTGTGGAAGGGAGTGTGGAGGGGGAGCTGTGCCTGCATCAGGCAACCTACCACCCCTGAAAATCTCCACCCTGTTCCTGTCACTTGGACACTGGGAACAATGTTGACCTCCTGAGAAACTCTTCTCCACCCCTCTGGAGAGGGGGAACCTGTGGCTGCATGTGTCATCCTACACCCTGTTATCCTCACCCCTTTCCTCCTTGGACCCTGTTGGGCGGTTCTGCAGGGGTGGAGTAACAGCGTTATAAGTGGACAAGAAAAGGGGTTGGGTCTCTTTATTTTGGCTGCAGTGCATGGACACATGGTTGGGGCAGGGAAGCTACAGAGACGCTTAGCAGGTGCACTTCTCCTGGTTTAGCCTACTCCATTTCTATCCCTTTGTGCTCCTCTGTCCCTGCCTCTTTCTGTTTATCTGTATCCTTCTGTCTCTTTCTCCACCCCTCTCTCACTCACTCTCGGTGTCACTCAATCTCACCCATTTCTCTCTCTCTCCCTCCCTATGGGTGTGCTTAGCCAGTACTCCTGCCATCAATGACCATCCTTGTGCCCGATGCCCAGTGCAGACAATCATCCATGTCTAGTGTGCATAATTTACTGTGCTGGCAATGAGCCTACTTCTCCGTCTGTAATAAATCAGTGTTCTGGTTTCTGCAAAGACATTGGTGCCTTTTTTTGTATTCCCACTTCCCTGGGTAGCCT
Source organism: Ambystoma mexicanum (assembly GCF_040938575.1). NCBI lineage: Eukaryota > Metazoa > Chordata > Amphibia > Caudata > Ambystomatidae > Ambystoma > Ambystoma mexicanum. The sequence continues at coordinate 533,433,086 of NC_090926.1, forward strand.
GCCTGTTAATGCCAAAGGGGGAAGCAGTCCACATACAAAACGCACTCTCACCAGGGTCTGTTAATTCACTGGCCCAAAACTGTGGCTCTGCGTGGGGTCTCCCATATGGCCTTCCCCATTTTGGGCTACCTTCCACTTCCACACTGTTTGGATTCTCTTGGTTCAAGATCAACTTAGTTTAATAATTAGTACTGAGACGAAGTTTGCTCTATAACATTATGATTCCCTCTTCAAGGCCACCCATGACTCCCATATTCCTGGTAAAATTCCTCTTCATGGGAGAATGTCTTCTGGAGTCCGGCTCCTTGGAATCCATCTCGCTTAGATGCAACCACTGGTACTTTTCTCTAGTTGGCGCTTGTTTTCTCTTGGTCTTTCATCTCCTTTTGCTTTGTCGCTTCGTCTTGGTGCTCTGGTGTTCAAATGGGAAACCAGACACATTCTGGCTTCTTCTGCACGATGGTCTCTGCAGAGTTGGTCGGACCAGCAGTTCACCACGGATATTTCTCTGTGGTTCCACCACCAACTATTCTCTGGCACTTGCCCTGCTGGATCCTCACGTTGATGCTACGCCACAGCTCTAGCATTCCGCTCTGTGAAGTCAAGCGAGTTTCAAGCTTGCAGACTCTCTGACTCCTGCAAGTGTTACGTTGCTTGATGTCTTCCCGGACCAACTTAGGCCTTCCTCTGTCTCATGGTTCCTTGAAGTTATGTCAATCAACATACTCGTCTCAGTCAATTGGGTATTTTCATTTAAAGGGAACAGTTCTCTTCAGCAAGATAATTATATCTCTGCAGAGTTTCTTCATCCCAGTCTTTATGTAAAGATGTTTATGATATTTGAGAACATTCCATGTAGGCCATGATGTGTAGCTTTAGGGAGTTCCTCGTGGGAACGGGAGTCTTTGTCCCCTAAGGGCGAGTTTCTCCCGGCGAGGTTTCACTTGCTGTTACCCCCAGGGAGGGTATTGTGCCGCAGGCCCACATTCCTAGCCTCACAGGAAGGGGCTCCCCCTTGGGGAAAAGGGTCAAATTCCCTTGATTTGTCTCAGGGACCAGAAACCTTGACAAAAATGTGTGCATCATCTCATCAGCGTATGAACACTGTTGTAACTGGAACTTTTGTAGAATCTTCATCAAAGTTTTCACATACAGATTGAACAATAAAGGTTACAATGATGAGCCCTGAGGAACCCCACAATCTAACTTAATGGGATCCGATATATAAGTGTCAGGGTTAAAGGATGGGGCAGACGTGGGCGTTTGCAGCATGTGAAATCACCAAGGACGCTGGCAGCCGGCGAAATGCTGAGGAGACCGGTTTGGGAAAAAAATGTATTCCCTGCAAGACTGGGGAAATCCTGTAGTTCATTGCACACATGTTGTGGCAAATGCGGGTAATTGCAGCGTTCTTATAGGCAGCCGGCTGCTGTGCCAGGTTCAGATTATTCTGGGCCGGGTACGGCGTATGAGAAGATCCATGGAGGGAGCAGCGGAACGCCGGAGGTCTGGGCAGTGAGAGAAATACCCCGGCAGCGCATCAGTGACTGGAGTAGTAACACGAATAAACAGAGTGAAGGAACCATTTTTCTCTGTTTAGTTACCAGATTCATGCGACAAAACTTGATTTCAACGTGATACAATTCAGGAGGGCGCTGAGTTCTACTTCTTAGTATCCACAGTGAACGGTTCCTCAAAAATTATTTTTCAAGTGCTTTGTGTCTGAGTGTCTACGAGACAGCAATGATGAGAAGTACCGAGCTGGGACCCCTTTGATACAGTGGGACAGTAAAGAGCTCAAACGTAATAGAGGACTCCCTGAGTGGGAAACCTCAGCCTTCATCCCTCAAACCTAATGGAGCGTTAAATGATAATAAAGTCATGTTCATCCAGCTACAGGCTAGCATACAATCATTGGATGGGAAAATGGACAACTGTACGTGTAAAATGAACCACATGCAGCTGCATTTGGATGGACACAGGGAAAGGTTGGATGAGGTTGAGGGACGAATCTCCACAGTGGAGGATAAATCTGTGACTACATTGCAAGACTTGTGCAAATCAAGAGGGCCATGAAGGAGCTAGCTGATAAGCAGCAGGATATGGAATCCGGTGAAGATGAAACAATATAAGAATAGGCGGGTGGATAACAAGCCATGGAACCCTTGCTTGAATCAATCCTACATGAGGCACTTGAAGACGAGGACTTCTCTGAGGTCTGCAAAGTGGAAGGAGTGCATCGGATACCAAGCAGAAGGAAACCGATTCCTGGAGCCACAGCTAGACCAATCATAGCTCGCCTATTAAATTACCAAGTGAGAGACTTGGCTTTGTGAAAGGCCAGGGAAAGGGTTCCTTGACGTACAAAGGGGATACCATCAGGACTTTACCAAACTTTTCGGATAAAGTGCAGGCGAGTCGGCAAACATACATTGATGTTGAGAAGAGACTCCGGGAAAGGGGCATTAAGTATGCCATGCTATTTCCAGCAAAACTGAGGGTGGAACATGAGGAGCGGGTATTGTTTTACCAAACCCTGGATGAGGCCAATACTTTTCTTGAGTCATTGCCTAGAACCCAGGGGCACAGATGAAACAATGACTGAGGGGGTGACTCATGTGAAGTATGTAAATAGGCTGATGGTTGATGCTGCCTATTGTAATGTTTATGATGAAGATGTCGGGAGGTAAGAAAAGTGGTTGTTGGAGTGCTGAGGTGGTTGAGTAGACAGTGGCCCCTGTGTGGAAGCTATGAAAGTTGCTGTTAATGGAGGGGGTGAGGAATAACTGCCATGTTGTGGTTGCTGGTGGGGGGAAAATGGTAGAGTGTGGGTTGGTTCTTCAGGGGTTAGGCAGAGAAAGGATAACTGGCATGTTGGGGTTGCCAGTGTGGGGGTAGATGTGGGTTTGGGCTGTTGCTGGGAATGGATGGCGATTCGGAGGATCTCACTATCAATTTCTGGACTCCCATTGTTGTGGGCAATGACATACTGGAAATTAGGAGCATGCGGGAACACTTGGGGACTATTGTGAGTAACATAGCCGATTATGGGTAAGGCACTTAGAAATATGACATGGAACATTAGGGGGTTAAATTTCCACTCTAAATCCCACAAAGTATTACTATGGATGAAAAGGCATAGGATTGACATGGCGTTTGCTTCAGGAGGTGTATCTAATAACATCGAGTGAGACACAGTTTGGGCAAGGTTGAGGCTGCCACCAGTATTTCTCTTCTTATTCCTCCTACTCTAGAGGGTTCTGTATTCCGATACACAGCTCAGTGGGTTTTCAATTGACAGAGATGGTCAAGGATCAGGAAAGACAGGCGCTACTAGTGATGGGGGCTTTGTATGGTCAAGCAGTTACCCTGGTTAATTATTATGGCTCTAATCAGGATACAGTGAATACATTGCAGTGGATAACACATCAACTTGCCAAAAATCCCAATGGGATGATTATATGAGCTGGAGACTTCAACGCAGTGATGGATCCATAGGTTGAATTTAAATTCAACTCACACATTGTAGGATTCAACCACGCTGGCAGTGGTGTTACATTGATCTTTCCTTGGTGGGTCCCTTCTTCTCTCATACCCACCCAGCCTTACTCATTCTTTGGGAGCTGGTCTGCAAACTGGCCATCTCTCCCACTTCCTCCCTGACCATTGCACCTATTTACAGGCCTCCTGGCTTTACCACACTGTTGCTCTCGGAACGCGCCGATTTACCCTCCTGTCAACTCCTTTTCCTGGGTGACTTCAACATCCACCTTGACTCCTCAATCACGACATCCACTCTCTTCCGTGACCTCTGTACCTCGTTCTCCCTCTCCATTCTCCCTTCTGGTCCTACACACTTGGCTGGAAACACTCTTGATGCCATCATCCACTGACCTCCTGCGTTCCTCCCCACTCACCACCCCACTCTTCTGGTTAGACCATTTTCTCCTCTCCGCTCATCTGGGCCCCCTCGACCGTCTGACTGCACCTCTCCAGCCCTGCCAACCTAGTTCACAAACATCCATCCGATGGAACGAGTGTCAGCAGCTGCCTTCGCATCTACCTTCTACCCCCCCTCTCTCCCCACTGCAGACTCCACGTCTGACACCGCACTCTGCAACCTCCATCTTGCCATCACAAACACTCTTGACATTCTTGCCCCAGTCACGAGGATCTGCCCTGAAACAAGCCTGTAAGCATAACATCTGGTAGGACTCTGAACTTGCAGCCCTGAAACCCGTGCAAAGATGCAGAACAGATGTGGCAGGCCTCAGGCTCATCCTCTGACAAACTTGGCTGTTGCATTCACACAAAGAAAAGGGGCACATCAAGGCTTGTGTCTCTGGTGCATCCAACAACACGGCTGAACTCTAAAATCTGCAAAGGAACTTGCCAACCCTTCCACAATCTCCACCTCACCCCTTCCGTCCCAGGCCCTCTGCAATGCACTGGCCACACACTTCACTGCAAAAGCTCAGGACATCCTGAGCATCCTAGTCTCTTTCCCCCTCTCCTTCCTCCACCCACCTGCCACCCAGGGTGTCCCATCCCACTCTGCCTCTCTCTCTCCTCCTTCTCTCCTATCACATCTGATGAGGTCACTAGAGTCATCCGTTCTATGAAGGCCTCCTCCAAACAGGTATCCCCCTGTTCTTCCAGAACTATTGAAGGACAATAGTACCTCTCTCTTGCCCCTGCACTTGCTGGTTTCTGCAATCACCCTTTTGCTACTGGGTCATTCCCCTCTCCCCCTCAAGCACTCTCCTTTCTTGTGCGCCCCCTCCTGAAAAAAACCTTCTGCAACCCGTCCTGTCCTGCTAACTACCACCCCATCTCTATCATCCCCTTTCTTGGTAAGCTCCTGGAGAGGCTGGCCTTCCCCCAACTGACACAGCATACAGAGCGGGTTGGTTGCCTTCATGACCATCAATATGGGTTCTGAGCATCCAGAGGCATGGAAACTGCTCTTCTGAACACCCATGAAGAACTGCTTGCATCTCTTGAGTAACTCTCCTACTGTTCTCATTCTACTTGATCTATCCTCAGCATTTGACATGGTCAACCACTCCATCCTCATAAAACGGCTCCCCAATACCCAAGGTATCTCAGAGCTGGCACTGGACTAGCTGACCTCTTTACGCAATGACCATCCCTCCCAGGTTATCCTAGGGTCTTTCTCCTCTATCTCCACCTGTGATTCCCCCCAGGGCCCTAACCTTTCTCCCTGGTTCTTTAACATCTATCTTTATTTACTTATTGTGTCATAGCCCGTAGGCATCAGGCGCAGAGAAGACAAATAAAAAGATGAGAGAAAATGACCGAGGGGTCAGCAGTTCATAAGGCAGATATAAATACTTTAAAAAATGAAATGGTCTTTAATGCTTTTTTGAAGGCAATCAGGTTTCCATCACAGTGCAAATTTATTGGTAGTTTATTCCATGCCACGGCAGCCTTCATAGGATACAACCATTCTTTTCCCTTCACCCTTCTGAATCTAGGGCATGTCAGTCGCATAGTCTTTCAATATAGTAGTCCTAGTAGAGTTCTGAATGAATATCTGGGTGCATCTCCGAACAGACATGTATGGGTCATGGTGTTGTTTTAAATTCCATTCTGGCTTCTACAGGGAGCCAGTGCAGTTTTCATCTATGCAGGAATATGTGCTACTGTTTTGGGACATTTTCTATGACTAACATATGACTCTTGCCTCGCTTGCACACCTAATTTTCACCTACTCCCTGAACTTCCAGTGATATGCAGATGATGCACAAATCTGCTTCAAACTTCCCTCTGATCCTCTCCTTACCTCCCCCATCATTCCCGACTGCCTATCTGCCATCCAGTCCTGGGGTGCCTCCAATGATCTCTGCCTCCTCAATGCCAACAGGACTGAGATCCTTCCCATTGGGATTCTTGCTACCTCTTTCTTCCCCTCCCTCTGGCCACCCATTATGGGATCTCCCCCCTTCTTCCTCTGAAGCCAAAAACCAGACATCTTTGACTCCTCTATTTCCTTCCTCCCGCACATCCAAGGCCTTGCCATGAAGGCCCACTTTCAACTCTTCCTCCTCAAAGGAATCCTTTCTTTTCGCACATTTCCCCAGAAGCTCAATGTCTCTAGAACACTGGTACTCTCTAGGCTTGACTACTGCAATAGCCTCTTTCTTAATCTACGGTAGTCCTCTCTACAGCCCCTCCAACTAATCCAGAATAGAGCTGCAAGACTTAGCCTTGGCCTCAAACCCAGGGACCGCATCTCCCCAGCCCTGAATACTCTCCACTGACTCCCGGTTGCTGCAAGGATCAAATTCACATCCCTCTGCATCATCCATAAGGTTGTCTGGGGCCTGGGACCACGCTATCTAAAAATGGCTCTCACCAAGTACACTCCCTCCAGGTCTTTACGCTCCTCCGGCACTAACTCTCTGATTTTCAAGCTATTTGCTAAACAGCGAGCTGGTGGACGATCTCCTTCCTCAGGTGGCTCCCTCCTTTGGACCAGCCTCCCCCTTCCTCTGCGCCTTGTGCCTGATCTCTTCAAATTCAGGAAGCTCCTCAAGACTTTCCTTTTCACCTCCTTCTTCCCCCCTCCCTCCTTTGCTAAATCACATAGTCACTGCGATTGGTGACCAGGGCCCTTATGTGTCTACACAGGTCCTGGCATCCCACCCCCAATCACCTTCAGCCTCCGGCCAGCACTTGCCTTAGGCGCCCACTGACCTGTGCTATTACAAGCCTACACTTATTTACTGGTAGTTGTCCACTCCCACCAAGTGATCTCTGCCAGTCACTTAACAGTTTGCAACTATCTCCCTACCACTTCCCTCCTTGTCACTCCTAGCACTTATTCCGCCCCCTCCCTCATCCCCCTCTCTCTGTACTTGCATGCTCTGAATGCTCACAAGGCCTAGTAGGACCGCCTCTCTCTTTCATTGTTATATTTGTCTTTCACTCCCATGGTCCCTCCGCGTTGCCCTGTGGGCGCTTTGAAACACAATTTACTTGATGTATAAGCACCTTACAAATGCAAAATAAATGCATAAATAAAATATTGGGTGTGAGGGTTGATTGACATTCAGAGGACCAGGCATGAGGGGGCAGAGGGGCTACACGTTCACCTCTATGGTCCAGCAGTCGGCGTCGCAACGGGATCACTTTCTGATCTCAGATAGGGTTGTAGGTTGGGTAACAGAGGTCCCTATTTTAGCATGTACCCTTTCTGACCACGTGCCAGTGGTTCTTGCTTTGGAGATACCAGGGCACCGGGGTGAACGCCCAGCATGGGTGTTCAAGAGTGAAAGTCTGGTGGATGAGGTGTTCTGTACTGAAATAACACAGGCGACTAATGCATTGTTTGGGGAACATGTGGGTTCAGTGGCTTCATATTCAACAGTGTGGGAGACTTTCAAATGGGTGATAAGAGGGAAGTCTATCTTGAGGTAATCAGCGATACTGAAACAGATCCGGAGGGAAATAACGGATAGTGATGCATGTATTCAAGGTCTGCAGACCCCAATGTACAAAAAGAGATTAGGGAGGAGTTGGACAAATTTAGAACTGGGGCTCAAAGGGAAGGGAAGTTTACACGGGGGAAAGCTGCTGTTCTGCAATATGGGTAAGGTCAATGCCCCAGTAGATACTGGCACGAGCCGCCAAAGCTGGAATGCCCAGGGAGAATATTCTGTCAATCAAGAACACGGAGGGGGAATTACAATTTGTGGATGGAGCCACCCTTCATGAATTGTGTGCATTCTATGCGTGCCTTTACTTCGCACAGGCTCAGGCTTCACGATCTGAGATCAGTGGCGTGCTTGATGAGGCAGCGCTGTACTGGTGTAATCTTGAGGAGACGGAATCGCTATTTCAACCCATTTCTTAGCAGGAGATTCTTCAGGCTATTAAGTCGCTGTTATCCAAAAATGATGCGTTTTATAAGTGCTTTGCATGGAAACTGGCATTGCATCGCATAGAAGTGTATTGACAAGCACTGTGGGATGGTCGATTGCCAGGCTCTTTGAGGGAGACAGTGACTATTAGTAAAACCGGTTAAAAGGGGGGGCTGAATAATGCTCTTCATATTGGTCTCTCAATTTAGATAACAAAATCTTAGCTAAATTGACGCCTCTTTTGCATAAATGTATGAAATCCAACAAGTCTGGTTTCATCACTGGACGGTCCACGTCCTATGGCTTGTAGAAAATATTTGGTTTAATCAAACTTTAGTCATAGGCGCCTCTCTGCGAGAACGAACACGGCCCATTGACCTGTTCTTTGGGAACATACCCATGAGAGCATGCAGCCACACTTTAGCTCACTGTACCTTTCACAGATGGGAAATAACCATTTGCATATCAGTCTTTGTCCCGCCCACAGGGTCAGTCCAGCACCAATGTGCTATGGCAATTCCCTTCTGAACAAGAGTAGCAACAGCAACCCCATACACGTGTTTCAGCCTTGTGGGGCATTATCAGCGAGGTGGAGCTGTGCCTCTCTGAGCACAGTGAGCAAGGGGTCCAAGTCTGGATGACCCTGGGAAACATATGGTGACTAGACCTAAGGCCCTTGAAATAATCAAACTTTAATCATAGGCACCCCACTGCGAGAAGAGTTGCCGTTGGTACTCTAATAGCCAGCTTACAAACAGGCTATTTAAAGCAGCACCAACATAAATCTTGGAGGTCACTGGTGACAGGCTGTCCAGCAGCAGCTTGCAAACCCACTCTTTACATTAGCAATCTACACAGTTCCTTGAAAGTAGCAACTGGGTCCATTATATTTTTTAAACACTCTATAATTCTAACAAGATAATACTCTGAGAAATGTCGAAGGGAATTTTTGTTTTGTTCACTTTGTTCAACTGCCTGCATTTTATAGGTTAGTGTTATTGAAGCATTTTGAATCATGGCCATGCTTTTCACATTGCATTAGGACACGTAGTATTGTGTAAAATGGAAATTGTCTTAAAACTAGCAAAGTATTTCTGCTTCATTTTCCTCCGTTTTGATCAGCTTTAATAGAGGCAACGCAGTTGCAGCATCATGGGCATTTCATACTTTGTTTTCTTTTCAATTGTATTTGATGTCTGTAAGTTTTAGACGAGCCTCCCAGCAAGCAGCTGTTTGGCATTTGTGAGAAGGAAAATCTTTTGGTGTTCTTTCTATACGAAGATGTGTTTTTTTGTCTTAAGATTGCATGTGTCCGTGTGCATGCATGAAAGGGCACTGTACATAGTTTGTTGTATTAGAGAGCAAGGAATAGCTGGCCATGTAGTCTGAACTTTACTTTACCTCCCTTTCTGACCATCCGCCCACCGCAAGTGTGTATAATGGATGCAGGTAGAAACAGTGCTGTATATATTTTCAGTGGCACAGATTGTACAGGTACGTCTAAACAGGACTGCTATATATTCAGGCAAAGTAGCCCGATTTATCAGAAGAGCTGCCATACGCATGTCATGGAACAGTGCCAATTATTCATAGCAGGGCTGATTGCATCATGGCCACGTTTCTTAGCAGGACTGCTATGTTTTACGACAGTACCTGAATTTCTGAAAAGAGATGCTGTAATTTTGGCATTTTTGCAGCAAGCTAAAGTACTGAGCAAGAACAGTGTCTGAGCTCTTCCCACCGGTTTCACTACAACATTCCTGAATCCCATTACTGTGATGTAGAAAACCTTGCATGGAAAACAAAAAATGTCCCCCAAAGAATAGATGGGGAGGGGTGTTTGGTAGGGGTATTTAATAAAGCACCCTCTTCTCAAGAAATCCTCAGCTGACCCCTCCTACCCGGATAATTATCGCCCGATCTCCATCACTCCTTTCCTGGGCAAACTCCTGGAAAAGCTGGCCATCTCCTGGCTTAACCTTCACACTGAATCTAATGGTTGTCTCCATGACCATCAATCTGCCTTCAGAGCAGCCAGGAGTATGGAAACTGCTCTCCTGAACATCCATGAAGACCTGCTCTTTAAACTTCATTCTACTCTCCCTTCTGTCCTCATCTTGCTCGATCTCTCTTCTGCCTTTGACACGGTCAACCATGCCATCCTGCTCAATCGTCTCCGTGATGACCTGGGTATCACCAATCAGGCCCAGGCCTAGCTGACCTCGTTCCTCTCCGATCGACCCTCCCAGGTCCAACTTGGGTCCTTCCTTACCTCTATCTCACTCTCTACATGTGGTGTTCCCCATGGGTCTAACCTCTCTCCCTGGCTGTTCAACAAATACCTGACACCTCTCGCCCACCACATTGCCGCTCTATGCTCCAACTTTCAGTGCTATGGGGATGACACTCCGCTAGTTGTCAGGCTCCCCTCTGCCACCTCCTTCTCTCATCTCTGTCTGTATGCTATCCAGGAGTGGTGTGCCACCAACGATCTCTGCCTTTATGCCAGTAAGACAGATTCTCCTCATCGGCACACCTGCACCCTCCTTTCAAGTCACTCTCTGGCCGGCCTCCCTTGGCCCTCTTCCTGCTCTCACCTGTGAGGCTAATAATATTGGGGCATCTTCGACACAACACTCTCCGTTTCTCCTCACATCTCTGATGTCTCTAAGATGTCAAACTACCAACTGCACCTCCTCAGAGGTATTCTTCCTTTCCTCTCCTTCCCCCAGAAGCTCACGGTCTCTAGAGCTCTGGTTCTCTCTAGGTTGGACTACTGCAACAGTCTCTTTCTAAATCTGCCTGCTTCTACTCTCCGCCATTCATCCAGACAGGACTGAGAGACATGTCCTTGGCCTCAAGCCCAGGGATTGTATCTCTCCAGCACAGAAATCTCTGCATTGGCTCCCAGTGGCTGCAAGGATTACGTTCAAGACTGTCTACATTATCCACAAGGCCATCTGGAGCCTGGGTCTTCAACACCTCCAACTCTCCTTGGCTCAGAACACACATTTTATCTGGGCTCGTATACTTGTAATGGCATACAATATGCTGGTAAAGCATCTGCATTCAAGCAAGTACTGCATCTGGTGAGACACACCTCTAACTCTATATAATTCCCAACCTAACGGCCAAAAGAAGGTGTGCACAAATCTAAAAAAAGGAGCACCCAATGGTAAAGCTGCACTGGATTTGTAAATGGAAAAGGCATTTTCAGCTTTTTGAATATGTATCGGTGCTATGTCAAAAGACAAAAAGGAGTTAAAGAGCAACTATGAACCCAATCAATACAGGAGATCAAAGTGAGGGGTGCATGGGGGGGAGAGTATGTGAGAACAAAGAATGCATTAGACAATCCAAAACAGGAAATCCAACAGGAAGAGAGAGACCAATGAGCTACATAAGAGAGCAACAAAGAAAGTGAGAAGGGAAACAGAGGTAAATAAGAGGACACACACACACAATAGGAGTGAGGGATAGAAGCAAAGCAAAAGAGACTTATAGAGACAGTAAAATAAGAAAACACAGATCAACAGTAGACAGGGAGATCTGGAAATAGAAAATCCAGATTAGAGAAAGGCAGGCCAATAACATAAGAGGCAGTGCAAGAAAGATAAATCAAGAGGAGTAGCAACCACAACAGAGAAAATGAAAAAACAGATATAGCCAGAGTAATGACATGAGAGAGAGGAAGAGGAGTTATATGAACCAATACAGCACAATGTAGGAGGGAAACAGCAATAATAGAATGCAGAGATGGGAGAGGAAGAGACACAGAGCAACAGACCTCACAACTTGGCATAGTAACACTTAAGAGTGAGAGGCAGCACATCAAAGTGAGAGACAGGGGAAACCGATTAGCAAAGGGAAGGAGAGATGCGAACAAAAACATGCAGTGGTTGTCAAGCAGGTAGTGCCTGGCAGCAACAGTAGGCACGAGAGGCAGAAAAGTGAGGCTTGTAGAGTGAAGGACTTAATTTATGATGTGAATAGCTGGCATCTGAGGTAGTTCTTTGGTGTCCAAGTATAATGAAGATGAAGCTCGGTAGTATGCATCGACAAGTTCTTTGTCACTAATGTTTTCGAACACAGTTTTAATTTAAGTACACACTGGATCGTTGTCAGACACTTTTACAGTTTTGCAAAGGAAGAAACACATTTTTACTATTTGCTCTCCAATTCTAAAAATTGGGATTAAAGCACTCTCACTCCAAAATCTGGAGCACTGACCTTTAGACTTATTTTTGTATTTCAAGTTAAGGGACTCCCTGAAGAACCTATTCTCCACATTTCCGGGGGAACCGGATGTAGCCACTACATTGGATGAAGTGGTAGAGAGGGAGGATACCAGTAAAATCGTGCCCCACCTCTACTGTAAAGCACACGAAAATAAATTGGAGTGGGCAGAATCATCTTGACGACTCTGGGAGGTCTCTATGGGTGGTACTGTGCCTGACGCTGTGGAAATATGGTTGCAAGCAGAAGAGGAAGGTTGCCCTTAATAGTAGGTTTAAGCTAATACATTTGAAATATCTTCATCAATTCTATTATACCCCGGCAAAATTACATACACCGCCAGATTTTTTTCAATTAGCATGGGGCTACCCGCCAATATTCCGGTTTTGGGAAGGGGTCTTTGAAACAATGAGTGTTATAACAGGAGAGAGGGTGGTACCTGACCCGAGAGTGGCACTACTGGGATATACGAAGAAGATTGCCGGACGGGTGCGCAAGCTGGTCGGGTTATTAATGCCTTCGGCTAAACAGAGGGTGGCAATGGTGTGGGTTGGAGTAAGAATTCCCACATTGGGGCAGTGGAAAGAGTATATTCTTTATTGCAAGAAATGGACATGGAAAACGGGAGAACAGTTCACCCCACTGCCAGGCCTAAAGATATCTGGGGCTCTTCAAAGCAATATCTCATACTACAGGTCCGAGAGAGTGAGCCCTCATCTGAAGATGGATACTGACAACAGTTGGGGAGGGATTTGATATGCACTTGTTATATGTTGAAGAGTGTCTGCCTGTTGGGGAAGGATATCATTGTGCATATTGATAAATAACATGATGATGATGAGCAAACTCAGCGTATGATCATAACGGGAAACAAGATCATTATGTGTTATGGGGGTAAAACAGGGGCTGACTCGATGAACCACTGTCTTATGTTGTTGTTGCTTGATGAAAACAATACAAAGTTTTAAAAAAAAAAGAATTATCTTTACTGAAGTGAGTACGTCTGGGCTATCCACTAGGATTTAGTGGCTTTCTTTTTTGGTAGTTTTACTTTTTTGGTCCTCTGGTCTGGTGACGGTCCCTTAGCACCTGAAGTATGTGAAACATTTTGAATGACTACTACACATGAACACATTTAGAATTTAGCTGTGCATCCCATCTCCTAGATTTCTTTTCACACATAACCTAATAAAACCTAATAAAAACAACCGGACAATGCAGTTAAGCAAAAATTAGAATAATTATTAACTTTATTTTCCCCATCCTCAGTGGAACTTGCAAGCCCATAATTACCACTATGTAAGCCTAAACAAATGCCTGTGGAAAGAAACACTGTGAAAGAACACAGGGCTGATTGTAGTCGTGTGTAACACAGCATTAGCTTTATGCGTCACCCACGATTTGTAGGTCTTAAAAACTCATTAACTGCTTCTAGTCATTCACTCACTGCAGCAAACAACTTAACTGCACTTTAATTGTGCTTAAGAAAAAATTAAAAAGCATTGGCAAAGCCAACAGGTTTCTTTTGTATATGCATAGGATAGGCATTTTCCAGGCACTGTCATAATAGTATTAACTGGTAATTATACGGCAACAGCTGGCAAATGGTCATCCTTGATGTGCGTGTTAAGACAGGCAAATGCCTATCCAATTCTTATACATCAAAACTGATGGCTTTACCATTGCTTAAACAGAAATTCATATAAGTAACAAACGGAAGGACACACCCTGCTTACAAATAAAGTAGTTGAACACACACTTGGTTAACACATTTTTATCACATCAGGAGCAGATTAATAGTTGCAGACAAAGCCATTAACTTTCAGAAGACTGCTTATAAATAACACTGGCCTCCCCGTAAAAGCACAGAGCTAGCTCACAAAGATCGCATGGATGTGTGTTTTGGAAGGTTAGTGGGTGGAAACGGACACAGGGACTGGCATGTCCATGTGCGGTTAATGTGTGCTTCACATCTCAACTCTCTCCTATCTTAACCTCCTATGCATGGGTGAAACCAGCGTCTAATTTTCTGTGGCGTCTGAAGGAACATTTATAAAAGTGGATCGCGATTGGGGCCCATGAGAGATCATTTCATGCAAAATGTCCCTCCAAGTGTCTGCAAGCTCACTACCAATTGTGCCTTTGCTTTGTACACTCTGACCTCAGTAACCCTAAAAATTCATAAGATGTCTCTCTGCTACCAACTGACCTGAGGATAAAAAGTAAGAATAGCGGTCAAAGTTGATAGGTTACTTGCTAGTAATCAAACATTGCATCTTCTTGAGGTGAGCACATGTACAAGCATAACAAGCAAACATGTATCATTGCCTCACCAGAAGCTGGATGCGTGGCCTAGGAGTCACATATAGCTTGCTGTAGTAGGTGTATTAGTCCATTTGGTGGTCTGATCAGACCTGGGATGTGCACCCACCTCTTTCTTCACTACATCATTGGGGTATACGGATATTGGCTGGGCAGACTTCTGCCTCTATCACTTGCAATTTGTTGCTGCTGTAACACCCCTTCCTTATCAGTCTGGGCTCAGCGGAACTGCAGATTGATGCCTGCAACTTCCTCAATTGGGGTGGGGGAAGCTAAATGCCCCCAAAACCCCACACCAAGCCATTGGCTGGCTGGCCCCACGTTCAACGCGCATTTTCATTTCTAAAAGTTTGACATGTATGGTCCCATTCCAATAGTTTCACCTTATAAGCAGATCCATCAGTGCCGCCTAATAGCCCAAACAAAAAAGACAAGCTGGAGCAGATGTGTTTTGAGCTCCAGATGTCTATGAACAATGGAAACAACCGATCACTCTGGGTGCATTATATCATGGTAGATTGTCAAGGGCAGGGTCTTTTTGCTTGACTTGGATTCAGAATACATCGATATAATATGATATGGCATTTATAACGCCTATACACAAGTGTTTCAAAACGCGACGAGGCAAGGGATGGGGAACAGAGGGAAGACAAACAGTGATCCTAATAGGCCAGGTGTCATTCAGATCGCGCAAGTGCATGGGAAGGGGGAAGTGCGAGGGGGACAGGAGATTGCAGTACATGGGATAATAGATAATGCAAATGCAGACATCTAGTGTCAAGTGCTGGTAGAGGGACTGAAGGGATACAGCAACAGTCCAGAGAGCAGGGGTTGCCAGGAAAGCAGTGCAGGTGTGAGACTGGCGGTGGAGGGGACCTGGGCCCGAGATCCGTGAGTGGCCAGGTAACCAGTGCAGTTTCAGCCAGCGGTTCAGCAGGGGAAAGGAGGAGAAAAAGCAGAAGCAAAGAGAAAGGTTTTGAGGTTCTTCCGTAACCAGAGATGGTCCTCCTCAAGTTTCAGTGAGGCAGGGAGGCTGTTCCAGAGGGAGTACCCACCCAAAGAGAGAGATCTACCGCCAACTCGTTGCTTGGAGAAGCAACTGACCCTGAGGGAGTTGGAGGCGGATGAGCGAAGGGCTCGAGAATGAAGATATTTAGGAAGAGAGAATTGAAGGTATTGAAGCCCCAGGCCCAAGAAGACCTTGTGGCCAATGCAGAGGGTTTTGAACTTAATCCTCGCAGCCACTGGGAGCCAGTGCAGGGATTTCAGTCCTGGAGAGATACGATCCCTGGGCTTGAGGCCAAGAACAAGTCTTGCAGTCCTGTTTTGAATAAGTTGCAGAGGGCGGAGAGTAGAGGCAGGCAGATTTAGAAAGAGGCTGTTGCAATAGTACAGCCTAGAGAGAACCAGAGCTCTGAAGACAGTGAGCCTCTGGGGGAAGGAGAGGAAGAATACCTCTGATGAGGTGTAGCTGGTAGTGTGACTTCTTAGAGACGTCAGAGATGTGAGGAGAGTATGGGGTCGAAGATAACCCCAAGGTTTTTGGCTTCACAGGAGGGCGCAGGAAGAGGGACAAGAGAGGGCGGCCAAAGAGAGACAGGAAAGGAGGATGCGGGTGTGCCGATGAGGAGAATCTCAGTCTTACAGGCAATAAGGCAGAGATCCTTGGCAGCACACCACTCCTGGATGGCGGACAGACAGAGATGAGAGAGGGGGAAGAGGTGGCTGAGGGTAGCCTGAAAATGAGCCGAGTATCATCCGTAAAGCACTGGAAGTTGGGGCAGAGTGCTGCAATGCGGTGGGCAAGAAGTGCCAGGTATTGGTTAAACAGCCAGGGAGAGTCAGTCAGAGAGGAAAGAAGTCAGCCACGCAAGGGCCTGACCGGTGATGCCCAGGTTATCACAGAGACGATTGAGCAGGATGGCATGGTTGACCATATCAAAGGCAGAAAAGAGATCAAGTAAGATGAAAACACAGTGGGTGTTGGAGTCAAGGTTGGAGAGCAGGTCTTCACGGATGTTCAGGAGAGCAGTTTCCTTGCTTCTGGCAGCTTGGAAGCCAGACTGATGGTCATGGAGACAACCGTCAGATTTTAGCAAAATTCAAAAATCCAGACCAATTTCAGCACTTGCTGATACAATATAACCCTGATGCACTGTTGAAATGGGCCCCAGGGCTCTGGCGGGCCCCGTGCATCTGCCCTATGTTGGCAGTCTATTACACAGAAACGTCCTTTAATTTGGCACATTAAATGTGCTTAGCATGCATGTTACAGTCAGCCTTTTGCTGGTGCCCTCAGTACGTCACTTCCATCTGTCTTGAAAAGGGGTATTTCTTCCCAGGGACCAGCCCTTATCAGCATAAATCACCCAATTCCACCCAAATTACAGGTCCGCTCGTGCCAAGCAATGAACTCATGCTAGAGAAATGACACCTTCAGTATAAGTTTAGCATTTATTAGGCATATAGCATAGTATAACATAACAGTAAATTTAGCAATGTAACTTGGGAAACAAGAATAATAGTTCGAGAAATCACAAAAACTTAGAGAAACACAGTCTTAAGCCCCTTCAGATGGTTAATCAGCGCTGGGAGACCCTGGCTGTCTCAAGCGAGCTGCTGCCAGTCCCTTCAGACAACAGCGCTGCCAAGTGCCGAACGAGGCCTCATCATGTTCCGGGCACTCACTCTTGCTCGAAGCAAGTCCGCGGATTGATCTCCCACCCAGTTCTGGGTGCTGGCACCTTTTGTGCTCTTGTGCCATCAATCAGCATGACGCACAGTGCCAGAACATTCCCTGTGCAAAATATGCTTGCCAATGGAAAAACCCAACTCTCTCTTGAGATGCTCCCTGCTCCTACCCCTCCCTTGGAGTCCTGTCCGCGAAAGCACTGGAATGTCTTATCAGCGTGTGGAAGGCCGTACCAGGCCTTCTCAGAGAAATAGGATTTGTTTACGAAGCATGGCTGAGCCACGGTTGCAAAGACAGAATATTCTAAGAGAAGCTGAAATCAATTAACCCCTAGTGAGCAAGCTTTACCAGGCCTGCACTCTGTTAGCTGTATCTATAGTGCTTCAAAGATTGTCTATCTAAGTGCTATATAAGTGCTATAATGCTCCAAACACTCCAATACAAGTCTCTATTAGCTACTAAACTGAGGCCTCCTCCCTGCCTGTCTATGCACAATGCATAATGTAACCTTCCACCCCTACTAGGCCTGCATTTTCCTTGTAGCTCACTAATGCGTAATGGAGGCGCTACCAACACATTACTTTCAGCATTTAGCACATACCTTGAATAAGCTATTGGTTTTAGCTGTTAATGCAGCCATCTAAGGCCCGAATATGGAAATATGGCACTTTGTGTTTCACAACACCATTTTAGCACATTTTTACCTTTTCACTCTGGTTACCCCGACCTCAGCACCTGGCTATCAAAGAGCGACAAACAGCTTTTCAGTAGAGCTTTAATGTTTCAGCCCCTGCTGGCTGGACAGTTCCCATGAAAATCTGCAGTTATAATTTAAACTTAATTCTAACATAAGCACGCCACGGTAGCCTGGCTGTTTTTCCCACTTGTAAGTGGGGGCATCCAAACATCATATTGAATTGGAACCCCATCAGACATGACTAGTGGCAAAAACGCTAAATTTAGGGGGTAATCCCATAAATACCACCCAGGTGGAAACTCTACCTTATAATGAGTAATTAAACTTAGTATAAACGAGAGATAGATAGCTCTATTCAACAGTTATCAACATTAAACACTAACTGTTCATTGATAGTCAATTAACAATTTATTAAGACATAAAAAAATACATTTTATCAAAACACCATTATTTAAAACACTGTATAAAAAATACAATTCATAAATTGTGACAAACGCCACCTTCTAAACTAGGCAACGATCTTAATTGATAAATTTTCAATGTAGTTTTAGAGGATCAAATAAGCATCTCTTAAACACCATAGTCAACCTCTTGACGTACAACTGTTCTCAATAGTTATTTTTATAAACCATTGTCATATGCTCAAAATGTTTCGGTTCTCTAAAATTGTTAATGGAACCTTCATCAGGAGTACTGTCACTAGTTAGTCTAAAAAAGCAATTACAAGATATACTATTAATGTATAGTGCTGGAGAATTCCTACAGCTTCTTGTAAACAGTGTAACTGTTGTTTTTTTCGTACAATAAAACCGTTGTAACTGTTGGTAAAAACAACAAAAGAGAAAATAAGCTCTAATTGCTATATTAGATCTCTAGGAATATTGACTATTCTAGAACAGGCCTAAAGGTAACTATACCTTGTCTATTCTGTGGAGTTCTTAAGGAAGCAGTCTTGAATATAGCAAGAGATGTCTTCACTTCGGTCTATTTCCCTCGGTTTGTAGAGATAATCCACCTGCAAAAAAAGCATTTTGTTTAGTATCCCGAGTGTTTAAACTCTTAGGGGCCACTAGTGGGGCACAGTAGCTCGTTTAACTACGTTTACTCTAAGTTTAAAATGTATGATTCCGAATTATTAGTTAAAAGTTAATAAGGAAAATGTCAGTACCTTTAGCTGATGATACAGGTCTCAGCTCTGTTTATCCATGATCTGCTTGCTGATCAGAAAAAGGGATCTAGGGACCGTCTTGGTGGATCACTATTAGTTCTCTTTATTTTGCACCTATCAACAGAACGGCATAATGACCCTTTGTTAGAGGACTGTTTATGCTAATTTAAGCTTGTTCTAGCTTCTTGTTTCTTTTAAAGAAATGTCTCTTACCTCGATGCTGTATTTCAATGAAAATATAGCTCTTAATAGAGAGAGGTACATGAGGTCATCTGGCCTACTAATGGTCATCTGTTTCCATCTGCCGGTCCCCGTGTGTATCTGTATCAAAGCAGGGTGAAGGGATTCCTTATAATCGGATGTCTCGAAATCACGATAACACGGTCTACATTCTTCTTTTTATCGCAGCATTGTTGTATAAATCCGCAGGTACTTCATACCCTTAGTTTTTACCTCCAGTATACGGACTGGAAGGATTAAATCCGTCGTTAGGAGTTTCTTCGATTACTCCATCGTCCTTTTAGTTGTAAGTAGCTTCTAGTTGTCGTTCGCCATCTTGGGAGTTCCTAATAAGGACATGAACTCCTTTTTTTGTGTCTACCACTGGTACGAAAGATCGTCCGCTTGTATTTGAGAATACTCTCTATACATTATTACGCCTTCCGCGTGATAAAAGGAACATCCTTCCTAGGACATTACCCATGTGGGGACTGCAGTTATGTAAATATACTACAAAATCAAAAGAAAGAGATTGTTCTAGATAAGAAATGGCTGCAGACCAAATTCTGTAATTGCAACACTGAATTTGTAATCTATATGACCACTTGCCCTTGTGGTAAAATATATATAGGTAAAACCAATAGAAAAATCAAAACACGTATTATTGAACATCGAAGCTGTTTGAATAACAAAATCTTGTCAGCACCTATGGTTAAACATTTTATGGACAACCAACACACTGCAGATGATTTGAGATGGACCGTCCTTTTTACTATGACTGGCCCTGATACCATGAAAAAGAAAAAAGTCTTAATAGAAAAAGAACAAAGACTCATATTCCTCAGTAAAAGTGATAAACTAGGGCTTAATGAGGCAATTGAATGGCATAAAATCTAGCATAGTTAGGAACGAGCAGCCCTAGTATGATCCTTGATCTGTATCAATGACCTAATGTAGAGCCATGGTCAATAAAGTGAACAGAAATATGACTGACAATTTACATGAAGGTTCAATTAGATGCGAGCCAGGCATTTTTTGACAACTGGAATGAACCTAGGAGGAGTTCTTATCCTAGGTAACTGAAGTAGCTAGGACTCGGGAGTAAAAACCATAATAGGACTATTGCTATCCACATTCAAGATGGCGGCTATGTTTAACATAAACTTACAGCGGCAGAATGAACCATCCGTACCTACAGGGCATTGTGTTCCCATCGACACATGGTGAACAACAAAAGAGAGGAAGGATGTTCCTTTTATCACGTGGAAGGGGTAATAATGTATAGAGAGTATTCTCAAATTCAAGCGGGTGATCTTTCGTACCAGCGGTAGACACAAAAAAAGGAGTTCATGTCCTTATTAGGTCCTCCCAAGATGGCGAACGACAACTAGAAGCTACTTACAACTAACAGGACGACAGAGTAATCGAAGAAACTCCTAACAACGGATTTAATCCTTCGAGTCCCTATACCCGAGGTAAGAACTAGGGTATGAAGTAACTGCGGATTTATACAACAATGCTGCGATAAAAAGTAGAATTTAGACAGTGTCATTGTGATTTGGAGACATCCGATTATAAGGAACCCCTTCACTCTGCTTTGATACAGATACACACGGGGACCGGCGGATGGAAACAGATGACCATTAGTAGGCCAGACGACCTCATGTACCTCTCTCTATTAAGAACTATATTTTTATTGAAATACAGCATCGAGGTAAGAGACATTTCTTTAAAAGAAACGAGAAGCTATAACGAGCTTAAATTAGCATAAACAGTCCTCTAATAAAGGGTCATTATGCCGTTCTGTTGATAGGTGCAAAATAAAGAGAGAACTAATAGTGATCCACCAAGACGGTCCCTAGATCCCTTTTTCTGATCAGCAAGCAGATCATGGATAAACAGAGCTGAGACCTGTATCATCAGCTACAGGTACTGACATTTTCCTTATTAACTTTTAACTAATAATTCGGAATCATACATTTTAAACTTAAAGTAAACGTAGTTAAACGAGCTACTGTGCCCCACTGGTGGCCCCTAAGAGTTTAAACACTCAGGATACTATAAGCAAAATGCTTTTTTGGCAGGTTGATTATCTCTACAAACCGAGGGACACAGACCGAAGTGGAGACATCTCTTGCTATATTCAAGACTGCTTCCTTAAGAACTCTGCAGAATAGATCAGGTATAGTTACCTTTAGTCCTTTTCTAGAATAGTCAATATTCTTAGAGATCTAATATAGCAATTAGAGCTTATTTTCTCTTTTGTTGTTTTTACTAACAGTTACAATGGTTTTATTGTACGAAGAAAACAACGGTTACACTGTTTACAAGAAGCTATAGGAATTCTCCAGCACTATACATTAATAGTATATCTTGTAATTGCTTTTTAGACTAGCTAGTGACAGTACTCCTGATGAAGGTTCCATTAACAATTTTAGAGAACCGAAACATGCTGAGCATATGACAATGGTTTATAAAAATAGCTATTGAGAACAGTTATACGTCAAGAGGTTGACTATGGTGTTTAAGAGATGCTAATTTGATCCTCTAAAACTACACTGAAAATCGATCAATTAAGATCGTTCCCTAGTTTAGAAGGTGGGATTAGTCACAACGTATGGATTGTATTTTTTATACAGTGTTTTAAATAATGGTGTTTTGATAACATGTATTTTTTATGTCTTAATAAATTGCTAACTGAATATCAATGTGTTTAATGTTGATAACTGTTGAATAGAGCTATCTATCTCTTGTCTATACTAATGGCAAAAACGGCAATTGGGCAGATTGGGCTTTAGACCCCCAATTCCCTCCAGTCACAAATGTGGGTCATGTTGACATGACCTGGCTGACTACACAGCTGTGGCAGGATAGGGAAAAGACAATAAACGTTGTCTGCTGCTGCACAGTTAATGAATACCTGACAATTACTAATGTAAAGGATTTCATTGCTACCAACTGCATTTGTTTGCATACATTTTTAGGCCACTGATATCGTGATGGGGTGTTAGTACTTCATGTCAGGAGAGTGATTGGAAGGGTGCGGGCATGATCCCGTTCTTTCTCACTGCAGTCCTTAAGTGTGTGGTTTCAGACGTGAAAGAGAGCGTCAACTGCTTGGAACATTGAAGCTGCACTAGAACATACTTGCCAACCCTACCGATTTAGGTGGTAGGCTATGACTCTTTAAGCACTCCTTCCGCCTTCAGATTTGGGTGTTTGATCCTACGGCTTTCGTTTGTCTATCAAGTTGCTTTATGTCTCCCTAGGTGCTGATGCCTCGGAGCGAGATCTGGCACAGAGCCAGTAGCTGCACAGCTTCCGAATGAAGAGTTAACATGTGCGATTTCGGCTGGGTGTGAAGCCGTAATGTATTTGATGGACAACTCTGACTGACCTGACGTAATTCAGAGCGCACCTTTGCACTAGCACTTTCAGAATGGCGAGTGCCTGACGGGTCTACGATCAGTAGTGCAGGATAGGTCAATTTGTCTTCTTCAATCACACATTTTGGGGAAGCGGAGAGGCATTAAAATAGCTACTGCTGAACCCCTATGCTCGATACCAGGATTACAAATAAGTGTTAATTGAATATTTTGCATGGACACATTAAGACTTCAAATGCAATTAATTCCCGTTTAGTTCATTAATACTAGAAATGTATTATGCGGTTGCCATTTTCAAAGTAAAGTCAGTGCTTCAAAGACATAGCTACAATCAATATTTAAAGCATTAGAGAGCTTTCTAAAAAGTGGTTGAAAAACAATTGCTGCTACGGGTGGCGGTCCTGATCTAACACATACTCCCCTACAAGAGCGGAGCATGGCAGTGCGTGAAGAGAGTGTGTTCCTGTGTGCGAGTGCTATTATTGTACTATTACTGCAGAATTCTCAGTCTTTCATCCATTGCTTCTACTGAAGGCGGTCAAATACTCCCCTACAAGAGCGGAGCATGGCGGAGTATGTTCCCGTGTTCCGTGGATTCAGGGCATAGAGGGCACACACGTTGAATCGCGCTCGTCACATTACCTGTTAAACATAATACCGGCATGGAAGTAACGGGAGAGCCGATGGTTGTTTGAATCTCACCAAATTAAGTAAGTGTGCTGTACATCGAAGCAACACTATTTGTATCATTGGAGGAGTGATTATTGTTGCTCCGAGCGTTTTGATTTTTGTAGCCACATTGCTGTGTGGTATTGCGGAGTAGTAGGGAGTACGGCCTTTGCTGTGCGACTGCTGCGGGGGGCTGCTGCCGGCCTTGCGGTTTTGACAGACTTTTCTTTGATCTCTGTGCATTTTGTATGCACAAACTTTTGCTTGCTCTACGAGTTTGTCCAATAAAACTGTGTCACAGTCTGCTAAGAGGGTTGATTCAACAAAGATAAAAAACTCCTCTCTTTCTGAATATTGTATGGGCACATCATTTTTTATGACTTTAGAAACTTAGGTGGTTATCATGCCACGGTGCCTTTTTCAGTGATTAAATGGCTCCAGCTCCGAGGAGTAAACTATCACCACACATGGTACAGAGGAGCATGTAAAAATATTCTATGAACAAAATAAACAATGACAACACTGATATTGGTTAAATTCAATAGCACACTGTCAAATCCCAATGAAAAGCAATCCGCCCCAAACAAAACAAACAAAAATTACATTTGCAGCAAAACTGTGGCATAATCTGTGTGTGGCAGGGGAAACAGGCACCATGTCAATTGAAGGGCCACTAAATCAACCAAATTCTGTGCTGTCGAACACTGATGGTGGAGCCCTTGTGGAATCCACTTTCCCATTTGAGGATGGAGACCAACTGGAACACCATTCAAACCTGCATGTACAATTGTCCATTGCTTCTTGTACTACTACAGCTATGATTCATGAGGTTGATGATATGCATAGAGCGGTTTTGCTAGCAGGAACTGCCAGTGAGGTATTTTGTGCCCTGAACTCTGCTAAACATGACCTTGTGGACTCTTGGACGAATCATTCTTGCGTTTGTGCAGGGACATGGGCAATTTGAAGGATAAGGAAGTAGGTGCTTTGGAATGTTCACTAACTAAATCAACTTAATCAGTTGTATGGCAGCAACATCAAGTCAAAATGGCGGATGACAACCAAAACACAAAGGCCATCTACCTTGGACAGGCCCAAGTCCTCCGATTTCTTCTCTCCAAAGAATAGTCAAAATAGACGAGAGTCTAACATCCTTTCTAATGTGGATACGCTGGGTCCAGTATCAATCTCAGCTCTCTAACTGGTGCTGGAGTCATTATTCTGACTATATGATAACATCAAGGAATCAGTTCAAGATAATCATAATCAAATCTTACAGATTGATAGTAAGCTTCAAAAAGTGTTGAATATAGTCACCACGAATAAGAAGGTGACGCAGTCTGAAATCAATGATCCGAACAATGGAAGTTTGCTTTTAATGTCAGGCCTGGATACTTGTTGGGAGTGTGGTAGGTAATACGACGTTTGATACCTAATAGTCCATCTCCACTAATTGAGTGTCAACTGGGCAGTAGTCCTTTGTTGCTAACACATAGGGCTATCATCAACACTACTCGCGATGATCAAAGTGTCATAGTTGTTTTGGAAAATTCAACTTCTTACAACATCTTGGGCAAACCTCGGAACGGAAAAGCAAATTAAAAAAAATACGGCAACAAAAGAATAAAACCAAAAATTTGACAGCAAAAATTAACAGAAGCAACAATTTAAAATCATTGCCGATGGTGGAGGAACTTTCCAATGACTATCACGGAAATTGGAAGCTTGCAATTGGAGCCACAAGTAGGCCCAATGAGTCAAGATTCACAACCAGTGACCTCTAAAAAGGCAAATAAAAGCAATCAATAAAAACTAAAATCTTTCTTGGCTCCTCAAGCAGAGGCTTTGGTATGCCTCACAGCCCTGCCTATTTCAGAGCCTCTGACTCCAGACCCTGTCAACATAATTTCTAATGGCAAAATGTGGGGGGTTAATCAGGTGCATCGGCCCAAAATGGACCCATACCACTAACTGATCCAACACGCCTGATGTCCGTCGAACTGCTAGTCAACCAAGAACAAACAATGAAAGATTTAAGGACACTTATTAGGTCCATGGCTTAATCCATTGGACGGGCCAACATTATACATATCATTGGAGAGATAATCATGAACAGGAAAGTACTTGACTAGTTTCAACTAATACAAGCCTTGAGATCATTGCATTCTGGAGACATAGACTATGGAGTTTTCTAACCAAGATAGCTTGGTATGTCATTTTTATTCTAATCTGCTCACGAAACAGGTATTTGAAGAACCAAGGTACTTTGACATCCCTGGGATTTGACCACTATGAAATCAACAACACGGCAGAGGCAAGGCCCTTCTTAGAGACAATTCCTACAAAGACAGTTAAAACAAATAATGATCAACAACATCTGAACTGTCCTTGGGGGTGTGGCTAAGCAGCCATGTGAGGTGGATGTGCTCTCTATGAGCTCCTGCGGATCCGGACAATGATAATCTCTGTAAGCTGAACCAACAACGAAGAAACATGCAATAATAAGTGAATTGCAGTATGAAACTATGGGGATGCTACACACCGAGTGAAACTGCCTGAAAGGACTCGGATCAACACGAAACTCCGAGCTGCGGGAGCACCGAAGCGGAAAGTTAGAAAATGGCGGTAGTGCTGTGATAGACGCAGCGGAACTGGTGAAGCTCCGGAGCGCCTGAGTGAAGCTGCGTGATTAGCAAAGAGGGCAGCGCTGCACCTAGCTGCCCTGGAACATTGCGTGGAAAGTGTGGCAGGGAGCAGCGGGACAGAGGACCAGATGTGGAGGGCTAGCTGGCAGTGCGAGTTGGGGTACACGGAGAACAAAGGACGCCAGTAACTGGCAGTGTGGCAGGTCCGGAGGGCAACAACAGAGTGACGAAACACGCATCGGCAAGAGACAGCCACTGGGGCCGCTCAGCCGAGTCACAGGCAGGGGCGGAACTCCTGATGCTGGGAAGCTCTATCAGTAAGGAATTGAAGCCTTGTAATTCGAAGTCTGCCGAAAACAACGCTGATGAGTAAACCAGCATACTGTAGTGTGGAGTAGAATGCAGTGTACGAGGGAGTCACAGAGGGAAGCGAGAAACAACCACACCAGCCGCAGTATAGAAGTGGCCGTTGCGGTACGATGAGGAGCAAGGGGCTCACAGCGGCAGAATTAAGAAGGAGGCTGGGGACCTTGTGAGCCAAGCACGGCTCATTATGGGTGGCTGCCAGAGGGGGCAAGCAGCAGAGCTGCCGGACAGTGGTGACCATACATTGCACGTCCCTCGGCTGGAGCTGAAAGCGTCACACGAGGAGCGGAGGTGATGCAGGATGCTGGAGCACATGGTAAGGAGTGGAGGGTGGGGGGGGCCCGAGCAAGACTGGGCAGCATGATAACAATGAAGCAGGGTGCCCCCATCACCACCACTCCTAAATAGACAACAGTGTGTATAACGGCTGGGGCCTCTGGGTGATGCCAGACCCAGGGAACATTGCAATAAAGGACAGAGGCGCCTCCTCAATAGAGACTGTGGGCAAGCAGGCCCTGCATAAGGAGTCACAAGGTGAAAGACGTACCGGCTAAAGCTCTGGAAAGGGGACAACACGCCCCCCCACATACTGAAGCAAAGGGTCCACCGTGTGCAGGACACATTTCAGAGTTCATCTACAACAGAGGTGGGAGGGAGATTGTGAGGCAGTAGATCCACCAGCGCACATCCCACAATAAACAATACCCCCTGAGAGGGTGGCCTCTCTTCCGCTGGAGCGGGGCAAGAACTTTGTGGACCCCAGGAAGAGATCAGCCATTGTCACAAGTACAGTTTGGGAGACAGGAACCCTTCATTCCAAAATAGCGGTCAGGGGGCAGGGAAGAAAAGGGCGGAAAAAAGACGGGGAACCCTACTCGCAGGTCAGATGAACTCCAATTCCCCCTCCTATCTGTACTAGACTGATCGGGAGACAGCAATGAGAAGAACACTGGACACTGGCTGAGCCCATCAACAGAAGGAACACCGCCCGAGTGAAGAGGCAAAGAGGCTCACTGTGACTTGTCCCTAAAAGTTGGAAGACAAGAAAGCCGGCGCAACAGAGTCGACCCAAGAACCCAGGAGTTGTAGACCTGAGCACACAGTGAAGAAGGTCAGCAAGGAAGGTAGCTACAAAAAAAGACTTCATCAAAACAAGGACGAAGAAGGTCGCAATAACAGGAGACAAGGGTGGCACAGCATAACACACCTGGCACGTTGAGCTGGAAACGCTATATGAGAAAAGGCTCCGAAGATTGCAATAAGGAGCGGACCCTGGAGATCAAGGGTAGGTAGGGGGCACAACATGGCAAATAGGAAAAATGGCGACCAAGTCAAACAAGAACCAAAACAAGCAAGCCACATTAGATACCTTCACAAAGGATCTGTCCAGTCGACAGGAAGCAAGCAGTGGTGATACAGAGAAGGAGCATATAGCCCCCACAGGAGACAATGCGGACGAGGGAAACCGACAAATCCTAGAAGCCATTGCAGCGCTGCAAACAACGTTGGAAACCAAGATCGACGCGGTGGGGACATGATGTCCGTGCCATAGCAGAACATACCAGAAAGCCGGAAGGAACTGAAGGGTCGGACCCAACCACCTATATTGAACATGTTACTCCAAGAAATATGGGCTGGTGAACTCATGCAGGGGTACATGATTGAAAGAGAGCACCGCTCCCTGGTGAGACGCATGCCGCCGGGTGCCCCACCTAGACCTTTGATAGCCAAGGTATTGAACTATAAGGACCGAGAGAAGATCCTGGCCTTCTCCAGATCGGTAGGGATGATACAAAGAGCGTCAGCAAAGATTTCAGTATATCCGGACTATACCTTCCAAGTGCAGAAGAGGTGATCCCAGTATATCGTGATAAAGGCCAGGCTCAGGAAAGCAGAACTAAAATACATGGTAATATATCCAGCCAAGCTCAAGGTGCAACACAACGGAGGGGCCCTCTTCTTTGAGACACTAAGGGAAGCACAGGAGTGGATGGATAGTGTGCAGATTCCGGAGGCAGCAGAATCTAGCCAACGCGCCTAAGCAGTGGACAAAATCCAGGTGCAGACAGAGGCAGCAGAAGTGACAGAGAAGTTATGTATATACTGAGTGATAAATGTACCTATGCTATGTAGGAGTAGGAATTGCAAGTAACATGGAATCTATACGACAAGTGATGAAGTAGCAGGAGCAAAAGCGTCAGTAACAGGAACCCGGTAAAGGGAACGCTCAGAGAGAACCCAATATCCCCCCCCCCCACCGGAGAAGAGGTTTAGGGGCTGCAGTACAGGGCCTGCCTGCAGGGCACCAGGAAATTAGTCTCACAACCAGGTTGAATGGAGCGGAAACAGGAAAGTCCTTGCATGCACGGCATATCAGTACGAGTTATGTTTGGAGTGTGGTTGCAGTGGGGTGGGGGAGGGGTGGGGAGGAAGAGAGCCTAACATATATGACTGCATGTTGCATTAAACTCTAACCAAGGTTGGCTACAGGTTGGAAACCCCACTAAAACCTTAGACATCGCATCCAATGGTGAGTACGGTTAAAATTATGACCTGAACGTCAGAGGGCTCAATAACTATATGAAACGGAGGAGAGTAAATATGTATATAAAGGGGAATAAAGTGGGGCTAGCTTTGCTGCAGGAGACACACTTGGTTACACAAAAGTAAAATAACTTGGAGGGCGTGGGGAGGTGTGATGGTGGGCTCCACATATTTGACATACACAAGGGGGGTCCTCATTTGGGCAGACCCTGCCATACCATTCAAAGTGCTAGTCACAAAGACAGATAATGAAGGAAGGATGGCAATGCTGCATGGGATAATGGAGAACAAGGAGATTTGTATAGTGAACACCTATGCCCCGAACCATGATGCTTCTGTGTTCTTCAGGTCACTGTATGCGTGGCTGGGGCCCTACAGAGATGAGAGGTTGCTCTAGAGAGTTGATTTTAATTGTAGGGTGGATCCCACAAAGGACAGGTCAGATGAGAAGCACACGCGGCCATCCCCTATCCCCCCCAGCCAAGGTGCTCAACTCGCTACTGCAGCACTTCCAACTGAAAGATCTGTGGGGGCGAATCATGGGGAGGACAGAGTATACGGACATTACTCGGCCCTCACAAAGTGTATACACAAATTGAATACATATTCTCTGGGGGAGAACACGAGCTAGAATTCACAAAGTTGGAATACTTAGCCAGAGTACTGTCGGACCACTCACTGCTTGTGGTGCGGTGGAGAGTGTCCGCATCGAGGCTGCCCATCCCCACCCGGAGGCTGAGGAGTAAAGCATTGCAGGATACAGCATTCACTGAGCATATGAGGAAGAGCACAATAGAATACAATAAGGTAAATGAGGGGAGTGTGCAGAGGGTAGGCACAGTTTCGGAGGCGTATAAAGTGGTATTTAGGAGAGAAATGATAGCGGATTCAGGAGGGATACAGAAAGTAATTGTCAGGGAATTGGAGAAAACAGAAGAGAAATTGAGGGCACGGGAGAAGGAAGCCAGGCATGACAAAGAATATGTAGACGAGGTAATCACATTTTTAAAAAGGCATGCTACGCACAATGGGACAGGCTGGAGAAGCTCAATTATACAAAGTACCTACCTGGAAATAAATCAAGCGCAAGGGGATAAACCTGGGAGAATGTTGGCCTGGCTGTGCAGGTAAAATGACACAAAACACCCAATTTGCTCCATTTAAAATACAGACCAAGAGGAGGTGCAAATGCAGGCAATCATAAATTAGGTGTTCACTGAATACTATAAGGCATTATACGCAGACCCTCAGGGGAGAGAGGGAGAAGACATACAGGAGGTCCTTGAATTGATAGCACTGCCACGATTAGACGCTAGCCAGGCGGAGTTGCTGGAGGCCCCCATCAGTTCGGAAGAGGTCATAGCTACTATTAGGACACTGCCTAAGGGGAAAGCACCTGGAACGGACAGGCTCTCGAGCAAATTTTATAAAGCTTATGAAGAGGTACTAGCACCATTACTGGCTAGAGTGTATAATGGAGGCGTATGAAGACAATATCCTTCCCAGAAGCATGAGAGAAGCCCTGATAATTCCACTGCTCAAACCAGATAAAATAGACACAGATTGTGGTTCCTATAGGCCACTGTCGCTATTGAACCAGGACAGCATGATTCTTACAGCCATCTTAGAAAATAGACTTTGCAAGGTTATACACGTATTGATAAATCCAGACCAAACAGGGTATGTACCAGGCAGGCATATTTCAGAGAACCTCAGAAGATTACACCATGTAATTCACAGTACAAAAGATAACACCACAGAATGTGCTGTGGCCTCCTTAGATGTGACTAAGGCATTTGATTCAGTGCAGTGGGACTGGTTATATGCCACCATGATGAGGATGGGGTTTGGGCCGCAGTACATGAGTGGGTGAGGGTGATATATACTGAGCCAATGGCCAGAGTCAGGACAGGGAGCACATACTCGGAAGCGTTGCAGTTGCACAAAGGCATGAGACAAGAGTGCCCACTGTCCCCAATGCTATAAATCATAGAGGCTGAACCAATGGCGGCATATTTGGAGCAGGAATATAGAGATATGGGAATAGACATAGGAGGAGTAAGGCACGTAGTATCGATGTATGTAGACTATGTGCTATTGTATCTAAGT
This sequence comes from Ambystoma mexicanum, assembly GCF_040938575.1. Taxonomy (NCBI): domain Eukaryota; kingdom Metazoa; phylum Chordata; class Amphibia; order Caudata; family Ambystomatidae; genus Ambystoma; species Ambystoma mexicanum. The sequence goes on from NC_090926.1 coordinate 533,464,025, forward strand.
GATCCAGCAATGAACCTGCCATATATCATGGCTGTGTTAGATCATTCGAGCAGGTTAAAGGGAATTAAAATAAATAGAAATAAGTCATGCCGGTTTCTGCTAGCTGCTACAGCAAAGAGGGCTGAGGAGGACTTGCCGGTCCTTCCCTTGCCTTGGAGCGGGAACTCCTTTAGATACCTGGGAATTAGTATTTATCAGGACCTGAAGCGAGAACATGAATGTAACACGTGCAAGCCAAGCTCGGGCTGGTAAAGTCTATGGAGTTTTGGAGTAAGCTACCCTTGTCAGTAATGGGTCGAGCAGCATTGCTGAAGATGGTCACACTACCGAGACTCATGCATTGCTTTGGAAACGTCCCATACTTTATAGAGAGGAAGTAGTTCCAGGACCTACAAAAAATATGTCGAGGTTTCCTGTGGCAGGACGGGAGGAACAACGTTGCCGAGTACACTGCAAAGAACGTATGTGCAGGGAGAGCTGAAGATACCCAATTTGTAGCTGTATTTTCTGGCATGCCAGCTACAACATGTAGTACAGTGGATGGCAGACGATGCCTTAATGTAAATTACGCCACTGCAACCAATGGTAAAAGGGAGATACACGAGGGACCTTCTTTGGATCCTCACTAAGGAACAAGCTAGTACTCCGTATCTGGTGGAGTTAGGCATCCAGATTTGGAATATGACTTGTAAAGTCATGGGACTATAAGATCCGCTTTCGCCACAGATACCGATAGCAGCACTGAGTGGGAAACCGGGCTGCAGAGCCACGGTGAAGGCGCAATGGGAAATGTGTGGAGTAGCCAGAGTGGGGGACCTGTGGAAGGAGGGAGGGTGGAAGACGTTTGGAGAATTACAAGAAAAGACAGGCCTATCCGCAGGCCAGTTCCTGTTGTACAACACAATAATGGAGATAGTGCGACAGATGGCCAAACACTACGGGGGAAACTATAGGTCTGGAGGACATTGAGCTGTTGCTCACTGTGGCAGACATGCCATTTCAAGAATGTATGAGATATTGATAGGCTAAACCTCGCGATCGGAACTGAAGTGCAAAGAGAAATGGGAAAGGGACTTTGGGAGGTCTTTGGAGGATAGTGAATGGGGAAAGCTAACATTGTACTATAAAAAGGTATCTAGGAATGCTAGGCTACAGCTAATACAATTATACATCACACATAGAGCATACCTCATACCTGCTGTTATTGCAACATTTAAAGGCAAGAATGCCAAGAATTCAGGGTGGAAAATGCTGGATTTATACATATGTTTTGAGGATGCAAGGGTTCTGGAAAGGGATTGCATATAAGGCAGGGCAGGGCAGCATAGAGTTGGATATCCAGACACCGTAGGCTTGCATGCTAGGTTTTTAAAAGAAGTATGTGAAAGATAAACCGTTGAATAAACTTAAAGATTTGATGAACATACTGACCAAGTGCTGTATAGCTATGAAGTGGAAAGACAATTAAGAGCCGAGCACAGCTAGTTGGTGGATGGAGCTAGGAAAAAGGATCAGAGCGGAAACGGGCGCATGGGGAAGGCTCTGAGAGAGCAAAGGGCAGATAGGAGCATGGACATCCAGCGATGGATAGCGTTGACTCTAACACTGCTTGGGAATGAGAGGGAAGGAGGGGAAGTGGGGCCGGCACTGGAAGAGAGAGAAGCAACGTGCTAAATTATACAAACTGGAGGGGTCATATAGGCTATGTTTATGGGGGGTAGACTTAGAAGTTGTTAATAAGCACATATGCAGAGATATGTGTTGAACAATGTTATATGGTTGCCGTTTGTTTATAAAAATGCAATAAAAACATAAAAAAAATCTAACTGTCCTTGTCACAATTATTGCCTCAAATCTGCAATCTAAACCAAGGGGTTATCACAGGGTCAAATGAAGATTGTAAGCTGCATTTCGATGTTTGCAAGTACAAGACAAGCACCTCAGCAGCTTTTACTCTTCCGCGTTCTCTCACTTCCTGGAATTATTGTGGCTTCAACAATCTAGATAAGGCTTCTAATTCGACAAAATTATTCCAGGACAAACAGATTCTATTTCTTCAAGAGACAATGAGAAGGACACATCTTTTTTCACCTCTACAAAACCAGCTACCAGGGGGCGTGGCCTGGAGCTCATGGTGTAAAGAGGCAGAGAAGCCGAGCTCTGGCCTAGGCGCCATATCCTGATCCTTTTTAGGTGTTCAAGTGAGCACCATCGTCTACACAAAACAGACGCAGGGGCAGAGGAAGCGACGCCCGACACGGCGCTGCACTTTTGCAAAGAAATCAGAATTGGAAGAGACAAGCGATCCCGCTCAAGCAGATTCCCCCTCCTCTCTGGAGAAGAACTCAAAATGGCAGCCGAGTAGCAGAGCTGGCGTCTTCCAGCGGAGAACCACCCGCCACCTATACTTCAGGAGGTGGATATCTGGGACTGACCTGCGGGAGGAGCCATCGTCGGTGGGAGTCCCAACCAGCTGCTGCGGGACGGTCAAGCCGACCCGGACACCCGACCACAGGAAGCCCGGCTGGTGATAACAGAGGCGCAGTGACTCCATCCTGAATGCGGCGGGGGTGATTCGGCGCTGAGAGGAAAAAGAGGAATGCCCCCGCGGAAACTACAAGAGAGCCCCAGCTGATCCGAGGTGAGTTAAGGGCGCAATAGAACGCAACCCCGCGGCGAGAAGGAGGGCAGACCCTGCGGCGCCGTCGCATCCCAAACCCGACGCCAAGATCCCCAGGCAAGCTTAAGGTGAGCCGGGGCGCTCTGCTGGCACGCAGCACGTAAAAGTGCTGAAAAAACAGTACCCAACAACACAGAGGCCCACAAGATCTGAGAAGGGGGATGGCCCCGGGGGCTGACCAGGGGGCACTGAAGCGGAGCGTAGAGCCGCCACACCCAAATATCGGGTCCCAGCAACGGGATTGACCTGTGCAAGGCTCATAGGCACCGGAGGAGAAACCACAGCACACAGGGCCTTTGCAACATCGAGGCCTGATGCTCTGCCACTCACAGACCTACAACAATTTAAACTCTTAGTATACGCCTTGACTCGAGGCCCTGAGTCCTGAATCTGGACAAGCACTAGATCATAAGGCCACTGAACCAAACCTCGTAACAAACCGTAGTAACCTCACCATGTCCTCTAGGAGCAAGGGAAAGACACCAACTATGGACGCATTCGTTATCACTAAAGCACAAGCCCCAACTCAAGCCCCAACCTCCGCCTCAGAACTCCAACAGGCAAAAGAAGGGGAGGCCAAGAACAGCCAGGTTCTAGAAGCTATCGCTGCATTGCGCACATTTATAGACACAAAAATCAAAGAAGTGAAAGCTGAAATGCAACTTATGCGCCAGGACACCCGAAACCTCACCGAAAGAGACATTATGCTATGCCTAAAACTAATCACATTTCAAGACCAAAATGTATGCCTGTAAGCAAATGCCAATAAAATACTTTAAAATAAATAAATAGCTAACCGCTGTGGTAGAGACTGGCTCATTCTAATTATAGACACTGCGAAATAAGTAGCGGTCAAAATCGAAATATATCTAAAAAAGGAGAAGAGGACATTAAAAAACTGGTAGCATTAGACATCTTGAAAAAACGACTGGAGGAAATAGAAAAAGAGATGAGTGAGTTTAGAGCCAATAATACCAGTGAACGCATTCAGCGGCTCAAAAAAGATTTGTCAAAATTTCATCATGAAAAAGCTTACCCTTATTTATTTTTTAATTTGTTTACAATTACATGACGCATAGTACGTCTGTGATTAGAGGATAATAAGCGTTTCAAAATAAAACATTAACAATTTAACAATACAACTTTAACTGTCTCCAAGTGTTCTTCCCATTATGCCAGGGCAGTTTGGTGGCCCAAGGGGGGTTAGGTTGGCCGGGGGGGGGGGGGGGAAGAGGGGCTTTGGGCCTGTAAGGACCCAGTGAGGTTGCGGCTGGTTGGTCTCGGGGTCCTCCGATTTGGTTCATAGATCCGCTTTCAATGGATTTGTTTTTGTTCATGGGGGCTTGTCGTCTGAGGGGTAAAACGGGGAGCCTGTGAGTTCTTTCCAGGCCACTAGGGACATACTCGAGGCGTCTGTAGATCTGGCAACACTGTCTTCCCAAGCCTTTGTTTCCGCTCGCACCCAGCGTTCCAGTTCTCTGTACCATACTCTGTTGGAGCCCAGCTGATTTCTTCCAGGACATCGCGATTGTCCTTTTTGCCAGTATGCACATAATGTCCATTAGTCTGGCCAGGTGCTTAAGCTTGGCCGGCCTGGGGTACGTGCCCAGTAGGCATTCCTCCGGGGTCCATTTGTATCTGGTCGACCGTAGTTTGTCGCTTGTCTGCTGTATGGTGGTCCACAGGGACTGCGTTTTGGTACACAACCAGAACATGTGAATCAAGTCTGCATTATCCATTCCACACCAGGCACAGTTGGAGTGTGGTGCTTTATTGAATTTTGCCAGCCTGGATGGGATTAAGTATGTCCGGTGCAGCAGGTTCATTTGTATTGGTCTAAATCTATGGTTTCTGGAGACTGTTTTGGGATACGCCAGAGCCCTTTCCCATTCCCCATCCGTTATTTCCCGGCCCATGTCCATTTCCCATCTTCTTTTAAAATCGGCACTTCGTGGTTTAGGGGTGTCACTCAGGTGGCCGTAGATCTGGGACACCGGCCTCCATCCTTCTCCCAAGCTATACAGTAATATAATCAGGGGGTTTGGTTCTGGTTCCTCCGGCTATGTCGTCCACTTCGTTCGTGCTGTAGTTCTTCTATCCTTTGGTACCACAGGAACTGGCCTGTGTGGACTCCGTCTTCCTCCTGAAGTGTTTCAAATTCCTTAAAAGTACCATCAGCGTATAGGTCCCCCCATAAATATCTCCCTTTCTTTTCCCAGTGTCTGAGGTGTTGTAGATCCACGCCGGATTTGCATAGGTCCGAGATCAATGGTATGTCCGGGGAGTACTGGTGCTTTGCATAGGCAAGTATTTCTGTTCTGTGCCAAATTTTTCGTCCTAGGGCAGCCATGAAGGGGGCGTCGCGCATCAGGTGGCTGGGGGCCCAGATAAGTTCCCTTAAATGCAACGGGGAGATCAGGGACTGCAGCAGGGGCATCTCGGATGTGGCGTCGTCTGCTAACCATTTGGTGACAAAGCTGAGCTGTGCTGCCAAATAATATTTTTCAAAGTTGTATTCCCCCCTGGCTGTACGGTAGGTGGTGAGTGCTATTTTACGTCTTCCTTTCCGCCATAGGAAATCCCGGAGTATCCTTTCTAACAGGCGGAAAAAAGGCGCATTGATGTAGTAATGTACATTTTGGAACCCGTACAGGAATCTGGGAAGGACAATCATTTTAATTATTGAGGCTCTGCCCATCCTGGATAGGGGCAGTTTCGTCCCCAGAAGTTCATGGATTTTCTCAAGACAGGGATTGCGGCCTTCATGTTATGTTCGTGCATTAGTGTGGGGGTGTGCATTATGTGTATCCCTAAGTATTTGAACGAGGTCAGCTCCCACTGTATTCCCACTAAAGGAGGTTCTGCTACATCCTTGTCCTTGAGGCCTGCCAGAGGGAATAGGCAGGACTTCGCCCTGCTAAATGGTATGCCTGAAACATTCGCAAAGTTATCTAAGACGTCTAGCATCGTGGGCACGTTGTTGTGTGGGTCCCTGACATATAGTAATACGTCGTCAGCATAGAGAGAGATAATGTGGTCTATATCCTCCAGCCGTACCCCAGCGTCGAAGAATTGTTTTCGAAAATAGATAGCAATAGGTTCCAGTCCCAGTACATAAAGCATGGAGGAAAGTGGGCATCCATGTCTGGTGCCCCTGCATATGTCCCAGGCCTTAGATATGTATTTTCCAGTTTTTACTCTGACCCTAGGTTTGGTATAAAGTATCTTAATCCACCTAATGAACCCCAGGCCGAAGCCGAAACCCTCTAGAACCGCTACGAGCCATTCCCAAAATAGAGAATCAAACGCCTTAATGGCATCGAGAGACAACAGTGCACATGTCTCCGTGCTAGCCTCAGTCTAAACAATAACCTGTTGCACTCTGCGTAAGTTCATGGCCGTGTTCCGGCCTGGTATGAAGCCACACTGATCTTCGAGCACTACGTCCCCTATGATTCTGGCCAATCTGTCTGCTAATACCGTTGTCAATATTTTCACATCGTAATTAAGCATAGCTATTGGGCGGTACGAGTCACATTTGTCAACAGGTTTATTAGGCTTGATGATCGGGATCAATAGGGTCTCCCTCATACTGTCAGGCAGTATCCCTCTCTCATGTGCTTCTTGAAAAACCTTGTGTAATAGGGGTGTTAGGGAGGTCTCATATGCTTTATAGAACTCAGTGGGTAGCCCATCATTCCCACGGGTCCTACCGGTGGCCAGTGACTTAATTGCCTCCGTTATATCCTCAGCTGTAATATCTGCGTCCAGGGCCTCAGACTGTTCGGGGGTCAGTGTGAGGAGCCCCATCTCCTCCAGGGTGTCTATGATTTGTTCTCGGGGAACCTGGTTCCTGTGAGAGTAGAGGTGTTCATAAAAGCCCTTGAAGGTTACGTTTATATCTTGCTGTGTTTGCACTACCTTACCTTCTTCATCCTGTATAGTGGTGATTGTGTGCCTGGGGTGTTCTTTCTTGCACAGCCAGGCCACCATTCTAGTTGGTCTGTCGGCTTCTTTGTGCATTCTATTAGTCTTGGTGGCATAGTCGAATTTAGCTAGCCTATCCCATGCCGAAGCACATTTAACTCTAAGTTCTTTGAGGTTGTCCTCTCTCTGGTAAGTGTCCGGGGTGGCCTCAAGTTGTTCAATCTCTTGTTCCCATTGGTCTAATTCTCCCCGCAGTAGTTTCCTAATGCCTCCTGCTTTCGTTATGATTTCCCCCCTCGTCGCTACTTTTAGGGCGTCCCACATCGTGCTCAGGTGGTCAACACTTCCAGTGTTCCTCTCAATGAAGCTATCTATGAATTCATGTAGCTCCTCCCTGAGCGCCAGGTCTCCCAGGGCGTCTATCGGCATTCTCCACACAGGAATAGGGGGGTCTAGGGCCGGCGTGGTTCCATTCTACTAGGAGTGGCAAATGGTCAGAGATGGTTCTCCCTAGGTGTTGTGCTCCTTCTATTTGTGACAGGTGTTCCTTGCCTATGAAAACATAGTCTAGCCTTGTGTGAAGATCATGCGGGGAGGAGAAGTATGAGTAACCCTGGGCGTCGGTAGGATGCTCTCTCCATGTGTCGGCAAGGTTCAATCGGTCTATTAATATGGATAGGGCTATCGTTGCTGCTGAGGGACCTTTCGGGTGGGGCAAGGACCTGTCAAGTTTCGGGTCGCGGACAGAATTGAAGTCTCCCCCCCAGAAAAAGATACCGTGTCTGTATGGTGCGATTTTGGCATACATAGAGTTTAAGTGTACAGGAATGTTAGTATTGGGGAGGTAGGAATTCACTATACATACCTCTTCCTGTTCCAATCGGCCCCACATTATTGCAAACCTGCCCTCAGGATCTATCTCGGACCTGATTAAGTGGAATGGGCGTTGGGGGTGGATCCAAGTGTACACTCCTCTAGCATATCTGGAGTAAGTGGTGCCAATACCCTGCCCTCCCCAATGTTCCCCCAATTTAGCCAGGGAGTCCGCCGTGCAGCGTGTCTCTTGCAGCAGTGCTATTTGCACTCTTTTTCTGTTCAAATAGGACTTGATTCTGTTCCGACGTAAGTAAGTTCCCAAGCCCCTCACATTCCAAGTCATTATCTTTATTTTAACGTTAGATGCCATATCGGATTAATAGGATTTCATCAGCTTCAGTCCGGCACCTAACAGTTTCTTCTGCACGCTCACCTGGTCCTGGCTTTCTCCCCTCCTGTTCCCCTCTCCCGGCATCTTCCGCTTCCCTTGTTGGAGATTTTTTAACTTGAATAACTACCATTGCATTGAATGGGGAAAACAAACAAAACAACTTGAACTGTCCCTAGCACTTGCTTTTAACTTGCAGCGCTCAGGGGGTCCCTAGCCTTCCAGGCCACTCCTGGCCTCCGGATCAGGTTGTGTGTAAGCAAGCTGCCTACACAGTTTCTGGTGGGATGGGTTGCCTTTGTTTCGCTCGTGTGTTCCTCCGAGCTCGCGTCCGATTTAGCTTACATTACAGTAGGACTTCGTTGTGGTGTATTTGCCTGCTGTCTTTCTTTATGTGGGGAAAAACTAATTTCTTTCACTCCACGGCAGGTGCGTAGTCAACCCAGGTCTGATCTTGGTGGATCTTCCTTGTCATCAGCCAGGTTATTATGTTCAAGCCACATGTTTGCTGCGGCTGGGGTCTCCAGGAATATCGCTTTTCCTTTATAGAGAATCTTAAGGCGTGACAGGTAGAGTAGCATGTATTTTAAGTTGAGTTTCCTTAGTCGAGCTTTTATTGGGATGAAGGAGTTTCTCGCTCGCTGCACTGCAGGGGTATAATCAGGGCATATAACTATTGTCGAATCTTTTCTCCTGATCTCTCCACCTTCTCTGGAGTACCGCAATATAGTTTCCCGGTCCCGGAAATTTAGAATTTTGGCTTTGATTGGGCGTGGGTGGGATCCGGGCGGGGGACGTTTCTGGAGGGATCTGTGGGCCCTTTCCACGGAGAACCCCTGGGAGAGATTCCCCAGCCCCATTTCCTGTTGCAGCAATGTTTCGATAAAGTCTGTCGGGTCTGGGCCTTCCAAGTCTTCAGGGACCCCTAGCATACGAATGTTATTACGGCGGGCTCACCCTTCGGCATCCTCAGAGCGTGCCTCCAGCCTTGCTACTTTCTGTTCCAAGTCTTGGACCATTATCTTTAGATCTCGGGTACTCTCTACGTTATCCTGCAGGGTGGTTTCCATCGCCGTGACCCTTTGTTAGGTTGCGGGCGTCCTGGCGCATGAGCTCTATGTCCGATTCCACCTGTTCTATCCTTCCTTCAAGTGATGTGCGGAGGGCCGCTATTACTTGTAGGACTTGCGCATGTCTGAGGTCCTCCCCCTGTAGGGACGGTTCTTCAGAGGCTTCCCGGTCTTGTTGTGACTGTCTTTGGGGTCTGACTGTCGTGAAGGAATCCATTGTGACCAATTCCGGTTTGCTTTTGGGGGGAGACATCCCCTGCTTCTAGATCTGCAGGTTTGGTTCCGTGTGGTATGCAGATCTGTCCTGCGGCCCCTATTTCGTTCTTCAGTGCTTCAAGCACCAGATATGTCCCATTAATCACGATCCCCTAGCAGATCAGTGTCAGGTGGCTCAGATGTGACATTAACCACCCAACCCTGCTTCCCTTGCTTTCAGGACAATTAGTTGGGGTATAACCTCAGCTGCTCTGATTGTTTGATCTGGACAGGTATAGGCATCAGCGGTTCACTGTCCTCGGGGATCAAGCCCCACCTCTGCCTCTATATCCGGCAATGAATGTCCCCAGGGGCCAATCTTCGGTCCCTTTATCAGTGAGTGTGGCCGTAGGCTGTTTAAAGGCACCGGTCAAAAATGGCGCTCTCCTATGAGCTTGTGTGGGTCCTAAATGTATGATCAGGTGTCTTCTAGCTCCCGCCTACGTTGTCGCTGGGCTGCCGGCGGGTTGGTATTTCCCAGCCGCTTATGAATCAGGCTTCCAGGTGTTCCCTGTTCGCTGGAAGCTTTTCTGAAAGCTTTAGTAATGCGGTTGTGGATGGTTCCCCAGAGTGCTCCCTCAGCCTTAGGGGGCCTCTCTGCTACGCGTGAGCCCCACGTTCCTTTTGGGCTGTCCCCTCGTTCGTTCCTTGATCGGAGGGTGTCGGGCCGTGGATCCAGTACGCCTCCCCCTCCCGCAAGTTTCCCGTACCCCTAATCCGGGTGATCTGGGGGGGGATATTCCTCCGGCGTGCCTGCCAACCACTCTCGAGGTCCTCAGCAATCTCCCCCTTCGCTCAGTTCGACAGGGTGACCACCGCAGGTTCCGTCTACCCGTGGTCCATTTCTGCACCGCAGGTGTTGCACCTCCTCTCCCGTCCTTTTCGCGGGGTTTGCCGGTGTTCGTGATGTCCTGCGCCGCAAGTCAGCCCCGCCTCGGGCTGCTTTATGTGCTGTTGCCGCTGGGCTTCAGTCTCAGACCCCGCGGATCCTCCGCACAGCCACAGGAGCTGGGGTGGAGCTGGGGATCAAGCGGTCCACCCCGTCAGCTTCTTTGTGGGAACGTGTCCTTTGTAGCGGCGCTCAGCACGGTGATTTCGGTCGGCCGCGGCTTTGGTCTTACTCCGCGGCGGGCGCTGCCATCTTTTGGGTCCCAGGGGCTCAGCTTCAGGGTCCTCGTTTTCTGCCTTCCCCGCTCCGGTTCGTCCCAAGGATCAGGTCGAGTGTTGGGAAGTGGTTCCCCTTCAATATTATTTGGTTTATTCACGGTTCGCAGACCAGTTGAAGCAATATTAGTTCCGCTTACAAGGATCTCGGATGGAGCTCCATGGGAGCCTGTCCTTACAGCATGCGTGCAGACCACGCCCCCTGAAAAAGCTTACCCCTATACAGCGGAGGGATATAAAACCACAGGTAACCAGATGGCAAATGTACCTAAACAAAATCGGAGAGTCCGGTTGAGCGACTTCATTCAGTTCAAGCAATGACCCAGATAACTGTACTCCTACCAACAAAAGAGGCAGAGGGAACCCTAGAAGAGGACCAAATAATCAAGGCAATAGATCGAGGCCAATGGAACAGCGATCAACACCAACTCAGGAGCGGGAATCCCTGGTAGTCAATATTTCCCAATACAAACCCACTGCAATTGAGGAACAAGTTCTTAATAAAGGTCTTGGATATGTGATCAGCAAACAGCACGACCCTTTCCAATTTCGGGTTGATTTCAATAAATTAATGCGTAAAATACATCTTAAAGAATTTTTTGCCGATTCTACAAATGAAAGAGAATCTGTACAAATGACTAATCATTCAGGCTTAAAGAATCCTTCCTCATTCTGCCCACATAGCTCTCCCTTCTCTACCGAATCTAAGATTTTTGAAAAAAAGAGTTCTACAGGAAATTGAGAAATTAGAAATGAAGAACAGCCGGACTTTCCACAATCTAAGCCGGAGGGAAACAGATGCCCTAACTGCATTATCAAAAATTGATAAAATCATAATAAAGAGAGCTGATAAGGGCGGGAGCATAGTAATTCAAGACAAAAAAAAAAGACTACATAGAGGAGTGCCTCACCCAACTAAACAATACTATGTACTATAAGAAATTAACGGGAAACCCGAGTGGTAAACTCCTGGAAGCAATAGAATCTAAAGTGACAAAAGTCAAAGAGAGGAACTGGATAAGTAGACAAGAGGGTGAATTTTTGGTCAACAACGAAGCTATTACACCAACTTTCTATTGTTTTCCAAAGATACACAAAACCTTATCCAAACCCCCTGGACGACCTATAGTGGCAGGGATTAATTCAATCCTAGAACCCCTGTCTAAATATGTAGACCATTACTTAAAAATATATGTATCCCAAATGAAATTGTACCTAAAAGATACTAAAGAAGTAATCAAGAGGTTTGAACATCAGCCATACGACAACACCTCTCACTTTCTGATTACGTTCTATATAGTTTCACTATATACGAACATACCACAGAGGGCAACACTAGATACTATTGAAGAAATACTACTGGCCCGGACTGACAATGACCCGGTACCGACGTTGTTCATATTATGGTGTCTTGAGATGGCACTTACACAATATTTCTTTGAATTCCAGGAAGTCTACTACCAGCAAATAGAGGGTACCGCAATGGGAGCCACAATAGCTCCTAGTGTGGCCAATCTCTATGTAGAACATTTCGAGAAAGCATTCATCTATACTATGCACCCTTTTGTAGCGAACCTCATCTCATGGGCTCGCTACATAGATGACATTATTGTTATATGGAAAGGTACGATTCAAGAAGCAGACAGTTGCCTTATTTGGTTGAACCAATGTAATCGACATTTGCTCTTCACTATGACTATTAACAAAAACAGTATGACATTTTTAGACCTAACTATTTTTCATCAAGAGGGAGTCCTGTTGGTAAAACCGTACCATTAAAAGTACTGATAGAAATTCGCTACTACATTACACTAGTCATCATGTAAAACACTTAAAAGACAAATCTACCGTACGGCCAATTTTTACGGCTAGAACGGAATAGTAGCCTAAAAGAAGCATATGAGACAGATGCGCAAGAACTCTCAGGAAAACTCAAAGACAGAGACTATCCCAACAAGTTAACACAGAGAGCAGCTAAAAGAGCGTTCAATAATAATCGAGGATCACTGTTGGAAGACAAAGTTAAAAAACCTCCTGAAGATTGAATAGTTTGTGTTAATACCTTCACAAACTTGAGTTTAACTATCACTAATATAGTCTGGAAACAGTGGAAAATCTTTGAAAAAGAACAAGTACAGTTACCCTGTCCCCTTTTTGCCTATAGAAAGTCCACTACTATAGGGAACCACATCAGCAGCAGCAAACTCAAATAGATCCAGAAACAAAGAGAAACACTAACAGAAAACTGGGGTTAAGGTCCCGTAATAGGACATTACCCATGTGGGCACTGCAGTGCATGTAAATATACTACAAAATCAAATGAAATAGAGATTGCTCTAGATAAGAAATGGATGCAAAACACATTTTCTAATTGCAACACTGAATTTGTGATCTATATCATCACTTGCTCTTGTGGTAAAAGATATATAGGTAAAACCAACAGAAAAATCAAAACACATATTATTGAACACCGAAGCTGTTTGAATAACAAAATCTTGTCAGCACCTATGGTTAAACATTTTATGGACAACCAACACACTGCAGATTATTTGAGATGGACCATCCTTTTTACTATGACTGGCCCTGATATCATGAAAAAGAAAAAAGTCTTAATAGAAAAAGAACAAAGACTTATATTCCTCACTAAAAGTGATAAGCTATGGCTTAATGAGGCCATTGAATGGCATAAATTCTAGTATAGTTAGGAACGAGCAGCCCTAGTATGATCCTTGATCTGTATCAATGTCCTAATGTAGAGCCATGGTCAATAAAGTGAACAGAGATCTGACTGACAATTTACATGAAGGTTCAATTAGATGTGAGCCAGGCATTTTTTGACAATTGGAATGAACCTAGGAGGAGTGCTTATCCTAGGTAACTGAAGTAGATAGGACTCGGGAGTAAAAACCATAATAGGACTATTGCTATCCACATTCAAGATGGCGGCTATGTTTAACATAAACTTATAGCGACAGAATGAACCATCCGTACCTAGAGGGCATTGTGTTCCCATCGACACATGGTGAACTGCAAATGAGAGGAAGGATGTTCCTTTTATCACGCAGAAGGCGTAATAATGTATAGAGAGTATTCTCAAATACAAGCGGGCGATCTTTCGTACCCGCGGTAGACACAAAAAAGGACTTTGTGTCCTTATTAGGTCCTCCAAAGATGGCGACCAACAACTAGAAGCTACTTACAACTAACAGGATGACCGAGTAATCGAAGAAACTCCTAACAACGGATTTAATCCTTCCAGTCCCTATACCCGAGGTAAGAACTAAGGGCATGAAGTAACTGCGGATTTATACAACAATGCCACGATAAAAAGTAGAATTTAGACCGTGTTATCGTGATTTCGAGACATCCGATTATAAGGAACCCTTTCACTCTGCTTTGATACAGATACACACGGGGACCGGCGGATGGAAACAGATGACCATTAGTAGGCCAGACGACCTCATGTATCTCTCTCTATTAATAACTATATTTTCATTGAAATACAGCATCGAGGTAAGACATTTCTTTAAAAGAAACGAGAAGCTATAACAAGCTTAAATTAGCATAAACAGTCCTCTAATAAAGGGTCATTATGCTGTTCTGTTGATGGGTGCAAAATAAAGACAGAACCAATAGTGATCCACCAAGACAGTCCCTAGATCCCTTTTTCTGATCAGCAAGCAGATCATGGATAAACAGAGCTGAGACCTGTATCATCAGCTACAGGTACTGACATTTTCCTTATTAACTTTTAACTAATAATTCGGAATCATATATTTTAAACTTAGAGTAAACGTAGTTAAACGAGCTACTGTGCCCCACTGGTGGTCCCTAAGAGTATAAACACTCAGGATACTATAAGCAAAATGTTTTTTTTGCAGGTGGATTATCTCTACAAACTGAGGGAAATAGACCAAAGTGAAGACATCTCTTGCTATATTCAAGACTGCTTCCTAAAGAACTCCACAGAATAGACCAGGTATAGTTACCTTTAGGCCCGTTCTAGAATAGTCAATATTCTTAGAGATCTAATATAGCAATTAGAGCTTATTTTCTCTTTTGTTGTTTTTACCAACAGTTACAACGGTTTTATTGTACGAAGAAAACAACGGTTACACTGTTTACAAGAAGCTGTGGGAATTCTCCAGCACTATACATTAATAGTATATCTTGACAGTACGCCTGATGAAGGTTCCATTAACAATTTTATAGAACCGAAACATGTTGAGCATATGACAATGGTTTATAAAAATAACTATTGAGAACAGTTATACGTCAAGAGATTGACTATGGTGTTTAAGAGATGCTATTTGATCCTTTAAAACTGCACTGAAAATCGATCAATTAAGATCGTTGCCTAGTTTAGAAGGTGGGGTTTGTCACAATTTATGAATTGTATTTTTTATACAGTGTTTTAAATAATGGTGTTTTGATAAAATGTATTTTTTAATGTCTTAATAAATTGCTAATTGAATATCAATGTGTTTAATGTTGATAACTGTTGAATAGAGCTATCGATCTCTTGTTTATACTAGTGGCAAAAACGGCCATTGGGGAGATTGGGCTTTAGACCCCCAATTCCCCCCAGTCAAAAACGTGGGTCATGTTGATATGACCTGGCTGACTACACAGCTAAGGCAGGATTGGGCATAGACAATAAACGGTGCCTCCTGCTGCACAGTTAATGAATACCTGAAAATTACTAATGTAAAGGATGTCATTGTTACCAACTGCATTTGTATGCATACATTTTTAGGCCATTGAAATTGTGATGGGGTTTTAGTACTTCATGTCAGGGGAGCGATTGGTAGGGTGGTGGCATGATCCCGTTCTTTCTCACAGCAGTCCTTAACTGTGTGTTTTCAGACGTGAAAGAGAGCGTCACCTGCTTGGAACATTGAAGCTGCACTAGAACATACTTGCCAACCCTACTGTCAGGAATGGCACTCTGTCAAGAGTGGCACAGGGCAACCCGGTAGGTTTTGGGTGGCTGTGCTGAAGAAAGGTATCAGATAAGCACACACAGCAGGAAGTTCAACAAGAAAGAAGAGTAGGAAACTGTAGCAGTGAGCAAAAACGGGCAAAAGATACAAAAGGTACAAACAAACTGGATTCCCTCTTGGGGTGTATGCTGAAATGGGAAAGAGTGTTCCACGAACCTTAGGAAACTCCAGCCTTCTGCACAGATTGCGATAACAGAGGCCCACGCTGTATGCTCATGGCTGGGAACAACAGCAGTGGGTGTCTGTAACACTGAAAACGCGACAAGGGAAGGGGCAGAGGTTGCCTGCCGGAAACCAACGGGCAAGCTCTGTACAAAGGGATTACAAAAGACACATGAGAAGACAAGAACAGAAATATCCAGCGAAAAGGAAGTCAATGACCAATCTAGCAGAAGGAAATGAAGGAAAGGCAGTTAGACTGAAGTAGATAACATAAGGTGGAGTACAGAGGACTCAAGGAAGAGAACAAGGGAGCAGCAGTCAGGAAAACAGAAGGGCTGCAAAGTAGGAAGCAGGTCTGCAGTCAAGAGTGGCATTAGGTCAGGCAAACTGTAGCGGACTGCAGAGGACTGTAGTAGGCAGCAACGCAGGGAGTCCAGAGGAACAGGACAGAGAGAGATTTGTAGTAGGCGACAGACAGAGAGCCCAAAAGAATAGGGCCACAAGGTAGGGAGCCCAGAGGAGCAGGGCTGTAGGCAGCTAAGTGTAAAACAGGCTGTGAGGCAGAGGAGTGTAGCAAGCCGCAAGTCAGGGAGCCCAGAGGACAAGGGCTGTAGGCAGCGGAGGGAGAGAGGCTGCAAGAAAGGAGCCCAGAGGACAAGGGCTGTAGGCAGCGAAGAGGTGCAGGCTGCAAGGTAGGGAGCCCAGAGGACAAGGACTGTAGGCAGCCGGAGTGAGGCAGGCTGCAGGGCAGGGAGCCCAGAGGAAAAGGACTGTAGGCAGCCGGAGTGAGGCAGGCTGCAAGGCAGGAAGCCCAGAGGACAAGGACTGTAAGCTGCCGGAGTGAGGCAGGCTGCAGGGCAGGGAGCCCAGAGGACAAGGACTGTAGGCAGCCGGAGTGAGGCAGGCTGCAAGGCAGGGAGCCCAGAGGACAAGGACTGTAGGCAGCCGGAGTGAAGCAGGGTGCAGGGCAGGGAGCCCAGAAGGACAAGGACTGTAGGCAGCCGGAGTGAGGCAGGCTGCAAGGAAAGGAGCCCAGAGTAGCAGGGCTGCTGTCTGTAGAGGGCTGCAGAGGACTGTAGTAGGCTGCAAGGCAGGAAGCTCAGAGGACAAGGGCTGTAGGTAGAAGGCAGCAGAGCGTGATCGGCTGCAATGCAGGGAGCCCGGAAGGGCACTGGATCAAAAACAGGATAATGCAGCAACAGGAACAGCATACAAAGTCGAGGGTCAAGGCAAACAGGAACGGGGAGATCTCAAGATGCAAGACACTGTGCTCCTGCAGGCAGCTGCTTATATACAGCCCTGTTCTGAGGCAGGCTAATTGACAGCACCTGGAGCAGCACACCTGAAGACAATCTGCCTCCTCCCTCTCTGGTCCTGAGCAGGTGGAAGCAGCACGGGCCACTAGGACTTCTGGGAATAGTGGTCCCAATAACGATGAATGAGTATAGCCAGGAATTGAGGACTGTAGCAAGGTGCATTATGGTAAGTGTAGTTAGTTGAATAAAATAAGAAAGAACCAAAGTCGAGCAAATGGAAATTAAAGACCAAGGCGTGAATTGGAATTGTTCAAAGAGTATTAGGAGGATAAATGTGTACCAAGTAGTCCATGCTGGTTGCCAATGCGTGCGCCAGCGGCGCGGGCATGACAGTATGCCCCTCTCCAGGCCCCCTGAAGACTGACCAACAAGAAGAGCACGTCCAAGGCCTGTCACACCTCGAGAGAGTCTTATACCAAAAAGGCACATCATGAAGCACGAAAAACTGTTTAATGCTGCAAGGTGAGAGTCTTGAAGGGAGGAGACATTACCAATGTTTCGAACCTTTGAGGTAGAATTCAGAAAAGACAACTTCTTAGGGACCCAAAACCAAACAGTGCGTTCATGAACTGAGGAACTGTGGAGATGTGCTGCAGGCTCCATGGGATATATTGCTTTGAAAGAAGTGGTCTTCCTTAGGACTGGCAACGGTACAGTGCTGAAAGGTGGAACCAGAGATTCAGCTGAATTGGTTGCTCTAGGACGGTCGTCCAAATAGTCAGAAGCAGCAATAGCAAATTCAAGATATGCAGCAGAGACTTCAGGAGTCACCGCGGTAGGTTCTATAGAAGCAGCAATGGCAACATTAAGATTTGCGACAGAGACTTCAGGAGTAACAAATGTTGCAGGAACTCCTTGAGTTGCAGGGAGATCAGGAATGGCAGTAGAAAGTTCAGATGCTGTAACAGCTGGAAGTATAGGTGTCACAGGAGCACCAGCGGACAGGGACGCAACTGAGACTGATGGCGTTGTTACTGGTAGTTTAGGTGCTGCCGAGGCACCAACAGGATCTACCGGAGCTGTAGCCTTAATAGGAGAACTTTTAACTGGCTTTGCAACAGGTACTGTCCTTGCAGGCAGAGAGGAAGGGGGTGCTTCGACTGCAGTAGGAGTGATTTGAGATGCGGCATCAGTAGCAGATTCAGGAGTACTAGCAGGAGGAGCAGCAGAGATTGGGTTTGCAGATCTTGTAACAAGTAGCATGGTGGATGTAGGACCAGGAAAGGGTAAGCTTCCCGAAGGCTGGACTGCAAAGTCTTGTGTGCCCAAGTTGATACATGGATCTGGGGTATTGACAGTAGGCAAAGTTGGATTCCAGACAGGTACTGGGTATGGTTCAGGATCTGACGCATGGTCAGGAGTACCAATGTTCATAGAAGCAGAGTACATCTCTGATCTGGTCACTTCAGTAGAGGCTGTAAATGGAAGTAAAGGACCGACATCAAGGGCAAGAACGGAACAATCCTTTGACTCAGCGGAATCTCCAGTCAGAGGATTACACTTGATTTTTGGTGTAATGGCCGTGTGAGCGATCTGGCCCACTGGAGGAGTCAATTCTTCACTATCTGAACGACCGCCTGAGTTACTGTGGCTAGTAAGTGAATGAGCGGTGTCAAGCTTTAACTGGTATGTATATGCCAAGTTCAGGTCTTCCATCTGCTCTGTATAAGTCTATCCTTTTCTGTGTTACCAGTACAGGCATTAATCTGTTAAACTCTAAAGACAGAATGTCGGGTGTTGGACATAGTGTCAGATGGTCCGGTAAATTGTGTCCCTTTGCTAGATTCTTATGATACAGATAGACAAATTCATCATAGAGGTCTTGGGTTTGTCTTTTAAGGCTCAAGAGCTGTTCTTGAAACTGGTATGTTCCATTAGCCAGTTCTACAACTTCGGAATCTGGTGTAGCAGAAAAGCCAGGTGTTACAATCTGAAGACTGACCTTAGAGTTATAGTGGTTAGTAGTTACAGGGGAAGCATTAGGACAACCGATGGTCAGTATTGGTCTTTTGTACCCAGGACTAGCTGCTCTCACTTCAGGATACTGAATGTCTTGTCCTGTTAAATGAGTGGTATCGGTAGTCTGGGGAGGTTGTGTAGCTTGCCAAGCTGATCTTGAGGATGTCACTTTGGCAATAACGTACTCTGGTTGAGAGTTTGCCACAATGAGTGCAACATCTTTGGTTGAAGCAGTGTCAAATGTAATGCCAGAAAGCGCATGAGTGTTTTCCACTGGTTGGTCTAACAAAATCTGCAAGAATTTGTTATCTTGCTGTAGTTCTTCTACAGATAGAGACTGTGGATCATAGTTGCAAATGTCATAGTAGTTATACATAGAAGCGTCAGAGAGCCAGTGAGTGTAGTACTGTGCTTGTAAACTTTTGTTTATTAGGACGAGTCTGTCTTTTAAACTAGGGTTTTCGTTTGCTGTCCTTAGGAAAACTTTAGATTTTTGTAGAGGTTTCTTGAACCGAAAAGAAAGCATCTTTGGTCTGTGTGTGCCTTTCCTGCCAATGGAACAAGAATCTTTTGGGTCTTGCATTCTGTCAGGAATGGCACTCTGTCAAGAGTGGCACAGGGCATCCCAGTAGGTTTTGGGTGGCTGTGCTGAAGAAAGGTAGCAGATAAGCACACACAGCAGGAAGTTCAACAAGAAAGAAGAGTAGGAAACTGTAGCAGTGAGCAAAAACGGGCAAAAGATACAAAGGTACAAACAAACTGGATTCCCTCTTGAAGTGTATGCTGAAATGGGAAAGAGTGTTCCACGAACCTTAGGAAACTCCAGCCTTCTGCACAGATTGCTATAACAGAGGCCCACGCTGTATGCTCATGGCTGGGAACAACAGTAGTGTGTGTCTGTAACACTGAAAACGTGACAAGGGAAGAGGCAGAGGTTGCCTGCCGGAAACCAACGGGCAAGCTATGTACAAAGGGATTACAAAAGACACATGAGAAGACAAGAACAGAAATATCCAGCGAAAAGGAAGTCAATGACCAATCTAGCAGAAGGAAATGAAGGAAAGGCAGTTAGACTGAAGTAGATAACCTAAGGTGGAGTACAGAGGACTCAAGGAAGAGAACAAGGGAGCAGCAGTCAGGAAAACAGAAGGGCTGCAAAGTAGGAAGCAGGTCTGCAGTCAAGAGTGGCACTAGGTGCAGGCAAACTGTAGCGGACTGCAGAGGACTGTAGTAGGCAGCAACGCAGGGAGTCCAGAGGAACAGGACAGAGAGAGATTAGTAGTAGGCGACAGACAGACAGCCCAAAAGAATAGGGCCACGAGGTCGGGAGCCCAGAGGAGCAGGGCTGTAGGCAGCTAAGTGTAATACAGGCTGTGAGGCAGAGGAGTGTAGCAAGCCGCAAGTCAGGGAGCCCAGAGGACAAGGGCTGTCGGCAGCGGAGGGAGACAGGCTGCAAGAAAGGAGCCCAGAGGACAAAGGCTGTAGGCAGCGAAGAGGTGCAGGCTGCAAGGTAGGGAGCCCAGAGGACAAGGACTATAGGCAGCCGGAGTGAGGCAGGCTGCAGGGCAGGGAGCCCAGAGGACAAGGACTGTAGGCAGCCGGAGTGAGGCAAGCTGCAGGGCAGGGAGCCCAGAGGACAAGGACTGTAGGCAGCCGGAGTGAGGCAGGCTGCAGGGCAGGGAGCCCAGAGGACAAGGACTGTAGGCAGCCGGAGTGAGGCAGGCTGCAAGGCAGGGAGCCCAGAGGACAAGGACTGTAGGCAGCCAGAGTGAGAAAGGCTGCAGGGCAGGGAGCCCAGAGGACAAGGACTGTAGGCAGCCAGAGTGAGGCAGGCTGCAAGGAAAGGAGCCCAGAGTAGCAGGGCTGCTGACTGTAGAGGGCTGCAGATAACTGTAGTAGGCTGCAAGGCAGGAAGCTAAGAGGACAAGGGCTGTAGGTAGAAGGCAGCAGAGCGTGATCGGCTGCAATGCAGGGAGCCCGGAAGGGCACTGGATCAAAAACAGGATAATGCAGCAACAGGAACAGCATACAAAGTCGAGGGTCAAGGCAAACAGGAACGGGGAGATCTCAAGATGCAGGACACTGTGGCTCCTGCAGGCAGCTGCTTATATACAGCCCTGCCCTGTTCTGAGGCAGGCTAATTGACAGCACCGGGAGCAGCACACCTGAAGACAATCTGCCTCCTCCCTCTCTGGTCCTGAGCAGGTGGAAGTAGCACGGGCAGCTAGGACTTCTGGGGATAGTGGTCCCAATAACGATGAATGAGTATAGCCAGGAATTGAGGACTGTAGCAAGGTGCATTATGGTAAGTGTAGTTAGTTGAATAAAATAAGAAAGAACCAAAGTCGAGCAAATGGAAATTAAAGACCAAGGCGTGAATTGGAGTTGTTCAAAGAGTATTAGGAGGATAAATGAGTACCAAGTAGTCCATGCTGGTTGCCAATGCGTGCGCCAGCGGCGCGGGCATGACACCTACCGATTTAGCTGGTAGGCTATGGCTTTTTAAGCACTCCTTCCGCCTACAGATTTGGGTGTTTGATCCTTTCGCTTTCGTGTGTCTATCAAGTTGCTTTATGTCTCCCTCAGGTGCTGATGCCTCGAAGTGAGATCTGGCACAGAGCCAGTAGCTGCAGTGCTTACGAATAAGGAGTTAACATGTGCGATTTCGGCTGGGTGTGAAGCCGTAATGTATTTGATCGACAACTCTGTGACAGACCTGACGTAATTCAGAGCCCACCTGTGCACTAGCACTTTCAGAATGGCGAGTGCCTGATGGGTCTACGATCAGTAGCGCAGGAAAGGTCAATTTGTCTCCTTCAAACACACATTTTGGGGAAGCGGAGAGGCAATAAAAAAGAACATGAAATTGTTCCGCTACTGCTGAACCCCCATTCTCGATACCAGATTTAAAAATAAGTGTTAATTGAATATTTTGCATGGACACATTAAGACTTCAAATGCAATTAATTCCTGTTTAGTTAATTAATACTAGAATTGTATTATGTGGTTGCCATTTTCAAAGTAAAGTCAGTGCTTCAAAGACATAGCTACAATCAATATTTAAAGCATTAGAGAGCTTTCTAAAACGTGGTTGAAAAACAATTGCTGCTACTGGAGGCGGTCCTGATCTAACAAATACTCCCTTACAAGAGCGGAGCACGGCAGTGCGTGAAGAGAGTGTGTTCCCGTTTGTGAGCACTATTATTGTACTAATACTGCAGAATTCTCAGTCTTTCATCCTTGCTTCTACTGAAGACGGTCAAATACTCCTCTACAAGAGCGGAGCATGGCGGAGTGTGTTCCCGTGTTCCGTAGATTTAGGGCATAGAGGGCACACACATTGAATCGCGCTGATCACATTACCTGTTAAACATAAGACCGGGCATGGAAGTAACGGGAGAGCCGATGGTTGTTCGAATCTCACCAAATTGAGTAAGTGTCCTGTACATCGAAGAAACACTATTTGGATCATTGGAGCAGTGATTATTGTTGCTCCAAGTGTTTTGATTTGTGTAGCCACATTGCTGTGTGTTATTGCGAAGTAGTAGGGAGTAAGGCCTTTGCTGTGTGACTGCTGGGGCGGTGGGGCTGCTGCAGGCCTTGCGTTTTGACAGACTTTTCTTTGATCTCTGTGCATTTTGTATGTACAAACTTTTGCTTGCTCTACGAGTTTGTCCAATAAAACTGTGTCACAGTCTGATAAGAGGGTTGAATCAACAAAGATAAAAAATCTCCTCTCTTTCTGAATATTGTATGGGCAGATCATTTTTATTAAGTTTAGAAACTTAGGTGGTTATCATGCCACAGTGCCTTTTTCAGTGATTAAATGGATACAGCTTCGAGGAGTAAACTATCACCCCACATGGACCAGAGGAGCATGCAAAAAATCTTCTATGAAAAAAATAAACAATGACAACGCTGATATTGGTTAAATTCAATAGCACACTGTCAAATCCCCATGAAAAGCAATCCGCCCCAAACAAAACAAACAAAAATTACATTTGCAGCAAAACTGTGGCAAGATCTGTGTGTGGCAGAGGATACAGGCACCATGTCAATTAAAGGGCCACTAAATCAACCAAATTCAGTGCTGTCTAACACTGATGGTGGAGCCCTTGTGGAATCCACTTTCCTACTTGAGGATGGATACCAATTGGAACACCACTCAAACCTGCACGTACAATTGTCCATTGCTTCTTGTACTACTACAGCTAAGATTCATGAGGTTGATGATATGCATAGAGCGGTTTTGTGAGCAGAAACTGCCAGTGAGGTATTGTGTGCCCTGAACTCTGCTAAACATGACCTTGTGGACTCTTGGACAAATCATTCTTGCATTTGTGCAGGGACATGGGCAATTTGAAGGATAAGGAAGTAGGTGGCTTGGAATGTTCACTAACTAAATCAACTTAATCAGTTGTATGGCAGCAACATGAAGTCCAAATGGCGGATGACAACCAAAACACAAAGGCCATCTACCTTGGACAGGCCCAAGTCCTCCGATTTCTTCTCTCCAAAGAATAGTCAAAATAGACAAGCGTCTAACATCCTTTCTAATGTGGATACGCTGGGTCCAGTATCAATCTCAGCTCTCTAACTGGTGCTGGAGTCATTCCTCTGACTATATGATAACATCAAGGAATCAGTTCAAGATAATCATAGTCCAATCTTACAGACTGATAGTAAGCTTCAAAAAGTGTTGAATATAGTCACCACGAATAAGAAGGTGACGCAGTCTGAAATCAATGATCCGAACAATGGAAGTTTGCTTTTAATGTCAGGCATGGATACTTGTTGGGAGTGTGGTAGGTAACACAACGTCTGACACCTAATAGTCCATCTCCACAAATTGAGTGTCAACTTGGGAGTAGTCCTTTGTTGCTAACCCATAGGGCTATCATCGACACTACTCACGATGATCGAAGTGTCATAGTTGCTTTGGAAAATTCAACTTCCTACAACATCTTGGGCAAACCTCGGGACGGAAAATCAAATAAAAAAAAAATATGCCAACAAAAGAAAAAAACCAAATATTTGACAGCAAAAAATAACAGAAGCAACAATTTAAGATCATTGCTGATGGTGGAGGAACTTTCCAATGACTATCAAGGAAATTGGAAGCTTGCAATTGGAGCCACAAGTAGCCCCAATGAGTCAAGATTCACAACCAGTGACCTCTAAAAAGGCAAATAAAAGCAATCAACAAAAGATAACATCTTTCTTGGATCCTCAAGCAGAGGTTTTGGTATGCCTCACAGACCTGCCTATTTCAGAGCATCTGACTCCAGACCCTGTCAACATCATTTCTAATGGCAAAACATGGGGGGTTAATCAGGTGCATCGGCCCAAAATGGTCCCATACCACTAACTGATCCAACATGTTTGATGTCCGTCGAACTGCTAGTCAACCAAGAACAAACGATGAAAGATTTAAGGACACTCATTAGGTCCATGGCTTAATCAATTGGACGGGCCAACATTATACATATCAATGGAGAGATAATCATGAACAGGAAAGTACTTGACCAGTTTCAAGTAATACAAGCCTTGAGATCATTGCGTTCTGGAGACAGACTATGGAGTTTTCTAACCAAGATAGCTTGGTATGTCATTTTTATTCTAATCTGCTAACGAAACAGGTATTTGAAGAACCAAGGTACTTTAACATCCCTGGGATTTGACCACTATGAAATCAACAACACGGCAGAGGCAAGGCCCTTCGTAGAGACAATTCCTACAAAGACAGTTAAAGCAAATAATGAGCAACAACATCTGAACTGTCCTTGGGGGTATGGCTAAACAGCCATGTGAGGTGGATGTGCTCTCTACGAGCTCCTGCGGATCCGGACAATGATAATCTCCGTAAACTGAACCAACGACGAAGAAACATGCAATAATAAGTGAATTGCAGTATGAAACTATGGGGATGCTACACACCGAGTGAAACTGCCTGAAAGGACTCAGATCAACACGAAACTCTGAGCTGCGGGAGCGCCGAAGCGGAAAGTTAGAAAATGGCGGCAGTGCTGTGAGAGACGCAGCAGAACTGGTGAAGCTCCGGAGCGCCTGTGTGAAGCTGCGTGATTAGCACTGCACCTAGCTGCCCTGGAACATTGCGTGGAAAGTGTGGCAGAGAGCAGAGGGACAGAGGACCAGATGTGGAGGGCTAGCTGGCCGTGCGAGTTGGGGTACACGGAGAACAAAGGACGCCAATAACCGGCGGTGCGGCAGGTCCGGAGGGCAACAACAGAGTGACGAGACGCCCCTGGCGGGTAAAACACGCATCGGCAAGAGACAGCCACTGGGGACGCTCGGCCGAGTCACAGGCAGGGGCGGAACTCCTGATGCTGGGGAGCCCCATCAGTAAGGAATTGAAGCCTTGTAATTCGTAGTCCGCTGAAAACAACGCTGATGAGCAAATCAGCAGACCTTAGTGCGGAGTAGAATGCAGTGAACAGGGGAGTCACAGAGGGAAGCGAGAAACAACCACACCAGCCGCAGTATAGCAGTGGCCGTTGCGGGACGATGCAGAGCAAGGGACTCACAGCGGCAGAATTAAGTAGGAGGCTGGGGATATTGTGAGCGAAGCATGGCTCATTACGGGTGGCTGCCATCGGACGCAAGCGGTGGAGCTGCCGGACAGTGGTGACCATACATTGCGCGTCCCTCGGCTGGAGCTGGACGCGTCACACAAGGAGCGGAGGTGATGCAGGATGCTGGAGCACACGGTAAGGAGTGGAGGGTGGGGGGGGCCCTGAGCAAGACTGGGCAGCACGATAACAATGAAGCAGGGTGCCCCCCATCACCACCACTCCTATATAGACAACATTGTGTATAACGCCTGGGGCCTCTGGGTGACGCCAGGTCCAGGGAACATTGCAATAAAGGATAGAGGCGCCTCCTCAACAGAGACTGTGGGCAAGCAGGCCCTGCATAAGGAGTCACAAGGTGAAAGACGTACCGGCTAAAGCTCCGGAAAAGGGACAACACGCCCCCCCCCACATACTGAAGCAAAGGGTCCACCGTGTGCAGGACACAACATTTCAGAGTTCATCTACAACAGAGGTGGGAGGGAGATTACGAGGCAGTAGATCCAACAGCGCATGCCCCACAATAAACAATACCCCATGAGAGGGTGGCTTCTCTTCCGCTGGAGCGGGGCAAGAACAGTTTGGGAGACAGGAACCCTGCAGTTCAAAACAGCGGACAGGGGGCAGGGAAGCAAAGGGCGGAAAAAAGACGGGGAACCCTACTCGCAGGCCAGATGAACTCCGATTCCCCCTCCCATCCGCACTAGACTGATCGGGAGACAGCAAGGGGAAGAAGACTGGACACTGGCTGAGTCCATCAACCGAAGGAACACCCCCCCCCCCCCCCCCCCCGAGTGTAGAGGCAGAGAGGCTCACTGTGATTTGTCCCTAAAAGTCGGAAGACAAGAAAGCCGGCGCAACAGAGTCAACACAAGAACCCAGGAGTTATAGACCTGGGCACACAGGGAAAAAGGTCAGCAAGGAAGGTGGCTACAAAAAAGACTTCATCAAATCAAGGATGAAGCAGGTCGCAATAACAGGAGACAAGGGTGGCACAGCATAACACACCTGGCACGTTGAGTTGGAAACGCTATATGAGAAAAGGATCAGAAGATTGCAATAAGGGAGTGGACCCTGGAGATCAAGGGTACGTAGGGGGCACAACATGGCAAATAGGAAAAATGGCGACCAAGTCAAACAAGAACCAAAACAAGCAAGCCATATTAGATACCTTCACAAAGGGTCTGTCCAGTCGACAGGAAGCAAGCATTGGCGATAAAGAAAAGGAGCATATAGCCCCCACAGGAGACATTGCGGACGAGGGAAACCGACAAATCCTAGAAGCCATTGTAGCGCTGCAAATAACGTTGGAAACCAAGATTGACGCGGTGGGCATTGATGTGGGATTATTGAGACAAAATGTCCGTGCCATAGCAGAACGTACCGGAAAGCCGGAAGGAACTGAAGGGTCGGACCCGACCACCTATATTGAACACGTTACTGCAAGAAATATGGGCTGGTCAACTCACGCAGGGGTTCACGATTGAAAGAGCGCACCGCTCCCTGGTGAGAAGCATGCCGCCGGGTGCCCCACCAAGACCTGTGATAGCCAAGGTATTGAACTATAAGGACCGAGAGAAGATCCTGGCCTTCTCCAGATCGGTAGGGATGATACAAAGGGCGTCAGCAAAGATTTCATTGTATCCGGACTATACCTTCCAAGTGCAGAAGAGGAGAGCCCAGTATATCGTGATAAAGGCCAGGCTCAGGAAAGCAGAACTAAAATACATGGTAATATATCCAGCCAAGCTCAAGGTGCAACACAACGGAAAGGCCCTCTTCTTTGAGACACCAAGGGAAGCACAGGAGTGGATGGATAGTGTGCAGATTCCGGAGGCAGCAGAATCGAGCCAACGCGTCTATGCAGTGGACAGAATCCGGGTGCAGACAGAGGCAGCAGAAGTGACAGAGAACTTATGTATATACTGAGTGATAAATGTACCTATGCTATGTAGGAGTAGGAATTGCAAGTAACATGGAATCTATAAGATAAGTGATGAAGTAGCAGGAGCAAAAGCGTGAGTAACAGAAACCCGGTAGAGGGAACGCTCAGAGCGAACTCAATATCCCCCCCCTGAGAAGAGGTTTAGGGGCTGCAGTACAGGGCCTGCCTGCAGGGCACCAGGAAACTAGTCTCAAGACCAGGTTGAATGGAGCGGAAACGGGAAAGTCCTTGCATGCACGGCATATCGGGGCGAGTTATGTTTGGAGTGTGTTTGCAGTGGGGTGGGGGGGGGGGGAGGGAGGAAGAGAGCCTAACATATATGACTGCATGGTGCATTAAACTCTTACCAAGGTTGGCTACAGGCTGGAAGCCCCACTAAAACCTTAGACATCGCATCCAATGGTGAGTAGGGTTAAAATTATGACCTGAATGTCAGAGGGCTCAATAACTATATGAAACGGAGGAGAGTAAATATGTATATTAAGGGGAATAAAGTGGGGATAGCTTTGCTGCACGAGACACACTTGGTTACACAAAATAACTTGGAGAGGGCGTGGGCTCCACATATTTGACATACACAAGGGGGGGTCCTTATTTGGGCGGACCCTACCATACCATTCAAAGTGCTTGCCACAAAGACAGATAATGAAGGAAGGATGGCAATGCTGCATGGGATAATGGAGAACAAGGAGACTTGTATAGTGAACACCTATGCCCCGAACCATGATGCGTCTGTATTCTTCAGGTCACTGTATGTGTGGCTGGGGCCCTACAGAGATGAGAGGTTGCTCTAGAGAGTTGATTTTAATTGTACGGTGGATCCCACAGAGGACAGGTCAGATGAGATGCACACGCGGCCATCCCCTATACCCCCTCAGCCAAGGTGCTCAACTCGCTACTGCAGCACTTCCAACTGAAAGATCTGTGCAGGGCGAATCATGGGGAGGACAGAGTATACGCACATTACTCGGCCCCTCACAAAGTGTACACACAAATTGAATACATGTTCTCTGGGGGAGAACACGAGCTAGAATTCACAGAGTTGGAATACTTAGAGTACTGTTCGACCACTCACTGCTTGTGGCGCAGTGGAGAGTGTGCGCATCGAGGCTGCCCATCCCCACCTGGAGGCTGAGGAGTGAAGCATTGAAGGAATCAGCATTCACTGAGCATATGAGGAAGAGCACAATAGAATACATTAAGGTAAATGAGGGGAGTGTGCAGAGGGTAGGCACAGTTTGGGAGGCGTATAAAGTGGTAATTAGGAGAGAAATGATAGCGGAATCAGGGGGGGATACAGAAAGTAATTGTCAGGGAATTGGAGAAAAAAGAAGAGAAATTGAGGGCACGGGAGAAGGAAGCCAGTCATGACAAAGAATACGTAGACGAGGTAATCAAATATAAAAAAAGGCATGCTACGCACAATGGGACAGGCGGGGGAAGCTCAATTATGCAAAGTACCTACCTGGAAAGAAGTCATGCGCAAGGGGATAAACCTGGGAGAATGTTGGCCTGGCTGTGCAGGTAAAATGACACAAAAACCCCAATTTGCTCCATTCAAAATACAGACCAAGAGGAGGTGAAAATGCAGGCAAGCATAAATTAGGTGTTCACTGAATACTATAAGGCATTATACGCAGACCCTCAGGGGAGTGAGGGAGGGAGGGATGAAGGGAGGGAGGGAGAAGACATACAGGAGGTCTTTGAATTGATAGCACTGCCCCGATTAGACGCTAGCCAGGTGGAGCTGTTGGAGGCACCCATCAGTTCAGAAGAGGTCATAGCTACTATTAGGACACTGCCTACGGGGAAAGCACCTGGAACGGACAGGCTCCCAAGCAAATATTATAAAGCTTATGAAGAGGTACTAGCACCATTACTGGCTAGAGCGTATAATGGAGGCGTATGAAGACAATATCCTTCCCGGAAGCATGAGAGAAGCCCTGATAATTCCACTGCTCAAACCAGATAAAATAGACACAGATTGTGCTTCTTATAGGCCACTGTCGCTATTGAACCAGGACAGCAAGATTCTTACAGCCATCTTAGAAAATAGACTTCGCAAGGTTATACACGTATTGATACATCCAGACCAAACAGGGTATGTACCTGGCAGGTATATTTCAGAGACCCTCAGAAGATTACACCATGTAATTCACAGTACAAAGGATATCACCACAGAATGTGCTGTGGCTTCCTTAGACGTGACTCAGTGCAGTGGGAGTTGTTATATGCCACCATGAAGAGGATGGGGATTGGGCCGCAGTACATGAGATGGGTGAGGTTGATATATACTGAGCCAATGGCCAGAGTCAGGACAGGGAGCACATACTCGGAAGCGTTGCAGTTGCACAAAGGCATGAGACAAGGGTGCCAACTGTCCCCAATGCTATACATCATAGCGGCTGAACCTATGGCGGCATATTTGCAGCAGGAATGTAGAGATATGGGAATAGACATAGGAGGAGTAAGGCATGTAGTATCCATGTATGTAGACTATGTGCTATTGTATCCAAGTGATCCAGCAATTAACCTACCATATATCATGGATGTGTTAGATAATTCAAGCAGGTTAACGGGAATTAAAATAAATAGAAATAAGTCATGCCAATTTCCGCTAGCTGCTACAGCAAAGCGGGCTGAGGAGGACTTGCCAGTCCTTCCCTTGCCTTGGAGCAGGAACTCCTTTAGATACCTGGGAATTAGTATTTATCAGGACCCGAAGCAAGAACATGAATGTAACACGTGCGAGTCAAGCTCGGGCTGGTAAAGTCTATGGAGTTTTGGAGTAAGCTACCCTTGTCAGTATTGAGTCGAGCAGCATTGCTGAAGATGGTCACACTACCGAAACTCATGCATTGCTTTGGAAACGTCCCATACTATATTGAGAGGAAGTAGTTCCAGGACCTAGAAAAAAATATGTCGAGGGTTCCTATGGCAGGACGGGAGGAACAACGCTGCCTTGAGTACACTGCAAAGAACGTATGTGCAGGGGGAGCTGAAGATACCCATATTTTAGCTGTATTTTCTGGCATGCCAGCTGTAACATGTATTACAATGGATGGCAGACGATACCACGACGGAAACTATGCAGCTGCAACCAACGGTAAAAGGGAGATACATGAGGGACCTTGTTTGGATCCCCACTAAGGAACAAGCTAGTATTCCGTATCTGGTGGAGTTAGGCATCCAGATTTGGAATATGACTTGTAAAGTCATGGGACTAGAATATCCGCTTTCGCCACAGATACCGATAGCAGCACTAAATGGGAAACTGGGCAGCAGAGCCACGGTGAAGGCGCGATGGGAAATGTGTGGAGTAGCCAGAGTGGGGGACCTGTGGAAGGAGGGAGGGTGGAAGACGTTTGGAGAATTACAAGAAGTGACAGGCCTACCCGCAGGCGAGTTCCTGTTGTACAACACACTAATGGCGATAGTGCGACAGATGGCCAAACACCACAGGGGAAACTATAGGTCAGGAGGACGTTGAGCTGTTGCTCACTGTGGCGGAGGGCGGACATGCCATTTCAAGAATGTATGAGATATTGATAGGCTAAACCTCGTGATCGGAACTGAAGTGCAAAGAGAAATGGGAAAGGGACCTGGGGAGGTCTTTGGAGGATAGTGAATGGGGAAAGTTAACATTGTACCATAAAAAGGTCTCTAGGAATGGTAGCTGCAGCTAATACAATTGTACATCACACATAAAGCATACCTCACACCTGCTGTTATTGCAACATTCAAAGGCAAGAATGCCCAAGAATTCAGGGTGGAAAATGCTGGACTTATACATATGTTTTGAGGATGCAAGGGCTCTGGAAAGGGATTGCATATAAGGCAGCCCAGGGCGGCATAGAGTTGGATATCCAGACACCGTAGGCTTGCATGCTAGGTTGTTAAAAGAAGAACGTGAAAGATAATCCGTTGAATAAACTTTAAGATTTGATGAACATACTGAACAAGCGGTGTATAGCTATGAAGTGGAAAGACAATAAAGAGCCGAGCACAGCTAGTTGGTGGAGGGAGTTAGGAAAAAGGATCAGAGCGGAAACGGTGGCATGGGAGAAGGCTCTGAGAGAGCAAAGGGCAGATAGGAGCATGGACATACAGCGATGGATAGCGTTGACTGTAACACTGCTTGCGAATTTGAGCAAAGGAGGGGAAGTGGGGCACTGGAAAAGAGAGAAGCGACATGCTAGATTATACAAACTGGAGGGGTCACATAGGCTATGTTTAGGGGGGGTAGACTTAGAAGTTGTTAATAAGCACATATGCAGAGATATGTGTTGAACAATGTTTTATGGTTGCTGTTTGTTGTTTATAAAAATGCACAAAATTTTTTTTAAAAAAATCTAAATGTCCCTGTCACAATTATTGCCTCAAATCTGCAATTTAAACCAAGGGGTTATCACAGGGTTAAATCAAGATTGGTCATGGTTGGAGGCTGCATTTCCATGTTTGCAAGTACAAGACAAGCACCTTAGCAGCTTTTACGTTATCTCTCACTCCCTGGAATTATTGTGGCTTTAACAATCTAGATAAGGCTTCTAATTCGACAAAATTATTCCAGGCCAAACAGATTCTATTTCTTCAAGAGACAATGTGTAGGACACATCTTTTTTTACCTCTACAAAACCAGCTACCAGAGGAATTACAGGACAGCCGTCCAGAGGCCTTGCAATTGTGATCAATCTTCGTCTACAAGTGAATTACGAGGAACTTGTGACAACTTCGGACGGTTTACTGGCTGTGATTTTAACAGAAAATCCAAAATTGGTTGTATTGATTGATAGTTTTTACTGGAATCCAGGAAGACGACATTGAACGACATTCTCGCAGGGTTTTTCAGATATATTCACACAGGGACTTGATTTAGGATACCCTTTGAATGTTTTTGTAGGTGTCAACTTCAACGCAAGCTGTATAGAAGGGGCAAGACTAAACAACAATCTGTCCCAGTTGGGACTCTTGTTGGCCCTATGTTGAGGGGTCAAATGTTGGATAGCTTCATGCACCAATTGTATGGATTTTTGGGGCCTGGATCTACAAATCTCATGGGGCAAGCGGTCTGGGGCCGGTCATGTGATGTTGAACATGCACGCAACATTGATGTGTGTGCCTCTTAAGCGCAACCTCTGCCACTTGCTGGTGATTTCTGGAGGATGCAGGCACGGGCCAAGGGTTGCACAGGCTGATTGACAGACCTGGTGCAAGGCGTCTATGGGAAGAAGACGTGGGTGAGGCGGAGACGTTCAAGAAGCTTCACGCTCCATTGCGCTCACAAGCAGGGACTTGCATACACTGCGCTGCATTTCACCGCTGGCACAGAGTTGAAGCCAGTCAGCGTTTGCTGCTTCCATGTGCACACTGCAAAGCCTGAATAGAGCAGGTCGGCTCCTCAGGCTTCTGATAAATGAACGGGGGAAACAGAACAGAACATTGCAATTTGAGCCTGAATGTGTTTGGAGTACGAGCATAGTTGGGCCTAGAGTCAGCTACCCTAACTAATATGACCCTAATATGAAAGTGCTAGATACAGAGGACTGGACTGTGTATCATGGTTAAACATGCTTAAGGGAACATATAGATTGCTGGCTTGCTTGCATGTTTTCTGGGGCTATTAGGTCACACAGCCTGCTGGCTTTTGAGTGCCAAGGGACGAATATATGTGGCAAAATACTGTTGGTGGCTACCATAACTATTCTATGTGTCTAAATGTGCTTCTATGTGGTTATGCTAAATTATGTGTTGTTACGAAGGTGGTAGGGATATGTGGGTAGGAGGTAGCAACCATGTGGCTTGGAATTCATGTCCTTGATTAAGGAAGGGCTTACTGAGAATCCGGTGTTACAGAAAGACGCAAGAGCCTAATTGAAGAAACAAGGCATGGGTCAGTCTATATATGTTCATGTTAATATTATATCCCATGTATTTTCCTAAACTCCCCTTACCTAACCCTCCTTCCGGGGTGTTCCTAAACCCCCCCCTCCCTATCCATAACTTCTCCCTAAGCCTCTTACCCACACTGGCCGCCACATGGTGACTCGTTATTCGCAAACAATCACCCATGCCAACCAAGGTAGGAGGGTCGTCCTCCACTCGGCTTCTGTGGTCAGGAAGAAGTTGTGTTATATTCCTAGTGGGCTATGATGGGGTCTTCACTTGTTATTGCCAGCATCTACATCGGACATGGGGGAGCTGTCATCTTGGAGTAGAGGTTCTTCGTCCTCCTGCATAGATTACATCTAAGTTACTCACCACGTACAGTCTTTGGGCCTAATTATGACCCTGGCGTTAACCATGGTGCTATTAGCGCCATGGTTGACGCCGGTATTTTACCAACTCCGTCATGGTGAATGGCGGAATTACCGCCCCATTCCAATGTTGGCAGGCCGGTAATTCCCCATTCCCATTTTTGCCCCATAGGGCTCAATGGGAATGGGGAAGGCGGTAATTACGGTACAGCAAATTGCGGTACGGTAATTACCTCGAAAGTCCCTTTGCGGGTTCCTTCCTTAACGGCTGGTAAAACCAGCCGTTAAGGTCGGGACCCGCAAAGGGACCCCGTAATTAGGCAGTAAGGGTTTAACGGCACCAGCACCTTTTACGGTGCCGTTAACCCCTTACCGCCTGGGTCGTAATGAGGCCCTTTGTGTGGTTCCTTGTCAATTCAGGATCTTGGTGTTAGGGACCATTCACCTCTATATTTTACTTTAGATGCAAAAGTGAAAATCACATATGATGTCTCCAGCACTGGTTCCGCTTTATATTGATAGGGGAGGACTGTGGAACATTACAGCATGTCGTAACTTCAAAGAATGATAGAACTAGAAGATCAGCAGAATGGCAACAGCTGTAAACTTTTCACCAACGATAACTTTAACATAACCACGACACACAACTTAATAGCTCAATTAGATAAGGACATGTTTCAGCAGGCCAAGACACATGCTCATGCCTATAACAAAAGCTTAGTAGGGGCAAGGAAATTGGAGAACATTTTGAGAAAACTTCAGATAAAATCCACGATGAGAGAAGCCTTTTAAGAGGGCAAACTACACATACTGCAGAGTTATAAGAAAGCGGTTAAAAGACTTACATTTCAAATTTACAATAAAGATTATCAAACCATTATTCAACAGTTGACTCACTCTAACACTGCAGAATTTTAGGCGACTGTGGGGTCCAGGCTGGGATCAGTACAATCTCCCCTGGCCAGTTTGATTACAGAATCAACCTGGACTAAATATTATTCGGATACGTTTACAGGAACAAATTGGGTCGTTTTGGAGGATTCTCTACTAAGGGGTGCTCCTGAAACAGGAATATATCCGTGGGGGAAGGAGGATTTTCTCTAGGCAATCTCAAAGACCAAGGCTTCTTGTGCACCTGCCCCAAACGGTTTGGCACCAGTTCTTTTTAAGAGCTATCCACAGGCTTGGGTATTCCCTTTAGGTGTTTTGTTTTCATCCATATATGCTACCCAGGTCTTGTTTCCTTCTTAGCACGAATCCATTATTGTACCCATCTTTAGGAAGGGGTTGGTCAGTGATCCTAATAACTACAGGCCTATTAAACTGATGGCTGCAGCCAGTAAGCTATTCTCCTCTCTTTTATTACGAGACTTAAATCACTCGCTGGCGCATCTGGGAGTGCTACATCGATGCCAGGTGGGTTTTAGATCACGAACAAGTACTGCCCTCAATGCCAGTGTCATGGGACACTTGCTGGAATCAGTGAAAAAGGGGGGCCTTGGGACTTATTCATATGGCCTCCCTCGAAAGGAGCAGCACATTCAACAGAGTAAATAGATCTGTAATATGGAATAAGGTACTGGGATGGTCAGTTCTGCCTAAATTAGTACAACTAATGGCTAGCTTACACAGAAATATCTCAGTTAAAATTTAGGATGATGATAGAGGGTGCAGTGTCGGGTCAGATTCAGACCTTCGTGGGCCTTAGACAAGGTTGTGTCTTGGCACCCACACTCTTTAACTTGTACATTAGTGATTTAGAAACCCTTCAGTCCGGGAAATCACATTTCCAGTAAAGCTGGGACATGTGTAGTTAAACAGCTTGACATTTGCTGACAATTTGATTTTCTTTGATAAAACCCCCATAGGTCTTCAAAGACAGACCGACTGTTCACCTATCACCCATCGGAAACAATGTTTTGATTAACAGAGAGAAATTGAAGATCGTTATGTTCTCTAATAAAGCAAGAACGAAAACAATGACATAGAAGGTGGGAGAATAGATTCTGGAGAGGGTGGCTTTAATACGCTACCTACGCTATGTTCTTAAACATTCTCATTCATTGACAGCAAGCAAAATGTGCCTTATAGAGAAATCTAGGCCTTTGATCTGCCAGGTGAAAAGATTGATGTCATCTGTATAAATTCTCCCTCCTCCTGGTGATCAAGTATTATTTGGCAAAAGTGGAATCATCAATGTTGTTTGGGTTAGACTCGTCCACCCTTGATCTGGGTATATATCTAAACACTATGCAGGGGGTGGTATGGAAAGTGGCTTTGCGCTTCCCTAACTCTGTTCCGAATTGAATAATTAGGTATGAGCTTGGTTTAATTTCTCTAAAAGGTAAAGATCCAACGTAGGCAACTGTCCAACTATAAAAAACATGATTTTTCCACTTAGAGCTATGTGCAGGGATACTCTAGATGTTATTAGTTATTAACTCCTCAGAGATGAACTCGAGACCATCTGCTGCTAAAAGAAAAGAAAACAATATTTGCCACGGGCTGGTGCATTACGATTGATGGACATTACCATATAAGCCCTACAGTTAATATGCTAAATTTCATAGAAAAGGAGAATATTCCAACATACGTGCATCTGTTTCCACATCACAAAATATGTGCGGTAAACATACAATTAATGTTGTCTCAATCTTTTTCCTACTTTAGAGCAGTTCATGGAATTTAGAACCTGTAGATTGTGTGACGTTACGTCCATTCAAAAAACTTTGAAACATTTGATCCTAGACTGTAGTTGCTTAGAAGCCACTAGAATGAAATACTTTTGATCAGTAGTCCCCTCAGACTTCAATCATGTGGGGGAGACCTTATGGACTTGTTTGATGTGGGGAGATAGTGTATCATTGATAATAGCACTACATGGCTTTTTGTAGGAAACATTCAGGAGAATAGATGACATTGGTTAGGGCATATGATCTATTGCCATAATGCATTTACATATTTAAAATTAGGAATCATACACACACAAGTTTCACTATGTAATATGTTTGTCTGATTTTTTGAGTTGTCTTGTTTTTTTATTAAATGTTGGAATGTGAAAGGTTTTTTTAATAAAAAAAAATAGAAAAAAACATTGCTCTTGCAACGTTAAGCTCTGTCTGGAAAACATATCACAGCCATATTAAAATCATGTCAGTGCTGCGTTCCCTCCGGGGCCCCGGCCGGTTCCATTAGCATCGACGCAGATTGAAACTGAAAACAGCAGTAAGCACTAACGCTCGATTGAAGGATCAGAGCAACGCGATCTGGGACAGGTAAGTGCACATTGGGGAGAGGGAGAGTGTGGGAGGGGCGAGAGGTAAGTACGGGTTCTTTAGGAAGGCAGTAAGCGAGGGAGGGGACAAGAGAAGCCTCAATAGAGGGAGGGAAGAGAAGACATCTGGAAGTCAGGCAAAACGATGGGAAAAATGAAAGTAGTGAATGAGACAGCGAGGGAAAGGGAGAGGAGACAGGAAGTGGATGAGAAAGATGAAAGGAAGTCAGGAGGCACAAAGGGGACTGGCGAAAAAACAACCAGTGTCATAAGAATGGTGAAGGGAGGACAGGATGCCCAGAGGGGACATGAGAAAAACAGCCAAAAAGCCAAGCAGCAATTCAGGGAGGCGCACAGCAACTACCCCATGTTTCCAACATGACAATATATTTATCTCTATATTACTTTTGTTCTGTATTTGCAGAAGCCCTTGCGGCTGTCTCTTCCATTGGGATGAGGCAGATTTAGTTACTTTTTGAAATATTTGATGTGTCAAGGGCAGGGCCGCATCCGGGCCTTTCAGTTGAAAAGGCCCATGAGCCTCAGGGAGGCTCCCAACAACTGCCCCAGATAGCCAGTCAGCAGCCTTATAACACAGCAATATATTTCTCTATTACTTTTGTTCTGGGTTTGTCTTAAAAGCTGCATTTGTGGGAGCACTTGTGGCCATCACTTCCCTTGGGGTATACAGATGTGGTATCACCTTGTTGCCTTTTCACACTGGCTCCTCCACAGCAGGAACTTGTTGAAATAGAAGGATTTATAGATTTTCAGTGCGTATTTCGTGTTTCAACCCCCTGCTGGCTGGACTTCTTGTGATAATCAGCAGGCATGTTTGAAGAGGAAAATATGTGTTAATGAGGAAGAAGCTAGTCACAATGCTCAGAGCTCACTTATTTGGTACATTTCTTTCTAATGATGGGTCAGAGGATCTGGCATATGCCACACCAGGCAGTCCTTTTCCAGTGATCTCTTGAAGGCCATATCTCACTTGATGTCATTTGGTCAAAGTACATGTGACATTTCCTGTGTTGTCATCATTATGACCATTGCTATTTTTGAAACTTTAAGATGCCTACAGTTTGTTGGTCACAGAATGTTGGCGTGTATGCCAGAATAGTCTCATTAGAATGTGTAAAGATGCCACTAAATAAATGTGACCCTCCCCAAAATTAATTGTAATGTTCCCCCCAGCTCCCCGAAATGACACCTCTTCAGCTGGTCTCACTCCTCACCCAATGTCAAAGTCCTGCCCAAACCAATTTAAAGAGTCTGAAAAACACATATACAACGCACCCCCATAAAAGAAAAGATGCAAATTATACTACGTCTCCAAAACCACCCCTGCAAAACCCAACGCAGTGCCCATGGCCACAGGAGATGACTCAAGGTCCGGCTGATTCAATAGAATACCAAACGCTCACACATCGGCTGTAATGACTTCAGATCCACCTCTCCCCACCAGCAGTGGAAGCGTAGATCACGCGATACCGCTAGACGTACTGTACCCTGTAAAGCACGTGATGAGGGCACGTTGCCAGGTCCGTTCCTCTAACGGGAAGCAATCTTTAGACTCGCTGCCGGCTCCTTCTCTTTGGTGTGTGGCTGTGCTGAGGATGGATGTTCAGGTGTCTGAGTACAGGGCCAGGCTGCAGCAGCAGGTGAGAGCACCTTCAGCAATAGCCACATCGTTTTGGGCGAGGATTGATAGAACGTCCCAGCTGCACTGGCTTAGATTCCTTGATAAAGAGAGCATGGTGTGCGTCAGTCAACCACTCATGCCGATTAATATGGTTTTAAACACACTATCGAGCCAGCATCCCAAAGCAAAGCCTTCTGACGTTGCTAATTCATTTTAATTGGAACTTCCCCTGTTGTTTATTGGAGATGATAGATGTATTCGAGGGCCGCAGGATTGAGCTAGACAGTGCTCACTAAAAGCAGAATGAGACATTTGCCAAAGAATGGTCACTTGAGTTATTAGGGGGGGGGGTGTGCGTGTGTCGGTCGAACCCCCTCTAAGGCTAAGAAACCTTTCTCCAAGCCAGCACCTTAACACCCGTGTGTTTGCGCCCCGTTACCCATTGAAGAAACTCCAGTGGAGTTATTTGAGTGTGAGCCCCATTCCAGGTCTGTAGTGCATAAGAAGAGAGTTGTACCCTCGACCTTGCTTAAACTTTTGATTATAGATCCCCTACATGTGAACAGTGGTGTATGTGTTAGAATGTTGGTTTGTTACTATGGCTACATCTTCGTGTATGATTCCAGAATGTTGATGGAGTCATACACGAAGATGTGGTTTGGCTGAGAAGGGCCGTTCGGGGGCTCCTCCGAATAAACTTATAGACAATCAAATTATCCATGGTTTGAGCGTAACAATTATATTCAAGAATTCACAACAATTTGCGACGAGGATGCTGCTCATTGGAGGGAGCCCCCGGACAGGAGAAGGAAAGGGAATGCAGTGTCGTACGGCGTGTAGGCGATGAAAAGTGAGACGAGGTGCTATAGTATACAATTATGGCAACGAGCGGGTGAGCGGCATCATGGAGCAGTGATATATAAATGAAAAAGTGAGTAGATTAACTTACAACAGCCAGCGAGGGCAGCGCGTGAGGAGCGGATTAACCGTCGCTGCTAGCTAGAGAAAAGGACCCTAGTGCGTGAGTTGCGTGCCGCCATCTTAGATACAAGGAATTTGTTTCGTATGATCGCGGAAGGCGATCAGCTGTTTTGAGCACTGCTGCAAGGATCGCACGTAATGAACTAACGGAGGATAGATGAACGATTGTAGTGTACACTGGCTCACGGCGTTACTGAAATAAGTTTTGTTGTTCATAAGCCAATAGTTTGGACAATTTACATGATAAAACAGTGTTATGCAAAACAAATAGTAATAAACAAAGAGACATAATAACGAAGGCCTGGAGGGTGCCACGTGCCACACATGAGTAGAGCATTATATACTTATTATCACCAAGCTTCAGCCATGCAGAACACGGCTGCTCCTATGAAATTTTTGTCGGCTCCTGGAAATCCAACATGCCCCTGGGAGCAGTGGCAGGACAGTTTTCATGTCTATTTGAGAGCGATAGGAGGAGCAAAGTTCAATGATGATCAGAAGGAGGCAACTTTGTTGCACTGCATTGGTACCGAAGCCTTAAGGATTTTTAGATCATTGCCTGATCTAGAACAGGATGAAGAAACATGGGGTGAAGCATCCAGTGGGTCAAGAAAGTATGATATAGCAGTCGCTAAATTGAATAAACATTTTGGTAATAAGTCCAACATTGTTTTGGAAAGATACAGATTCTTCACAAGAAAACAGGGCAAAGAGGAAAGTATTGATTCATATGTAGCTGCATTGAGGGGATTAATGGCCACATGTGCTTTCACAGGAGTCACGGATGAATATTTGAGGGATCAGATAGTGTTGCATGTGGCTGACCCGCGCACTCAGCAACGTTTATGGCAGGCGAAGAATCCCACATTGGAGAAGACCGTGGAGATAGCCAGGTCAATGGAAATGGGTGAAAAATGTATGAGAGAGGTTCAAAGTAAACCAGAGTCCACTGGAATTAAGTCAGTGCAAGGGATAGGTGATGAACAACAGAACGACCAAGAAGAAAAACTCATTGCCATGGTCAAGAGAATGGTCAAGTCAGAGACATCGACGGGTTACAGGCAAGAAGGAGGAAGTACATTCAGACAAGGTAATAGATGTACATATTGTGGATGGAACCAACATGAAAACATGGAAAAGGAATGTCCAGCATTCTCAGCAGAGTGTTTTAAGTGTGGATATACTGGTCATTTTGGAAAGATGTGTCGCACCAACAGAGGAAGAAGCAGATTTAATGGAAGATTTGGTAGGAACAATAGTCGATTTTATAGAAACAGAAGAGCAACTACCATGGGTGTGAGAGCTGTTGAGGAGAGAGCGGATCTAAATAATTTAGTGGCAATAACAGATCGGGCAGAAGATAGAGTCCAGATACTTACTGTCACACCAAGAGATGATGGAGTCGGATCTTGGGTTCCTATGGATATTGATGGTGTAACTGTACAAGTGATGGTGGATACCGGATCACCTTATACTATGGTGGATGTACAGACTTATGTCAACGTTTTGAAGAAGAAGATGGAAGATATACAAATGACAAACACCAGAGCAACAGGGTATGGAAAGACACCTATCAATATCATAGGTTGTGTCTGGGTGAAATTGAAATTTCAAGGACGCAAGACATACTGCAGATTGTATGTGGCGGAGGATGGTTTTTCAATAATAGGATGGTGGGAACAAGCTGCATTGAATATCAAAATTCATCCAGGAGAAAGTGTACCCATATTGTGCATTGCTGAGAATGTGTGTGACAATGCAGAGAGTTTGGCAAAAACTTTTCCAAAGGTTTTCAATGACAAGATTGGGTTGCTTAAAGGATTTGAGCATCGCATTATTCTTAAACGAGGTGTGACACCAGTCGTACACAAAGTGAGAAGTATACCCATCGGCACCAGAGATATATTAAAGGATGAATTAGAAAAACTATGCAAGCAAGATGTTATTGAACCAATTGAAAGTTCAGAGTGGTTATCGCCTATTGTGTTGGTTAAAAAAACAGATGGATCCATCAGAATGTGTGTTGATTTAAGAGATTTAAATGCCAACATATGGATAGATCGTCATCCTTTACCGAATATTGGAGAAATGTTAGCCACCATGATTCCAGCGAAATTCTTCACGACTGGATTTGTCGTCGGCTTACCATCAAGTGGTACTTGAAGAAGGATCGAGACATTTGACATCTTTTGTGACGCCGTTGGGAGCCTACAGGTACAAGAGAATGCCATTTGGGTTATCTTCAGCTGCTGCAGTGTTCCAGAGGTTGATGCATCATCTTTTTGAAGGTCTACAAGGAGTGTATTATTTTCAGGACGATATTGGGGTGTCGGGGAATTCTCAAGAGGAACATGATGCGAAATTGTTAGCTGTTCTACAAGTGTTACAACAGAAGGGAATGACACTCAAGATTGAGAAGTGTAAAATAAAACAAAATGAAGTGACATATTTGGGTCATCGGATAAGTGAAAAGGGCATCATGCCCAAAGAATCGTTAGTAGACACCATTCTAAAAATTTCAGAACCAAACAACAAGGACCAGTTGAGGAGTTTCTTGGGTCTCACAGAATATTATTCTAAATTTATTGATCATTATTCTGACAACACTGAAAATATGAGGAAGTTAATGTGCAAAGGAATGAAATATGAGTGGTCAGAAGAATGTAAAAAAGAGTTTGAAAAGATAAAGACTATGATTAATGGAGCACCAGCTTTGAAACTGTTTGACTCAAGTGCCAGAACAAGGATAGCAGTCGATGCTAGCAATGTTGGATTAGGTGGTGTATTAGAGCAAGTTCAAAATGGAGAAGTTGTTCCCATAGCATTTGCATCAAGAACATTAAGAGGTGCAGAACGAAGTTATTCAACGATAGAAAAAGAAGCACTTGGTGTGAAGTGGATATTAGAACATTTCAAGAGTCTTATTTGGGGAATTCCTGTGGATGTAAGGACAGATCATAAGCCTCTTGTACATGTATTGAACTCAAAAAATTCCCACATGATGTCTCCACGTATAAGAAGATGGACTTTAATTATTATGCAATTCAATGTGACCATAAAGTACACTCCTGGAAGAAATAATGTGGTGGCAGATTGTTTCTCTAGATTGCCGTGTGAAGATGATGTGGATAGCAGTGAGGAGGAACAAATATTCAGAGAGGAACAGAGAATGGATTGCATTGTAGCTCAAGTGCATGCCAGCTTTTCAAAAAAAGATTGGATAGAAGCATCAAACAATGATGTTGAACAAGAGTTGTTGAGGAAGGCCATAGGAGCTGGGTGGAGAGAAACTGATGATAAGTTGAGTCAATGGGAAAAATTTAAGGATGAATTGTCCAGTGATGAGGTATGTGTATATAGAGGTGATCGTATAGTACCACCAGCAGCTTTAAGGAAGAGGATCATGGACATTGCACATGAGGGCCATGTGGGTAGGATGTTGACGAAAAGAAGAGTACGAGAAGCCTACTGGTGGCCCAACATGTGGAGTGATATGGAAACATTGGTTAAAAATTGTACTGCTTGTGCTGTAAGTGACAAAAGTAAATCTGTACGAGTGACTCCATTACAACCAGTGGACATTCCTGATACTGTTTGGTCTAAATTGGCTATTGATATAGCTGGTCCATATGAATCTTTGGAGTGCCAGAAGATCTATCTAATGGTGTTGGTTGATTACACATCCAAATGGGTGGAATGTGGCATAGCAGAGGAGTCTGTGTCAGCTATAAAAGTAGTGAAGTTCTTAGAAGAGATTTTTAGTAGAGAAGGAGACCCGCAAGAGATTGTGTCAGATAATGGAGCCCAGTTTATGTCGTCAGAATTTCAAGGATTTTTAAAGGAAAGATCTATTAAACACAGTACCACAGCGTTATACCACCCAATGAGTAATGGACTGGTAGAAAGAATGAATCGTTTTATTAAGGGCATATTACAGTTAGCTTGTGCAAATGGGCTACCATGGAAGGAGACACTTAAGGAAGCTCTCACTACATATAAAGTCACACCACATTCAATTACCGAGGAGGTGCCAT
This sequence comes from Ambystoma mexicanum, assembly GCF_040938575.1. NCBI lineage: Eukaryota > Metazoa > Chordata > Amphibia > Caudata > Ambystomatidae > Ambystoma > Ambystoma mexicanum. The sequence continues at coordinate 533,507,485 of NC_090926.1, forward strand.
TTACCTTGATGAGAGGAAGACTTTTCACTAATAGGTTGAAGCCTGCTTGGATGATGAGTAATGAGAGTAAGAAAATAAACATGGAGGTTATTGTTGACAAAGTGAAGAGGAAACAAGAGAAATATAAAAATTATTATGACAAGCAAAAAAATGTGCAAGAAAGTAAAATTAAAAAAAAATGATATGGTTAGAGTGAGAGAACCAACACGTGTGATGAAAGGAGAATCTAAGTTTCGCGCTCCTCAGAAGTTGTGGAGTGCTCAAGAAAATCCGTGATACTGGAAGATGGCAAGAAATGGTCATGTGATGATATTGTTGTGGCAAAGGAGAAGGAAGTGAGGAAATATGGAGAAGATGGGTTAGAGGAAGTTGAAGATTTCAAGAAGGAGTTTGATGAGTCCAGAAAATGGGTTAAAAGAAACTTGCAAGGAATGGAGGCGGGGAAAAGATCAATTGAAGAGAGTAATGATAGTGTTCAGTCAAGCTCAAAATGTAGGAAAAGAGCAGGGAATTACAAACAAGACTATATATATTATTGAAGAGTTCAACATGTGAGATGAGTTAAGAAGGATGCACACTCAAGAAAAACAACACAGGAACAATTGTATCCTTTATTGGTTATATAGATACATTCAAATGTTCGATATATATTTTCTAGGTTTTAATTTAATTCAACATAATGTTTGTGTTGAAATACAATAGGTATTGTATGTTTAGATGGGGAGATGTTAGAATGTTGGTTTGTTACTATGGCTACATCTTCGTGTATGATTCCAGAATGTTGATGGAGTCATACACGAAGATGTGGTTTGGCTGAGAAGGGCCGTTCGGGGGCTCCTCCGAATAAACTTATAGACAATCAAATTATCCATGGTTTGAGCGTAACAATTATATTCAAGAATTCACAACAGTATGCTCGGGGCAAGGTTGAATTCGGGTATGCCCCACTCACGAGTGTACTCCGTTGTCACGTTAAGAGTGCTGTCGGGTCTGAAGGTGTGTCTGGAGACCCTCAACCAGTTTCTTTTCGTGGTTTTCGATTTACCACTCTGTTGTCTGATAAGGCATGGTGCCCAGCAATCAGATATTAATTGGGGAAATGGGTTGTGCTGTTAAGGTCACATTCAGTAACGCTTTCACGTCTAAATTTCACGAAAGTTCTCATTTTGCGATTGTTAAAATTGATGGGCCGTATGCATTTTAAAGGGAAATCCACATCACAGCACCTGCTTAGTTGATTTATGAAATACCAGGTCAACGGAATACATTTCAAATGTACAAAACTGCCTGTTTGTTTGACGTGCAAAAAAAGTATGCATTTTATGAACATAAAACATGGAAGTTATATTAAATAATTAAAAAGCGAACTGTTTATAGTACAACCAATCCACGGTGGACTATGCAGATGGCTTATTTTGGCGCATTGTCGCATGTGAATAGGACATCCAGCCCTACCTCTCTTTGTTGTGTTCTCTCATTTGCAACTCGGCATTTAATGGAAAAGAGAAGTGACAAGAGCCAGAATGCAAAGAAACCTGCACCGCAGAATGTTCGACTCACAGTTGGGATGGGGCACAGTTAGACGTCCGATTCAGATCTCTATAGACTATGGGGTGATTATCACAAACCATGTCTTTATAAATCGGCTTTCTGCACACATCATCACTTAAGCCGTGTGAATGGTAATTCCAGTCCAGATTTTCTTTGCATTATGGTGCCTTTGATTCTGTTTTTTTTGTTGAATATGACATTAGTACGCATACAAGAATACAAAGAATCAAGACTGGGTGACTTTAGTGAACCTGCATCTCTGCATCACAACCATCTCGTAGAGTAGTAGTGGTGGGGAAGTAGATGACTTGTGATCCCGTTGTAGTGGTGGGGAAATAGATGACTTGTGATCTGTTATATATTTTCAACCAATACCACTTCACATTTGAAGGATATGAAAAAGTAATCTAGGGTGACAACTGTTGTTGAATGAACAGCCAAGACTGGATGTAGGTGAGTGTTGGCTATTTTTTCTAGAGGAGTTGCACCTGATCTTGTGGTTTATCTTATTGTGTTATTATTATTGTGGTATTGTATTGGTGGATTCCCTTGTGGTAAAACTTTTCACAATACCAGATACTGGACTTATTACACTTTATTTGGGGTGGTACCTCTACCCTTCAGCACCTTATCTACGATGCTGATGTATGCCCTTGTGGCTGATCTGCACAGCTGTAAACAGGCAAAATGAAATACTGCACACTCATTCACTTTCTAACTATAGCTTTCACATCAGATAATTCACATGGAAACATTTCTTATCGCACACTTGTCTGTGTGCAGATCAAATAGAATGACCAATCCAATTGCCACAAAATGCATCAGAACACAGTCATTTATATGTCTTTATCGTGACAGATAAACTTAGCAATTACATATGACAACAGCTATGCATAGAACCAATTTGCTAGAGCAAATGTTTTTTTTTTTAAGTGCAAAAGGCACATTTCAAAAATAGAATGAGCTGTAACCAGCCCTAGCATCCCGACCTTGAAAGCGAAGAACTTGGCAAGAATTAAGCTTCATGACAATCAAACTGTAAAGCAATCACGTAACTTCGGAACTGCATGCACTTATAACATTGAAACATTACACAAGAAATTACCTATTCCTGACAATCGGACAGGCAAATCCAGAACACCCTCACTTCGACCAATATTTACATGCAAATTGGCAATATTCCTTGCACCGCTGAACGTAGGAATCCCTCGCCCTTGGTTCGCCCACTGATGAGGATTATCAGGAACCCAGAAAAACTGCCGGCACTTTCTCAGCAAAGCATCTCAGACTGCCCAGCACTCCAGGATCCTTCGAGAATGTCACTCCCTGGATGCTGGTGGATGTCTGCCTATCACACCCACTAACAGTCCCTTTTATGACCTACCCCTGTCGGTCAACAGAAATCCTTTCCCTCAACCAGATCATGTGACTTCATCCATCCTGCTCAGTATTTTTCCCTTTGAGAATGCCAGTACTGCTAATTACAAATGTAACATCATCTTCCTGCATACACAATGATGCTGTTCTTTAGCCGCATAATTCCATATTTCGCAGCTCGCAACAAATTGCTGCTATGCTGAGTGAAACCTCAAAGCTTTTATTTGTACGCTTAACCCTTGTTGCACGAGAGCACTTTCCAAAATCGTTTTCAATTTATTTCATATGGACCAATTTGCAGTAAAATGTTATGTTATTTAATTGGATGGGGTTAGTCTGTTAGTTTATATAAGTATTTTGAAGCAGTGCAAGCCAGTCAAATAAAATATTATTCTGAAATAAAACATTTTTTTAACATGTGCTCTCTGTGAGAATGTGTGAATTTCCATCTGGTGCACGCGCTGCTGCATTTGCCACATATGATGTTTGTATTTCTATGTTTCTGTGCTAAGCCCACACTATCACTACATATGCATGAATCCCTGTAACTCGCAGCCCCCAGCTCTTCCTACAAGAGACATTTCATTGGGCTGCTTAGCAACACTTGCATGTTCTTCGAATGTGTTGCCCTCTGTTTACATCTACTAGACTGCCCAATGTAATTGTTAGATACTCTGCAAGGCCTGGTCTCCAGACCAACATCACCATGTAACTCTGCTACTCATAGATCTACATTTATGTTGGGAATATCAAACTGCATTACTGTGGAAGAGAGCAAAGTGGCCTGAACGAAATATAACAGAACTGGCAGTAAATCTCAACTCTGTCATAGAAAAATAGCTCTCGTTCTGCATTGTTATTAAAAATTAGGGCAAATGAAGTGAGATGAGTGCCAGTAGTTTGTCAATGTTCTTAAACTGAAGTTATTTTGCAGGTAGACTACTATCTGACTGAGCAACCCAATACATGTAGCTTTCCTCACATTGCTAGTTTGGGAATTTCGTAAATATACAGTTTTGATAGTCCCCTGCCAGGAATTTATAACCCAGTAGTCTGTGATTTGCCCTTCATGGTTTTCCTGTGCGTATAGGGATTGGATCTAGTAGATGGACAGTTGTGATTTATAAGATGGTAGTGGTAGAATTGGGGCACTCTAGTTTTAAGGCACCCTATATACAGCTGAAGCGGTAGAAGACCAGAGCAGTGAAGATGATTTTATGAGCACTATAACCTTACCCACCTTGAGCAGCAAGGACAGGCTAATGTTAGGTGGACCAGTCTTAATGTAGGAAGCTGGGGACGCCAGAGAGAAACACGATGGTTGAGGTTTTCCCCCACTGTACAGAGATCTCCTGCCTACACTAACCTCGCCCTCTCCCTTCTCACTGGGATGAAAGGCCTTTAGAAATGCAGCACACTGGTGTGAGGCTCCTCCCTCTAAACGGGTATGCTCCTTTGATATAAGTTTGTAGTAGCCTTAATTATATGATACCGATGTTCCCTGCTCATCTCATCACTGAAATAATTCAGAATCTTGTAGAGAATATTATCAAAACAGGATGTTGTTTTTTCATAAATTAAGGTTCATTGAAAAGTAAACCAAGCAATTCTTGGGTGTGCTCCTTTGATGCCTGTGCCCAGGACAGCTGCCTGTTGTGCTGCTACCTCTGGAGAATGTTGCTACCTACCTCCACTAACACATCAAAGAGAAGGAATGGCTATTCAGGTTCCTGTCCTGTCATTTGGCAGGATCAGGCTGTCTGGTCAGGATACAACTCGCCTTCCACAGCTGGGCTGGTTGGCGTGAGTGGTCACATCTGTGGTATCAAATTGGATGTGGCTGCAATAATCGCAGGTTTTACCATGCACCATACTTTAATCCAGGCATAGCGTATATTTAGGGTTTACCCGCCACCAGCATGGGCTATGTATGATCATCCTAGTTTTGGTACAGGGGTGCAAATCTCAGATGCAGTACCTGCGCTGCAGAGACTTGGCTGCCACTGCGGTTGTCAAATGGTATCTCTGCACCTGCTCGGAGCAGTGGTAGAGCAGGCACTGCAGATCACAATGGTGATGCAGCAGGGCACAGGTACACACTATCCCTTTGGCATGGAGTTTATGAACGGGGAATCTGATTAGCATAATTTTATTAATTAACGCAAATCAAAAAACAGTGCTTTCAGATCCTTGCCATTCACCACACAGGGCATACTCATAACTACCCAACCCTACTGCCCCTCGCCCCTTCTTCAGTTGCCTGTCAAACCACTTCTAGTGCCTGCACATATAATGCAGACCCATCCATGGTCTGCACATATCATTCAGCCCATTCCAGTGACTGATTCTTATCTTGCCATTCAAATTCCTGAAAGTGGGCTCTCCAACGACTGTTTCTCTTTCCCAGCATCTGCCCTCTCTGAACCTCACCTCTTGACGCTTTCTTGCCTAGGCATCCCGTTACTCCCTAACAACTTCTGATGCCCTGACCTTCTAAGCCACACCCCCACTACTCAGATTTAGTACCCCGCCCTTGCCTCGTTGCTCCCGCCCAGACATCCTCCTGTTAGGTAAGAATTGGTATAGTCCCACAGTGTGAGACTACACAACACTTACCTGTTTGGTATTGGGTAACCCACCTTTTGGTATAGGTCTGTACTACACAAGTTGGTAGTGTGACTGAGCATCCAGGCCTATCTCAAGAGAGATAAATGTGAGCCTTAGATCTGTACAATTGAAATTTGTCAATACAAGTGACCAAATAACACTTGGACTCAGGTTTTTTGTTATTCATTTATTTATTTAACATCAATGTTTAAATAAGTTTTTTCTTTGAAAAGGCAATTCATGTGACAATGTAAATGTACTTTAAAATTACTTTTCAGAATCAAAAGAAGTTGGTGGATAATCTTTGGATATGCTTCTTAGACATATCCTACACCCTGAGGTGACTTCAATCACAAGGCCTGTAATGGCATTTATATATCACAGTAGTTATACTTTTCAGATTCTGAGGTTGCAGAAATGAAAGGTTTAAGGAAGGAAAAGGTTGAACAGGTTCTCAGTATATGTGAGGACATTTAAATCTTCCAATGAAATCTAGACAAACCTTTCCCAGCTGTAACAGTCTAAAACAATTACCACCTATGAGAGACAAACAATATCAAAGTCAATGGGCCAGACGAGTCTGCATGGAGCCAGGACAGCCCAGGTCAATTTGAAGCAGTCTATGGAGCGAAGGCACTCCTTGTGCAAGACTTTGATTCTAATGTTAGAGAGTTTGTTAGGAAATCACTTGTAGGGTCACACTCTGGTAAACCCGTGCAAAGATAGTTGGAAACAACTGTAAAGTAAGCCACTGCAATTCCCAACTGAGAAAATCACAGCTAAAAGACAACGAGGTAAGTATCCCAAGTCTAAACAGTACCTCTGGTTTGAAGAAGTGGTTCGTCTGGATTCTGTCTTGCTCCAACGGTGCAGACCCTGGTTCCTGAGCTTCAGCCGTGGAGCCAAGAGGGGGGACGTCTGAAGGACTCATGCAGCGGTACTTGTGGAGGTTGTCGACAGCTACTGACTCTTTTCAGTTCTGCAGCACTTCGCGGTTTCCGCGCTTAGCACACAGCACTGTTGCAAATCTTGGATACCGGTTGGGCTTCCTTCACTCCTTGGGTCCTGCACTCTGGTGAAGGGACTCGCGCTCTGGTCCTGCTTCTAGCCAGATTTCAGACATTGCCCTCGACTACAGATTACTCAACATCTGGAACTCGGTTCTTGCTGCAGCAAAGAGTTACAGCCTGTCGGGGAAGATGGTCCAGTGGAGTTCGTCTCACTAACCCAAGGAGAGAAGTCGTCCCTTCCGGTGCTTATCTGTCGAATTGAAAAAGGAGTTTCAGCACAGCAGCAGGGCTTCACAGGGCAATTCAAAGGTCCATGATGACTAAGCAAGCTTCTTTCATGGCTTCTTCATCTGATATTTCTTCCAGTAGTCGTCTCTACCTCTATTCCCAAAACCCTCGCCTTTTAAGCAGGTTTCTCCCATCCATGCACAGCCTAGGCTGTCAATCACACAGCAGGGTGGCTGACCAGAAAGGACAGCCAGATAGCCAATTGGGACTGGTTGCATTCACACACTCCTAGAGACAAAGGACAGGGGAGCTTTGGGAACCTCATTCACATCCTGCCTTTGCAGACACACTGCAGCCAGTGGCTGCCTTCAGGGCTGAAGCCTGCCAAAGGCAAAATGAACAAAGGGCTGAAACCTGGCTCAATACAAAGAGTAAAACCCAAGAAAGGCCTCACAAACGGAAAATGGCAAAAAAAGGCCAGTGCTATTTTGACAAAATGGTGCTGTACTGCAGCAGAGGGTTTGGCTTGCGGTAGAAAAGCACAATGGTAGGAAAATTAAACCACTGCCACCAGCCATGTAAAGTAGGGAGGGTAACATAGCCTACATTCTCAGGTAACATTGTTTAAGGGGCTACTATAAGATGGTGTGTGCTGGACCTAGAAAGAGACAAGGTAAGTTAATTTTACTTGACTTCTTGGGAACAGTAGTTCACACAAGAAAAGGTTTTTAAACCTTATTAGACATCTAAAGGATTCCTGTGTGAAGCTGCACTGAAGGTGCTGTGTGTCACCATAGAAAAAGTGGATGACAGTGGAAACGCATAATCCAAATCAGGTCCGAACACATGAGTGGGAAAAAGGTCTCACTCACTCCAGGCTTAAAATTAAAAAGTCCTAAAGTCCAGCAAAAGATTTGGGGGTCTCTAAGGCTGAAGGGAATTAGCACAGAAATGAGAATTCTCCCTAACGCCTCCTTCCTATGCAGCATTGCTATTCTTTCTCTCTCTTTCTCTCCCCCCCACACCCCCCCCATGCTTACCTTTTTGTTTGTTGCCTTACAATTCCTGCATCCCTGGCCTAAAAGGAAGAGATTTCTTTTATCATAATGGCTACTCGCCTAGAAACTCTGACCAGGTCACCATGTAAGACTTGGTTTTGCAACGTTCTCCCTGAAACACATACTCATCACACCAAATTTTAAGAATGAGTTAGTCCCAGATAGCTTTCTCTCTCCGTCTTCGATCACAGTTTTATAAAATGTCTAAATTCTGTTTATAAATGTGTTATGGGGTGTACCTGTGGAAAATAACCTCTTAAAAAACCAAAAGCAATTCTCCCCTCCCAACACTTAGCTAAACCTAGAGTAACTGTCACCCTCTCACGTCCCATAAAATAAAACTTCAAATAATTTTGCATTAGTGGTTCATTGCTAATTTCCCTGCCCCTTCACCCCAAATAGAGACCTCCAATCAGCACCACAATGCCAATATCAACTGTTTGGGCAAAGAGTAACCTTGATCACACCGTATTTAGAAGCATTGGCTCATTAATAACTTCCCCCGTGGAAACCAAATACCAAAGCATTCACTGTTTACTAATCACTTTGGTCCCGTTCAGTGGTATTCTTACATCACTCCTCCCATCATTGACTGTTCCTCCTGTGCGTTCAAAGCTCACTCCACCTTTTCAGGAAAGGCATATATCCTCTTCACGATCTTGATTACTGGTTTAACAGTGTATTAAGGAATTGTATATTTTTGGTGATATGTGAGCATGCAATTTTTGTAAATGATTTGTTTTTTCCATTGTATTTCCTCTGCATCTATGCTGGAGCTTCGCAATTGCTGTCAGCAATTAACATGTGTTTCTACATAACTTGGTGCTGGGCTCAAGATAAGATTTTTAAAGCAGCAGCAGCAGTTTGTTCCATTTCTTGAAGTTGGGAGGGAAATAATTTTAGGGAGTAAAAAAAGTTATTCCCATTCCTGATGTCTGTTTTTTTTTTTTTTTTTTTGGTGAGCAGATATATATATTTGACGTTTAACGCAGATATCTTTTGGAATGTATACTTCTTTGCACCTAGTAATTCATGCAAACTAAAAGAAGGCTTTAACTTCAATTTCTTCAGATCAGACATCAATAAAAGTAGAGCTCCTTCCCGCTAACCTTTCATCACTGATTAGCACATTCCTGTGGAGTTGTATGGGTGGAAGATGGTGGCTGATTCCTACGTCTGTGTCCTGTTTATTTTTTTGAAATATCTGCCCGTGCAGGGGTTTCAAAATTAAGATTGTATGAGCAGGAGCTCATAATAGCTCCATGTTATTGGGCATTTACCAGTAGGCAGGAGCTCACTTGGTAGAACAGGAACTACAACACAATGCAAATCTAACTTGCACCTGAGATGCAAACACTGACTTTCTGTCCATTCTGCATGTTCTATTCTGCTTTAAATGTCCCTTGGATGTTATTCATATTACCAAACATAGAGTTAATATCACACATGTATGTTTGTGTGGTGCAAGGTGGTTTGGGGAGTCAAAAGTAGCACCTGGTAACTGATGGCCTCCAGCTAACTAGGCTATGCTCGGGTAGAAGCAGGAGCTAAATTTCACCCAGCAATTCTGAACCCTGTTTGTTGGAGTGTAAATGTGACTGGACTAATCATTTCAAAACAGGAAGTGAAATGATTTATACGTCTTTGATTGTGGGAGGTAGCCAAAGCTTTCAATAGGGATTTGCTTTTCAAACAGTTGATGATTAACATTTATTGGTAGGTCTGGGAGTTTGTGTAAACAAAATTAATAATAAAGAACAGCAATGTCTGGCATGTGTGACAAGGTCCGGGGTCATAACATAACCATGTCCAGGTGAGAGTTGATGGGGTTGATGGGGATGAGGAGGGACAGTGTCCCATCTCACCCTGGGTCAGGATGCTCACCAGGGCAAAAGCCAACCATATAGCGTATTATAACTATACTGTAACCCTGTCACCAGAGAAACATACTATAGCATGCATGGGTGACCTTGATTATTCAAGTGTTTTAATGCCTTGAATGAATCAAATCTAACTAAACTCACTGTGTCCCTCGATGAAGGACTACGCTGCCCTATGTGGAACCTGCCCCTAGGGAGAGGTGTTGCACTGCCCATTTTACAGGTATAGAACAAAAGGAGACGGATCCTCCACTAAACTACCACTATTCATTCACCAAGAAACCAACTCACTGTTTTTGCTTCCAAGTACAAATTGCTAGCCAGAAGGCAGTCGCTTCTGAAATCCACATAAAGTGTCAGCACATAGTAGAAGGGTAAAAGATCAAAATCAATGTCGCTAAATGAAACCCATCAAACATTTACGGCATGGATTTTGTTTTTTAATCTACCCCACCCCACTATGCTAGTATATGGTTTCAAATGAATATGCTTTTTAGTTCTTTCAAAAGTAACAAGCGACGTGTCAGCTTAAAAAGAAAAGAACTTATATACTTTCCTAATACGTATCCTTATCATGATCACTCTAAAAAATCACTTGATTTTTAATGGAACACAACAGGATTTTAATGCCTTTGACAATTGGTTGAATGAAAGAAACCCACATTTACAATTCTTGTGTGATATGAGTAAACCGTCTTTGAACACTGGACAAGCACCGGTAAGCATGCCACGTTTTGCAATAAAATGACTGGCACTAATGTGGATGACAATTAGGTTGGAGATAGCGGACTTTGTGGACACTGGTCATCCCTACAGGACAATGCACCATATGGTTCATGCTCTGTATGTAAGCAGACACGCAGGAGATGTATGTAAGCCGACACACAGGAGAAAGACCATCAACATAGGACGGAAAACCCCATGTGTACAAAAAGCCTTCACGAACTGCAGTAATGTATCGTATTGCTTGCTCATGTGATCTAAAATATGTAGGGATGACCGAAAAGGGCAATAAAAACATATTATTGAACACATGCATCAGTACACATGTCACAGTACCATTGATAGAACACTTTGTCCAACATGGTCATACTGCAGAAGATTTGTCCTGGACCATAATGCAAAAAATGTGATGACCAAAGAGGGGAGGAAACTACACCAAACTCCTATTTAAGGGAGAACAACAATGGATTTTTAGGCTGCATGTGCACTTATGTGGGCTAAATGAAGAGATCCCGTGGCATGAACTGGCAGTTGTGCACGCTAATTTCATCACTTTCTCTAGATGGCAATTGCTGGCTTAGACCACTTTATACTAGAAGGCAGGAGCCTTTGTGGTAACCCTTTGTTAATCCTTGGGTAATTTAGGGTCTCATACAGACTTAAAAGTGAATAATTAAGGAAGGAAATGGACAGTCCATCTATCATGAGTATGTCAACAACAATATGGAAATGATATTTAACACTTGAAATTGACACCAAATGAAATTTTAGGATTCTCCGACGTCCCAACCCCCCCTAACGGCCCCCAAACCTCACTTTCTACACAAACACGAGGAAGAGAAGGAATGAGCGAAAAGAGGCTAACCCTTGCATATCACATTGGACATGTACTGTTAATAAGGTCAGGCACTTGACTGTTATCACATAAATCTGATACCCATTAGCTCCCCCCACACGGATAAAAGGCAGAACATGGAGACACACTCTGAGCCAGGTGGAACACTCAGAGCAAGGTGGAACATGAGAAGGAGCATATCTTCTGGGGCGAAGGTGAACCCACTGGAGCAGGACGACCGATCGAGGGACCATAGTGACGGGCTGGGAAACCCTGAACATCCCTGCAGGAGGACGTTGTCTCTGGGGAAACCGTGAGAGATACGCAGAACCCAGACAAGAAGAAACCTGCATTGTGTTTCAAGGAGGCCAGCAACCCTCCCGGGTGAGTGCCTAAGTGGGGGAGGCGAGGCCGAGCCTGTGATATTAACCTTGGCTTGTTAAAGCCGCAGAGAGCAGAAAAAAATGCACACAACTGAGTTGGCGAAAGACATGAAATGCCGGTTTGTGTCCAGGAAAGATTAAAGCTGCAACAGTGTATCTCTCAATTGAAGGTTGAGCGGGTGCTGATGAGACGCGAAAGAAAGCAAACCTTTAGTGAACTTTAAAGTCAGCTGTAACTGTGAAGCCGGTGATGCAGAGTAGTGGAGTGGTCTGGCGAAAGGAAACAGCCCACTCGAATTCTCTGCGAAATGTTTGATGTTTGTTATAAAAGCAACAAAGTGAATGAACTTTGAAATACGCGATAGTCAAGATTAACCTAGCACATTCGAAAGTCTTCGACATCAGTAAAAGGTCTGAGCCCGATTTAGAGAGACCTAGAAGATTAAGTGAGGGGAAGGCTACCCCCTTACAAATGTGAATAAAGCTTGGGGTAAGGGAACCCTACAAGTGCTGTGATTGCGAGGTCCGAGCCCGACGGAGGGAGATCTACATTGAATCGGGTGCTTTTGTTGAATGTGAATAACGTTTGGGTAAGGGAGCCCCTGCAAGTTCTGTGATTGCGAGGTCTGAGCCCGGCAGAGGTAGATCTATGTTGAATCAGTTACTTTTCTTGAGAGGTCCGAGTCCGACAGGGAGATCTACGTGAATTTTGTTTAATCATGAAAGAACCTTTTTGTGAACTTTAGTGACTTTAACGTGGAAGGCCAAGTGGGCCTCTGTTTTGAACTGCCTTTTTTGATAACCTTAGCCAGAGTGTGTCATCCTGTCTACAGGGGCCGCCTTACTCCATGTTGTCGAACGTGGGGAGGAGAGCTGACTCTGCCATCTTGATCCTTTGTTATTAACACTGACTTTCCATTGCATACACATTTCCCTTTACACACTTTTTGTATAAGAGATAGGGCATCCATTTCTGGATCTTGACATTTATCGATGTATAGATAATAAACTGGGTACCAACTTGTTGAACGATCTCAGATAAAAAATACCTTGTTAGCATTCAGTAGTTTCCATCCACAAAGTTTGAGAGAACCTTCCCTTTGGTCAATTCCTCCGTATACGGCGGAACTGCAGCAGAATGCAGGATTTTGACACCAATGGCAAACTGCTGAGCATCAGATTAAAAGAACTCTGTTATCCATTGCATGTTATCAGAAGAGCACAGAAAAGAGCTTGCAATATCAATAGGCGGACATGCCTCAAAAAACAACTCAAACATGTGGTGAAAATCACATGTGTGACATCTTTCGCACTTATAAGCCACCACCTCCGACAAACTATTCTTAAAAACTGGGGCATAGTACACACTGACAACTTCTCCATTAGCAAACCACATTTTGCATTCAAAAGTCCCCCCAATCTTAAAGATTAGCTAGTACATACATTCGAGCAACCTAAAGTCAGACAAGCTTTGCAACCAACTTTGTGGTACTTACCGCATTTGAAATGACCTATAACTGGCGTTAAGTGCTCTGTATGTAATTTGAGTAGGGACATGAAGGAAGTGGATTTGAAGGGCAAGACAGACGTGGAAATTGCAAATGGGCAATATATGGGATAAAATGCCCATGTGACCTATTGTATGTAGGCAAAACTAAAAGAGAAATTTGTCAAGAATTTGAGAGCATCGCTCGTGAATCAAAATTCAAGCTGTTGATAAACCATTAATTGCACACTTCAAGGAGGCAAAGCACAAACATACTGATCTGCTATGGTTTATCATTAAAACTGTATGATCCCCCCCGCCCCCGCACGAGGTGGAAATCGAGATCTCATGCTGAGAATATTGGAGCAAAAATGGGTCTTCCTTTTGGACAGGGTTAAAAATGGCCTGAATATCACCATAGAATGGAATGCATTCATCCACTGATTATCAGTTATTTCTGTATTCACACAGGGTCCATCTTGATGATGCCAGATCCCGTCTGCACCTGTGCGCTCTGAGGGGGAGTGCTGCATTTACCAGGAGGATCAAACCGATAATGGTGCGCTATTAAAACTATAAACTGTCTTCAGAATAGTGCTACAATGTTATTGGATCTCTAACTATCACCAATAATACATATATTTAGCCATTAGAAAAATTCCGTCCAAGATGGCGACCCTAGTCACTCAGTGGTATCCAAAAGCAGCGCACCAGCTTTTTTGTTTGAACGGGTCACAGTAAACTTAGTCTAATAGGGTTTTTCGATCTCGCGCCACAATTGCACAATGGCATACAAGGGACGCAAAGGGTATAGCTGTATGGTTCATCGCGCAGAAATAATACAAGTAAGTCTATATAACATGGAGCCGACGTATTAATGTGTTTGAGACAATGTCCTATAGTGTTCTGACATGCAGCTCACGAACAAAGGAATAACTTAGAGGCGCGGTATGTGTTTGTCCTTTTCTGTACCACACACATAGGACAGCGTGAAGCGTCCCCCATAAAGAGGTCACGTGCGCGTTGACTATCGCGCCTGGGAGACAATAACATACAACCAATCCTGCGCATGGTGCAGTGATGATGCACAGTTCACAAGGAGAAAGGTAACAAAATACCTATATCAGTATGATCTTACATGACATGAAACGGATCTCGGGAGATGTATAAATATTCCTCGTATCTGTTCTGCTTGATTTTCAGCGATGCAGACTACCCTTCTGCACCATTGGATGCTGTGCATCTTAGAAATGTTGCCTTACTCACAATAAAGAAAGATGGGTGATCAGGAGTGTAGTTCCATTTGATAACGTTTTGGTAGGGGATCGTTTTTAAACATTTTCCTCTGTCATTTTGTCCATGTAGTTTCCTTCGTGACGAATAGCACGTCATGGGAGAAGAACCTGTCAATATCCAATACTGGACGGCGGCTTACAGGGCTTATACTTCAAAAGGATTTGATAGGCTAATACTCTTCCCCCTTTAATTTCAGGAACACATTATGTGTTGACACATACAGGAGATCGCTGTTTAATTGATATTGCAAATGGCTGTCTCACGTGTATTACTAACAGCACTAGAAACAAAACTGTATCCCATTAACGGGTGCATGTGATACTGGAATTTCTTTCTCTTTTTATGCTACTGTATTGATTTATGTTAGTTTTGTATCCTGCAATACATTGTGCTTTGAGTGTTCTTAATTTTGCTTGTTTATTTTTTATAAAATGTGATCAAAGTGATCCTGACACTATGGAACTACTCATAGATAGTAGGCCCAAATTGAACACACCAAACCTGATCCCTTCTTGTGCGTAAAGGTTGGGTAGCTTTGTGGGACTTTGCATATATCCTGTAAGAGATAGGACAGGCATATGGTTATTTTAGTGTAGGCCATTTTGATTTGACATAGACTGACTAGGACTGTGTTTTCTTTATTATTTGATGGAGACTTCTCCCATCATAGGTACAAGTAGGAGGTGTTCCAAACACCAAGAATTTAATAAGGGTTTTGACACTTGTACCTCTTGTGTCAGTGTCATGCTTGTGTTACCATGCCTACGTCACACAATTCCCCAACCCCCCCCTCCCCTCCCTTTAACTTACAATTTATAACCGCGGTTATAATAAGTCAATGAACTGTAGCCATGGGTATATTTTTTGTTATTTTATTGTTTGTGCAACATGGGATCAGTAATCCTTAAAAGGACTGTTTTGGGGTACACTGAGTGTAGTATTTTAGCACATTTGGAGTACTGTTTTGATATGAGGGAACACTGCATTTTCTTCATCGTTGTTTGAAATCCATATTGATTGTGTTCTCTCGTGAATGCTGAAACTACCTTCTCTGTGATTTCACTATTTGACCATTTAAATCTGGTGGCCCATCTCCATTTTTGCCTTTGAGTCAAATTGGAAAAGATGATGTGAGGAAATGGTTCCATTAGTTTTCCCATATCTTGTTTGATCATTAATGTAAGTGACATACCTCCTACATTCTCCAAATCATTGCCTCCACAATGTTTGTTTGTTTGTTTGTTTATTTGATATAGCGCAAATCCAAACCCGTAGGTAGCCGGGCGCAAACATTTACAGGAAGACTTGAGAACTTAGTTGCAATGACAATCAAAAATATACAGTGACACACAAAAATAGGCAGTTCAGCAGTGTTACAGTCTGAATTTACTTGTACAGATGATGCCATGTGTCGGAGGCATACAGTGCTAGGTAGCAATCAGCCACAGTTTTGTGGTCTCGGACGGATCCAGTGAAATTCCTAGATGCTGGCATTGGTGGACGGGTCCCTAAAGGAGGTCAAGTTAACAAAGGGCATGGTCGGGGGGTGACACTCAGGACGAGTGGTTCTAGTAGAAGAGGGTGATCCCGTTAGATGTCATTAGATCGTATCCATGAGAGAACCTTACGCCTGAAACTTGGATAAGGTTGGTCCTTTCTAAGTTCTAAGGGAAGTTTGTTCCAGGTTTGGGCAGCTATGACTGGGAAGCTGGCGTCGCCAGCTGTACTCTTTTTGTATCTAGGCACCATCAGGGTATATGCGTTGGTCATTCTTGTGGGGCGGTTTGAAATTCTCTTGTTAAGTCTGTTTGCTAGGTAGGGGGGAGCTATATTGTTAAGCCCTTTCGACGTGAGCGAGAGAGTTTTGAGGGTGATTCTGTCTTTAATTTTTAGCCAGTGGATATTCCTTCTGGAGGTAGAGACATGGGCTCTGTTAGGAATGTTTAAGGCTACTCTAAGAGCATTGTTTTGGAGTGTATGGAGTTTGTTGAGGATATACTTGTTGGATCCCGCATATAGAGCATTGCAATAGTCCAGTCTGGATATGATAAGTGCATTAGCTAAGGTAATACAGCTAGCCTCTGTTAGGAATGGTCTGCAAGCTCGGATCAGTTTGCAAGTATAGGCGGTGGAGGAAGCTAGGGAGTTAATTTGTTTCTTGAAGGTGAGTGCTGAGTCCAGATAAACTCCCAGGGTTTTAACTGCAGGCATCACTTTGATGACATTGTTATCGATGTTAAATGAGGCATAGTTCGGGTCAAGTTTTTTAATCGCTGTCTCTGTGCCGAGGATCAGGATCTCCATTTTGTCGTCATTCAGGCAGAGGCCATGGGATGCCATCCATGCCTGAATGAGGAGATATATCTTGTTTACCAGAGCTGAGTCTTCCAAGAAGTTACCCGAAAGGGGGATAAGGATCTGAGTGTCATCTGCGTAATTAGTGTAGATGACACCCAGTCTATCCAACTTGTCAAACAAAGGTTTGGTAAAGATGTTATACATAGTGGGAGATACACATGATCCCTGGGGGACATCGCAGGAGACTTGTATGGGATTGGCAGCTGCTAGGGGGGAGAAGACTCTCATTGTCCGGTTAGCAAGGAAGGATTGTACCCAGCTTATGGCATCGCTTGAGAAATGGGCAGCGGAGCCAAGGTGATTGCATAAAACTGCATGATCTACCAAGTCAAAGGCTGCCGAGAGGTCAAGGAGGAGTAGCATAGCTGATTTTCCATTGTCCTTCAACTCGTCAATTTGAGTCTTAAGGTCAATCAAGGCTGTTTCGGTGCCGTGAAGGGGGCGGAAGCCGGATTGTCGTAAGCCCAGAAGGTTATTAGTTTCAAGATAGTCCTGAATTTGCAGGTAAGCTACCCTGTCGATGATTTTGAGTAGGAATGGGACAGTGGTGATGGGTCTGTAATTTGTCGGGATGGAAGGGTCGAGGGTTTGTTTTTTTAGCAAAGGTAGGACCCAAGACTGTTTAAGGTTATTGGGCACTAGGTTGGTCTTGAAGGAGGCGTTAATCAGTTTGGAAATGAAGGGAGATAGGTCTCTCGCAGCATCTTTTATAATTTGGGCGGGACAATTATCTCCTTTACAATTAGAAGGCTTTAGGGAGAGTATAATTTTCTCTGTTTCTAGTATGGTTATCTGTTTGAAACTAAAGGGGTGAGGGGTGTTATTGGGCTGGTTTAGGGAGGGCTGTGCCTTAGGAATAGACTCCACTGGCGATAGCAATGCAGCTTTTTTGATGGCGATTTTGGTTTGAAGAGAGCTAATTTTTCCTGCAAGGGCATTTTGTATATTAGTGCACCAAAGCTTATTTTTAGGAGTATTATCAGTTTGCGGTATGGGTGATTCCATTTCACGGAGGATGGAGAATAATTCCTTAGTATCAGATTTGGCTTTAGCTATTCTGTCATTGTAAATATTCTTTTTAGTGTTGATAATTTCCTTTTTGTACCGTTTGGCATGGGTAGCTAACTTGATTTTGTTCTCCTCAGTGGGCGAATGTCGCCAGATTGATTGCAATTTTCTTTTTTGGGTTCTAAGGTCTTTCAGTTGAGGTGTGAACCAGTTATTCAGGTGTGAGAGTTGTTTGCTTTTACGGACTTTGGTAGGGGCGATCAGATCTAACGCCTTGATCATAGTGCTATTGTAGGTTTCCACAAGTAAGGTCGGGTCTGTGATGTTGTCTACGTTGCTAAGGGTGGGGAGAAGGTGTGGAAGGAGGTGTTCTGCTGTAATGTCTTTTTTACTTCTAGTGGGGAGTGGCGGGGCCATAATTATAGGTTTAGGGTGGGTAAGGTCGAGTGAGGCAGAGAATGAGATTAAGTGGTGGTCTGTCCATATTTGAGGAGTTGTGCTGGTGATACTGATGTTACAGTTAAAGTCAGCAACCCAATCTAGGGTCCTACCCTTAGAGTGTGTGGGGGTAGTGGCTTTTTGTGTTAATCCATAATCATGCAGTAGTGTGGCGACAGATGTGGCATGTTTATCATTACGGTCATTGAAGCCAAGGTTGAAGTCTCCTAATAGTAGGATTTGCGCATGGTCTTTTGTATTGTTAGTCAGGATACTAGTTAGGTCGTCCTCGAAAGTTCCTAGTGGGCCAGGTGGTCTGTAGATCACATAGATGGTGAGAGTACGGTTGCATGAGAGTTGGAGTTTGGCAGTAAGGAGTTCACAGGACTGGGATGTCGTAGTGGTGACTAGTCTAATAGGCAAGTTAGCTTTGTGGATGATAGCTAAGCCGCCTCCTTTGGTATTAGGTCTGTCAACTCTTAGCAGTTGGTAGCCATCTGGTATAGCTAGCATAATAGCAGGGCCAGCAGCCTCATGGAGCCAAGTTTGTTATGAACAGCAGGTCTAGATTATCATTTGTTAGGATGTCTGAAATCTCAGTGGCATGGGCTACCATAGATCTAGCATTAATGAGGGACCCAGTTAGCAAGAGGGTGCTAGTTGGTGTGGTAGTGGGGGGTTGCATCTTTTTGGTAGAAGTAGCTACTTGAGATATAATCTGCTTGGACGGTGAGACACCTAGAGGGAGAGGAGCAGGCTTGGGGTGTTGTGAACGTTTGTTTGTTAGGTTAGTTAGGTTGGTATAGCCCCTAAATGTGTGGTAGGATGATGGTTCATGTAGATAGGACAGTCTGGCCCTTAGTCTCATGTTTCTATCTTTAGGTGGGCAAGAGGCAATGAGTGCAGGTGCCATGATAGTGAGGAGGCTCAATGCAAGGTGTACTGTATACTTTTGAGGGGTTTTCATTATAGTAGTGGGCAATGAGTAGCTAGGTTTGTTAGTACAAGTTAGGCTAGGACCTGGCCCTGCATGGACTTGTGTAGTTTAGACAGTGTACTTGAAGTAGGGTGGACTGGGCACGTGCAATTATGCTATGAGCTACCAAGTCCTAGACAAATGCAGATTGGGCAAGGTACTGGACAAAGGCTGACTAGACAGGTCCAGATATGCTATGAACTGTAAAGGCAAGGTCAAGTGCCGTCAGAGATTAGGCTAAAAACACTATACAGGTAAGAACTAAGGCAACTGGCAGTGGTATTGTTTCAGTGGTCACTTAAAATTGCTATAATAAAGTGGGAGCAGCAGCAATACGCCTCAATCATGTAGCGTTATTGTAATATACATGGCATAAGTACTACAGGTGTAGGTATATAATTTTCAGGTGGATAATTCGCTAGTGGAGAGTGGTGAAACAGCTTCAACATAGTCTAACATACGTGATACGATATGAGAGGCCCCAAAAGGTCAGGCAGCAGTGCACAAGTGCAAATGACCCACGTACGGGCAACAGAAAAGAGTGTCTTTTGAACAGTTCCATGCAGCCGTGTAAACAGCAGTCTGACGAACGCACAGCACAGCAAAGGTTGCAGTAAGGGTTTGAGCATAGGCACTGGTAAACTGCTTACCCTAATATTAGTGCATGCATGAGCAGGATGTTATAGATGGGTCTCAAGAGGAGCAGGGGTCCTGGCACTCGGCACTTTCCGGCTCCTGACAGGCTCACGACAGAGGGAAGCCTTAGGCAGTGTGCCTTTGGAGGTGGGCCGGCTAAACTGCCTGCCGGCTTGCTATTGGCCAGAAATAGGGGCTGTGGGCCAATTGGAGTGTGGATCTGGGCTTAGCAGGTTTCCTCCTGTGAAAGCTCCCAAACGATGTGGCGGGCGACCATTTTTGAATGGTAAAAGCCCTCGTGGTCAGCAATGGCGGTGATACTCTCCGGAGTGCTGCAGACAAGCACAATGGAGAACGAGTGTCATTAGGCACCCGCTAATTATGGTGGCAATATGTGGAGGGGCTCAGATGAATAAGGGCACTTTTAAAAAAATGTGCATCGGGCTTCCAGGCAGATCGGTAACAATGAATTACTATGAGATCTGGCTGTCCTGTACTTCTCAGACTGAACACTTTTGGAAGAACTTGTAACCAACACATTCCCCGCAATCTAAACCATTTAACTGTTAAATTAATTTTAAATGTCTCAAACCAAGGTCCATGTGTTCATATTTAGTTTCTCACAAAAAACACTAACCAAAAAAGCCAACTCCCTCCGATAAGCCTCAGTTTTCAAACGAGCCATGATATCTGCAGTCTTTCTGTTTCAGGGAAAATGATTCCTAGTAGGTTGTAGGAGCAGGGTACATATGATGTGTGTGTGTGTGTTTTGTAGTTTGTAATTTTGTTTTATTTATTTATTGTGTGACATAGTTTCAACAAGTAAAACTTTACAGACATACACAATGATAAAAGAAGATACAATCAAATACGACAACATTAAACGTCATAAATACTATGTTAAAATAGACTAGGCGCCTCTATTAAAATGATTTTTTAAATACAATTCATCACAGTTCTAACCAATTGATCACTGGGGTTGAATAGTAAATTCCAGCACAGCATTTCCCATGACAACGATGGTCTTTAAGAAAAAAAAAAGACCAAAAAATGTCTTCAAAAAGATTATAAAGTGCTCTGTTATTTAGAGGGATGTCTTATCATAAATTTCTGCTTGGAATAGTCAGATTTTATATACAAGGAAAAGTGCTCAAAGATTTTATAAGACTCGCGACAGTCTATTAGCAATCCAGTCATTTTCATGTATTCTTCTTGACCTTGGCAAGGGTAATGTAAGCTCTAAGATTTTCCTCCAAAATAAACGCGCTATTCATCCATAAATTCAGAGACCCGCAATCTCCCTGCTTTAAATAGTACATTCAATTGTACAAAAAGGGTAAAAGTAGGCGGAAACAAAATAATTCTCAATAACAAACTCGTTGCCAAATAACATTTGCCTTTTTAAACATACAAAGCCCAAAATGTGTCAAACAGCTGCAAACGGGATGCTCGTATGGAGTGACAGGACTCTACCTTAGACCAGTCAAGCCCTCTTCCCATACCTTGGCCCCATAAATCAACCTGGGGACCGTCATTTGCTAATACATTTTCAAGGCCGTGAGTAAAGAGAACCGCCCATATTTTTTGTCGAGTACCCTAAGTTGTGTAACCACTGAAATAGCGTCAAGTTTAAGTGCCTGATGAGCCAAGCCCAATGACCTTTTGGCTTTAAGTAAAACCACTAGATATCAAAATTTGGGTACCTCCTCTATTCTCTGGTCATTGATATACCAACTAAAATGAGGCCTAGTACAAAGAATCTTGCAGAGAGTTACCAAAAAGACCTTGGACTTAGGCACATTTATGTCCAAGCCAAGGTCCTTGATGTATTCACCCACTGCTTTTAACGATCTCTGAAGGCCTCTGAACAACACAAGGTTGTTGTCAAATAAGAGGTAATGCAATTTCAGAGAACCCTATTTCGGGGCATTAACCACAATTCCAGCTAAAACTGCACCTATACCGAGAATATTTATTTTATTTGTTCACGCTTGTAGAGTGCACAACAGCCCGAAGGCAACGTGGCGCTTGTTACATGAGTAGAGCTTTGCTTAGTTACAGTAGCAGCAGATTTAAAATTTGACAGTTTTTTGATAGAAATGCAGCATTTATCAGTATATACAGTTAAAGGAGGGAGGTGGGGTAAATGGCAGGTTGTAGGTGAGAAGATAAGAGGGAGAGTATTAGTTGAAAAGTGAAGTTGTCACATTCCTCTGAAAGGCAAGTAGAGAGGTTTCTGCTCCGAGAGAAGTAGGGAGGGCGTTCATAGCTTTGGGGCTATGTACGGGAAGCCTAACCCTCCTGTGTTGGCCTTATTGATGCGAGGAATGGTGAGTTGGTTGGTATAACATGTTCTAATGGGTCTTGCTGAGGTGGCTCTACAGAGTTTCTGAAAGATAGGAAGGTGCCACGCATTTGTGGGCTGTAGTGAGGATTTTAAATGTAATGCAGTCTTTGGAAGCCAGTCAACTGCCTGTCTGGCTTGAGAGATGTGGTCCCTTCTCGGGATACCTAGTGCTGCTCTTAGCGCATTGTTCTGGGTTATCTGGAGTCTGTTCACATTTGTAAGGGAAGTACCTGCTAAGAGTGAGTTGCAGTAATCTAGCTTAGCACCTACAGTGGCTCTGGCAATTGGGAGGCAGTTAGGCTTGGTTAGGAACGGTTTGATGGCATTGATGAGTTTGGTGCTTAAGGCGGAGGCTGAAGCTATGGAATTGACTTGCTTATTCATGGATAGCGTGGCATCAATATGAACCCCAAGGGTCTTGACGGACTTAAGGACAGGGATGATGGAGTTATCTATGTTAAAGTTGGAAAAGAGGCAGTCTAGTTTTGCTAGCGTAGTCTTTTGACCCAAGATGAGAATCTCTGTCTTATCCCCATTGAGGCATAGACCATTTTCCGCCATCCAAGCCTGGATGGTGGTGTAGATTTGGCTTAGAGTAGCTGTATCAAGGTCGTATGAGCCAGTTAGCGGTAGAAGTACTTGGGTATCGTCCGCATAGTTGGTATATGCAATACCAAGTGCATCAAGCTTATCAAAAAGGGGCTTTGTGAAAAGATTATACAGCGTTGGCGCAGTACATGAGCCCTGGGGGACTCCACAGTGAATTGTGGTCGGTGCTGCTTTTGCTGTATTCAAAAAAACTTTCATTACTCTTCCTTCTAGGAATGAGGTAATCCAAGAGGTTGCTTGTCTGGAGAATTGAGCTGCTTGAGTGAGGTGAGTGGTGAGAGTTTTGTGGTCAAGCAAATCGAAAGCTGCCGAGAGGTCTAAGAGGAGGAGGAGGGCAGGCTTGCCTTTGTCTAGGATTTGGGTGATTTGGTTTTTTAAGTCTAATAGTGCAGTTTTGTGCCGTGCCCTTTGCGAAATGCAGACTGTCTTCTTC
Organism: Ambystoma mexicanum; assembly: GCF_040938575.1. Lineage (NCBI taxonomy): Eukaryota > Metazoa > Chordata > Amphibia > Caudata > Ambystomatidae > Ambystoma > Ambystoma mexicanum. Next base: position 533,530,724 of record NC_090926.1, read on the forward strand.
CTAAAACAGAATTAGTCTCAAGGTGTAGTTGGATTTGCGTATGAGCTGCTCTATCCAAAAGTTTAAAAAGGAATGGTACAGTGGTTATGGGCCTATAGTTGTTAGGCTTTGTGGGATCTAGCGTAGGTTTTTTCAGAAGAGGGTGAACCCAAGCCTCTTTGAGGCTGGCAGGGACAATGCCAGTATTGAATGAGGAGTTGATGAAGGCGGTGAGAAGAGGGGCAAGATCCTTGGCACAGTCTTTTACAATCTTAGGAGGGCAGATGTCTCCTTTGAAGAGTGATGGTTTGAGGTGTTTGAGAAGGCCTATAACTTTGAGTTCTGTGTTGTCCTTAAAGGAGAATTTAAGTAGGTGGGATGTGACGTCTGGGGGTTTGGCCTGCGTGTGCATGTTTTGGTTTTGTAATGCTTTATAGTGATTGGGATGGGGAGATCCAAAACATCGACACAGAAGTGCTAAGTGTGTGGGTTTATTATGTATTCACACAGGACGTGGTAGATAACTTCACAATTTAATTTACATTACTTCCGATAAGCACGAAAGTTTAGATGAAGAAGACGGACAGGGTTGGTTTATGCAGTAGTGACACAGGTGGGTGTAGGCCTCTGAAGTATAGAGGTCAGCACTACACTGGGATACATGTTGCCTCATATATCGAGGGGGTATAGGAACCCGCAGTTACACAAAACAAAAAGTGCACACAACAATCTTTGAATTTTAACGGGTGCAAGTAGTAATACAGTTGTGATAGGAAGTTCGACACAGGGAGTGACACAGGGTGTGTTTCGGCCAAAGAAAGTGGCTTGGTTGTAGCCGTCTTTGTGCTGGCCTTCGTCAGGAAAAGGGGCACCAGTGGTGGTGCTGTCCGTGCTGTCTGTGGGTAAAACAGAGCTATTAGGATCTCGGGTGGTTGTTCGTTGAGTATAAGTATTAAATACGGGCCTAATTGTTGCCCACGTTGTACACCATGTGGTGTGTCTAAAAGACAGCTTACCTGCCGTTCAGGGAAACAGTTGGGTGCTGTCGGGGAAGCCGCGAAAAGTGCGGAACGTCCGGTGCTGGGATTAGCACTTGGTGAAAGGCTTTAGTTTCCTAGGAGCTGGCGTAGTTCAGAGTCTCACGAAGCCGGAGTGGGGCGTAATTGGACCCAAGTCTGGAATGAAAATTAAAAACCGGTATAGGTAACCTGTGGGGGTCAAGTGCGCCGGGGAGTATGTCCGCGTAGGAGTCAAGGGGAACTTACTGTTGTCTGGGTGGTACGCTGCCGTGCTGGACGTGGACTGCTGGGAGCCGGATGAGTCGGACAACGAGGGAGCCGTGTTGGACTGTATAAAGAACAGCCAGTGGCTGGGGACAGGCGAATGGGAACCCGCGATTCAAGGGCGACACCCAGTTTGGGCCAATCAGATGGCTGTGCGCCGTGTCCCAATGAGAAGGCGGTACTACGTGTGTGATGTTGGGTAATGTAGTCCGGGGCGGTGTATGGGGACTCCTGCTCTTGGATACTTGCACGACATAACAGGTAGGATACATGGTTGCAAACATAGGTAATCTACGTGCGCCATGTGGGTGGGCGGTTGCCGACCACCACTACAGATGGTTAAACAAAATAGACTCTCGTATACAATAGTGTTCACAAGGTGGAAGATATAGATGTCCAGTGTGTACAAGAGAAGTTAGTGCCAGTACAATAATGTTCACAAGGTGGACAACATTGGTTTCAAATGTGTGTCCGGACAAAAGTTCATTCTAATCAGTTGAGCGTGGTGGACACTTGGAGGAGTACTCTTAGAAGTGTTTCCATTCGACGGTTACATTTAGGCCGTCTTGCACAGAGTTCAATTTGTGGACCCATTTTTGTTCGAGTTTAGTGAGGGCAATGTTGATGTCACCTCCTCGTCTTTGTGGCTGGAGTTGTTGGACCACGGTCCATGTGAATTGTTCGTGGGTATGCTTCTTCTTAGTGAAGTGTTCGACCAAGGGTTTGTCCTCGACTTGGTTTTTGATGCATGATCTGTGTTCATTAATCCTTTGTTTGACAGGTCTAATGGTTTTGCCAATATAGATCAGATCACAGGGACACTTGATGGCGTAGATCACGTGTTTGCTCTCGCAGTTGGTGTGGCTGTTCTGTTTCCATACCAAGTTCTTGTGGATGAAAGTTTTGCTGTTTGTAGTAAAACGGCAGGCTACGCATTTACCACAGCTGAAGTGGCCAACTACTGGTGGAAGGTTCCATAGTGTGGTGGCTGGTTTGGTAGGTTCTGGGAAGGTGTGGACTAGGGAATCTCTTAGATTTCTGTTCTTTTTGAAGGCAAACAGTGGTTTCTTGGCGAGGGTGCCTTCATTTTTAATCAGATGCCAGTGTTTGTTGATGGTATTTTTGATGAGGTTGCTGACTGGGTTGTATGTGGTGACGCAAACAGTTCTATTGTTCGGGTCTCTTTCTTTGGTCATTAGGCAAATTGAGCGGTCGGTGTTGGCTGCTCTTTTCTTGGCTGTCTTGATGGACTTCCTGGGGTAGCCTCTCTCTCCAAGACGTGTTTGTAGTAGTTGTGCATGGTGGTTGAATTTTTCTCTGTCTGAACAGTTTCTCCGGATGCGTAGAAACTGACCATATGGGAGATTGTATTTTAATCCTTGTGGATGGTAACTGGTGAAGTGGAGAAGGGTGTTCCTGTCGGTGGGTTTCCTGAAGAGTTCCGTCTTCAGTGTCTCTCCGGACCGATAGATGTGTAGGTCGAGGAAATTGATCTTTTGATGGTCCCATTCAATGGTGAACTTGATGTGTTCGTTCCGTGCATTGAGCCATTGGTGGAAGGCTAGTAGTCCTTCAGCGCTTCCTTCCCAAATGAGTAATACGTCATCGATGTATCGACGCCAGACTTTGATGTGTGGTCTGTGTGGGTTATCATCGTGGTAGATATGATCTTCTTCATATTGTGCCATGTAGAGATTGGCGACGTCTGGGGCGAACGTGGCGCCCATACTGACGCCTTTTATTTGCTGGTATATCTGTTGGCCGAATAGAAAGAAATTCTCGCCCATGGCAATCCGGATGCACTCGACCAGAAAGTTGGTGGGTATGGTGGAGGTGTTGGCTCGTTTTTCAAGGCATGTAGCCAAAGCCTGTAGGCCCTCTGTTTGGGGGATGGAGGTATACAGTGCCTCAACGTCCATGGTGACCAAAATGGACTCATCAGTCAGATGTATGGAGTCTAAGATCTTGATAGTTTCTGTGCTATCTCTTAGGTAAGAGGCCATCTTACCCACGAAAGGCTTCATGAAAAAGTCTGTGTACAAGGAGAGGGGTTCCAACAGTGAATCACAGGCGGAGACAATGGGTCTGCCCGGGGGTTTAGTGGGGTGCTTGTGGATTTTAGGTAAAATGTAGAATGCCGGAGTCCTCGGGTGTGGTTACCTATACCGGTTTTTAATTTTCATTCCAGACTTGGGTCAAATTACGCCCCACTCCGGCTTCGTGAGACTCTGAACTACGCCAGCTCCTAGGAAACTAAAGCCTTTCACCAAGTGCTAATCCCAGCACCGGACGTTCCGCACTTTTCGCGGCTTCCCCGACAGCACCCACCTGTTTCCCTGAACGGCAGGTAAGCTGTCTTTTAGACACACCACATGGTGTACAACGTGGGCAACAATTAGGCCCGTATTTAATACTTATAGTACTCAACGAACAACCACCCGAGATCCTAATAGCTCTGTTTTACCCACAGACAGCACGGACAGCACCACCACTGGTGCCCCTTTTCCTGACGAAGGCCAGCACAAAGACGGCTACAACCAAGCCACTTTCTTTGGCCGAAACACACCCTGTGTCACTCCCTGTGTCGAACTTCATATCACAACTGTATTACTACTTGCACCCGTTAAAATTCAAAGATTGTTGTGTGCACTTTTTGTTTTGTGTAACTGCGGGTTCCTATACCCCCTCGATATATGAGGCAACATGTATCCCAGTGTAGTGCTGACCTCTATACTTCAGAGGCCTACACCCACCTGTGTCACTACTGCATAAACCAACCCTGTCCGTCTTCTTCATCTAAACTTTCGTGCTTATCGGAAGTAATGTAAATTAAATTGTGAAGTTATCTACCACGTCCTGTGTGAATACATAATAAACCCACACACTTAGCACTTCTGTGTCGATGTTTTGGATCTCCCCATCCCGATTATTTTGTTTATATTGCGCATACCCACCTGGGTAAATCGGGACCTAGCCAGGTGCCCTAAGATTGAAAAATATGCTTTATAGTGAGCCTGGATTTTATTTTGGAGGAGGTCTATTTTATTTAGTATAGCAGCTTGGATGCTTGTGCACCAGGCTTCGTCCTTAATGATTTCATCTGTGCTGGTGGGCGGCGTAGTGAGTTCCTTTTAAATGTGGTGAATAGTTCTTTTGTTTGAGAGTTGGCATTGGAAATTCGTAGGTTAAAGGAATTGGATTTTGCAGTGAAGATCGTGTCTTTGAAAATTCGCGCCACTGATGTAAAATTATTTCTAGTGGAATCGCGGGGGTTAGATTGGCACATTTTAAGGGCAAGTCGCTTATTTGAGTGCATAGTTTGCAGTTCCTCAGTGAACCACGAGTTTGCGTGAAATCATTATTTTTTTCTTTATGTTCTAGAGGTGCTACAATGTTAACTGCCTTGGAGAGGGTGTCTTTGAAAGATATCTGCTAGGATGTTTGGGTCTTGTGTGAAGGGAGGTGCTAGGCAAGGGGTGTTGAGGTAGGGTTGGATGTTCTCTGCTGTAAGATTTTTTTGGAGCTTCTTGCTAGCTTGGTGGGGGCGGGCGTGGTGCCTTTAGGGCTGGAGGCTGTGGGGATAGAGAATTGGATGCAGTGGTGATCTGTCCAGGCATATGCACGATTGGACGTGATCGAGGAATAACAATTCTGGTCGGCAATCCAATCAAGGGTGTGACCTTTGGCGTGGGTAGGGCTAAGGATTTTTTTGGGTGAATCCTAAGTCTGAGAGGTCATTGAGGAGTGAACTAGCAGCTTTGTCATTGGGGTCATTGAGACCTAGGTTAAAGTTGCCTAAGATTAGAACCCGTAAGGCAAGCAACACCGGGCGAAAACAAGCACAGAGAGAGATACAAGAACAGCTAACTATAGCAACAGGAGGACTGGAGCGAGTGTCTAGCACGGAAGGATCCAAGGTGCAACGCACCGGCGAGCCGACTGCGTTGCAGTATATGCCTGGAGGCGGCCATGTTGAAAAGAACAACTAAACTGTGCGTACCACAGCGGTCTAGTACGTGCTGGAACATCCTAATGGCGACTTCTACTGATTCCAAGGAAGGCATGACACAACTTCTGATACGTTTGGAATGCACACCGGGTAGATTTGGAGAGCGAATTACATATATAGTTATATCAATGTGTTAAATGCTGCAGGTCACATGATCGAGTTTCAGAAGGTCAGGTTTTGACCTTCGTCTTCTCAAGGTTGATGCATCTGATCACCATTTGGTTCAGTAACCTATTGTGTACGGCACAGCAGCAAAATGTGCAGGGAACTTTGAGTTTGGGGGCCTGCAATGTTAATTTATTTACTTTAATTTGTGTATGCATGCTATATATGTTGAGTGGCTTTTCATACTGAGGCAGTCCTTTTCTCGATCATAAAGTGTTATGTCGGGGTACTCCATTCTGTTAGGCTGAGCACATTGTTACCCGTAGTCCTGAGAGTGGGAAATACTCCATACAAATTTTGGTCCATACTCTGGTCTGTGTTCCTGCTAGAGCTTCTGCCTTGATTGAGTCACAAAACGTTCTAATGTGTAGTCCGATGAAAACCTCGGACCTGAGAAAGACGGATTGCATTCTGATTCTGGGACACAGACTTTTTGGAGAGGATTCTGATCTTCAGGATTGTGCATTTTTGGACAAGTATTCTTAAGGGGGGGGTGGTATGTTTATATATTTATTATTTTTTTATTTAGCGTTGGCCCTACCCAGAGGATTTATAATTGATTTAAGCTGCATTTAGGGGAATTCAGTCCTGTGGCGCCATATGTACTGTGTTGGGCAGAATGCATCCACGGAAATGTAGAGCTGTCGGCCAGGCCTCGGAATTTGCACTCGACAACAGCCGTTGACTAGTGTCACGGTGTTGGGGGATTGACCTTGTCATAGGGAAACTGGGACCCTCACAACTTGTGGTAGGCCTCTTACCACGATGTATGCCAAGCCGATCCTACCCCAGTCTTGGGGCAAGGAAGTTGAGGTGGGCAGGGTATTTCAGTCCCTAACCCCCTTAATGTGCTTTGTAGGATTCAAATGTTGGTCTATGTCTCCCTTGTCTATTGCACCTAGGGATGTAACGGTATAACGGTATACCGTTAAAGATACCGTGAACCACTTAATTGAACAATAATAACCGTCACATTGTTTATACCGCTATACCGTTTATATCGTTAAGTGTGCTTTTCAATGTGATTTGGAAAGGGTGCAGTAAGCAAGTGCTGCACAGTCTTGGCTTTGCACTGTTGGATGTGCCGTCTACAAATTAGTTTCAGTTGGAGCAGTTTTTAATGCCATTCCATAAACCACACGTGCCTGACACAATATCAATATGTTAGCAATAGGAAGAATACATAAAGTGCCAAGAAGGAAAAGTGTTTACTTTGGGTTGGCGGCTTTGGGGTTTATATATTTATAATGGATGTTTGCAAAACATATGACAATGGAGGATTTCCCTGGTTCTATCGTTGAATTTACATATAATAAGTCACAATGCGAAATTCACTCATCTCTGTGGATATTCCCTGCTGCCATACCAAAGGGTAACATGTCCGTGATTACTGAACACCTTTTGGCCCGTAAGTAAACTAAAGGCTGTAACACAAAGAGAGAGTGTGTGTGCGCGTGTGTATGTGTATGCGCACAAGTGTATACTACCATCAGCCTCCATTGATCTGTGTCATGCAGGTTATCAAGATGGCAACATGTCCATCTTCACCAGTAGCCAGTGGGGGAGCTAAAAGCCTAAATGACCACTTAAGAAAAGCTATTCAGTTTCCTTTGCCAGTCGCAGCAGGGCTTCCTCTCCACAGGTGTGTTTGTGTTTGGTGGAAGCAAGAGATGGCATTTCAGTGGAAAGTATGTTGAAAAGCCCAATTCTGGCCCTGGGTGCCTGGTTTTGTTTGTGATGATAAATCTGACAATTTATGACCTTTTAGAAAATATAAAGATTAGTTAACTCCACTTGCTATACCGCGATAACCATGATATACCGTCATTTGGCAAGAAGGTTATCGTACCGTCATAAAACTAATACCGTGACACCCTTAATTGCACCATGCCTTCTATGACTATATCAGGGTTTGTGAGACTCCAAGAGGAATTATATATAACAAGAACTGTTGGCTTTGCTGGTTTCATTTGTTTTGGAACAGACATAGGGCAAAGTGATGTTTTTAAATGGGTTTTTTTTGCCGTTTTTTGCACCTTTACTTAAAATACTGTGATTAATATTTTTGAAATGTCATTCTAACAAAGAAAATAAATCTCCACATTAAGGAAAAAACATATCTTTAAATGGCCATCAGACCAAGAACAAGGAGGGGGGTGACTAGAAGAAGGGTATAGGCTTGCGTTCTATGTTGCACTGGCTACTGCTATAACATTTTTTTTTCTTTTTGTTTCGTTTTTATTCAAGGCTGATGCAAACATTTGAAACCTGTTCCCTGCAGTCATGCACTGTTTGGAATGCCGCTCAGCCAGTCCCTCCCAACGTATTTACTGTCGGGTCTAAAGTTCAGTTTTCTGGTGCAATTGCTATGTGCGTTGCAAAATATTAATTCTACAACTATACGTTCTCCATAGGAAGTAGAGATCAAGTCTCTGGCTGCTGAAGTTGAGGACCTGAAAAACAATAAACATCTGGGGGTGTCTCTAAATTTGGAAGACCTGCAGGAAGAAAACGCAAAATTGAGATATCGACTGAATATCCTCCGCAAGGTTAGTTATCGGAAGCCGACTGGGGGGGGTGGGGGGTTCATGGAAGCTGATATCTTCAACTTCTGTTAACCATATGTGTGTCGATAGACTGTGTTGGATTTTAAAGGAGGATGATTGCCTATTGCTTGGTCTCCTAAAGTAGAAACTGATTAATCTATGATCTCCTATTGTATTGTCATCCAGCATAACCCAACTATTGATTGCACGTCTCTCGATCCCTGCGTTGTATTTATAAGATTTAATGAGCAGGTGCTGCAAGTAGCTCCTGGATGTCGGGCATGCGCTAGTAGCAAGCAGGAGCTGCCTTTTGGGGAATGTGGAGCTAGCACATCTGAGTTACGTACCGTCCTACAAATCAAACGCCCAGATGAGATGCACTCTAAGTTTGGCATGGGAATGTGAAAGGCACACCTAGAAGACATTTAAAACATAACAAATTCTAAATAATCATTAAAAAAAAATATATATTGTGAAAGTAAGATTTGTAACGTGCTTTGTGCTAGCTCCCCAGTCCCCAGGGTGTTCACCTTTGTGATGGCTGGTACTAAATAACTTCATTTACCTGTCGCTCATCAAATCGTTAATTCGATCCCTGTAATGGAGCAAAATGGTGTGTGCGATATGTATTTATGTATTATTTAACTCTGATAGCAAAATGCAACGTTTAAGAAACTGTATACGAGATCCACTTGCATGAAGAAAATTAGTAGGGCAGGTCAAACCAGCATTACTAAATGAGAGAGCTGTTTACTATGGTAAATCACCCTAATGGATAAGGGAAAAATTACTTTTTGTTGGGTCCACTACATTTCAGTTTATTTGCTTTGTGTCGCTCTTATTTTAGCTCCACAAAGTATGGCCTTGGTGACTCACCTAACGCTGACCTTTCCAGACACCATTGAGGAACAGTCCCAAATATTGTGGTACAGGTTTGAACATGCTACTGTATAGAAAATCAACCTTTTAGGGCTTGAACTCTTGCTGTTGGTAAGGGTGAGTTGCAAGTGGCGCTCCCAACTCAGAAAGAACATATCATCGGGTCTGATAGTATTGCGAAGTACATTTTGAATCCTACCAGAGTAGACATATGGGGTGTCACCACACTCTGATCATTCAGTAGCCTGGGATGGAGTGTTTCGATTTGGTGTCTGGTGATTTGCTTAGTTGTCATGTCATTCGAAATGGGTTAAGTGTAAAGGAGAGTTCATATTTTTCCACGGCCATTACGACATGATCATGCCACTGAACATATGAACACATCTCTGCTGCAAGAAGTATTAGTGGCTACAAGAAAGTGCTAGTAGGGGTCAGTGACTTTTAGTGAATTGTCACATTTAAGCAAATCACCTGATCTCAACTACTTGAGTGTATACCGGTACACTCTTTAGAAAGGACGCTTTTCTGCTGGCACTAATAACGCTTTTATTTGGTTACTACTTTGTCCCCGCAGAGTCTTCAGGAGGAGAGAAATAAGCCAACCAAAACCATGATCAACATCAACACACGTTTGCAGGAAATCTTTGGAGATGCCATTAAGGCTGCATACCCAGAGCTGGAAAATCCTCCTCTCGCAGTCACACCAAGCCAGCAGCCTAAATTTGGAGATTACCAATGCAACAGTGTTATGAGCATGACACAAGTGAGTAATGCAGGGAAAAAAACTATTTGCGGTTTTCTAGTCCCCCTCACATTAGCAACTTGATGCACAAAGTTAGACTTGTATATGTTTGATTAAACTTTAGGGTGTGAAGGCAAGCGTCCCCAGCCAGCACGATCCTCCCCGCAATGAGAGACAATGAAGGACTCTCCCAAGTCGGGAATAAAGCCAGGACAGAGTGCGGGTGAGCTTAAATGGGAGTTTATCAATCAGAATAGGGCATGCAAAGAACTCTGCAAACTCCGAGAGCGCTCTGTCTGACAATAGCACAGACAGGAGTAGGTGCTGCTGCGATGTGGTTGGCCTTGGCTGGAGAACGTCACTGGTCAGCCTCGTGGGTTGGGGTGGGCCTGGCAGGTTGGCTGAGTTCATCCGGGCGGTGTTGTTGTGCCATCGCGGCCAGTGTCGGAGATGAATGTCTTTTCCTGACTTATTTGCCCTAGGCCATGCACACCGCAGTCATTCAGTCATTGCAATATTATCTTCTTTAGTAAATCTTCCGATAGGTTATTCTACAGGTTAATGCAACACAGGAGGAATGCACCTTGTGAGGGGTCTGATGGTCATTCGTCAGGGCATGGTTACCAGTGTCCTGTTGACCGGAGCCATAGGTTGAGGGGCTAAGCTTCAGGGCATGGGACGGGCGGTACAGGTCTTTCTGTCTTGTTAGAAGTTGTTACGGATGTGCCGCTGTGTGTTGTCAAAGTATTGGGTGTCCTGATTGCACAGGGCCATATGTCTAAGATGATCCGGTGGGTTGTGGGGTTTACGAGGGGGCGCCTTTGGAAGTGTGTGTTCAGGCAGAGGTTTACTGCTGTGCTGTAAATAATGCAGGTGGCGGGCCGTGGCCTTGGGTGCTGCAGAGGGGGCTACAAATCTTTGAAGCGGCTCCAGTCTGGTTGGGGGAGGTGGAGCAGCGCGGCGCGGGCCTCTGCTCTCATGTTTGGCAGTCTTCGCAGAGTGGGAGGGGGAATGGCCTTGCACATATTCACAAAGGTATCTTCCTCGTGTGTTGCCGGCTTTTGGTAAAAACATCACAGACATTTGATCACTCTATAATACTTATTCGAATCACTTTAAAACATACATTTCAACTTTGCTGGATGTGTCTCGCTTATATCCAGTCTGAGCACCTTATTCGTACACTATGCTTTAACAACTACAGTATTTAGTTATATGCATATACATTTGCAGTAAGTGAGGTAGTGGTGAGGTTGGTGGAGTACATAGAAAATAACCCGCCACTGTACGTGACGGTGGTGGCACATGAAGGGCTTAGACATACACACATGACAAGTGCATTATCGCGCATCCTTCACATGAGCCCTCTGTATGGTTACATTCGTCTTCTCGTGTACTCTAGCAGCATTAGTTCGGTTATTGCGCAAAACCATGGAGTGTAAGTTTCCCAGTGATACACGTAACAAATAGATCCCTGGAACGCTCCTTCATTATTAGTACCCAACTGCAGTGGTGTGGGCTCGCCATTGCTTATATCATGGAAGCATGCTTTCTATGTTTATACATTTTACAGGTTTTTGTAATATAAGAGATTTTGTGGAGAAAAGCATACTGTGCAAGTGGTCTTGGCATTAATATGTAGAGACTTTCTGCCTTCTGATGACCATTTTACCGTTCTTTTCATCGCCCAGGCCTGCTGGCCGGGTCATGCTGGGAGCGATGATACACTGCGGAAGGTGAACTGTTACAATATTAGTATCTTATGCTAGCTCATGTCCGTCTTGTTCGTGGGAACGGGCTCACAGCGGATCTGCCAGGGTGCTGCGGCGACAGGGATAACTGAAACTCTCCGAGGGTGGGGGCCGCGCTACAGTGCGCTGAGCTCACACCATCTTTAGTAGACAAAATGGTTTCTGAGGCCTAGCTAAATTCAATACGTGCGGGCAATGTCTTCAGCAGGTGAGCCATCCACCACCTGGGCCCTGGTGGTAAGGAGGGGACGAGCCATGGCCCTCACCTGGGGTGGAGATGTAGGCAAGGGGGGGTCTTTTGGACCACTCCTCCCCTACATTTCCCCCCTTTCGTTACTTAAGTAACAAATACTTTAAGTCCTCCAGCCTTCTACATTCTGCTTCGTCCATCACTGCCTCGTCCCATGCAGGTGTGCCTTTTATGGGCATCCATGCTCTGCACACCCCCCGTAAGCTTTCCCCTCTTCTGGCATATTCATCTGGGGTACAAGTCAGGTATATACATCCGCCATCTCCCGCCAAATCTACCCACACCTCCTGGTACCATTCTAGTACACGGGGCTCTCTAATGGTGGTGTGCCATGCTTTATCTATGATATCTTTGTCGTGATAGATAGGCACTAGCTGATATCTTGGTGTGTCATCTGTTCCTGTTTGTACCTGCACTTCCTGCATGTTTTGCATTGTCCCACGGGTGTTGCCCATTGTCACCATCATCATTGCACCATTTGGTACTGCGTTAGCACAAACTCGAAGACCCACCTGGCACAGGCAAACAATTAAAAGGAGGAACACCACAGCTGGCATCAAAAACTTCACAGTCGTTCCAAGCCATGAGGGGACCCAGGAGAAGATGTTATCGAACCACGTGCTGTCTTCTGCTCCACCTTCCATTTTTTCTCCTAGGTTGTGGACTGCTTCGATCACATGGGACAGGGAGCCGTTCTCTGCGTCTTCAGAAGGTACGAAAGTGCAGCAGGCACTTCCTATTTTTCGGCAAACACCTCCATCCATCGCCGTCAACAGGTCCAGGACATACCTGTTTTGCATGGTCATCAGTCGTAAAGCCCTTAGTTCCACTTTTATTACGTTGAACCCTTCTTCAGTGTCGTTTGCCAGCTGAATCAATTCCCAGCGTGTTATCTGGAGCCATTTTGCGTTTGCTCTTGCTTGGACACTTGAGACGAGTGAGGCAAAGAATGTTTCTGCTGAGCTGAATAATCGATATCTGTCTGGGATCTGAGCCAACAGTTCTGATGATGCCTTTGATATGTAATTTGATGCTCGTCTGTTACGGGTCAGCACCTCGCCCTTGTTTCCGGAAGACAGGACATACATTTGTGACTCTGCAGTTGATTGGGCCGCACTCTGTTGTGTGCGTTCCTGTGTCCTTTTGCTCCCATCGATGTGGCTTTCTGGTATCACCATTAGGGCTGAGTGCAGAGTGGCCATTGAGCAGCTGCCACTCCATGACGGGGGGAGGTGCAGGTATGCCTGGTTGCCGCATACCCAGTACGTGTCCATCAGGGCCGCTGTCCCTTTTCTTAGATCTGGGATGGTGAGGGTCTTGTTACAGTTCTTGTTCGTCCCCATGGAGGTTTTCCCCTCTCCTTTAAAACATAATTCATAGTCTATTTCGTTCTGTAGTTTGAAGGGTTTTTCAATGGCGGTTACCCAAGTTAGTTTTGAAATGTGTTCCTTCCACACTGGTGTGCATGTTTCTTCTATCCACTGCAATTTCTCTGGTGCCACACCTCTCAGTGCTTCAGCTTTACACATTACTTCTTCATCCTTCCATTTGTTGTCCGAAAAAAGTGTCCCTTGTATTACAAAAAATGGTTCTTCCAGACATGCCACCCCTGCCGTTTTTGGGTAGCAGGTTTTCTCGTTCTGCAGCATCTGAAAAGTAACTTCATGTGCCTGGAAGGTGTTCTTAATCCTGCATAACGTGAGATGAAGGAGACATTGGGCATCTATGATTGGCAACTCTTTGGGTAGCAATACTTTGGGTGTACCTGAAGCGTGAGGAATGAGGGAGCAGACATAACAGCTCTCGTTTGTTGTTTGTTTAGCTGTGGCACTCATATCCGCATACCATTTATTTGTCTGGTGGGGGTGTCGAGGGTCTTCCATTTTATCTAGTCCTAACCCATAGTACTCATCATACTTCCTCCTCCCTGCTTCCCTCTTTCGTCTCTTATTCTTGTTCCTCATGTACTTCCCAGCCTCCTGGGCGAGGGACAAAATAGACCCCCCCTTTCTCACTCCCGCCCCCCTTGGCCCATGCATCATATAATATTTCGTGTATTGCTAGCAGCTTTTCCTTTTCGTCCCTAACGTTGTCTTGCAGGTTGTTTTTTAGTATGGGGGCAGGCTGGCTGGTGGGGGTGTTATACAACCTGATATGGCAGACGGGTTTCGGTCATTTAAACTGCGGGCATTGTAATTAGATATCCCTGGTGGAGACACTGTTGTTTTTCATTCCACCCTTTGGCTTTTTCTTTTGTAAGATGACAGCACTGGATGGTGTGGTATGATAACCCCATACAAGTTTAGTTTTGTCCCATACCAAAAAATCACCTTCCCTAGTATTGACACTTGCAGTTGTATTGGTTTCAGTAGTGCTGTTAATCCCAGTGCTGTTAATCCCTCCCCCCGCGTTCATCTCGATAGAGATGAACGCTACAAACCAATATGTAACCAGGCCAAACATTAGTATAAAAAACAACGTAATGCACACAGATAATCCACACTCATACGAATATCTGCATCTCTCATGTAATAATTCTCTCATTCTACTAATTCTATCCGTTGCAGGCTGCCCGTTGGATGCCATGGTAGCTCCTGTTTGAGATATAAAAGTGCATTAAGTGCATGCATGTAAACATTTTGTTGGCACTATTAGTGCCAGTATATATTGACAGGGTCCGGAAGCGGGTAGGGTTTGTAGGGACGGGGATGCACAGACAAGGGTGTAAACACTTCATAATTTGATCACTTCATTAATTACATATAAATCCACAAGATTAAAAAAAAGAAAACTTTTTTTTTAAAAAAAAAGGAATGCAAGTATACTTATCAACCATCTTCCCATTCAGGTCCATTACTGTCACACATACACAAGTTCATATTCAGACATCCTGCTCAGTTGCATTGTTTGCTGTTGTCTGTGCCTCCTCATCCACCTCCTCCTGCACGTTACTATATGCTTTTCGTACATCTGTCAAGTGCACCCAGTACCTCAAGCCCTTTACTTTCACTGCCGTGGGCGTGCAGAACACTACCTCGTATGGGCCATGGAACCGTGGTGCATTCCATCGACGCACAAAACTTCTGACATAAATTGAGTCGCCCGGCATCAGATGTAGCTGTTGTTCTGGCTCCGTGGCAGACCCTGTTATGTTTCCCTCCTCTCTAGCGAGGGGTGGAGAGAGCTGCTTTGATATCGCGCGCGCTGCCCTTGTCAATTTCTTCAAATAGTCTGTGAACTCATTTCCCAATATCGCGGCGCTTCTGTGTGCATCTGAGTGTTCACGCAGTGGAGAGTGTGCTGTGTACATTAGTCTCCCAGTCACGATCTCGTGCGGGGACAAATGGTGGTCTTTGCTTGGCTGATTTCTCAGCTCAAATAGCGCAAGGGGCAGACAGTAAATCCAATTCTTTTTCAATGAAAAGCATAGTTTTGATAACCTGCCTTTTAACAGTCCGTTCATCTTTTCCACTACGCCATTACTTTGAGGATGATAAATCGAACACAATTTATGTTTTATTCCCAATAATGTAGTAACTTCCTTGAAAAGCTCATTTACAAAGTGAGTGCCATTGTCTGAGCGAATCACGTCACAAATTCCCCAGCGCGGAAACACTTCCCTAACTAGGAACTTTGCAGCGCTTTTGGCATCAGGTCGTGCACATGGGCCTGCTTCTACCCACCTTGAGAATGGGCATACAACCACGATCATGTAACGTGCTCCATTACACCTTTCCCCCATGTCTGCGTAATCAATATGTAGCTCTCTGAATGGGCCAATCGGTTTTGGAATTGTTCCCCGGAGCGTGCGTAATGTCATTCCTGAATTGTATATCTGACATGTTGTGCATTCCATCGCTAATCGAGATACGTGCTCCTGGAGACAGGGCATGAACCATTCTTCCTGTATTTCTGCTGCGATGTGCTGTCTGGTATTGTGTGCAGGGAAGTGTAGTTGTTGAAACGCAATTTCTAATAACTTGATTGGCATTACCACTTTCCCTGAGTTGTTTTGTCGCCACAGTAAGTCTGTTGCCGACTTGCTGCACCCTCGTTTTGTCCACATTAATTTTTCGTCTGCACTAGCTCCTTCCTGCAATTCTAGTATTTGTGATATAGGCATCATGCTGTAGCCTTCTGGGAGCTCTTCGTTTGTCTTGTGCTGCAACATGTACTCACCTGCTTCATATTTCTGAAAATGGGAAGCTTCCTTGGCGGCAGCGTCCACTGCAGCGTTTCCCAAAGACACAACGTCTGTGTTTGATGTATGTGCTTGGCACTTCACTATTGCTACCGCAGTAGGGTTTTGTAGGGCCTCAATTAACTCTTTCAACAATTCTGCATGCTGTACTGGTGTTCCGTCTGCCCGTCGGAATCCCCTCCGCCCCCATCTTGCTAGACCCCCATGTACTGTCGTCGTCATGTAAGCTGAATCTGTATATATTGTCACTGCGCAACCCTTTGCTGCATGTAGTGCTTCTATGAGCGCAATCAGTTCTGCTGCTTGTGCGGAGTAATGTGATGGGAGGCGGTACTGTACTAGTGTTTCATACTCACCTTCTTCTAACCTCACTACTGCCATACCAACATGTTTTTCTCCCGTGTCCACATCAATCGATGCAGACCCATCCACGAAGTACACTTCCCCCTCGCTCAGAGCGTTCTCACACACCACTGTGCCCCCCCTCTTTCTCCTGTGTAAGTAGCACAATTGTGGTCCTGCATGTCCTCTAGTGTGCACGCTTCTGTAATGAATGTGGCGGGGTTCACTGTCTTGCATCTCACCACATGGATATTGGCGCTAGACAATATGATCTCATAGGCTGTTGCCCGCTGTGTTGTCAGTGTGCTTTTTGACCTCTCAAGTATTGCAAATAATGAATGTTCCACAAACAATGTCACAGGGCAACCCATTACTATTGTGGCACTTTTCTCAATCGCGAACGCGGCTGCAGCGAGTGATTGCTCGCACGCGAAATGGCCTTGCATTACGGCATCTAAAGTACCACTATAGTAAGCCAAAGGCTTGTGTCCTAGGGACGTCTTTTGTGTCAGTACAGCTGTCATGAGTGTTCCCTTGCAGTGTGAGAATAGGTAAAACACGCGTCCATAATCAGGATTTGCTAGCACTGGAGCGCTTGAAATTAACTCTTTTAATGATTTGAATGACGCGCACATTTCTTCTGACCATTCTATTTTTTTGTTCTCCTGTTGTGCTTCCTTGAGTGCTTGTAGGAGGGGTCTCGTGTATGCCGCATAATCTAATATCCATGCTCGGCAATAGTTGCACATTCCCAAGAACTTCTGCATGTCTTTCACCGTCGTGGGTTCTCCTACTGATCTTATAGCTTCTACCCTGTCGGGGATTATTCTTTTTCCATCTTTTGATATCAGCTGTCCCAAGTATAAGACCTCTGTCATGCAGTACTGTAGCTTTCCCTTGTCTACCTTGTACCCCTTGTTGGCCAATAGTGTTAGGAGTGTTGTTGAATCTTTTCTGCATGTTTCCTTGTCTTGTGCACCCACACTAGTAAATCATCTACGTACTGAATGATTGTACTCTCAACTGATAGGTTTCCCAAGTCTTCATGCAATATGCGGTTGAATATGCTTGGGCTCTCACAGTATCCCTGCGGTAATCTGCAGTGTTCATATCTTTTTCCCCCCAGTGTGAATGCTGTCAGGTATCTACTCTCTTCAGCCAGGGGGATTGAGAAAAATGCGTTTTTCAAGTCAACTACTGTGAAATGTGATGCTGTTTTTGTGATGCTGCATAATATTGATGCAGGGTTCGGGACCAAAGGGAACTCTTTCTGAATTACATCATTTAGGGGGCGTAAATCCTGTATCATCCTCCAAGACCCTCCCTTCGCTTTTTTGATTGGATAAATACATGTGTTACATGGGGAATTTGAAGGCACTATTATCCCTTGTGCTAGTAGTGCATCTAGTGTTTCTGTTATCCCTTGTTCAGCTTCACGGGACAATGGATACTGTTTCACTCGGGGTAAAATTGCTCCTTGCTTTAGTTTTATTGTCACAGGCTGTACTCCATGCAACAGCCCTACATCATGGGGGCCTGTTGTCCACAAATTATTTGGTACGAGTCTCATGTCATCATCAAAAAATGACGGCGGTGCTCCTACCACTGCCATCAGTTGAGCGGGGATTTACCTAGCTTGAATCAAAATGTCACAGGGCATCGCTATTTCCATTACAATTTCACCATCCCCCTCTGCATCTGAAAAGAGATCCTCGTCTGTTAAGTCTCTTAGGGCGATGTTGGCATTCGTGCACAGTACTGTACGCCACTCGCATCCTTCCATATCTAATCCAATCACAGCAATCCTTTTCGCTGATACCTGTACAGCGTGCAAGTCCAATGATACCACTGACCCTGGTGCTGTGTCGGGGCTCACTATGGGGCGGAAGAGGAATTCTGCTGGAATCCTCCAGTCCATTTTTCTCAGCTCTGGAATTATGAGGGCCAATGTCTTTAGCCCTTCGATGAACATTTTCTCATTTTCCGGCAACCCCCGTACTTCTTGTGTGGTTGTGTGGGCTTGTACCACCAACATTGTACGCAATGGGCATATTCCGGGTGTTGAACACACTATACCTCTCTCGGTGAATGATATGGTCATGTTGAGTTTACTCAGGAGATCCCTCCCTAATAAATTTATTGGTGAGTGTTCATAATACAGTAAAGGTGTCTTTACAGTCTTACCCCCCACTGTTACATCCAATGCTTCTGTGTAAGGAACTTCAATTACAGCCCCAGAGAACCCCTGCGTCTCTAACTTCCGGTTAGATAACGGGAACCGGCCCTCTCTGATACATGATTTCTCCGCTCCCGAATCCACCATGAATATGAACTGCTTGTCTCCTATCTGCGCCCCTACCAATGGTTCCTCTGCTGCATTGTAGGTGGTAGATAGAACTGGACACGCAAGTGTTCTCTGTGGGCTGTCCTACGCGGGGTGTCTCATCGCCCCCCCTTGATTAAAGACACTTCCTGAAACTACTGATACGCCGTTGTAGGGTGCTGGTGCGGGGGCCCCGTTTGGTGTTGTCGCAAAAGGGATTCCGGGTGTGTACTGCATATTGTCATTGTTTTGTGGGTAGTTCTGTGTTCTATACTGGTGCCCCTGTTGTTGTTCATTATTACCTTGGCCTGGGTTTCTCGGTTGTTGTTGCCCCATTGGAAGACCATATGGGCTCCCCGGGTGGGGATGGCCATACTGTTCTACCTCTTGGAACCCGTTGTTGGGTCTGGCACTGCACTCCCTAGAGTAATGCCCCCATCTTCCGCAATTCCAGCAACTCCCTTGTGCACCTCTAGGGCCCTGCCATCCATTTCCTCCCATTCCCCCGTACCCCGGTCTGCCTCCTCTTCGGCCCCTATACCCACCTCGTCCCCCTCGAGGGGTCCACTCTTGCCACTGCGGACCTCCGCCTTGCTTCTGCTCGTTCCACTGCCGCTGTCCTGCTCCAGCCCAATTAGTTGCCATCCTTCCTTGTATTGCTACCATCCCCTCCTCCTCTCCCTCCCTGCTGTGTGGGAGCGCGGCTACTGCGACCTTCACCAACTTTGTCTGCACTAATTTCGCTTCGTCTACCAATCTCTTCTGCGCCACCTCCTTCTCCCTTTCCTTTATTCTCTTACAATGGTGCACTATTATGCTCTGAATCTCAGGCCATCCCTTCGCTTCAATACCTGCTATCTTGTCGAGCGCATTTTGCACTTCCTTTGGGAGCCCTCTTTTTATAATGAAGTAAAATAAAGATGTCGATTGATACCAGGGCGTGCCCGTTTCTGCTCTCCACATCTCTTGGACCCGAAAAATGTAATCCATAGCCTCCTCCCCGTCATTCGTTGTACACTGCATTACTGACTGTAAGTCTGGCGTATCTGGGAACGTTTCTCGCAAGGCATCCCACACCCTGGCACGCACTGTGTTGAAGGAGGCTCCGTCATGGCGGTCGCAGTCTAATGTTACTCCCGGGAAACCGGCCTTGATCCATACTCTATCAGCCTGATCCCCCACTGCTGATACAAGCAAACTCTTCACATCTCCTATTGCTAGGGGTACCCCGGCAGTGTGTTTCTCAAAGGCGTATATCCACTTACTTGCCCCTCCCGATAACGGGGGCAATAGCTTTAATAAATTGGCTTTATCCATCTGAGCCCATGGGATATAATTCGGCCTCCCTCCTCCCCTATGTATCAGTGGGAGCTGTAACTTTCCTTTCATCGTGGTCTCTGTTCCAGTCTTCACTCCTGACGTTCCCAATGATGCCATTTTCCCCACCCTGTTCCTTAATCGCCCCGTCCACTCATCCAGTGTTCTCATTGAACATGTACCATCCACCCCTTCACTTCCCCCTCCCATTGCCATGCTCAACCTGTCGCTTTCTTCTAGATCGTCCCTTATATCACATAATAGTTCCTCTCTGTCCCCTATAGGTCTTTCTTCATTATCAACACCTCCCTCTCGTGTCCCTACTTCGATTATTCGTGTCGGTTCTTCCTCAATTCTGAACAGGATCTCACCTTTTTTCCACCCGTCTTCGAGTGTTCTATTCTCACTCGGCGCTCTAGACGTGCGCCCTGATCTTACTGCATTAAGTGCTGTTTGTTCACACATGTCTTTTACCCTTGATAGTTCATCTTTCGCTATTGAGAGCCTTGATTGTAAATCATCTGTTAGCTTTTCTATGTCCACCCTCTGTGTACTTGCTTGGGCTCGCTCCCTTGTACTTTCATATGGCGGGGGTGCCGTTGGTCGGTGGGGTGTAGTAGTTGTCGGGGGAGGCACATAAGTGGGGTCACTGTACCCCTCTGCGGGCACAGGCTTGTTTAATATCGGGTACAAGCTTATTACCTCTATTGGTGGCTCTACACTTGACAATTCTTTAGCATCTTTCTGTATCATCAGTGGATTGTCTGTGGTGGATGGTAGGTCAGGATTTATTGCTGGTGCTTTAGGCGGTGGTACCTCTTCAAATAACCTCCAGAGATCCAATATTTCCCTCCTATTGTGCAACTTCTTCCCCTTGTATTTCAAATAAATGCATGTGGCCACCATATCCAGAATGCTTTTATCAAATGACCCTCCCTCGGGCCATATCTGGGGTAACCCCTCTCCCTTCAGCTCTGTTATCCATTGATCATGATATTTCTTAATCCGCTCCGCGTACCCTGGCAGGTTCTTACAAATGTGTGATAAGGGTGTCTCGGCCCCCATCTTTGTGCCCTCCTAGTACTTGTGTGTTCTCTGTGTGTCCGCAACTATAATGTAGATGTATTACCAATATTATTTTTCGTTTTCTACTTCACATTCAATAATGGGCTCCTCTCTGCTCTTCCTCGCCTGCACAATACAGAACTGGCTGTACACAGTCTCTATTCTAGTCTCTTTGGGGGGCACATACAAGAGCAAACCATCAGTGATTTCGACAACATTAACCCGGAAATCAAAAAGGTACACACTCACTTCACCTTGTCATTTTGTCTTCAAAAGGCTCTATCCGGCCACACTTACCATGACCATTCAATTACTATACATTTATAGCCATTTTACGCACTCACGGCACCAAATTGTCTTCTGACGCATACGAGGTGCACACACCTCGCTGTAACACTCTGTTCACAATTCAATCTGCCCTCCCTTTCCTCCCTAGCCGGCTGTCCCTGTCCGTCTTATTCAGATATATGGATGCGGATGTATATATTTTGATCTACTCTTCTCTCTTCTAGTAGGACTCTCTGTCTCTTACTTTCTACCTAACACTTTGTACTGATCTCACCTTTATTTTCCCCCCAAACTTAAAGAAAAGAATCGAAAAAAGAAATAGCAGTCACTAATATATTCTCAGTGTCCCCCTTTGCCGGACACTTAACTTATTATGCACTTCTTCATATATTCCCAGTACTAGTCAATATAGCACTATGCGGCGCCGCCTTCCACCCCCTTTCGGAGCTAGGTTCCCGTCACTTTTATCTCTTATTCACCTCTTAATCCTAATGGCCATATGCAAAGAAAAAGTAAAGAAAGTTTAGGATGATCCTTAGATCTGCGTACCCCCTTTTCTACCCCTCCTCGTTCTCTGTCCTAGATCCCTTCCTCCACTCCCTTTACGATCGCTCGCACTCAATACTCACGTGCCCGTCTTGAACCGATAGTCTCCGAAACTGGGTCCGTCCAGGCAGTGTTGCCGTCCACTCAACAGTCAGCCCCGGCTCCGGCGAGCGGTACTCAAAGGGGATTTTTCAACCGGGATCCCGTACCCCCTCTCTCTATTGAGTGCGCACTTCTTAGTGTACAGGTCGGCGTTGGCGGGCAGCCTCCCGGAGCCGGCTCACCGTGCGTATCCCTTTTCGACCGGAGATTCTCGTGCCAAAAGGGGACGGTAATGTTAGGTCGGGAAAAAATAATAATAATAATAATCACGCTTTCGGGGTCACCACTGAAGGCAAGCGTCCCCAGCCAGCACGATCCTCCCCGCAATGAGAGACAATGAAGGACTCTCCCAAGTCGGGAATAAAGCCAGGACAGAGTGCGGGTGAGCTTAAATGGGAGTTTATCAATCAGAATAGGGCATGCAAAGAACTCTGCAAACTCCGAGAGCGCTCTGTCTGACAATAGCAAAGACAGGTGTATATATTTACAAAAAACGTCATAAGAACCTACATACTATAGGGGGCACAAGTTTGATGGGATTGGGTGGCGATGACTAGCTATAGGTGCTGCTGCGATGTGGTTGGCCTTGGCTGGAGAACGTCACTGGTCAGCCTCGTGGGTTGGGCTGGGCCTGGCAGGTTGGCTGAGTTCATCCGGGCGGTGTTGTTGTGCCATCGCGGCCAGTGTCAGAGATGAATGTCTTTTCCTGATTTATTTGCCCTAGGCCATGCACACCGCAGTCATTCAGTCATTGCAATATTATCTTCTTTAGTAAATCTTCCGATAGGTTATTCTACAGGTTAATGCAACACAGGAGGAATGCACCTTGTGAGGGGTCTGATGGTCATTCGTCAGGGCATGGTTACCAGTGTCCTGTTGACCGGAGCCATAGGTTGAGGGGCTAAGCTTCAGGGCATGGGACGGGCGGTACAGGTCTTTCTGTCTTGTTAGAAGTTGTTACGGATGTGCCGCTGTGTGTTGTCAAAGTATTGGGTGTCCTGATTGCACAGGGCCATATGTCTAAGATGATCCGGTGGGTTGTGGGGTTTACGAGGGGGCGCCTTTGGAAGTGTGTGTTCAGGCAGAGGTTTACTGCTGTGCTGTAAATAATGCAGGTGGCGGGCCGTGGCCTTGGGTGCTGCAGAGGGGGCTACAAATCTTTGAAGCGGCTCCAGTCTGGTTGGGGGAGGTGGAGCAGCGCGGCGCGGGCCTCTGCTCTCATGTTTGGCAGTCTTCGCAGGGTGGGAGGGGGAATGGCCTTGCACATATTCACAAAGGTATCTTCCTCGTGTGTTGCCGGCTTTTTGTAAAAACATCACAGACATTTGAACACTCTATAATACTTATTCGAATCACTTTAAAACATACATTTCAACTTTGCTGGATGTGTCTCGCTTATATCCAGTCTGAGCACCTTATTCGTACACTATGCTGTAACAACTACAGTATTTAGTTATATGCATATACATTTGCAGTAAGTGAGGTAGTGGTGAGGTTGGTGGAGTACATAGAAAATAACCCGCCACTGTATGTGACGGTGGTGGCACATGAGGGGCTTAGACATACACACATGACAAGTGCATTATCGCGCATCCTTCACATGAGCCCTCTGTATGGTTACATTCGTCTTCTCGTGTACTCTAGCAGCATTAGTTCGGTTATGGCGCAAAACCATGGAGTGTAAGTTTCCCAGTGATACACGTAACAAATAGATCCCTGGAACGCTCCTTCATTATTAGTACCCAACTGCAGTGGTGTGGGCTCGCCATTGCTTATATCATGGAAGCATGCTTTCTATGTTTATACATTTTACAGGTTTTTGTAATATAAGAGATTTTGTGGAGAAAAGCATACTGTGCAAGTGGTCTTGGCATTAATATGTAGAGACTTTCTGCCTTCTGATGACCATTTTACCGTTCTTTTCATCGCCCAGGCCTGCTGGCCGGGTCATGCTGGGAGCGATGATACACTGCGGAAGGTGAACTGTTACAATATTAGTATCTTATGCTAGCTCATGTCAGTCTTGTTCGTGGGAACGGGCTCACAGCGGATCTGCCAGGGTGCTGCGGCGACAGGGATAACTGAAACTCTCCGAGGGTGGGGGCCGCGCTACAGTGCGCTGAGCTCACACCATCTTTAGTAGACAAAATGGTTTCTGAGGCCTAGCTAAATTCAATACGTGCGGGCAATGTATTCAGCAGGTGAGCCATCCACCACCTGGGCCCTGGTGGTAAGGAGGGGACGCCCGATGAGCCATGGCCCTCACCTGGGGTGGAGATGTAGGCAAGGGGGGGTCTTTTGGACCACTCCTCCCCTACAGGTGCACATGGAATATCACCTTTCCACCACATTGTGAGCCTTATTTGTTCCTCCCTCGCAACCGGTTTACCTTCTGCATATTGTCTGCAATATCATTTTAGCATGGCATCAAGTTCTTACTGTTCCATGCTAATGCTAATACTGTGCCTGGTATATTCTTCTGTAGTGCTTTTGTCACATCGCCTTCGATTCATTGACCTAATGAATCGGAGCAGGTTGAACATCGTTTAACTATGGCAGAGAAAAAACACTTATTCACCACCTCCAGAGTTTCGAATGTTTGCAGTACGTAACTCTTATTTTAGCTCTGGAAAATATTTCATAAAATCCTAGACCGTAGTGTCACTGATGATTATTCCAGAGTATGCACCTGATATATCTTCGTGACATCACTCTGATTTTTCCATAGACTCCATTGAGGGCAGTCCTAAATATTGTGAACAGCTGTACAGTTTTGAAAATTAAACTCAACTTTTTAGGGCTTGAGCACGAGTTGATATTCAGGGTGTATTGCAAAGTGGAGCTTTCAACTCAGAAATAGCACACCGTTGGCCTGATAGTAATTACTGTAAAGTAGATTTTGAATCTTTCCAGAGTATCCATATGCAGTGTCACTGCACACTGATTGTGCAGTAGCCAGGGAGGGAGTGTTTTGGTGTCTGGTGACTTGCTTCTTCGTTAATCAACTTGCAGGGATTTGGAAACCAATCTGGAGCTCTAGATTACAGCAAACTAGTGAGGAACTCTTCTGTAAGAACATTTCATTGCAAAAGATTGGCAGAACCCATTTGGTGTAATGAAGGTGATTAGAACCGAGGTAAAAATAATTGCATCATTGTAGGAGTAGTTGCCATGAAGCTGTCATTCGACCTAAAGGTTGCCTGCATACTACAGCCATGCCCCTCACTGCGTTGAAGAGAATTATTTATTTTCAGTTTCAGAGCCCGGAGATACTTTTTTCATTTTAATATTGAGATTTGGTTTTTCTTAATTCATTTATAGAAAACCATATTGATATTATTTAAAATCAGGGTAAATGGCAATATGCAAAACCATTACTTAGGTAACCTAACATCATAACATACTGTGGTGGGACAGAAGGACACATAGTCTGAATTTTAATCTCACTAATGATTTTTTCAAACAATATAGATGAACTCCTATCTTTCCCTGTACTAAGGGTTTTCCCTTCCTAACAAAATCTAACTAAGGTGCTCACCAGTTGTCAGTGAGCGTCCAAATCGGAATCAGTCCACTGTTCCAACTAACCTACTGTAACCCTAGCACTTTTCTAACATAAATCAGGAGAATAGCTCTCTTCTCCTGTAAGCTGGTTCTTCACTGTTCTCTTCAGTAAGTTGTTCTCAAATAGTTCTAACTACTTTTATTAAGTCCCACAATTCTAATACTGGTTTTCAGGCTTTCAGTCTTCACTGTGATTTGATTACTCTTTCGCTCCTTCTGAGAAGGTAACTTTGCCCAACTCTTAGGGCTTCCCCCTTGTCCTCCTGGGTTCTTATCTTGCAGTCTCTGGTTTCACTTTGGGCTGGGTCTTTATTTCCCATTTCAATAAACTCTTTAGGTTTTCCCTGTCCACACTATTTCTTTATTTGCATAGCTTTCCCTTCCTCTTCCAATAACACTTGTAACTTTGTGTTGGTACTTTCTCGACTGGGATGAGTATGCACGTTCCAATAATGATTCTCTTTTGCATTGTTTAATATCAATATTTGCTCCTCAATCAGTCTCCAGGTTCTCTCCTTATTCAATATCGATTCTTTGTCTGCACTGGAACGACCGTTCCAATAACGCTTCTCTTTATTCACTTCCAATATTTTATCTGGACTGGGACGAGCATGAGCGTTCCAATAATGTCCATCAGTCCTCCTCCCGGGTCTCATGTTTTTCCCTGTTACCTGTTCTGCTCAGGGAAAGTGTCACAGGGTTCCTTGACAGGGTGGGACTTTCTCTACCACTAGTCATGTTGACCTCTCAAAGGGCTTCTGGTATTCTTCTTTACCGTGGCTTCAGACGCTGTCTCGTTGGTATCTCGCTTTACAGCTCATTATCCAAGGAAGTGGTCTCTGCGTCGTTCACAGACCCATTGATTGCTTAATTTTGGACATGCCACCACTTATCTCCTCTGGGGTGAGGATGCCTTGCGTACAGTTCGGTTTCTCTCTTCTTTTCGCCTTCTCGATACCATGCGTCTGCAATTAGTCTTTGGCACAGGATGCTTCGCGTCTAGTTTCTCGTCTGCACACGCCTATGAGCAGATTATTATTTCACAGTTTATCTCTCCCTCCCTGCTCCATCCAAGACAGCATTGGCAATATCACTGCCTTCTGCCCGGGTGGGACGGGGCTTTTTAATCATACTCTCCAACATCTGTGTGGCACAGATTACAGGCTTCCCCGCCCTATTGCAGCGCCCAATCATCATCATCCTCATCGTCGTCGTCGTCAGGAAGACTTTTTCCACCGGAATCTCAATTCCAAGGTCTCCTCGTGCCACCATTATCCCATCACTGGCCTCCAGGATCTCGTCAAATCTGTGCACGCCTTCATAGTTTTCAATTTTGCTGATTATCCAGATGTTCTTCCCTTTTTCTCCCAATACATTCCGAACTGCTTCAACATCTTAAAGATGCAAATACCATGTCCACATCCTGCTCGACTCCAAACTTCAAGTCCTGGATGTCCTTCTCAGAAACAGCAGGAAGGTCAACAGCTGCACCAGGGAAGTTTACCCCCTTCTTACTGCCCAAGGTACCACCATTCTCCCCCTCAGTAAGGACGTAATTATCACCAATTTCTTTCAAGAGTAGAGATATGAGACTCTACATAAGGTTGGGGTGCTCGTCTCACCTAATAATAAGATGTAAAAGATATCCAAAGATCCTTTCTTGCCTTGGGAAACTATAGTTCTCACAAGGTTCGCCATAGAAAGTTAAAAGGGGACTCCCAAGGGCAACCCAGCAACAATAGACACTTAATTATTGCCAAAACATTGTCAAAGAGGATAACCTTTAAAAGAGACACTTTGGATAGTCTTAAAAATGACACCCATAAAAAAGAGTAAAAGACTGAGTGTGGAAAAAGGTTCCCACTCACTGAGGTATAAGGGAAAAATAATCCACCAGTAAAGCAAAATGTTCTGGGGTTGACCCAGGTCAGGAAGATTTATCATTGCTAGGAAAATCTTACCTAACAAATACAGAGTATAAAGCAACCAGAGAGAAAGGAATGTGACACTGTGCCGGGGAAGTCCCATGGCAACGTGATAAAAACCAGAGGTGAAGACTGGAAGAAGAATGAGAAACCCAGCAAGTTACGAACTTGCTTGCAGACGTATACTGAATGAAAGCTGGATGCATGCATGGCGTCCAATGCCAAAGAGGAACACAAATGAAGTGGGGAAAGGTGCATAGACGAGAGCAGCCGAGCTGATTGCAAGGCGTCTTCTTTACTTTGAGCAAGAGCTAAGTGGCATGGCGGGACCACATTCAAGCAGAGGTGGACCAGTGGGTTCGTGAACGACGCCAATACTACTTCTGTTGATGCAACAAGGGACAACCGAGCAAACGAGAGACTGGACAAATCGTACATAAAACCACAGAAATTATGAGTGGCTAACCCGACAAGTGGAGCAGAAGGTCCCAGCTAGCCGGAAAAACCCCAGTCATGTTATTCCTGAGCACAACAGGTAACTGGGAAAGTGGGAGACCCGAGAAGGGGGGGGGGAGGGAGGGACTGAAGATCGCTACTGGAATGCTCATACTCGTCCCAGTCGAGATAAAGTATTGATAGTGAAGAACGGAAAAGAGAATCATTACTGTAATATTCCTACTTGTCCTAGTTGAGATAAAAAATGGACATTGAATGAGGAAAGAACGTTGAGATATTAAATAAAGTGAGAGAGAATCATTACTGCAACGCTATACTCGTCCCAGCTGGGATAAAGGGTTAGCATGGAATGATGATCCTTAATGGAAGGTTTATAATCCAAAAGGTCAAGTGAAAGAAGTTTGAGAACTTGAAAAACCCAATATCAGAACTGTGTGACTTAATAAAAGTAGTTATATGCTATTGACTGGTTATTTATCACCAGTCTGCTGGAAGGACTTGTGTGGGTAACCCACTAAATTTCTTTTGAAAGTGTTTTGTATTTTCCAATAATTCTTGAAAAATAGTTTTGATGAATTTGTAGTAAAAGATATTTTTATTTGACAATGTACATCTTTCTGAGGCCTTTAGCATACGTTATACTGTTGAATGCATTTCGGTCTTTATTAGACCTTCATCAGGAACTGTTGATAATAAAGAAATAAAAAATAATAAATAAAAATTAACCTTACATTCACAAATAAACTGATTTTGTATTTTAAATTGTGCTTAGAATCAGCTCTGCTATACATATTACAAGAAAGGTACCTGTATAAAACATTGCTTTAAGTCTTTGGCCTTATTTATTATATTTCCTTGTTAGATATTTATCCAATTCTTCTTCACTCAAGCATGCTAGTTTGTTAGTTGTTGCATGTCCTTAATATGGCTTCTCTTACTTCCTAGTAATGAAAAACATTAACCAATAAGGGTTGTACTTCTGACAAATGTTATTTACAAATTACTCTGTCAGCTAGAGTTTCACCTCCCCACAGGGGGAGTCTTACCTGATGTGTAAACCAGTGTAGTAGCAGCAGGGCACCTTGCTCGCGTGAAAACGCGTTGCTGGTTGCCCTGCTTGCTTTTATATTGAAAAAATGGCGCCGGCACGCAACGTGGCCGCCATTTTGAATTGGTAAAAAACGTCGATTGGACATTACCTGATCTCATATTAGTACTTATGCTCATGCATGAGCATAAAAATCCCTCACGCTTTGAGGTCCCTCAGATTGTTTTTTTCCGCCCATCATACTGGTCGCCTTAAGCGGAGCTCGTTCAGAGACATTGCAAATTGTTGCATCGACCCTTGGTCGAATAGATTATATTAATATTGAGATCGCCCTAACTGTCCTTCCTTTCGACGGCTGTTTTGAATCTCTGCCGAAAACCTTCAGCAGACCTTTGGACGGTGATCCAGTTGGCACTGCTGACCACGTGGCCGAGCCTTCCAGCTGGCCTACACAGTAAGGACGACGGGTTCGTGGTGGACATTTCTGTACAATCCGAGAATGCCTTTCCCTTTCCTCCCTCTTTCCTCTTTGGTCTTCGTCACTTTCCCTATCCTCAGCTATGGAGAGGACTCCATTTAGGTTTTGCCCCATCTGCAAGGGCAAATTTCCTTGGAGAGATAAGCATTGATGGTGTAACCGTTGCTTGCCTCTCGAGCACAACGAAGAAGGTTGTGCGGCTTGCAAGCTCCTCCGTCCTAACACATTGAAGGGGCACTGTGTCAAGCGGTGGGCGGCCTACGGGATGTCGGAGGGCGAGTCATCTCCCGCTGCCGCAACCACAGAGTCTGACGAGGGCAATAGTGATGAGCATACCTCCGACTCGGAGGTCGTTGACCTTTCGACATAGCGTTCCCGCTCTGCATCTTCTGCCCCAGGCCCTGCAACACATGGCCCAGGCACTGCTATGGGGAATATACACCCCGGCGACAAAGACGAACATTTGCAGATCACTAAGCACACAACCCCCGGCCAGTCTTCGTCGAAGAAGACCACAGCGCCAACGGGTATGCCGGATGTTCTGGCTGTACCCGCCAACCGCAACGATCGGCAGCCCTCCCCGCAGCTGCAGATAAGCCTAGCGACCGGGCACTCGAAAACAAAGGGCACTACTCCTAATATTTCAAGTTCCATCGAGACGTATCGTAAGGAGTCTACCGACGTTAAAAACCCCGGCTCCGCTGAAGGTGTCTGCTGGCGACAAGGCCCCGGCTCTGCTGAAGAAGACATCCGTTGGAGACAAGCCACTGGCTCCGACGAAAGCTACACAACCGCAGGCCGATACTACACGTCTCCCGTCAGCGGAAGACTTGGCAGAGAGCATCGCAAGACTTGTTTCAGCCGACGCTCCTAGGCGGCAGTCAAAGGATTCGCCGAGGCCAAGGATCGGTCGAAATACAGAGATAGCCTAAGGGGAATGCCAGAAACCTCTGCCAAGTCCAAGGAGAAACACAGGGACACGCCACCTCTGCTGGTCCCCTGGGAGGAGTTTTCAGAAGGCGAAGAGGGCATTTCTTAGGCATTGAGACAAAAATCTCGACGTTTGGCGGCAGAGGATCGTTTACAGGAGCCCTTTCCACCTCTAGACCCCTCTGGGTCTTCTGTTTGGACTAGGGAAAAATGTGAGAATTGTATGGAAAGGCTTGATAGGTTTGTTACCTTATCAGAGCAATCCACCCCCAAAAGACCATGGGAACAAAGCATTTTGGACCCTGTGGCTACATTTCCAAGACTTTGACCCCTCTCACGAAGAGGATGTGTAGACTTGCGACCTCACTGAGGAGGAACTTCCTGCAGACATTAAGGATGAAGATCATTTCATCGATCCTGAGGATATACATGAACCCATAGAGGGATGGTGGAAAAACCCAGATATGACTGACCCTCAGCCTTGGCAGTCTCCAAACCCTTCACCAGATCCTGATGCCCTGTGTTTGGATTCCCCACAGACTACTCCCACTAGACAGCCCTCTCCAGTGAACGATCAAATGACATTTAACGCCATGTTGCGCAAAGCAGCAGAACATTTCAAAATCACCACTGATGAAGCTGTTCCTGAGGCTGACTTTGTGGAGGATATTCTTAAAGAGAAGCCGCCGGCCAGCCAGGCTATTCCTCTCCTCAATTCGATTAGAAAGCG
This sequence comes from Ambystoma mexicanum, assembly GCF_040938575.1. NCBI lineage: Eukaryota > Metazoa > Chordata > Amphibia > Caudata > Ambystomatidae > Ambystoma > Ambystoma mexicanum. Next base: position 533,561,643 of record NC_090926.1, read on the forward strand.
CCTGGCTCCCTAGTTATCAACACTTGCACTCACAAGACCAGTTAATCGGAGTATAGAAAATCTTTTTTTGGCCTCGCCCCCACCCCCCCCTGCCCCTAAACACCCCCCCCCCCGATCCCCTTTATATCGGAGGTCACTCCACCCCAGACTCTGGTGGTGACCACTATAAGGAAAAGAGCAGGGGTTCCCCTGTCAACCGGCGAGGCACCCCCCTGACAAAGAGTATAAAAGGCTCTACGCCCTGGGAAAGGGGCTCACGGCCGCAGCTGCTTTTTCTACACGCATTGCTAACAATACTACCTTGTTAGCCAGTTACACGGATGTTCAGTGTGCCTTGGTACAGGAAGGCCTGCAGGAGGTTCCTGAACCATTACGGACACGCCTTCTGGCCATGGTGACCGAGGGCAGACGAGTAAACCAAAGCATAGAACGCTTAACTCTGGTTTCAATCCAGAAACGCAAGTGCCACTTATTAATAAACCCTTGGGGGCAGTTAACATCATTCCTTCAGGCATGGGAGAGTATAACTACAGACCAGTGGGTTCTAAAGACCATGGCCCACGGGTACTGTATAGAGTTCAGCCGGTCCCCAACTTTCAGACCTCCATGCGCAAGACGACTGACGCCAGACCATCTGCGTATCCTTCTTCAGGGGGTCGAGACACTACAAGAAAAGGAAGCCATAGAGGTCGTACGTGTATTAGATCTGCGCCCAGCGAGCCACAAAAGTCTCGTATTGCCACCCTGCAGGAGGTCATTCCCCTGACATGGCAACATTGGACATGAAAGATGGATACTTTCATATTTCAATGTTGCCGGCGCACAGAAAATACCTCAGATTCATGATACAAGACAAACGCTATCAATTCAAGGTACTACCCTTCGGCATAGCCTCTGCACCAAGGGTATTTACAAAGGTACTAGCAGTGACGGCAGCAGACCTATCCATCCCGGTTTATCCTTACCTCGATGACTGGCTCATAACGGGGGACTCTTATGAGACTTGTCAAATACCCAAAGAACAATAGAACTTTTACTCAGTCTGGGATTCCCCGTCAACTAGAAGAAATCCAGCCTAGACCCAAGTCAGGTCAAGCAGTTCCTAGGGGCTCTTATTCGAACAAGGGACAGCCTCGTCTTACCCTCAAACGAGAGGGTCCAAAACATGCTTTTTCAAATCCCTCAATATGTAGCGAGTCGAGAGGTGACGGTGCGCAAGGCTATGCGACTGTTAGGAATGTTGCCGTCATGTATTTACTTTGTTCCCCACGCACGCTTGCATCCAATGCAGGAGTGGCTCAACAGCCAGTGGTGTCATTCCAGCGGACAATGGGATGATCTAGTGGCTGTCTCACCAGCCCTCGTTCTCTTGCTGCAGTAGTGGTCAAGGGACAACCTCTTGAAGGGGAAATCCTTCACCTCCCCCTCAGTGGAGGCCACTCTACAGACTCATCCCTCACAGGGTGGGGCGCTCACCTGCTTCAACAAACAGCGCACTGAGTTTGGTCGTCAGACGTCGCATCTAACCACATAAACCTGTTGGAACGATTAGCAGTGTTCAAAGCACTAAATGCTTTCCAGACACAACTGCAGGGAAAGACAGTCCTGATCCTCAGACAGCACCTCGGCCATGTACTATCTGAACAAACAAGGGGGCACTCACTCTCCAGGGCTGTTCAAACTGTCCCAGAACATTTGGAAGTGGGCTCTCAAGCACAACATGTTCCTGCTGTCTCAACATGTTCCAGGGGAACTTCATCTTTTGACGGACGTACTCGGCAGAGACTTCCCACTACCAGTGGAGTACGAATGGCGATTACACAAAGACATCGTCTACAAAGTCTTCACAGAATGGGGTTTCCCAGAGAAGGACTTATTCGCAACTCTGGAAAACGCTCAATGTCAAGATTACGCCTCCAGGTACCCCCACAACCGTTCCAAGGGGAACAGACTCTCAACATGTCCAGGGAAATTTGTTTACGCTTTTCTCCCCGACTCTCCTACTCAACAAGATAGTGCACAAGATGCACCAGGAACCAGTCACCATGATATTGGTGGGCCCGCCAACCCTAGTCCGCTCATCTGATGGATATGTCCTTATCTCCTCCAATGGAACTGCTTTGCCCGTACAACATGTCGCAAGACAAAGGGGAAACTCTTCACCCATACCCGCAGACATTGAACTTAGGCTTGGCTCCTGAGGTAATAGTTTGGGCACCTGCAACTCCCTCCGAGATGTATGGACATACTCGGGGAGGCAAGTAAACCTAACACTCGATATTGCTATGCCAGTAAGTGGAAACGGTTTGTCATCTGGTGCATCAATCCTATTGACTGCTCTCCCACACATATTGTTTTGTACCCGACTCATTTAATTGACTCAGGCCTGGTCTTTAAGTCTCTAAAGGTTCACTTAGCTGCTCTTTCAGCCTACACTAGATCACAACAAAAGGTGGTGTGGTGGAAGATACCAGTTATTGAGGCTTTCATGGAGGGAGTAAAGAGAATTCACCCTCCCATTTCTAACCCAGCTCCCGGATGGGACCTAAACATGGTGTTGACTAGACTTATGGGTTCTCCTTTTGAACCCATGCATAAAGCGAGTCTTTAAGATCTCACCTACAAGACTGCCTTTTTAATAGCTATTACTTCCATTAGATACTTCCGTTAGAAGAGTAAGTGAAGTACAGCTCTGTTTTAGACCCCTTTGTAACAGTTCAGAGACAAGGTGGTGCTGTGCACTCACCCTAGGTTTGCGCCTAAATTCATTTCAAAGTTCCATGTGAACCAATCCATAGAACTACCAACGTTCTTCCAAAACCCTTCCAACATGGGTGAAAGAAGCTTGCACACACTTGATGTTCGCAGAGCAGTTCTATTTTACATGGAAAGGACCGGACCACTAAAAGACAATTTTCATTTCAGTGGCGGCAGGAAGAGAAGGAGACCCTACCTCTAAATCCACTATCTCAAGGTGGATTGTCAAATGCATCACACTTTTACACTCTTGCCAAGAGAGAACTACCCTACAAGCCTAGAGCACATTCTACTCGAGGTACTGGGTCCTCCATTGCAAATGTTCCGCTTGAGTCCATTTGCAAAGCGGAAACCTGGAGTTCTGTACACACCTTTTATGAAACACTATTGCCTAGACACTCATTCTAGGTCTGATTCTCAAGTGGGACAAGCAGTACTAAGTTATCTTTTCACTACTGTTCCTTCTCACAACCCACCTCCAACTCTGGGTACTGCTCGCTAGTCTATGCACAGCATGTGATTCTAAGCAGATAAACAAGCATCAGAAGACCTGCATTACTTACCGTAAAAGCATTTCTGATGATTGTATCTGCTTAGATCCACATGCGCCCACCCTACCTCCCCGCTCAGATGGAAGGAACATAGATGTCTTACTACTTCTCTTTCTGTACTCCCGATGGTTATAAGGCTCTTTCACGGCAGAAAAAATACAATCGGAGGGACCTCAGCGCGTGAGGGATTTTGGGTACACTACACTTCACAATAGGGGTAGTGTTACAGGCACGCCCATGTCGACGTCCCCTTTTGATTCTTGAAAGACGAGATGCAATCCTCTGCGTTGACCAATGGATGTCAGACTATATGCACAGCATGTGAATCTAAGCAGATACAATCGACGGAAATGCTTTTACGGTAAGTAATGCATGTCATTTGTTTCCTTTTAATTTTAATAAATATCAATGCAATGGGAGTTACTCTGTTTCCTTCTTCTGACCCGCCACACACTTTATGCAGGCATTTGGCTACCACAACAGTAAAAACGCTACAGTGTGGTGTGCCAGAAATCTAAAGTTACAGCTTCCACCAACCTACTCCCAAAACACTTCCCTGGTGGGTAAGCTCACCCAAGGACAAAATGGGGTGTTCAAGGATCACCCCTGCTCTCATATCCACATAGGCCTCTAAAGGCAGCATGTTGTACATTAATTGAGAGGAGGATTTCACTCAATGTCCCTCGAACAGAAAAAGAAAGATCCATAAAACGGCAACAAGTGAAAGGGGGGAAAACAAGTAATCAAAAATGACTTTCTGGCTTAACACCTCCAAAGTGAAAAAATACCTGCCTTTGAGGATTTTGTGGTACATTGGATTCAAGTCCAGGGTGGCTGCGCCCTTGAAGAAACTCTTGATGAGGCTGGGGCCGTTCTCTGGAATGAGCACCGAGTTGTTATCAGATCTGTGGGGAATCGCCTCCGGTTCTGGCAAATGTTGAAAAAATCCTCTTAAAAAGTATTTTGCTTTAGAAGACTAAGCATTCCCTTTCAACTAAGGACTACCCTTGCATCTTCCTTTGAACACCCTGGCATCTTTCTTTGAGCATCCTTGCTTACGTGATGTACCCCTGATACGCTCATGGTTGACCTTGGTTGCTTTGTCGTGTTGTTCCTTTTATTTTCTGTTCTGCCGACGCTTGCTTCCCCCACGGCCCTTACTGCTTTCTGTTTTTCTGCTTGCACTTCTCCCTCAATCTTTCCACATCAATGTAACCTTTTACCCTCCTCTTTATGCGCCCTCCCTTGCACGTAACTGATCTGTTTTCCAAACCTTTAAAATGTCAATGTCTGTACCCCTTTCCTTTGCTCTGGAGGCCCTATGAAGCAGCAGTATTTCGAGTTAGGGCCTTAAAAAACGCTAGTAAATAATTAGGGCTGACATTGACCCATGACCATTACTAAGGGTCTCCAATCAAACACTTTAGCTAAGGTAGCTTCCTTACCAATTAATCAAGTATTCCAAATCTGTGAACCTGATGCCACATTTTCCCCCCGGGCAGTGATGGATCTGTCATCACCCCAGTTGCCAACTACCTGCTACCTAATGACACTTTTGTGAATCATTAAGGGATTTGGGGCCTTGGCATGTCTGAGGAGCTTTTTGACTAGAAGGTTCTGGGTTCCTAGGAGTTCTTATGATGACTAGTAGCAAATTATACAATATGAACAATGGTACAGATCTAGAAGTTGGCAAGGAGAGCCAGAAGCTGTGGAAAATCTCCCAAAACACGCCTTAAGTGTCTGTGTAAACCCCACAGGGAATAAAACCCAATTTGGATGTTTGCAGCTGTGTCAAGCTGTTCCGCTCTGCGTGCTCGTAGTGTAGGAGGTCCACAAGGGTTCCTGAGTGGCTGCAGGGAATGTTCGCTGTATCACCGCGAGGTGAATCCAAGGTAACTAAACTGTGGCTTGAATGAAAACCACATTAGGGGTTGCTGGTTCCGACGAGGCAGACAAGGCGGTGCAGATGCAGGGCGAGATAGAAGGCTCACCTGGTGCCAGTGGGATCCCAAGAAATCAAAGCTGCAGCGCAGCGAAAAGGCAAGGACTACCATTGAAGCGCAAGGCAAAACAATGCTTGCAGTAAAGCGGCACAGCAGGAAAGTAAGAGATGCCGTGGGGCGCGGGAGAGAAGGGAGGAAAGCCAAAAGTCAGGTAAGTGGAGAGAAAGGGGCGCCAAGGCGGAGGGCAGAAAAGATCACTGGTAAAGAAAAAGCCCACAATATAGGAAACGGTAAATGGAATGGGAAACTCAAGAAATATTCCAGGGCATGAAGCAGAGCAGGAAGCAAAAAGGATTTAGCAACCGGTTCAAGTTAGAAGCGAAGGGCTCTGCTTTGTGTTCTGTGACTGATATCTGCCTTGGTGGGAGTAGACCGCTATCTTGGGAAACACTAGACTGTTGCTGAGAGCACAAAGAGAGCACAAAGAGAGCACATGAGCTCCATCTTGGGTGTGGGTATCAATGTGTATACTCTCATCCTTTTGCACCTGCGCTATTGTGACCAAGTTGGTACGCAGGTCCTGACAGTTCTGTCATTAGGTGTTACCCTGAGGCTGATTACTGCAGAGCATGGGGAATCACCTCATGTACATCTTCTGGGGCCTGCATCACAGAATAGTGGTGGCACCTGGCCTCCATGGTCAGATCACCTAGCAACTTTTTCACACTATAGAAAATGAAAACTTTTGGCTTTGTCCATGTATTTATCTTTTAGTGTTTGATATATGATTCTTAATTTTCAGATGCTTAAATCCAATCAACAGAAAGTTAATCCGAGAGACATTGCAGATCGAATTGTCCGCCACATTCCCAGTAATGATTATATCGAGAAAGTGGAAATTGCTGGTCCAGGTATGATTATCTGATTAAAGTATCAGAATTGGTTAGACTTTGTAGTCTTGTTGCTGCCAGACAGTGGAAAAAAAAGTCATTCTCGATCAATTATTAATGCTTTCTCTAAAGGTCATTTGAAATTATTTTTCTCAATGTGAATGGAACATCAATCCATATTTTCCTTAGCATTCCATTAAAGAAGCCAATCACGTGATTGTCCATGTTCTCTCCTTCTCATATACTAATATGTGCTGTATTTTCTTCAGTGCAGACATCCTGACTTGACAACACATCCAAACCTGATTTATTAACTTGTTTTGTGCAGTGCTTTTTAATGTTGCCATTTTATATTGATTTCATTTTGGCATGAACAGTACGAAACGAGAAAGATCATACTGATGAAGTACTTGAGGAAAAGGAAAAATAGTGAATGCTTTCAAATTGGGTTGGGAAGGTGGAAGGTAGGGATACATTCTTGGGTGAAAAAGTGACAAACTACAAACAAAATCATAAATCAAGGATTAAAAATCATGAATAGCATGTGTCCAAAATCTATTTTTTGGTTATCAGGTGGCATTTAAGTGCTACCTATAATCCCAAACTATTGGTTTGGAGTACTGCTAGGAAGCAGATGCTATGGGAGGAGACACAGTTTGTGGGGGTTTTGTTTATTTATAGGGCGCCAGAAAACCTTTGGGTAGCTGGGCACACAGAGTAACAAGAATACTTAGAACTTGGTTACAGGTTAGTGTTATCACATGTTGGTATTATGTTATATACGGTAATTACATTATGTACAATCTTTACTTTACATATAGGTACATATTATAAACAGGAGATGCATTATGTACGTTTTGTGCGTATGGTATCAGTACACAATACACAAGGTCTCAAGTTTCAAAGGTCATTGCGACAAAGCCAGGTGCGGGTATGGTGCCTGAAGCTGTTGTAGGACTGATCCCGTCTTAGTTCAACTGGTAGGGCATTCCAGTACTGAGCTGCTTGCACAGGGAAGCTATTGCCTCCTGTTTTGTTTAGTCAGAATCTAGGGGTTTGGAGGCAGAAAGAGTTGGCTGTTCTGGTTGGTCGTGAAGAGGTTTTTCTTATGCTGTCCCCGAGGTATGGGGGGGCAGCATTGTTCAGGCATTTGAATGTTAGTGTGACAATTTTGAAGGCGATCCTATCGCTGATTTTTAGCCAATTGTAGTTTCTACGCGCATTTGAAATGTGCTCTCTGGCTGGGAGTTTCAAGGCCGTTCTGAGTGCGTTGTTTTGCAGGGTTTGGAGTTTATGCAGGCGCTAACAAATACATCGTCCATAAAGTGCGTTGCACTTATCCAGTTTTGAGAGGATCAGTGCATTGGCTAGGATAATGCTGCTAGCTGGTGAGAGGAAGGGTCTGCATGCTTTAATGAGTTTGCCAGTGTAGGCAGTGGATGAGGCCAGGGAGTTCACTTGTTTCTTTAAGGACAAGGTGGAGTCCAAGTAGAAACCAAGGGTCTTCACCTCTTTGGCGACGGGGATTATATTGCCGTCGATATTGAAGGAACTGTAGTTGGAATCGAGTTTTTTTTTAAGTTGTTAGGTGAGCCTAGAATGAGGACCTGTTTTTTCGTCATTCAGGCAGAGGCCATGGGTTGCCATCCATGCCTGAATGAGGGTGTACATTTTATTTACTATAGCTGTATCCATAGCGAAATTGCCCGAAAGGGGGATGAGGATCTGGATGTCGTCTGCATAATTTGTGTAGGTGACACCCAGTCGGTCCAATTTGTCGAATAGAGGTTTAGTAAAGATATTGTACATCGTTGGCGAGACACAAGAGCCCTGTGGGACTCCACATGTTGTCTGGATAGGGTCTGCAGAGTCTAAGGTGGAGAAGACTCGCATACTTCTATTGTCGAGAAAGGATTGAACCCAGGCTATAGCTTCACTTGAGAAGTGGGCGGCTGACGCTAGATGTTTGCAAAGTTCTGCGTGGTCCACTAGGTCAAAGGCCGCCGACAGGTCAAGGAGGAGTAGCATAGCTGTGTTTCCTTTGTCGTTAAGTTCGTCAATTTGTGCTTTGAGATCTATAAGTGCGGTCTCAGTGCCGTGCTGAGGTCTGAAGCCAGATTGACGAGTGCCAAGGAGTTGGTTAGTCTCCAGGTATTTTTGAATTTGGAGATAGGCCACTCTGCCGATTATCTTCAGGAGGAAGGGGACCGTGGTGATTGGCCTATAGTTAGTGGGGACGGAGGGGTCCAGGGTTTGTTTTTTTAGCAGGGGGAGAACCCAGGACTCTTTTAAACTGCTTGGGACCGTGCTAGATGAGAAGGAGGCGTTGATAAGTTTGGTGACGAATGGGGCCAGGTCTCTGGCGGCATTCTTAATTATCTGGGCCGGGCAGTAATCACCTTTGCAGTTTGAGGGTTTTAGTGAGGCAATGATTTTTACAGTTTCATGAGTAGAGACTTTAGCAAATTTGAAAGGTGTTGAGCTAGGATTGGGAGTAGTTGTGGGTGTGGGCGTACTGGGAGTTTCGCTGATGGGGAGCGAGGCTTCTTTAGGGTAATTTTGGATTGTAGTGTTTTCACTTTATTTTGTGAGGGCGTTTTGGATATTGGTAGACCATTGCTTATCTTTGGGTACGTTGTCAGGTGGTGGTATAGGAGATTCAAGTTCTCGCAGGATTGCAAATAATTCCTTTGTATTGGAGCACGCGTTAGAGATTCTGTCATTATAGACGTCTTTTTTTAGCTTGAATGATTGTTTTCTTGTAGTTAGTAGCGCATAGTTTGAGTTTGTTTGTTTTCAGCTGTAGGGGTGTGTCGCCATACAGTTTCAAGCTTCTTTTTTTCCAATCTGTTCTTTTAGATGGGGGGTGAACCAAGTATTGAGGTGGGATTGTTGATTACTTTTACAATTCTTCATTGGGGCAACGGTGTCCATGGCTGTGGCCATGGTGGTGTTGTATATTCTGACCATGGTATCTGGGTCAGAATCTGTTGGCAGGGCATTGATGGTTGGTAGGAGTAGGGGTAAGATATTGTCAGGTGTGATATTTTTTCTGGATCTAGTGGGCACCGATGGTGCCATTATTTTTTCAATCCTGAGCATCTTGTTGAATGTTGGGTAGAAGTTAATGAGGAAGTGGTCAGTTCATGGCTGGGGTGTAATTTTGGTGATGGTGGTAGGGCAGTTGGAGGTGGCTACCCAGCCTAATATTTTCCCTTTGTCGTGGGTGGGGTGAGAACTTTTTGGGTGAGTCCGTGTCCCTCAAGCATGGTGGCAATAGCTTGTGCTTGTTTGTCAACTGGGTCATTAAGACCTAGGTTAAGATCACCAAGGATCATTGTCTGGGATGACTTTTTTGTGTTGCTCGCTAAGAGGCTGGATAATTCCTCTTCGAATAGGCCTAGGGGCCCTGGTGGCCTATATATGAGATAGATAGTTAGGGTTTGGCATGGGGATATTGGTAATTTAGCAGTCAGGAGTTCGCAGGATTTTAGGGTGGGCGGTGGTGTTAATCTTACATTCAGGTTGGATTTGGAGATGATGGCTAAGCCGCCGCCTCTGGCGTTCTGGCGGTCTAGTCTTAGTAGTTGATACTCCTTGGGTATAGCTAGGGAGAGGGCTGGACCTGCTGCGTCTGGTAGCCAGGTTTCTGTGACTGCTAGGAGGTCGAGGTTATCTATTGTAAGCAGGTCGGCTATTTCAGTGGCATGGGCCACGACTGATCTAGCATTGATCAGTGCTCCTGTTATGGACGTTGTTTTAGCAAGGCAGTTGATGTCAGAGGTAGCTAGGGTGGGTTTTTTCGTTATGGTGCTAGCAGGTAGTTGTGGTTTGAGATACGTTAAGTTCCTCGTCTGGTTTTTGGGAATGGTGCGACGGTTCGAGTAGACATTGCTAGGCGCCTGCGGTTCGTAGAGGGTAGAAAGTCTAGCGCGAAGCCTAGAGTTTCTATGGATAGTAGGGCAGGGTACATATTTAGATTGGTCCATAGTTACCAGTATTCGTTGTAGGAGCAGCAGTGGGGCGTATGTTGATGGGGTTGTGCTAATATGCATTCTGCTGATGTAAAGGGTATTATATCTTATACTATAGCGTAAAGCTGGGTAGGCTGAGAACACAGGGGCACAGGGGTGACACGGTTGACAGGCTAAAGCAGCTAAAAAGCACAACATAGTGGCAGGCTAGATGCAACTATCAAGGCACGGTGTGATAACAGGTCAAAGCAGCTACAAAACACAATATGATGGCAGGCTAAATCACCTAGGAAACAGTGTGATGGGAGGCTGGATGCAGCTTGCAGTGGTAGTGCACTTTCAAATGACTAAATGTATGTGCATCAGTAGGGCAATACAGTAGCTAACAGTTGATACAGCATATGACTAGGTGTAGGTAGCATGTGACAGTCTTGGGAGCAGTGATCAGATATTACTGCAAGTGGTTTCACAGTTACATATTGTAGGTGTTCAGTGGTCATATGTAAATAACCTCTCTGAAGTAGAGTACAGAGTTGGAGCACCAAAGTGATCTGTTGTGCTTAAAGTGTGAGGTCCAGGCTCTGGGTGGGCTCAGGTGCCAGGGGGGCAAGGGCAAGTAGGGTTGTGGGCAGCACCAGTGGTGATGGGGCGAAGTGTTCTGGGGCAGCCTGCAGCTCGGTCAGCTCAGTCAGGACCTGAGCCTTTCCCCGTTTGGTTTTTTAACCACCAGTGACTGGCCATTACAGTACCTATTGCCTTTCCCGCTGACTACCTGACACACACCCTTCCCAAAACACATCCTCTCTTTGAGTGTGTTCTTTCAATAACTAATATCAAATGTTGGCCCGCCATTTTTGTTTCTAAGCAGTCTGACTGCTGTGACTTGACGGCTACATTTCAGCAGAACAGTAAAGGTGTGACTGGTGTAAGTCTACAAATATCATCAATTGTCTCTTCAGCCACTTGATTTATATCTGTTACTTGCACTGGTGCCCTGTTAAAACCAAGCATTGAGAATGCTAACCGGTTTGGACAGTGCATAGGTATTAGATGGTCATTTGCCAGGCCCTGCTATTGTACGCCAAGGTAATCACACACTTTTCCAATTATTTCCATCTTAAGGACAGGAATTACCATCATATCCACGCATGGAAAATGCCTCCTCTCATGCCCACAGAAAAGCCCAAACGTTTAACCTTATCAGTGCTTCTTAGGGAGAATTTTCATTTCTGTGCCAATTCCCTTTAACCTTGGAGACCCCTAGCTCTTTTGCTTGAATCTGAGCTTTTTAATTTTAACTGTTGAGTGGGTAGGACTTTTTTCTCACTCTCTCAATAGCTCAGGGGCAACATGCTCGCCTTGGAAGCAAGACGACACAGAGCAACACAGGTTCGATTCCCAGGTCCTCTAGATATTAAAAGCGTTATAAATAACCTATCATATCATAGGCACTAGGATTTATGTGTTTCTTGCTGTTTAATGGAGTCTGGTAAACTCCATAGGCATCTGCTATTTGCATTGTGACACGCAACACCTATTGTGCATTGTCGTATGTTTAACTACATTTTATTGGGTGAACTATGTTGTAAATACCTATGTGATATCCACACACAGACCAGCTGTGGAGCCGTAGCAGTGAATCCAGGTTGCTTTATTGTACATGGGTGCATTTATACATGTCCAGTTACTTGCAGGTTGATATAAGCAAATATCAAATGGCACGAGAGACACCCACCGGCCATACTCGCATCCAGCTCAGGCCCCCAACTGACATTCATGGAACATTCGCACATCACATTCACTCAACATTCCCCTGAGCTGTCCATCATACATAACACCAACATTCTATCAGCATGGATTTGTGGCCAGTGAGGCTGAACAGGACTAACTCGCATCATAACCTCTCGCTTCCTAAAGTCATATTCCACAACATCTCCCACACACAACATGCACACCCAGATGCAAAACCAGTCACACAACATTCTACCTCCACACTTAACAACCTTCCATCCAGAGCTGCTGCCACCCCCCAGGATACAGGGTCTGCCCCACCCTGGCACAAGCACCCAGAATGGGAACAAGCGGAAAACAAACTATACACCAAAAAGGTGGGGAAACAGGGGGGGGGGAAAGGGAGATCACCGATTACCCAACACTGGACCAGGATGCAACATGCCTCATCGATGCAGAGTCCGATTGGACCACCAAACCACTAAACTTCACAACAAACTAACACACAAGGAAGTTGATGCTGCCCATGCCAGGAACAGCAATCACAGAAGCGGTACGTAATCCACCATCTTTCTCCCTCACAAACCAGGCACACAACTAATGCAATCGGCTCCCAATCCATATCCAACCAGTCAATCCCAACAAGAGTATGAACCACAAAGAAGCACTAAAATAACACTGTACCATAACCACAGCCGACTGTCCTATAATCATTCAACTGTCACATACACTCAGAGGTCCTTCTATGTATGCACAGACAACATTCAAGATGTGCACAGAGTAAGCAGAGAGCGGCAGCAAAGCCAATCATAAATGCATACCTCTCACCCGGTGTGGTGACATGTTGCACCTAACATGGCAACACAGGAAATGAACCGTATTCAAACATCCCCTACCCATGCCACATACTCCCAGTACAGTCTCAGTGGTGTGCATACACATACAATACCCTCAATCATACACCAAGTTTCACCAGACATAACCAGATGCACACCTCTGCATTTATGCACATAAAATGCACAGAAAAAAAGCAAAAAAAAAGCCCACCACAACTCCCGAATCCTAAACTGCAAAAACCCAAGCAAAGAAATCCGCAAAATCATCTCTGAATTCACCAAACCGGCTTGCACCACGACTGTCCCAAACCCTTCACAATCACTGTGCGACTCACTCTCCCTCCATTTTTACACCACGGCTCTCGAAAGAACAAATACTCTAGCCACCAAACTGGCTCTCTTACATCCATCAGGCAATACTCCCCCCATATCGGCCAGCCCACCAGCTGCGACCACTACGCAACCAACGTTTGAATCCTTTAGTCCAATATCACCAGAGCAATTTCTCAAACTCCTGTCTGCCCGCAAACCATCTGGCTCTGCGCTGGACCCTTGCCCGGCCACAACCCTCAGAGATTTTCGCTTCCACCTGTGCAGGAGAACACGCAAGATCTATCATAAATGCCTACCTTTCCTCTGGTATCTTTCCCAACGCATTCAAAACGGTTCATGTCAAACCGCTAATTAAAAAACCTTCCCTTGACCCTCTTGAGCCCAAAAACTACTGCCCCATCTCAAACACCATATTCCTTGCCAAACTCATTGACCGAACCTACTCCCAACTAAATGCCTTTGTCGAAGCCAACAATCTCCTAGACCCCGCACAATCGGGTTTCAGAGCCCGTCACGGAACTGAAACCACCCTAACCTCGATCTGGGATGACCTTAAAATGACGGCAGACTCAACGGGATGCGCCGAACTAATCCTTCTTGACCTATCTGCCGCCTTTGATGCAATCACTCAATCCTCCTAGACTGCTTCCACTCCATAGGAATTCGTGGAACCGCTCTTAAATGGATAGCCTCATTCCTCAAAGATATGTACCAAATAACGATACTCTTCACCTATACCTCCTAAGCCCGACCAGTCAACACGGGAGTCCCACAAGGCGCATGCCTATCCGCCCTCCTATTCAATCTCTACCTGATCACCCTCCCACCAATAATTCGTTCACACAACATCCTGTGTTACAACTACGCTGACGACACTCAACTAATTCTAAAACGAATGAACTCAAAAGCCAACTCCCGACCCGACCTGACCTGGCCTCCTGCCTCCTCAACATAGAACATTTGATGACCCAAAGCCACCTCCTGTTAAACCCCTCCAAAACAGAAATCATGGTATGTGGCAACTCCGAACTTCTTCCGCACCCACTACGCTGGCCACCCGCCACGGGCAACTCGCCGACCCCCCTGCAACTCAATGAAAAATCTTGGATGCACCCTTGACTCTGACCTAACACTCTCGCGCCAAGTCAACAACATCTCAAAGTCCTGCCACTACCACCTTAAAACCCTTAGGCGCATCTTTCCATATCTCTCCTTTCCCAACAGACTCTCTGCGGTCCAATCAATTGTTATATCAAGACTGGACTATGCAAACCCCTTTTACCTGGGAGTCCACGCGTACCAACTGAATAAACTCCAAAGGGCACAAAACGTGGCAGCCAAAATGCTACTTGCGCTCGGCCCAACAGACCACATCTCCCCAGCCCTTGAAATGCTTCACTGGCTTCCAGTAGCCCGAAGGGTGACTTTCAAAACCTTATGCATCGCCCATCGAGCACTGCATAAAACCGGACCTCAATATTTTCAAGACAAGCTAAAACCCTGTCACCCTCCACGCACCCTAAGATCAAGCTCAGCCGGCCTCCTAGTCATACCCAAGACAAACTCAGTCAGGTTGGGCGGTTCATTGTTCTCAGCCTTGGCCCCCACCCTGTGGAACTTGCTCCCACCCCACATCCACCTAACTGAGGATTTAACGTCTTTCCGCAAACTGCTGAAAACCTGGCTCTTCCCCTAAAACCAATCGGTACCAAAACTAACCCAAACAGACTAACCGCATCGCTTTGACACCAATCCAACAAACTACCTGATGTGAGAAATTAACAGCTAATAACCCCGAATATAAACTAGAAGGACAAACGGAATTAAACGAGTAAAGAATAAATCATAGGGAAACAGTAAAGAGATTTAAACTGCCAAAATGGACATAATGCATGAGGAGCGAACGAAGTGAATGGCGTGGATGAAATAGTTAGAATGGATGAAGCGTGTGGAACAGATGAATGCGCCGAGTGGAAGAATGCATGAGTGGAACAACAGATGACTATATAGATCGAATGAGTATGTATATCGAATGAGTATGTAGATTGGATGAGTGTATAGAATGGATGAACATGTTAAGCGCATGAGTGTGCAGAGCGGTGACGTGTGTAGAGCGGACGAGTGTGTAGATAGAGAGAAGCGAGTAGAACACATGAGTACGTAGAACAGATGAATGTACAGACGGATGAGCGTAAACCTGATGAGTGTGTAGAGCGGGTGAGTGTGGATAGCAGATGAGTACGGAAGTGCGGAGAGTGTGTGGATCGCTGGAGCAGATGAATGTGCAGACATGGCGAATGTGCAGAGCGGGTGAGTGTAGAGCAGATGAATATATAGAACAGAATTACTGCATATTAGTGAATGACTTTATAGGGCTGATGAGCGCATATTGCTGTTGAATGCGTGGAAAGCACGAGCGCGTAGAAGGGGACGAGCGCGTAGATGGAGACGAGTGCACAAAACAGGTGAATGCATAGTGCGTGTGAGGGCATAAAACAAATGAGTGCCTAGAGCGGAGTGAACGAGTGCCTAGAGGGAACAGACGTGCTGTGTAGAGGGGACGAGTTGCGTAGAGTGGATGAGTATGTAGAACGAACGAACGAACGAACGAGTGAGTGCAGAGTGCATGCAGTATGGATGAGTGCTTAGAATGGATAAGTACGTAGAGCTTCTGAATGCGTAGAGCGGACGGAACGAGTGAAGTGTGTAGATGGATTCTAAATTGATAGAACAAATGATATATGTGAATGGAATTGTCATATATGGATGGAACGTGTGCCGGACGTGGCTGGAACGGGTGATTTACGTTGATTGAATGGCTGACATATGTGGATAGAATGGGTGCCGTATAAAACAACTTGGAATACACGGAATGGTACGGATGAAATATGTGGATGGAGTACATAAAACAACTTGGAATACACAAAATGGATTGGAGTAAATCTAGCGGTTTTGAGTGCGGACGGGAATGCATACATGAGGCCGACATGAATGCATGCATGAGGCAGACAGGAATGCATACGCGGGGCAGACAAGAGTGCATGCATGGGGTGGACTGGAGCGCGCGGGGCGGACTGGAGTGCATGAGTGAGTCGAGCAGACCGGAGTGTGTGGAGCAGACTTGGGGTGCATGGAATGAATAAGAGTGCATGGAATGGACTAGAGCGCATAGAATTGCGTGACGTACATAGTATGGTTTGGAATGCAGGGAACATTTGAAAGAGCATATAACCCATCATATAACACCACCACGCTTACTCTCCTTTACACCACCACTCAACTAGAACACAGAGATACTATGACACCATTCGGTCTAACTGTTCTCATACCAACATCCGCCACTCACTCCTCATCACTCTAAGTAAGCACTGCTGGTTACACGCCCCCGAGCCAGGCGTTCACATCAGGCCTAACACAGCCACATTCGGTCTGGATAAATCCTGCCAGAACGAACACATACTCCTGATCTCTCAACCACCCCACCTACCGCTAAGAAGCAGCTATTACACGAATACCGCACCTGCTGCACACATACCCGGTGCTCACATGCACCTTTGACCATCTGTACTCCTCCTACTGACCTGAGCTTCGGTTCCCAAGGGCGTTCAACCTACCAGCGCCTTCAGACCATACCAATGGTATATAAGGCGCTATGTAAATGCAAAATAACATAACAAATAACATAACCATTTAAGAGATGAACAGGCAGTACTCCTGGCAGCACCACATTTGTACTTAACAGAACACTATAACTTCTACACTGTTGTCTACAGAAGAAATACAGAAACTAAAACATTGGCCAACTTTTGTACAAGTAGCTACATCAAGGATGCATCAGCTTTGATCCTCCTTTTAATGCCCAAATTGTGGGCAGGCCATATATTTTTCATGGTGCATTTTCAAAACAGTTTCCTATAACATTTTCCTATGGTGCATACTCCTAATTAATTCTTTAGAACATATTCTTGTAACATTTTCCAATAGTGCCCCCAATTCCTGTATGCTTTATACTTTATCCCTTCCTCTACAAGGGATAATTATACCATATACCCCCCCTTTTTTTTTTTAATTCTTTTTTCTAAACTATCCTCTACTTCCTGACTAGAGGGCAATCTGGGGGCCTTGCTCAAATATTCAAAACTGGGGCAGTAAACCCTTTTATCCATCACCTGGGTGTAATCTCGTCCCTGTGGACGCACCCTAATGGCACCTGGTAACCTAACCAGAGGTGCATTAAAACATTTCACAATATGGCACATTTCCTGTGACAGCCCCAGCATCAACAAAACAATGAGTCACTAGGTATGTTATGTGATCCAAAATTAATAAAATCCCAGATTGTTAGGCCACAACACATAGCGTTGCATGACAAGACAATGGCCCAAAACACAATGCACAGTTATTGCTTTATTGCTTGATACTCTAAATTAAATTTCCCTTTCAAAATTCTATGAAACATTTACATTATTCACATACTTGAATAGAGCTCCTTAACAATAACATTTACCAAAACATTTAAGTGGCAAAACGAAATTCCATATGGTCTCCTTTTAAAATTTCCAAAACACTATCTGTATCACAATCTGCATTCACTATAATTTTCCAAAACTCCCTCCTATTTAAAATTCAGGATTCCTTATTAATACTCTTAAAATTCCAGAACATTGTATACCAACAATCCCTTATTTGTTCCCTGAGGTGACCATGCAGAGCTGTGATAATGTGCTGGAACAAAAACAAAATCCATTTTCCTTATGTCTTTCTCCTTTCAATGATTAATATAAGTTCCTTACCCGGGAATGTTTCCATTTCCGTACACAAAATAATATTTTCCTTGTTCGTTTAACTTTATTGCAAACGGCATGCCAATTTATGGCATTTGCAAAAAAACAGTGTGTAACCTTTTCTCTTCCATGAATTTAACTGAAAACACTGTGTCCGTCAATGGTGGCGTTCGAAATCGCAGCGTGCAAGGTTTTTTCTTCCTACCATGGGCTGCACAGTCCTCCCGTGATGTGTCGAATGTACCAACGTTACAAAACAAAAATGCATATTAAGGTTGCATAGCACACTCAACCCACGACACATCATTTAGGAAACTGTACACTGCACATCACTGTGTCACCATAGCAAGGGCCTTCTCCTTCGGATTATAGAAAGAAGGAAAAAACAAACATCCCTTGCTGGTGCTACGTAGGCACGTTCCTGGTTCCTTTCTTCTATGTTGCTGTGCGCCGAAAGCACTGATATTGTCATGGCAACGGGGCGTGGTGCCGTTAATTCTTAATTGCACGTCATCATTTGCGTGCAATCATCGGAATGAAAGGAGCTCCCAGGCCAAATAGGAACACGGCATATGCTGTCTCCCTGCTGCCCTTTTGGCCCCTCTGAATCCCTGTGGAGCCACTCTGCTCGGGCCACAGTGACTTGTTTCATGGAGGAACGTCTCGTTCACATTAGGCGCCCTCAACACAGAGGTTGCTTCCCCGGTAACACCAGTATTCACTGCCTGCACACATCCCATAAGGTAAAACCCCATCATAAAATCCCTGATTTAACCGTTATGACATCCACTGTAACACAATACTTGACAACATTGCCGGTAGGCTTCAATGCTCCCCAAATCGGGTAATGCGACTTCCAGGGTGTCTCTGGGGATCAGAGCAAATGTGCAAGGCAGCAGGACCCAGGCGTTCAATCCCTATGTCTGGGTGACGGATGGAGGCTGGGGGCTGTCACCCAGAGGGCCCTGGGAAATGACACTGGATTAGGATGCATTTAGATTAATGGGAGAACAGTGGGTGACATGTATGGGCTGCTTCCCGCTGCAGCGCTCTTTACTTACTGTACGTTGCTTCTGTCTGCTTCTTTTCTTTCTCATGTACGTTTTCCAGATTGTCCTTGTCGTCAATGTTGTTGTAAATACATGTGATGCTCAATATCCACACACAGACCAGCTGTGGAGCCATAACCGTGAATCCAGGTTGCTTAGTTGCACATAGGTACATTTATACATATCTAGTTACTAGCAGGTATTTACAGGCTACATGGGCAGGTAGATATAAGCATATATCAAATGGCACGAGAGACACCCACCAGCCGTCCTCTCCCATCCAGCTCAGGCCCCCAACTGACATTTTTGGAACTCCAATAGCACACTCACTCAACCTTGAGCTGTCCATCATACATACACCAACATTCTACAAGCATGCATTCATGGCCAGTGAGACTGAACAGGACTAACTTGCATCATAACAAACTACTGATCCCAAGAATAGTAAGATTGACTCCTGTCTGTCTTACTTTTTCTTTTGTGGGTTCAGTACACATCACCCTGTGTGGAGTGCTGGGGGGGGGTACCTAGTAACTCCTTTATCCCACTTCTCATGTAACATTCTGTTACACTAACTTACTTGAATGTCTGGTGGCAGTGGTTTCTTTTTTACTACCTTGTGCCGTGTATCTGCAGGCTGATTCCTCAGCTGCAGTACAGCACCCAAAGGTGTCAATTTTCCCAAAATATCCCCTGTTCTTTTTTCACCATATCTTGTCAGTTTCTTTTGGGCTTTTACTCTGTTGGTTGAATCGGTTTGATTCCTTTGTGCATTTTGCCTGCCCAGGCTCCAGTGTGTCTGGAAAGGTTCCGAGACTTCCCTGGCATTTGTCTCTAGGCTTGCTTGAGTGAAACAAGTTCTGATTGGTTGGCTGGATGTCCAGCAGGACAGCCACCCTGCTGGGTGATTGACAAGGGCTGTAAATGAATGGGAACTTGCTTAAAAGGTTTTGGGACTAGAGTCGACCACCCTACAAAGAAGATGTAAAGAGACGCCAGCAGCACCTTCCTGGACCGTGAAGCGCCCGGTGAAGCCCTGCAGCTGTGCTGACCCAGTTTCCGTTTCGACTGGTTGTACGGGATGACTCCCCCTCCGCCCCCCACCCCTTGGGTTGATGGGACCAACTAGCCTTGAGACAAGCTTCCTTTTGGCGCAACCCCCGCCTTGCTATGACTTTCCAAGGCTGCAGAATCCCAATGCCTGGGAACCCCTGACCATCAAGTGCATGGTCTCTGGAAGTACGAATCCGGCCAAAATGTCGTGGGCATCCAGAGGACCCTACAGAAGCAGGAAATCTTCATCCAGAGTCCCCTTCCCAGTGTCCAGGACCGAGGTATCAAGAAACTTCTAACCAGAGCTGTTTGTTCTTCTTTGGCGCTGAGAAAAAGGTGCCAAAACAACAAAAAAGGCAGCCGACTCAAGGAGATTCCATTGCTGCAGAGTCCCTCTCTCTCTCTCTCAAATGCTACCCTAGAAGCCCACCAGACATCCTCCCTTTCGTCACCACGACCAAGGGCCTGCTACGCTGCAACAGGAAGGCATCCAGCTGGAACAAATTCTTCAGTTCACAGGTATTGTGGGGCTGGGAGTACATAGACCTTTTGCCAATTGTGATGCTTCCTTTCTTGGGAAGTACTTTTTTACCCTCTTTTGAGTTGACCTCTACTCACTGGCACTGGCCTTCCAGCTTGTGCTTCTTCAAGGTGGCTCCTCTTGAGCTTCTGTGATTTTCTACTGAACTACTGATTATTTCTGAAACCTTTTCTAAGAACAGAGCATCAGAACTTTGAACTAGACCATTGACTTTGGCTGTCCTGGATCCCTTAAGGCCCCCTTCGTAACCTATTGGCTTTGGCAGTGTTTGTTCTCTTAGAGGTTTTGATTTTTGAACACTGTTATTGCTGGGATAAAAGACTGCCTACATCCCCCTGGGAGAAGCTAACTGTTTTTCTAGTACAAAGTATGTTCTTTTCCCTCCTTATAACTCGATATTGCAATGGTGATCACAAATAAGTGTTATTACTGACCTCAAATGGCTGGAATATGTATAACATATGAAAAAGTTTACTCACCTGCTTTATTGCTCTTGTTCAATTGAATCCTAATTTCGAATGGATTGTCTCCTCAACGTACTCCACATCTTGGACAAGTAATGTCCACAGCTGCGTACTTTGGTTACTTTTTCGGCAGAGGGCGTCAATGGTATCGGATTGATGTCCCTCGAAGGCCTCCGTCGAGGGCAACGTCACCGGATGTTATAAATAGGATGCATGGCACCTGTAGCCTCAGTACCGTTTTTTCTGCAAACGTGTTTGCTTCGGAGACTCGGCGCACCTCGTGTATTCCTCGTGAATATGTCGTCTTCTTGTACCCCTCTGACTCCGCGGTCTGGCTTTAAGACTTGCCGGGACTGCAAGTCGAAAATGTCATTTTGCGGACCAGCATCGCATTTGTTTGTGGTGTTTGGGTGAGGGTCATGACACTGACAACTGTTCCAAATGCCAGTCGCTGACTGCTAAGCTGACTGCTAAGGCCATGCGTAAGCGTAAGGGGAAGCTTCAGGTAGGTAGGTAGGTTCCAAACCCAGTAAATGTCGTAAAACTGCTAAGGGAATGTCCACTGACATTTCGAGGGGTGACTCTCCATGTCGGAAGGAGTCCCGGGGATCTGGGTCCCGGAGTGGTTCCCACCATTCTTCCTTCTCATCTCGGCATTCCATGAAGCGCCGTCACTGGTCGCCTTCCCCGTCGTCCTCGGAGGATGGTACCGCGAGGACTAAGTCCTCGACTCCGGAGGAATGGGCAGCCTTCAGGGAACAGATGCTGGCGATTTTCCAATCCCAGGGCACAGTTCCGTCCGTGCCTTCGGAGGAAGCCGGCAGGGACTGGTCTAGATCCGTGGCTCGTGCGCCTTCGGGCTCGGGTCCTCGGTGCGATTCTCATCAAGAACCTTCGAGGTCCCGTTCGGACAAGGTTCAGGCTGATCGCATTAGACGTGCATCCAGGTCTCGGTCCTCGTCCCCGGCGAGGACGCAGAAATCTGGCAAGGGCTCGGCATCGGCGTGTGTCCGTCGGATACAGATGTCGAAGCTTTGCCTTCGCACCAGCCATCGGCGACCTCGACGCCGAAGCAGTCAGCGACCTCGACTCCTTTGGGGCCTTTTGGCTGGAATTTGCTGATGCAGGTCCCTGGTACTGTGGATCCTCCAAGGAAGACTACTTCCAGGTCTGTGAGGCATGTTAATTATTCCAGACCCTCTTCTGTCCCGAGGCAGGAGTTTTTCCTCCCTCTGGAGGACATCTATGAGGATGAGGAGAGGTCAGATTTAGAGTTTGACGCTGTTGAGCTTGATGTGGCTTCTGTCCTTTCCGGGGACAGTCAGTTGGAAGAGTTAAGACAATCTCTTCATGATGCCAGTGGCTTGGACACTTCTCCTAAGGTGGAGTTTGGAAGGCCTGAGCCTGGGGCTCGTGCTCATCGTCCTACAGGAGACTGATGGCTAGGATCACTGAGTATCTTGGTTGGTCTAGTCCTCCTGAAGCTTTTTTTCAGGATGACTGAACACATATTTTGGATCAAGATCCATCCTCTGACCTGATGTTACCTTTTCATTTGACATTGCAGAAAAGGGTGGTGGCTGCTTGGCAGACACCGGAATCTCTTCTGGCAGTTAACAAATCATTAACTAAAATACCGTCCTTCCGGTAGTGACCCCAGCTACCTTTCATCTCACCCCACTCCCGAGAGTGGTTCAGGCGGCTATGGCCACCTCGAGGCAGGCAGCACACCCTACCATCCCTCCTGATGGTGACGACAAACGCTTCGACGGTTGGGCACACAGGGTGTTTTCTGCAGCAAGTATAGCGCTGAAGTCGGCCAACTCCACTTGTGCCTTAGCAAGATTTTCACACACACTCTATGGAATTGTTTCTCTTGCAGCTGAGCCTATTCCCGAAGGGGAAGAAAAAGATGGGTTCCTTGCTCTCATGCAGGATGGCAAGGGTGCCATGTTTGAGTAATTTCAGTCAGGTTTGGACACTGCCGACAGTGTTAGCCGGTCCATGGCTGCGAGCACCGTTATACGCAGACTTGTGTGGTTGCGGAAGTCTGGTTTTGCTCCAGATGTGCAAGCCCGTCTTTTGAACATGCCCTTTGACGGCATGCATTTGATTGTCAGCAAGGCTGACAAGAGCCTTGGGAGGTTGCAGACCTCAAAAGCTGCGGGCCTAATTCTTTGAGTGCAGCTGTGCATCAACCTCTGCCTTTTCGTCCTAGGGGACCGGAGTGGAGGGGATGTTCGTTTCGTTACTAGTCCTTTGCTAGGACAAGAGGAGCTGCCAGTCAAAGGGGTCAGCGAAAAAGTACCACCAGGGATACAAAAGCCGTTCAGCCAGCTGCCGCTTTGCCTTCATGCGCTGCCGCAGCCGCTCCAAAACAATCATGAGGCCAGGTTCCATTATTCACCAGTTGAGGGCAGACTGTCTCAGCATCTCGAAGAATGGCGAGCTGTTACTTCGGATGCGTAAGTTCTGGATACAATAGCCCACGGCTACTGTCTTCCCTTCCAAAAGCGGCCTCACGACAATCCACTGGGGAATCTCTTTGAAGCTTCCAGATCTGCTCCTTGTGCAGGAAATCTTGACCCTGCTGGAGAAAGGCGCTATAGAACTGGTGCCTGTAGCGGAGTGGAACAATGGATGGTATTCCCCATATTTTTTTTATTCCAAAGAATGACTGGGTATCGAGACCCATCTTGGACTTGCGTTGGTTGAACAAGCTTCTCAGGAAGGACAAGTTCAAGATGGTCACTCTTTCTCAGGTCTTTCAGGCCCTTTGACTTTCGGATTGGTTGGTGTCTCTGGACCTACAGAATGCTTACTTTCATGTGCCCATTCATCTAAAGCACAGAGTACCTGAGGTTTGCGGCTGGCAATTCGCGCTTTCAGTTTCAAGTCTTGCCATTCGGATTGACCTCCGCCCCGAGAGTCTTTACCAACCTAATGGTGGTGGTGGCAGTGTATCGCAGGCCATGGGGGGTGGGGGTAGGTGGGATTCACGTATACCCCTACCTGGACGACTGGCTGATCCGAGCGTGTTCTCCCGGGCAAGAGATGGATCATCTCAGTCTCACCTGCCGCTCCATCCACAAGCTGGGCTTCTCCCTCAATTTCAAGAAGTCTTATCTGACACGTCCCAACAGCTCCAGTACATCGGGGCTGTGTTGGACATGTCCTTGGAAGTGCTCGCCTCCCAAGGTGAGGGCTCATCACATTGTGCAGATGGTGGACAAGTTTCAACATGCCCAGTGTCTCCGTGCTTTTAAATTCTTAAGGTTGCTCGGACTGATGGCATCCTGCATTTTTCTGGTGCCAGAGGCCAGACTGAGGATGAGATCTCTGCAACGGGTCCTCAAGATGCAGTGGTCACAATTCTCAAGCAAAATGTCAGATCCCGTTCAGATTCCACTCTTGGTCTCCCAGGATCTGCTGTGGTGGGCCAACGCCGGGAACCTGATGAAGGGGGGAGTCGTTTTGACAACCGTGGCCAGAGGTGACAGTAGTGACGGACGCTTCTCATGCCGTCAACCTGTTAGAGCTGAGGGCCATCGGGCTGGCCCTGAAGGCTTTTCTGCTGTCTGTGTGGGGGAAGTGTGTCCTGATCATGACGGACAATACAGTGGCCATGCATTACCTCAACAAAAAAGGGGGTGAAGGGGGTGAAGGGGTAGGGGGGTAGGGTCACTCCAGTTGTGCAGAGAGGCGATGCTGCTGTGGTTCTGGGCAATCCAGCAAGGAATATCACTCTTGGCAGTTCATCTGGCCGGAGAGGAGAATGCAGCGGCAGACGCTCTGAGCAGGCAGAGCACGGTCTCTCACGAGTGGGACCAGTGCCAACCGGAAGTGCAAGAGATTCTGCTGAAGGGAATTTCCTCCGAGAGGACCTTTAGGAGACACCTTCGTAGTGGATTGGTCATTCTCACTTCTGTACGCGTTTCCTCCAGTCCCCGTCATTCCTCAAATGTTAAGGAGGTTGCGGAGGTTCGGATCCCACATGATCCTCATTGCTCCGGATCGGGCCAGGAGAGCGTGGTACCCGGACCTTCTAGAAATGTCCATCTGCCCTCCATGCCGTCTTCCCTACCTAGAGGATCTGCTCTCGCAAGACTGAGTCAGGTTCTCCATCCAGAGGTCAAGACTCTCAACCTTCACTCTTGTTATCTGAAAGGTTGAGGTATAAGGATTGGGACCTCCCGAATGACGTGATGGAGGTGTTGCTTTTGGAAAGGCAGCTGGCAACCATATTCCTGTACCATTGGCGTAAGTTTTGCGACTGGTGCAGAGGAAAAAATGTTGATCCTTTTCATTGTTCCATTCCTGTGGTTCTATTTTTTTTTTCTTGCTTTCTTTGACCCACAGTGGCCTTCAAGTAGGTATCATTTAAAGGTTACCTGACGGGGCTGTCTATCTTCAAGCGCTCGTCTGAAGAATGTTCTTATTTTAAGATTCCTTTTGATTTCCCAATTTCGTAAAGGGCTCACTAATGTGTTCCCGCCGTCCCCGTTTCGGGTGCCGGTTTGGGATCTGATTTTGGTCTTGAAATACCTGATGGGTGCTCCATTTGAACCTTTGCACTCTTGTCCTTTGAGACTTGTCTTTCAAGACGGTGTTTTTGGTTGTGGTGATTTCCGCTCGCAGAGTAAGTGAATTGCAGGCACTTTCATCTAAGCCGCCCTTTACTGTGTTCCACAAGGATAGGGTTGTACTGAGGGTACGTCCTTCCTTTCTACCTAAGGTAGTGTCCGAGTTTCATTTAAGACAGAAAGTGCTACTTCATGTTTTCTATCCTCCTCCTCATCCTGGTAAGTAAGAGGAGCGACTCCATAGGTTGTTCCCTAGGAGAGCTCTGAGCTTTTTTATTTCTAGGATGTCCAGAGTGGACGATCAACTCGTTGTGGGGTATGCTGGACACAGATTGGGCCATGCTGTTACCAAACAGACCTTGACCAGGTGGATTATCCTCACCATTACTGAATGTTAGCGATTGGTGGGCAAGGACCCTCCGGAAGGGTTGCAAGCTCATTCCACTAGGGGCGTGGCTACTTCCACAGCCCTGCAGCGGGGACTTCCTATTAGGAGTATTTGTGACGCATCCACATGGGCTTCTATCCACACCTTTGTTAAACATTACTCCCTGGATGCTCTCCATGGTCAAGATATGGCCTTTGGTAAGGCGGTTCTTTATTTTGCCATCTGATTGGGTATTCTACATTTTTTTCCCTCCTCTGTTTTCTGATACTGCTTTGGGAGTCTGTCCAAGATGTGGAATACGTTGGAGGACACAATCCATTCGAAGAACAAGTTACTTACCAACTGGTAACGTTCTTTCGATTGGATGTTCCTCCAACGTATTCCACATCGCCCTCCCAGCCTGCCCCTCTGGAGAATTTCCTATGCTATTGCAGCTTATGTTTCCGCAAGGCTACGTGCAGTCAAGTAGGCATTGGATATGTGCATGTCGCACGTTATGGAGGTAAAAACATAAACTGAGGCTACAGGCGCTGTGGGTCCTATTTATAACATCCGGTGACGTCGCCCTCGACGGAGGCCTTCGAGGGACATCGATCCAATGCCATCGACACAAGACGCCCTCTGCTGAAAAAGTTTCCGAAGTACATAGCTGTGGACATTACATGTCAAAGATGTGGAATACGTTGGAGAAACATCCAATCGAAAGAACGTTTCTAATTGGTAAGTAACTTGTTCTTTGGGATTACTGTTACAATTAGTTGCTGCTTTTTAAAGATTGTTTAATTATCCTTTTGTATATGTATTTACATAAATATACTATAACATGTTTACTTGGATACCTGTATTTACTGATTTCATTGTACAGCTCTACAACTCACATTACCCCTCTTAAGATGAGCCTGGCTGCTCAGTCACACTACCAACTTGTGTGGTACAGACCTATATTAAAAGGTGTGTTACCTAATAACAAAGATACATTCTTACCTTACCTAATCGCCCACAAATGTCTTTCTAAAAAGCTCCGATCTACCTCGACGTCCTTCAGAAAAAAGAATCCACCAGAACTCTAAGATCTAACGACAATTTACTTTTAGTGACTCCCTGGTATAAAAACACCAAGGCGTGGGATAGCAGCTTCCAGTTCTTAGCAGCTAATCACTGGAACTCCCTCCCTATCATCATAAAAAAAGAGACCTTGCACCCCGGCTTTAAAAAAAAAACGGCTAAAAACCTGATTCTCCAGCATGGGGTCTGGCATGGATTCACATGCTCATGAATATTCCCCGTCAGGCCGGGAATCCTCGGTATAGAAAAAAATCAGTATCAGTTTCGTTTATGATCTGTCTTTCTTAGTAGTAACCAATCACTGGTCTCTGGGTCATACTGCCCCCAGCCAATGACTGCCCTCTCCCTAAGCCCCGCCTCCGGCAGCCATCATCAGATTTTTACTGCATGTTCAAGCTTTGGGAGTCCTTGTGCTGTAGCTCTCGAGCTTTTGCTGCGTTTTCGCGCTTTTTCAGGAGATTTTTCTCATTTTTCGGTTAAATAGAGCCTCAAGCTCCACCGTTTCTACATCCGATCAACGGGGATCAGTTTCGGAGTTTTCTGCGCCCCTCAAGGGTGAAGATTTCGTCGAGTTGCGCTTTTCGAGGATTCCAGAAGTTCCGAGGCCTACCCCGGACATGGCCCAGGAGAAATGAAGCTCGACGCCCGGGAAGCTGTTCAGGACCTGCCCTGGATGCCAGCTTCAGAATGTTTTCAAAGAGGAGGAGCATTCGTTATGCCTCTACTGTCTCCATGAGGACAAGACGCACAAGGAGAAGGATTGTGCGTTTTGTGGGAACATGTCGGAGCGGACCATGAAGGATCGCCACCTCCGTCTCGCCAACTGGCTGGAAGGGAAGAGCCCGTCAGGCGAGAAGAAGAAAAATAAGTCTGAGCGGTCTTCTAAGTCCTGTGAGGGTGCCCCGGCGACGGGGGCCCAACAAAAGGCTAAGCACCGCGAGTCCGCGGGCACCGTGAGCACCGAACGGTCGGGCTCCTTGGCTGCCAGGCAGGGCGCATCCTCCCGGCGCCATCAACCACGAGCCAACGCTCTGGCTCGGATAAGAGGAAGTCCGAGAACCCGGCAAAGCTTCTGGAGAGGCCCAGGTCGATCTCGAAGATTCCGGCAGAGGGGGAGCGAGGCACTGACCCCCCCCCCCCCCAAGGTGAAGGTCCCAGGCGTCCAGAAGGTGACGATGGCCTTAATTCACCCTGCTAAGACCTCGATTGAGGATGTCGCCGCAGTCCTGGCTCAGCCTGTGGAGGCTACACCAGTGGAGGCGCCTTCAGGATCCAGAGTCTCCCTGCCACCGCGGAGGGAGTCGTCTTTCAGGCCCATTGAGAAGACCCCCACGAAGGCCGCGTTGGAAAAGGTGGGGGAGGGGCTGGTGGCCATCGTGGATACGGACACGACCTCTGAAGAAGAGCTCATCGAAGTCGTGGAATGGACCCAGCCCATCGGGAGGGATCCCGATGAGGCTCCTCAAGAGCCCTCACACCCGTCGTTTCCGGCGCCGCAGGACACCTCGGCGGCCATTTTGTCAGCAATTCAGTCCTTATGCTCGGAGATAAGGACAAGGTTGCCCCTTCCCCCGACGGAGGTACCCGGCGGGGGAACCGGAGCGTCCACCGCATAAGAGGAGGAGGACGCATCCTACTCCACCTCTCCCACTTCTGCGGCCTGCTCTGCCTTCCCCCCCCCCGGTCTACTACCCACGGGGATGACACAGGCACGGACACGGCTACGACAGGTACAGATGACGACGGCGGGACGTGTCCCTCGTCGCCCGCTGCTTGGGCGTCCCCGCCCGACGAGATTGGATCCTTTCACGCCATGATTTCCAGGGCATCCGAGCTTTTTCAGCTCTGTCCAGAAGAAAAGAAGAAAGAAGGGTTCCTTTACCAACGGCGCAAGGCTAAAAGGAAGACGGTCCTCGCCGTACCGCTTCTTGATGACATCTGGGATGAGGGCTCGCCCTCCTCCAGAACCCTGCCACGGCGCCGGCAAAGAGGTATCAGTACGAGAAGAAGTACCGGGTCCCCGACATTGCCCCCTTGTGCCTTCGGGCACAACCTACCCCGGACTCGGTCGTCTCGGCGGCGGCAAAGAAGAAAGCTGGGGGGGCCCCGACATCAACTTCCCCGCCGGACGGCGAGGGCAGGAAGTTGGACACGATGGGTCGACGGATCATCTCATCCGCAGCGACGACTATCAAGGCGGCCAACGACCTGGCTATCGTAGCCTGCTACGACAGGGAGTTGTGGTTCAAAATGGCCCCTCTGCTAGACTTCCTTCCGGACGCCAAAAGGGCTGAGGCCCTTGAAATCCTACAGGAGGGGAAGATTGCTTCGGACCACGCAATCACGGTGGCACCGGACATCGCTGACACCGGTTTCTGTCAGTTGGGCAACAGCGTTTGCTTGAGACGACGAGGATGGCTCAAGGCCACGGATTTCCGCCAGGACGTACAAACCAAGGTTTTGGACATGCCCTTCGACTGGAACAACCTGTTTGGGAAGGCGGTTGATGAGTCCCTTCAGGCCATCAAGACGGACACAGAGACGGCCCGGGCACTGGGAGTGCTCCAACGACGACGGCCGTCCTTTCAGAGCTCCGGAGGCAGACAAGGTGTCTCCAAGGGATCCGGCAGTGGCTCCTCCACTTACCGCCAAGCGGCAAGATCTTCATCGCAGGAAGCCTACAGGGGATGCGGCAAGTCAGGTGGTGCCCATCGCCGTCGACAAGGAGGCAAGGCGGCCTCCAAACAAGATTGAACCGACCGTGGGGTCGGGCCCCCGCCGAAGCACCCCGGTGGGAGGCCGGCTGGCGAGGTTCGTCAGCGTGTGGGAGTCCATCTCCACCGACCGTTTGGTGTTGGACGCCCTGGCCCAAGGGCACGCCCTCGAGTTTCAGAAGAAGTGCCCTTGCGTTCTACCTGTGGCCAGGAAGGAAAATCGCGTCCCTCAACTCCTGTTGGAAGTAAGGGCGATGCTCAGGAAGGGTGCCATCGAGCTCGTCCCAAAGAGGCTTCGGGGCTCCGGAGTTTACTCAAGGTACTTCCTCGTAATAAAGAAGACAGGAGGATGGGGCCCCATCCTGGACCTACGACGACTGAACAGGTACATCAAGGCACAGAAGTTCCGTATGGTCACCCTCCAGCATGTGCTGGGACAGCTGGAGGAGGGCGATTTCCTTTCGTCATTGGACTTGGAGGATGCGTACTTCCCCATTCTAAAAAGACACCGAAAGTTCCTCAGGTTCGTGGTCCAAGGGTGGCACTACCAGTTCAAGGCCCTCCCGTTCGGATTGAAGTCGGCACCCAGGGTGTTCACCAAGTGCCTCGCACCGGTGGCGGCGCGGCTGCGCCTACAGGGGATCCACGTCTACCCCTATCTGGACGACTGGCTCATCCGGGCAAGGACAAGGGAGCTCGCCGTGGAGCACACTGCGAAGACCGTCCACCTGCTCACGGACCTGGGATTCTCCAACTTTCCAAAATCCCACCTGGTTCCGTCGCAAGCCCTGTTTCTGGGAGCCAAGCTCGACACAGTGGCGCGGCTGGCCTCGCCATCGGAGGAAAGGACAAGGACCATTCTGGGCAAGGTGCAGCGTCTGCTGGCCACGGACATGGCCAGGGTACGATCTATCAAGTCCCTCCTTGGGATGATGTCCTCCTGCATTTATCTGGTGCGCCTTTGCAGGCTTCGGATGAGACCCTTACAGGAGTTCCTCGAAGCCCGCTGGATCCAGTCGTCGGGCAGCTTCGAGGACAGGATCCCTCTCAACGAGACGTTGCGTCAGGTGATACGGTGGTGGGGTACCCGCGCCCATCTGTCGGCGGGCACAGACTTTCAGACCCCAGCTCACCAGGTGATGGTGACGACGGACGCCTCCCTGGAAGGTTGGGGAGCACACTCTGGAGATCTTCACGCGAGAGGCCTTTGGCTCCCGGAGGAGAAGTCTCCCCACATCAACATCTTGGAGCTCCGCGCGGTGTTCTGGGCCCTCAGGTCCTTTCTTCCGTCCCTCAAGGGCAAGGTGGTGAGGATCTTCACCGACAACAGCACCACGATGTTCTACATCCGGAAGCAGGGCGGAACCAGGTCCCCGGCCCTATCCAAGGAAGCCCAGGATCTGTGGCATTGGGCCATCGCCCAAGGGATGTTTCTGGTGCCTCTTCATCTGGCAGGAATAAAAAACACGATCGCCGACTCACTCAGCAGGGAGCTGCGCTCGTGCCACGAGTGGGAAATACGCCAGGATCAAGTGGATCGACTCTTCCGACGATGGGGCAAACCCCAAATCGATCTCTTCTCGACGGCGACAAATTCCAAGTGCCGGAGGTTCTCCAGCAGGTTCCCCCAGCCGAGGAGCATGGGCAATGCTTTCTCGTTCCCCTGGGACGGCCTATTTCTTTATGCGTTCCCTCCGCTGCCGTTGCTGCTCCGGCTCATCAACCAGCTCAAGAGGTCCCCGTGCAGGATGATCCTCGTCGCACCGGCGTGGCTGAGGCAGATCTGGTTCCCGGACCTTCTGGACTTGTCAACGTCCCCACCAGTCAAGCTGCCGATGGACGCAGACCTTCTCTCCAGAGAAGGAGGCGCCATTCTTCACCACGACCCGGAGTCACTGAACTTGCAGGCCTGGCTCCTGCAGCACTAGAGTTTGGAGGGTACGACATCCCGGCCGACTGCAGAGAGATTCTTGCAAAGGCCAGGGCGTCCTCGGCTCTCGTGATACGGACATAAATGGAAGAGGTTCTCTGTCTGGTGCCGTGCACAGAAGATTAACCCTCTGCGGATTACGGCCCCTCAAGTACTGCCGTACCTACTGTCGCTGGCCAAAGCTGGACTGGCTCAAGCCTCCATCAAAATATATCTGGCTGCAATCTCCCGATATACCAGGGCGACGGGACGGGCGTCCTTGTGGTCTCATCGCCTGGTGAAAGAATTCATGAAGGGACTATTCCGATCATTACCGCCGGTGAAGGCTCCTGCCCCGGTGTGGGAGCTTAATGTGGTCCTGACCAAGCTCATGGGGGGGCCCCATTCGAGCCTATGCATTCGGCGCCTTTGAAGTTCCTGTCATGGAAGACAGCTTTCCTCGTGGCCATCACCTCCGCACAACGAGTGGGAGAGATCCAGGCCCTATCTTGCAAGCCTCCATACTTGACTTTTCATGACACGAGGGTGGTGCTGAGGACACACCCATCCTTTATGCCCAAGGTGCTGTCGGACTTCCACCTCAACGAGCCCTTGGTGTCGCCAGTTTTCTTCCCGTCGCCTTCGTCGCCGGCTGAGAGGACTTTGCACTCGCTGGATGTAGCTAGAGCGCTGAAGTTCTACGTGGACCGCACAAAGAGTTTTCGGAAGACGTCACAGCTGTTTGTGAACTTTGGGACTGTGAATCAAGGGAAGGCTCTCTCGAAGACTTCCATTTCCAGATGGCTCTCCGGCTGCATCATGCACTGTCACCGGTTGGCAAACCGACAGCTGCCCGGCCGTCCGAGAGCCCATTCGACCAGAGCGTTCGCTGCTACCATGGCGTTCCTGTCTGGTGTGCCCCTGCTGGACATCTGCAGGGCTGTGACGTGGAGGTCGACGCACACCTTCACAAGATTCTACTGCGTCGATCGGGACTCCAGGGAGGAGTCCAGGGCCGGCCAAGCAGTGCTGCGCAACCTGTTCGCCTAAGGTGAGCCTGGTGTGGAGGTAAGAGTTGCTTAATGTTGAGCCTGTTGCCACCTCCCGTGGTTGTGCATGTGTACTGCTATGTATTCTCTTGTTCATGAGCATGTGAATCCATGCCAGACCCCATGCTGGAGAAGGAACTGTTCTGGCATGGATTCACATGCGAACCCTCCCGCCTACCCCTCTGCGGCTCTTCACTTGGTCATACTGCCACTTAACGTGCTACCAAATCTGAGGATGGCTGCCGGAGGCGGGGCTTAGGGAAAGGGCAGTCATTGGCTGGGGGCAGTATGACCCAGAGACCAGTGATTGGTTACTACTAAGAAAGACCGATCAGAAACGAAACTGATACTGATTTTTTTCTATACCGAGGATTCCCGGCCCGACGACGGGGAATATTCATGAGCATGTGAATCCATGCCAGACCCATGCTGGAGAACAACAGTTACAAGTAAGTAACTTGTTCCTTATTCAACCAATATTGGAACAAAGCACACTGGATTCAAATGTAAATAATGTTTTTGAGTGAATTGTATATTATTCTGCTTGCTGTAATAATGTTATGCACATCTGTACAATTGTATGACTAATATTTAAGCTGTCTGTAAGCATGCCGTGATACCCCAGGGTCTGGGCATGTAACACATGAAAATAAATACAGAATAAGCACTGTTATTTATTTATGTGGCCTCACATTGGCCAAATATGTTATGTTTGTCAGCAGTTACAATGAATGGGTTAATAATAGGAAATTAGTGCAGGGATTTTGGGGGCGGGGTGTTGCTGGGGGATTGGAATCCTTGATTTCTTTCTGATTGTATGTTGCCAATTGTAGGCAGATGGTTGAGAAAAACGTCAGACGGTTTTGTGACATCTCATTCCTTAACAGGTTTCTGACTGCCAACCCACAAAGTGTAGTTTGTCGGCAGTGTTAAAGGGATTTAATATAACATTTGTGCATTCACAGATTAACCCCTAAACTGCCAAACTGCCATGGGTCATCTCGCCCCCTCCACCCCCCAGTGCCAAGACCTTTTTTTGTGATTTCGGTATGTCGCCATTCAATCCCTTGTAACTTTTTTGTTATATGAGATGTCTTGGCCAAATTTTCCCCCTTTTTGTCCCACATATAACCAAAAAGGAGACCATTTTTTTTTCTTCAGAAAAGGGCAATAAAATGACATACAAAGAAGCTCGTGGTTTTTTTCCTTTTAAGTGCCAGGAACCAATAGTTTGCTGTGCTGAATTCACCTTTTTCCTGGCTTTCAAGAACAGGTTGCATGGAAAACAGAAAAACATATGTTACCAGCCGTTTTGTGAGAGGTAGGCGATGTTGGCCTTTTTTTCCCAATAGGACATGCGTGGACGGAATGGAAGAGAAGGGTAGGAAAGCTGAATGGGAAGATGGAAAGGCATACATTTCTAAAAAGTAGACAAAATTCCAAGTTTAGGAAGGGGTGATTTGCGCAGGTCAGGCAACAACTATGTAGGGAAAAATTCCATAGTTTGGGGGAAAAATCGGGAAAAAAAGGTATGTGGTGGACATGGTTGGCCCGGTAAGGCAATGGCTTCTGTGAATTTTGAGAAAAACAATGCTGCGCTACATTACCCCGACTCTTCCAGTTTCACAAAACAAGCAATACCACAAGCCAAAAACTGAGCCATGGTACACAGTTTTATGCTTAAGGCCTAAACAGACGTAGTTAGCATGTGTAAAAAATAAGGCAAGCAAATGTGGTGAGGAAGGGCAAGCATACATTTTTTTGAAAGAGCACAGGAAGACCTTTTGAAGGGTAGGTGACTTGTGCAGTTTACAGAAGTGTATAGTGCTTAAAGCAGCGACTAAATGTAGGTCCCATTTGGGAAATTAAAGGGTTGTCTGACAAAGGGCAGCAGCAAATGGGTCGAAATTTTATGAAAAACCACGCAAACACAACAAATGCTGTACCTTACCGCATTTCCAGAGGTGTCCCTCATGTGTGGGTGCACCTACCTGGGCGCAAAGGGAAAAGGCTAAACCACTGGTAACCCCAAGTCTTTCGGCAGAGCAAATTCTGAGCAATTTTGCTCTTGTGGACAACCTACAGATTTGGGCCTGGGGTGTCGCAGCCACCAAGGAAAACGGGGAACCATGCATTTCCAAAAAGAAGACACCCGTAGGAATCCACAGAAGTCTGACTTATGTGAATTTCCCCAGAATTTATTACCCACAAAGGCCCACTTGGGAGACTGGTGCCCAAGCCAGGGACATTACCCCCGACTTTCCTGGAGCTCTGGCCAGCCTGCGTTACAGCTTTTCTCTCTGGGAAAGGACAGGGACCCTGCTGGGGCTCCCTGGAACTGTTGTTGGGCTTGCGGACGGTCAATCCACATGGGAGACATCCGGGGACATAAACCCCCCCCCCCCGCTTGACCCCCGACTATCCTGAGATCTGGCGGGCCTGCGGTACAGCTTCTCCCTGCGGGAAAAGAGGGACCCTGCCTGGGCTCGCTGGAACTACCGCTTTGTTTGGGGACGGTACACCCACATGGGAGACAGCCACCCAAGGCCAATGACATTACCCCCGACAAATCCTAGAACTCTGGCTTGGCTGCATTACAGAATTTCCCATGTGGGTTGACTGTCCCCAAGCCCAGCAGCAGTTCCAGGGAGCCCCGGCAGTGTCCCCTTCCCTTCCCCGAAGGTAATTCTGTAACGCAGCTCAGCCAGCGCTTCAGGATGGTCGAGGGTGATGTCCCTGGCCTTGGGCGTCTTGTCTCCCATGTGGTTTGACTGTCCCCAAGCCCTGCAGCGGGTCCAGGGAGCCCCAGCAGGGACCCAACCTTTCCCGGAGGGAGAAGCTGTAACGCAGGCCAGGCAGAGCTCCAGCAAAGTCGGGGGTAATGTCCCTGGCCTTGGGCGGCTCTTTCCCATAAGGGTCGACCATCCCCAAGTCCAGCAGCAGTTCTGGGGAGCCCATTCCTCCCCGGATGTGATATCTGTAACGCAGCACAGCCAGAGGTGCAGCCTCGGCTTGAGGACTGTCAACCCACATGGGAGACAGCCGCTCCTAGGGAAACAGCAATGTTATGCTGGCATGGGGGGGCCATTTGTGGCCTGATCCTGCAATTGTGTCCCAGCCCACCAAAATACCTCCCCAGACAGCCCACTCCCACCCACACCACCAACAATCCACCCCACTGACAATGGGCCCCAACCATAGATTAATAAAAAACAGTACTCGCATAATGTTGCAGCTGCTTGCGTAGAAAAAGCTGTAAAGGAAACAAAAACCATTTGTTACCTATGGTCACTGCAGCAAAAACAAATCCTAACTACTACTACTCCGATAACGGCCTCCCTTTCAAGCCATCCCTGGTGGTCTACTGACCCTCACCCCAGTAAAAATACATGAGCCCCCCATCCATTTGGGGTGGGGGGAGAGGGACCCCCCTTTCATTACGTAAATGACTGGTGGTTTAGTGTGGCCCCCAAACCCTCCTGGCCCCCAAAACCTCACTGTACCTGTACATTTTATTTTTTGTTTTGCCCCTTCGCCATGGGGCAGATAGGCACATTAGTGTGCCTATCTGCACCCAGGGTGGGCAAAATGTACTGCCCCATGCTTGGGGTGGCCCGTTTCAAGTTTTCTACTGGCCCTCATCTTCTGCCCCCTTCCCCCACCTCAAATGGTTGGGTGGGCATCTCATGTAGCCCACCCTGGGTTCACATAGGGGCAGAAATCTGGCCCCAGGGAGGGATGCATGAGATGCCCCCCCTCCATTTTGGGTGGAGGGGTAGAGGGTCACCCCCTTTTTCATTACATAAATGGTGGTCTAGTAGGCATTGCGCGGCTTGAGCGCTCTGTTCCCAACCCGCACCCAGCACTGCTTAAAAAAAGATGTTGTTGGAAAGGGGAGAGTCTCCCCTTTCTAACGACACCTCCCTGGATCTGAACGGCACAATAGTGCCTCAGATCGAGGGAGAAAACGAAGGAAACGTAACATGTTTTCACTGTGGCAGCCAAAATGGCTGCTGCAGTGAAATTTACTTTGTTTCACGTCAGCACACATTACGCGTGCTGATGTGAAACTGAAGGCAATCCAACCCCCGGCCCGTGTGGAGGAACCTCTTCACAAAGCCTGCGTGTTGGATTACACTTGTGTGATTCCCTGCTTAGCAGAGATCGCACAAAAGAACATGCCAAAAAACGGACGAGCTATCTCATCCTTGGCACTTAAGAGGTTAAAGTAGTAAACATCCACATGAAAATGCCCACCACCAATGGGCACACAGGGAGATATGATTTAATTAATAATTTACAAATATGCAAAGAAAAATCTAGGACAGAATTGGTATTTTATTTGGATAAAGATCTCTGTGGGTCAACTTAGATGCTCCACCCAGCTCCTCAGTACAGCCCTCCGCATATATTCACGCACTGCATGCACCCATTAAAAATATGCTGATTTATAGATTACGGTGAACAGAAAATGCTGTACCTCTGGTCAAATGAAAGGGCAAAATGTAAACTGCATGTGGAATGGTACAGATGTCTCCTGCCATGAGTGTGGGGGTGGCAATCGGTTAAGAGCATAGGCACCTGTCTCCTGTTGCTGGTGTGAGCACTAAGAGCTCAGGAATGCAGCCTTCATAAAACATGTTGCAAGAGAAAGCAGAATGGCAAGCCATTTCCATTTCATGGGGAAAGCGACAGAGAAAATGTTAGGCCACATGTTAAAATGGGAAGAGTCACCCCAGGCTGTGAGAAGAAAAGGGGTGAGCATTGAGTAGTGGAAATGAATGCACGTGCGCTGGGGACATTTCGGTGTAAGCATAGAAGGAATGATAGGGTGAATAACACAAAAATATCATGGGTATCACTGAGGAAAATGATTATACAAAAACATGATGGTAAAGGAAAGCAATGAAGAAACATTTTATGAAAACATGTCTGGCAAAAGGGGGAAATGTGAGGGCTAAATAACAGATTGGATGGGGGCAATGAATGTGAAAAAAGGCAGAAGGTATGATCTAGGCAGGTGCCCTTGGGGTAGCTGCTGTTGTGTGTGCACAGACAACTGAGGCTTGGGTGGGAGTAGGCTTGCTCTATGAGATTGGTCCTTAGATGGATTGTCAGCGTTAAAGCAAATCGGTTTTCCCAACCTCTGTGGGGATATAGCTCTGCCATGAGCTTTTAGTAGTTGGGCATCAATGGGTATAAAGAGCTGTATAAGACCCCAATTTTGCAGATGAACTTTCATCAGAAAGACTGGCCTTATTTTGTCAACTATTTGCACATTGGCACTCGGTCTCACTTTCACAGAATATAAACTATTGTGCAATGCTGAACTCATACATACAAAAATCTAGGGCAGAACTGGTACTTTTCTAGATAAAGATGTCTGGGCCAATGTAGATGCTGCGCTCAGCTCCACAGTCCAACCAACAGGATATATTCACGCACTGCATACAACCATTACAAATAAACAGATAATGGAGGATAGTGAACAGAAAATGCCTTACCTCAGTATTTCGCTGACCAAGCCGAAATGGGTTCTGTAGAAGTATCTAATTAGATATGATTGTTGGAAACGTAGTTCCTTTGTATGTATCTTTCATCCTTTATCTACCAGTAGAGGCTTTTATTTAGTACCCATAAGAACACAAATATTAAGTAAAATAATACAAATAAAATGTCTTCAGCTTGAAAGCTGCTAATGGCAATTCGGCCTGGAAAGTTGCCTTTACACCAGTTACCCCCACCCCACCGCTCCCTGCCCGCCTCAACCACTCGTCTCCACCAGTAATTCTACTAATATAAAGTAAATTGAAAGGTTTTGTTGTTAATGTTGCAATGCTTGCCGTTGTTTGCCCTCATCACTCTTTGTTAAATAAGTATGAAATTCAGACTTTGTAGCATACATACAGAAATCTTGAAAGTGTAGTGATGAAAATGAATGTCATAGTTACCATTTAAGCAGGAAGTTTAGTTGTTTAATGATTTAGGCCTTCTTTTCACATATTGAGCCACTGTGCAAAATGATTTGACCATAACCACCTCTTTTTCTTGATTGAAGGGTTCATCAATGTCCATTTGAGGAAAGAGTTTGTGTCCAAACAGCTAAAGAGTCTGCTGTTGAATGGAGTTCAACCACCAGCGGTTGGAGACAAAAAAAAGGTATTTGAATTACATAAGTGCCTTCCTGGGTTGGGAGAAAATCTCAGGTTGTTTTCTTGGATTTCGTCTGCTGGTGGATGTTTTATTTTTTAATTGGATGTTGCATTCTCTTAGAAAAATTGTATGATAATTCAAAATATATCTTGTGATGGTTAACAATTGGGCCTAAATTGCTCGCTGTAAGCATAATCCTATAATAATTGAAATATATTGTGTTAGAACTAAAATACTGGGCTAAAGGCCGACTTTGTCATTCTACAATTCCCCACCCTTTATTTCAGGTGATTGTGGACTTCTCCTCACCGAATATTGCCAAAGAAATGCACGTGGGTCACCTGCGGTCGACTATCATTGGTGACAGTATATGCCGCTTGTTTGAGTTTGTCGGTCATGATGTTCTACGGTAAGAAACATTTGGAAAATGAATTCTGTTCTCCAGCATGTGGTCTGGCATGGATTCACATGCTCATGAATATTCCCCGTCGTCAGGCCGGGAATCCTCGGTACAGAAAAAATCAGTTTTGTTTCTGATCTGTCTTTCTCAGTAGTAACCAATCACTGGTCTCTGGGTCATACTGACCCCAGCCAATGACTGCCCTCTCCCTAAGCCCCACCTCTGGCAGCCATCCTCAGATTTTTACCGCACGCTCAAGTGTTGGGAGTCCTTGTGTTTAGCTCTTGAGCTTTTGCTGCGTTTTCGTGCTTTTTTCATAGAGAATTTCTCATTTTTCGGTCAAATAGAGCCTCAATCTCCACCGTCTCTACATCTGATCAATGGGGATCCGTGTCGAATTTTTCTACGCCCCTCAAGGGTGAAGATTTTGTCGAGTTACACTTCTTGGAGGAGTCCAGGAGTTTCTGCGGCCTACCCGAACATGGCCCAGGAGAAAGGAAGCTCGACGCCCGGAAAGCTGTTCAGGGTTTGCCCTGGATGCCAGCTGCAGAATGTGTTAAAGGAGGACGAGCACTCGAAATGTCTCTACTGCCTTCATGAGGACAAAACGTACGTGGAGAAGGACTGTGCGTTTTGCAGGAACATGTCGGAACGGACCATCAGGGACCGACACCTTCGTCTCTCCAACTGGCTGGAAAGAAAGAGCCCGTCGGGTGAGAAGAAGAAATCCGAGCGGTCTTCTAAGTCCTGTGAGGGTGCCCCAGCGACGGGGGCCCAACAGAAGGCAAAGCACTGCGAGTCCGCGGGCACCGGGAGCGCCGCCGTTCAGGCTCCTCGGCTGCCAGGCAGGGCGCATCCTCCCCAGCGCCATCAACCACGAGCCAACGCTCTGGCTCAGGGAACAGGAAGGCCGAGAACCCGGCGAAGCTTCTGGAGAGGCCCCGGTCGAGCTCGAAGGATGCGGCCGAGGGGGAGCGAGGCGGTGACCCCCCCCCCCCAAGGTGAAGGCCAAAGGCCCACAGAAGATGGTAAAGGCCTTGATTCACCCGGCCAAGGCCTCTATCAAGGAAGTCACGGCGGCCCTGGCGCAGCCTGTGGAGGCTACACCAGTGGAGGCGACCTCGGGGGCCCAGAGTCTCCCTGCCTCCGCGGAGGGAAGCCTCTTTCTGACCCATCGAAAAGACCCCCCATGAAGACCCCGGCAGAAAAAGCGGGGGGTGGGGGAGGAGGAGGCCATTGTGGACACGGACACAGCATCCGAGGAGGAGCTGGTAGAAGTCTTAGAGGGCCTCGTCGAGGGCGTTGAAGAGGCCCATTCCCACGGGAAGGATCCCGACGAAGAGGACGACAAGAGCGACGGCGGAACCGGCGAGGGTCCTAGTCACCCGTCTCTTCCGGAGCCGCAGGACAACTCAGAGGCCATTTTGTTGGCAATACAATCCTCATGTTCGGAGATGAGGACGAGATTGCCCTCACCACCGACTGAGGAACCGGAACCAGGCTCGACGGAGGAGCCAGAGTCAGGCCCGGCGGGAAGCCCCCCAAACAAGAGACGACGGATCCATCCAGCCCCGCCTTTTCAGCCCTCACGGCCTACTCAACCTTTGCCCATGTCCCCCGTCCCTGGGGATGACACGGGAACGGACATGGCCATGACGGGTACCGACGGCGGGGATGATGGGACGGAGCTCCCATCGCCCCCAGCCCGGGCATCCCTGCCCGACGAGATCGGATCTTTCCATGCAGTGATCACCAGGGCATCTGAGCTTTTTCAGCTCTGCCCCGAAGAGAAGAAGGAAGGTTTCCTTTACCAACGGCACGAGGCCAAGAGGAAAACAGTCCTCGCCGTGCCTCTGCTGGATGACATCTGGGACAAGGGTCTCACCCTTCTCAAGAACCCGTCTACGACGCCTGCCAAGAGGGATCGGTACGAGAAGAAATACCGGGTCCTCGACGCGGCCCCTTTGTGCCTTAGGGCGCAACCGACCCCTGACTCGGTCGTCTCGGCGGCGTCCAAGAAGAAAGCGGGGGTGAGGGGGCATCGGCCTCAACGTCAACTTCCCCGCCGGACGGGGAAGGAAAGAAGCTGGACGCAATGGGGCGACGAGTTATCTCGTCGGCGACAACAACGATTAAGGCGGCCAACGCCCTCGCGATCGTGGCCCGCTATGACAGGGAGTTATGGTACAAGATCGCCCCATGTTGGACTTCCTACCGGGCGACAATAGGGCCGAGGCCCTGGAGATCTTGAAAGAAGGCGAAGTGGCGTCGGACCACGCCATAACGGTGGCAACGGACATTGCCGACACCGGTTTCCGCCAGCTAGGCAACAGCGTTTGCCTTAGTCGACGAGGGTGGCTCAAGGCGACGGATTTCCGCCAGGATGTACAAGCCAAGGTTTTGGACATGCCGTTCGATGGGAACAATCTGTTTGGGCAAACAGTGGATGAGTCCCTCCAAGCCATCAAGGCGGACACGGAGACAGCTAAGGCCCTAGGCGTTCTCCGGCAACGAAGGCAGTCCTTTCGGAGCACTGGAGGCAAGAAGGGTGCCTCCAAGGGATTTGGCGGTGGCTCCTCTACGTAATGCCAAGTGGCCCGCTCCTCGTCGCAGGAAGCCTATAGCGGACGAGGCAAGTCGGGTGGACCCCGCCATCATCGCCAGGGAGGGCAAGGCGTCCTCCAAGAAAGATTGAACCAGCTATGGTGTCGGGCCCCACCGAAGTACCCCGGTGGGAGGCCGGCTGGCGAAGTTAGTCAGCGTGTGGGAGTCCATCTCCACTGACCATTGGATGCTGGATGCCCTGGCCCAGGGGCACGCCCTCGAATTTCTAAAAAAGTGCCCCCGCATTCCACCCGTGGTCAGGGAGGAAAATCAAGTCCCTCAACTGCTATTGGAGGTAAGAGCGATGCTCAAAAAAGGTGCCCTCAAGCTCGTCCCGAAGAGGCTCCGGGGCTCTTGAGTATACTCAAGGTACTTCCTTGTGAAAAAGAAGACAGGAGGATGGCGACCCATCCTGGACCTGCGACGACTGAACAAGTACATCAAGGCACAGAAGTTCTGGGTGGTCACCCTCCAGCACGTGCTCGGACAGCTGGAGGGGGCGATTTCCTGTCGTCGTTGGATTTGAAGGATGCATACTTTCACATCCCCATTTTAAAAGGACACCGAAAGTTCCTCGGGTTCGTGGTCCAAGGGTGGCACTACCAGTTCAAGGCCCTCCCGTTCGGACTAAAGTCGGTGCCCAAGGTATTCACCAAGTGCCTAGCACTGGTGGCAGCGCGGCTGCGCCTGCAGGGGATCCACGTCTACCCATACCTGGACGATTGGCTCAAGGACAAGGACAAGGGAGCTCGCCGTGGAACACACAGCGAAGACCGTCCAGCTACTCGCGGACCTGGGGTTCTCCATCAACTTCCCCAAGTCCCACCTGGTCCCCTCGCAAGTCGCACTGTTTCTGGGAGCCAAGCTCGACACAGCGCGTCTTGCCTCACCGTCGGAGGAAAGGACAAAGGCCATCCTAGGTAAGGTGCAGTGTCTGCTGGCCACGGACATGGCCAAGGTAAGGTCCATCAAGTCCCTCCTCGGGATGATGTCCTCTTACATATCTCGTGCGCCTGTGCAGGCTTCGGATGCGCCCTCTACAGGAGTTCCTTGACGCCCACTCGATACAAGCAATGGGCAGCTTCGAAGACACGATCCCTCTCAACGAGATCTTCCGTCGAGCGATCCGGTGGTGGGGCATCCGTGCTCATCTGGCGGCAGGAACAGATTTTCAGACCCCCGCCCACCAGGTGACGTTGACGACAGATGCCTCCCTGGAAGGGTGGGGAGCGCACACCAGAGATCTTCACGCGAGAGGCCTTTGGCTCCCGGAGGAGAAGCCGCTCCACATCAACATCCTGGAGCTCCGGGCAGTGTTGGCCCTCAGGTCCTTTCTCCCGTCCCTCAAGGGCAAGGT
This sequence comes from Ambystoma mexicanum, assembly GCF_040938575.1. Lineage (NCBI taxonomy): Eukaryota > Metazoa > Chordata > Amphibia > Caudata > Ambystomatidae > Ambystoma > Ambystoma mexicanum. Next base: position 533,604,774 of record NC_090926.1, read on the forward strand.
AGTGAGGATCTTCACTGACAACGCCAGCACAATGTTTTACATCCCGAAGCAGGGCGGAACCAGGTCCCAAGCCCTATCCAAGGAAGCCCAGGATCTGTGGCTTTGGGCCGTTGCTCAAGGGATGTTTCTGGTGCCGTTTCATCTGGCAGGGATAAAAACCATCGCCGACTCACTCGGCAGAGATCTGCGCTCGTGCCACGAGTGGGAACTACTATAACAAGGGGGTTGTCCTACCCTCTATAAATCTCGGAGGTGTACAGGGAAAATTCAGTGTACACTGGTTATTTGGACGAGTGGGAACTACGCCAGGACCAAGTGGACCGACTCTTTCAGCGATGGGGCAAAGAGCTGGACTATCACGCTTCAATCAAGATTCATCTGGCAGCGATTTCCCGATACACCAGGACTACAGGGCGGTCATCACTGTGGTCTCATCGCCTGGTTAAGGAATTTATGAAAGGACTGTTTCGATCATTCCCGCTGGTGAAGGCACCAGCCCCGGCGTGGGAGCTCAACGTGGTGCTAACCAGGCTCATGGGTCCGCCATTCGAGCCGTTGCATTCTGCCCTGTTGAAGTTTCTGTCGTGGAAAACAGCGTTCCTGGTGGCCATCACCTCCGCACGACACGTGGGAGAGATCCAGGCGCTATCCTGCAAGCCTCCATTCCTGACCTTTCACGATACGGGGGGAGTGCTGAGGACGCGGGGGGAGTGCTGAGGACGCACCCCTCCTTCATGCCCAAGGTGCCGTTGGACTTCCATCTCAACGAGCCCTTGGTGTTACCAGTCTTTTTCCCGTCGCCTTCATCGCCAGCCGAGAGGACTTTGCACTCGCAGGATGTAGCTAGAGCGCTGAAGTTCTACGTGGACCGAACAGAGTTTTCGGAGTACATCACACCTGTTTGTGAACTTTGGACCTGTGAACCAAGGGAAGGCTCTCTCGAAGGCTTCCATTTCCAGATGGCTCTCCGGCTGCATCAATAAACACAAGGGTGTGCCTGAACATACAAAGTCAAAAAATATCATTTGTGGAGCTAACAGTATTATTCTCCTGGTAGCCTAAACAATAGATTAAATCAAATTCAATATTTTAATTTACTGGTCTCTCACCAGTCAAAGTAACCTTTATGAGAAACAAAGGGGTAAAAGTACATTGGCATAAAAAAATTATAAACTTGCTTTAATTGTTAGTTTGTAACTAGAAAATGTGTCAATTTAATAAGTACATACAACATGAAAAACATACAAAAACAATGCAATTTACAAAGAGAAAAAAAAAAACAGGACTATTTAGTCCATACAATCAATGCGAGCAGAATTTATGCAAAGGTTCACAGAAGTAGGGGTACAACCCCACTAGGAAATACACATGGGAACCGACAAAAAATGATTTGGTGTTAGCAAAACAGTGAATACATTTTAAATCATAAGAGTTTTCCGAGATGGCTAATAAAACTTAAATTATCCCTAGCTGACCCTTACTTGTCTAAAGGCTCAGATTAAACAATTTTGTGAAAATGGCACAGTACATGCGCCAACCAGAGCCTGATTATGGCTACAACAAAAAAAATATATATCACACAGAATATTGTTTGCTAAGCCTAATTTTGGCTAACCATGTAAACAATGTCGCACAGTGCTGTGTGTTAAGCCAGATTTTGGCTGAATTGTTTTCGACATATACAATGTCACCCAAACAGTCATTTATCTGCTGTGTTGTCACAGGCTGAAAGGCGGCTGCATCATGCACTGTCATCGGTTGGCAAACCGACCGTTGCCCAGCCGTCCGAGAGCCCATTCGACCAGAGCTATCGCTGCTACCACGGCGTTCTTGTCTGGTGTGCCCCTGCTGGACATCTGCAGGGCTGCCACGTGGAGGTCGACGCACACCTTCACGAGATTCTACTGCGTCGACGGGGATTCCAGGGAGGAGTCCATGGTCGGCCAAGCAGTGCTGCGCAACCTGTTCGCTTAAGGTGAGCCTGGTGAGGGGGTAATAAATGCTTAATTTTGAGTTTTGATGTAATGCTTAATGTTAAGCCTTTGCCACCTCCCGTGGTTATGCATGTGTGTACTGCTATGTATTCTTATATTCATGAGCCTGTGAATCCATGCCAGACCCCATGCTGGAGAAGGAACAAGTTACTTACCTGTAACTGTTGTTCTCCAGCATGGGCCTGGCATGGATTCACATGCAAACGCTCCCTCCTACCCCTCTGCGGCTCTTCACTTGGTCATACTGCCACTTTACGTGCTACCAAATCTGAGGATGGCTGCCAGAGGCGGGGCTTAGGGAGAGGGCAGTCATTGGCTGGGGGCAGTATGACCCAGAGACCAGTGATTGGTTACTACTGAGAAAGACAGAACAGAAACGAAACTGATACTGATTTTTTTCTTTACCGAGGATTCCCGGCCTGATGACGGGGAATATTCATGAGCATGTGAATCCATGCCAGACCCATGCTGGAGAACAACAGTCACAGGTAAGTAACTTGTTCCTTCCGTGAACTTGTTTTGTTAACCAATATCCTATTTTATGCAACATTGAATTTGCTAAAAAAAGGTGCCCAAATTTTCTTTACAATCGGATTGTGAACATTTTTAAAAGATTAATGATGTACTCATTTTTATTTCATTGTTTTAAATGTTAACAATTTTAGTTTGCCAGCTGATTGTTTACATTTGTTGCTTTGACATACCTTATAACTCTGCTCTGTCTTGAAATGTCAATAGGTTAAACCACGTTGGCGATTGGGGTACGCAATTTGGTATGCTGATTGCTCACCTTCAGGATAAATTTCCTGATTATGTGACCGTTTCTCCTCCCATTAGGGATCTCCAGTCTTTTTACAAGGTATGTGTCCTCAACCTACTACATTTATCTGCTCCTTTGTATTGGAATTACCCACAGTTAAAACAACATGTACAGTGTTAGCTAGCCTGCTTTCACATACTTTTACATTTATTGCAGTCAGATTTGTTTTTGTTTACTTGGGCGTTGTATTTCACCTGGGTGTTGTCATTGTGATTCGCAATTTTGCTCGCAGGCATGTTTAAACTTGATGGTCTCTCTCACATGTAACCTTTTAGGAAAGATGGTTCAACAAAATCTGGCAATGGAAGGTGGTGAATACATGTTGCAAAACTGGGTCTCTTACAGCAACCTGTATGTTAAGTGGAATCAATTGAAGCAGAGTAGGCAATACTGGGATGAGTGGTGTATAGTTATTTCAAGGTAGCACATGAATTGCTGTTTAACTGAGGGATGCTTGAGAGGTAGCTCCCTGAATGAACGAAGAATGTTAATTTCTCAGATTTGCGAGGGAATTGCATTCTATTGCTAAGAGTAAATGCGTTTTTCTTTCTAAAGAACCTCTAGTAGTTTAACACATCTTTAGGGATTTCCAGCCTTGAACTTCGTGTTTGTCCTGGACAGACAGGCAGTATAGATGGGAATAGTTTGATAACTTGAGAGGAAGAGACATAAACATTGAAAAAGACGGGGAAGTGGACGAGTAATTGTGTTATCCAACAGGTTGGGGGTGGGGTGGCACCTTAGATTGGCATGAGCCCTAGAATACTGATTTTTTATCCAGAACCTTTTATTGAGGCTGTCACTTGCCCTGGCAAGTCAATTCAGTCTTTCAGTGATTACAAAAGCAATAGAAATACAAAGGAGGCCCTATCATTCCATGGGATACACCTCAGTATCTGTAGATGTGAAGTCAGGATAATGTTTCTTGATCCAATGCAGATAGTTTACAAAATCTGCTCTACTTACTCTGCTTTTGAAAGCATCTGCAAAGAAATGTATGTCTTCTTTTCTTTCACTCTTCAGGAATCTAAAACCAGGTTTGACAGTGAAGAAGAGTTTAAGAAGCGGGCTTACCAGTGTGTGGTGCATTTGCAGAGCAAAAACCCAGACATCATTAAAGCCTGGAACTTGATCTGTGATGTGTCACGAAAAGGTGCCTTTTCTTTTCATGTATTGGCTGTTGACTTCAGTGTCTCATTATAAACATTTTCATTACAAGCAGACCTTTAAATGCCATATCTGTTTTTTTTGTTATCGTCTGAGTTAATATGAAGCCCTGTTGATTGACTAAAAGATGTTAACAATTTCACCATTTATTGCCAGATTTTTGCCTGGGACATGGCCTGTTCATGGTCTGGTTAATGAATTAACTGCTGGGTAATCTGAATCATTTGTTAGTTTCTCAACAAATGCATTCCGCCACAACCAAAATCACCTTCACCGTCTAAACATCCTGGCACAGTGTGAAAGTGCAATCCACGATAACACATAATTAGGGTTCGAAATTGAGATACGATGAGAAGGAGCTAAAAACAGCTCCTGGGTGTCGGGCATCACCCAGTAGGCAGGAGCTACCACTGGGGAACCAGGAGCCAGTACCCAGCACACCTCAAATCTAACTTCCACATAAGATGCACACTTTAACTTTTTGTCCTTGATGTGTGATTCATCATGTTTAAAAATTTACTAGATGTGTCCTAATTCTTCTTTATTAACATTCTCATATACTTTAATGTAATGTCACTGTAAAATAGTAGGCTGTAGTCGGATGTAGGTTTAGCAATTTTAAGATTTATTGCGGTGATAACTTAAATAACAGCTCTCCTTGTGCACATCAAACAGTATTAGTTTTCACGAGGTTTGGTTTCCGTGAAAAGGGTTAATGAAGTCCAGAGTTCAAAAGAAGCTCCACTTGGCTTCTCGCATCTTTAAAAGGGAAAATAAAGTCAACTTAATTCTTTTTCTCCACGGACCTTAGCCTTCAGTCTGACTCACCCTCTGTTCACTGGGTTAAGAAAACAAAAAAAGACAAAAATCCACACGGAAGGCACAGTCCTTGATTAATGGTTGACGGCTGGCGCTTCTCCTCAGTGAGTCCGCCTCTGATAGGGATCTCCCCTGTGCCTCTCAGTGAGCCTTCTAGTACGCCCAGTCGCAATCACCTTTCCATTCCTCTCTGGTCTCCGGCTCGACTTGCAGCTGTAATCAAACACCTGGTGAGCTCTCTGTTGCTGCATTTAAGCCCCTCTCTGCTCCTCCCCTCCCTTCAGTCTCCAGCCAGTTTTCCCTCCCATTCCCCACACCTGCAGGGCGTTTTCTCTCCTCATTCCACCTAGTTTCATGCACTGTTTGACCCCACCCTGTATGTCTCTGGGGCCACCCATCTACATGCGGGCTGACTGCATTGTACCAGTGCCAGTCTCTGGTACACCTCTTTCCATGCTGTATGATTGGGTTGTACCTATGCCGTTTTCCCTTTTTAATTCTGTCTCTGCCCCCTCCTTGGTTTTCGTTTCTCATGGTGGTTTCTGGAACATGTAGTTTTCTTTTGATTTGCTGTGTTAACCTTTTGTTGACTGGGTCTCATTACTAGAATAGGGTCCTCCCTTGGTTCTGTTGCCTCTTTGACCACCTCACAGTCACATTTGTGTGTTTTGTAATGCACCAATTGGCCTAGGGAGCCAAAAGTACATTCTGGTAGCTGTTTTCAAGCTAATCGGGCTCTCCTAGGCTCGAAGATCGCTCCCCTCAATTTCAAACCCTGCACAATCTCTCTGTAGCACACTAAATTGTTCTTGCACAATCGGGGAGGAATGTGTGATTATTTTGTACCTTCACTTTGAATGAAGAGAATGTTTTTTTATTTTAAAACAATGTATTCCACTAGTAATACAGCACATGTATAATGTAATGTATAATCTAAACACTTGGATTCATTGTCCATAAAAATGATCTGTCAGTCAATCTCTCTATTTGGCGACTGTTTTATTGTCTGACGATTATTTGCTAATGTACTGGTACATCCTGTAACCCATCCTCCAATCATTTGGAATCTCCACATTGTGGTGTGGAGACCAGAACATTTTTCTTCAGTAGCCGAAAAACAATTCTAACTTGGTGTTCTCACCAAGTGCCCATCTTCCCCACTAGCTGGCTTCCCTTCCCCAGTATTTTTTTTTTCTTTTTCTCTGAACTGGAAATTGCATGCTTTTTCCTGCGGCTCTTGTATCCCTCATGCTCAGCCTTCTTGGTGTTCCAAATTGGTTTTTGAACTGCACCAGCTTCCGTGCCTCATTCTCTCCAGTACTGTCATGGACAGAGTGCAGAGGGCATGACGGATTTGTGCTGCAACATATACATATGAAGGAGTGGCACAAGCCTGCCTTCAGTGCCCTCCTTCTCAAGCACTATAGGGAGAAGTATTTTGCTGCAGAGGTAAGTTTGTGGGTCCTCACCTCACTAAGTGGGACAGTGACTAGCTGCCCTGTTAGGACAGTTTTTCTGAAATCCAGCGAAGTGCTTGGTAAAACCATTCAGCTAAGGCAGTACAAGACTCCACTCTTAGTATAAGGCAGTACCACCTGAGTTCATGGTAGCGTAGACCGAGTAGCCAGGAGGGAGAGAGGGCTGTAGAATAATTACAAAGATATTGTAATACAAATGGTCAAAAGAAACGCACACACTGTATATTGTATAAAATAAATGGTTGATTTAAATACAAGTAGGTCAAGATGCATCTTGGGGGAAATAAGTATTATCCAGCATGGGGTCTGGCATGGATTCACATGCTCATGAATATTCCCCTTCAGGCTGGGAATCCTCGGTAAAAAGAAAAACAGTTTAACTTTCACTTACAGACTGCATTTCTACTCTAAACAAATTACTGTCCTCTGGGTCATACTGCCCCTGTCCAATGACAGTCCTCTCCCTAAGCCCCGCCCCTGGCAGCCATCTTCAGATTTTTATGCATGCTTCAATGTTTGGCATCCTCGAGTTTGCTCTGCGAGCTACTGCTACGTTTCTTTAGTGTTTTTTGCAGAAAACGGTACAATTTTTGTCAGTGAAGTTCAGCGCCCCTCAAGGGCGAAGATCGTCGAAGTTTCCAGGAAGCCATCGGGCCTACTTTGCGACCTCCGACCATGCCAGAGGATTTGTATTTGTATTTTATTTATTTGTATAGCGCACCCAGGCCCAGGGGCAACCGGGCGCATCACTTAGTACAAAATAGGAAAATCAGACAGAACCATAATTACAAAGTTTACAAGTATAATACAGAATTTACAGGTATATATATAATAATAGCAATAAGAGGACAACCAGATTATTTATACATGTACAAATTGAGCAGAGAACCCAGAGCTAAATGTCCTGGGCGGCCAGCCAGGTTTTCGTAAGGTGTTTGAATCTCGGGAATGAGGGTTCTGCTCTAAGCTCATTAGGAAGCGTGTTCCAGAGTTTAGCTGCCAAGATAGGGAAGCTAATTCCACCTGATCTTTGGAGATTGAAACGTGGAACCTCAAGGCAGTTTAAATGACCCATTCTGCGGGGTCTAATGGAGTTCTGGAGGGCAAATCGGTTGGCCAGGTAGCAGGGAGCTTGGTTATGAAGGCATTTGTGGGTAAGAGCCAGGATTTTCACGGAGACGCGGTGTGGGACTGAGAGCCAGCGAATATTGCGTCTGGTATCGGATATGTGTTGGCGCCTGGGAATGTTGAGGGCAGCTCTAATCGCATTGTTTTGGACAATTTGCAACTTGTTTAGGTTGCAGCAATTGGTGCCTAGGTACAGTGCATTGCAGTAATCAATCTTGGATAATACAAGAGTTCTGGCCAGGGTGACACAATTGAGTGCGGAGAGGAAAGGGCGACAGGCTGTAATAAGCTTGCAGGTATATGCCGCTGCGGAAGAGACTGAGTTAGTTTGTCTGATCAGGGATAGGGTCGAGTCAATGTAGTTCCCTAGGGTTTTTGTGTCCTTGGCGGTTGGGATAATATTCCCATCAATGATGAAGGACTTGAACGCAGGGTCGAGTTTTGTAAGTTTTTGTGGCGAACCAAGAATAAGGAGCTCAGTCTTCATCATTAAGACAGAGTCTGTGTTGAGCCATCCACGCCTGGATGACCTGGTAGATGACATTGATAGTGAGGGAGTCAGCCGTGTAGTCACCTGAGATAGGGATTAGTATCTGGGTGCCCAAGTAAGCCACCTGGACACCCATCTCGGAGCTGGTTGCATTTCCTCAGAGTGCTGCAGAAAACCGTGGAGCCAGGGAGAGGGACACCAGATTGTGTGCGTTGCTTGAAAGCTGGCCTAAAGCATTTGGAAAATCCTCCGGACTCTACATCGTCGGACCAACTGACCCTCCTCAGCTGAGTACAGGACCTCAGAAGCAAGGACAGTCCACCTTGACATCCAGGACCAGCGTTGTTACCAGTGCGGTAGCTGAAATGCCAAACAGCCACTGAAATTTAAGTTTGCCAGTTGCAAGCTTTTTGACCAGTCCAGTGCAGTGCAGGAGTCCCCCGACGTCCTCTCTCTGAGACCCAGGAACAGTGAGATCTGCAGCTGCATCTTTTTCTTCATTGTAAGGTACTGTAAGACAAGACTGAAAACTTACCTCTCACTGTGAAAGTGCTTGAAACTTTTGCAAGTCACAGGCCTAATCAGCTTGTGACCCACCATATGATTCTTCTTTTTACAAACTACTTCTAAGACCGTATGCAGAGACTTTTCCGTTTACTTACCAGAACTGCTTTATCCTATCCAAGACTTTAGCCCTTTGACTTTGGCCTAGCCTATTGAATCTAATTGACTCTTCTGGTGAACTTAAAGTATTTGCACTGTCTAAGAATAAGTGTAGTCTTTCATGTTCTGATAACCTTTGCCTTTTACTTGCTTTTAAAAAAAAAAAGTGTACAGTATTGAAGTATTTTTGTGTGTTACTATATGATTGCCTCCTTCTAATGATTGTTTTAGAACTGACTAATACATTATTAATTGTTATATAAGAAACCTTGAGTGTAAGAGTCTATTTGAATACCTGTGACTGTGAATCTTTGTGTAACTCCACTACAGCTCACATTTCCCCTCTTGAGATAAGCCTGGCTGCTCAACACGCTACCAAAACTGTGTAGTACAGACCTATACCAAAGGTTGGTTTGCTTAGACCTGTAGTCATAGTTGTGTGTAGTGTTCGCAAAGGATACTGCATACAAACTTTGCCTAACACCTTGCCACCTCGTGTGGTTGTATAATGTTGTACTGCTGTGTTTACGTTATTCACGAGCATGTGAATCCATGCCAGACCCCATGCTGGAGAAGGGACAAGTTACTTCCCTGCTCCAACCTGCAAGGCTAAAAACCTCTGGGTTATCTTCGACTCCACACTCTTTCTCTCCTCACCTCTGACATCTCAAAGAAGTCACACTACCAGCTGCACCTCCTCCCTTCCTCTCCTTCCCCCAGAAGCACACTGTCTCTAGAGCTCTGGTTCTCTCTAGGCTGTACTATTGCAACAGACTCTCTCTAAATCTTCCTGCTTCTACTCTACGCCCTCTGCAACTCATCCAGAACAGGACTGCAAGACTTGTCCTTGGCCTCAAGCCCAGGGATCGTATCTCTCCAGGATTGAAATCTCTGCACTGGCTCCCAGTGGCTGTGAGGATTAAGTTCAAAACCCTCTGCATCGTCCACAAGGCCTCAATACCTTCAACTCTCTCTTCCTAAATATCTTCCCTCTCGAGCTCTTCGCTCATCCGCCTCCAACTCCTTTAGGGTCAGTCGCTTCTCCAAGCAACGAGTTGGTGGTAGATATCTCCTTTCAGCTGGGGCCTCCCTGTGGAACAGCCCTCTGCCTGCCTGAAACTTGAGGAGAACCATCTTCGGTTTCCGGAAGCACCTTAAAACCTTCCTCTTTGCTTCTGCTTTCTCGCCCCCTCTCCCCTGCTGAAGTCCTATTGATACTGCATGGTTACTGGCCACCCATCTGATCTCGGGCCCAAGCCCTGCCAGTTGCACGCCTGCACTGCCTCCCTGGCAAACCCTGCACCTGGGGACTGTTTTCTGTAGCCCTACAGTCCCCTCACCAGCACTAATGTCTGCACTCACCCTGCACTTGCCACCAGCTGGCCGTTCTTTTATTTATCTTGTCATTTATTATCCCATGTATTGCTCCCCCTGCACTTTCCTTTTCCCCCCTTCCCTTGCAATTGCGTGATCTGAATGACACCTGGCCTAGTAAGATGTTTGTTTATCTTCCCTCTGTTCCACCCTCCTTGCTTCTTCGCGCCTTGAAACACTTCTGTATAGGCGCGTTATAAATATCATAATTATATGTATTGTTCTCCAGCATGGGTCTGGCATGGATTCACATGCAAACCCTCCCTCTGTCCCCTCTGCTGCACTGCTTGGTCATTCTGCCTTTTTACGTGCTTACCGAATCTGACGATGACTGCCAGAGGAGGGGCTTAGGGAGAGGACTGTCATTGGATGGGGCAGTATGACCCAGAGGACAGTGATTGGTTTTGAGGAGAAATACCGTTTATAAGTGAAACTGTTTTTCTTTTTACTGAGGATTCCCAGCCTGACTGGGATTATTCATGAGCATGTGAATCCATGACAGACTCATGTTGGAGAACAATAGTTACAGGTAAGTAACGTGTTCCCTATCACACATCATATAAACGCATTATAGAAAAACACAACACTGTGCTTGAAGGTACACAGACCAAAGCATATAACCTAATTTGGAACACTGAATAGTAGTTCTAGCGAAGTAAAACCCAATACTTACTTTTAGATTGCTTTCAGTAATACCAGGGTAGTAAACCCAACAGTTGTACCGCAACGCTCAGCAAGAAATCACATAGTAAGTCAACTGGACAATATACTTTTCAGAATAGTGGAACACTTATTCTAGGACCAGTAAAATATCTATAACTCTGATTCTAGATAAGTTATTCTAGGGGAGTTGGAACTTGGGGTGTAATACTTATTTACAGTTGCTTTTCAGTTCACAGACTAAGGCAAGCCAATACTTAACTTATTTTTGGATGGCACACAGCTATGCAAGGTAAGTAAAACATGTACACTTTTGTAAGAAGCAGTATGACCGTGGTAGACTTATTCTAGACAGGCTAGCAGCAAGTCGGGAAGCAAGACCCAATTGGGGAAACTCCTTCAATTATCCTAACAAGTATAATAAAGTGAAACCAACAGCATTACTTTTGGGATGAGGGGGAACCCAATTTACAGGTGAGTAAGTTCACTCTTTATCTACCTTCTGTTAGAATGGTGAAGCAGTTTCCAAGGAACGGAAGACTTTGAGAATACTTATATAAGAAGGCACACCGCTTGTTCAAGGTAAGTAAATCCTATATATAATTTTCAGAATTGCAGAACATATCTAAGGTAAGTATTAACTTTTTGTAACTATTCACTCAGTTTATAGTTACCAACTAACTCATTAACAAGTAAGTACACTTTAAAAGGCAGACCCCTTAACTTGTCCAGACTTTCCCAATTCTAGTACAAGAGTTCTCTCCGAGGCAGAAGAGAGACCCTAGTGGACTAGGAGCCAGCTGTAGGCAGGGTGAGATAGGGCTCAGTTGCAGGCAAAGTCTGAGTTCCAGAAAAAGAAGTTTCAAACAAGTAAGTATTTTCCTTTAGAGTTCGATGAGGGTCCAGGGACTTCAGAGAAGAAGCCCTAGGAGGATTGCAGCAGTGGGCCTGGTTGAAATGGACGAGAGACCTCCCAATCACTGAAAACACCCCAAGGATACACAGGAATCACGAGACTGATGTAAGTAAATAACCCAGCCAACACAGTACCTCTGCACAGAAAGTGTTGCAGCAGAAAGACTTCAGGATATGCAGCCAAAAACCCAGTTGATGGATTCCTTTGTCTAGAAGTCGGAAGACAGGACTTTGGAAGAACTTTTGCATCCAGGATCACAGAAGAAGACTACATGCAAGATTTCCCTTGTGGCTGGATGCGGCTCTGTGAATTAAGCACTTTTTTCAGGAGCACAGAAGACCGAATGTTGCTGGTCGGATTGTTGGCGGTCCTTTCCGGACAGACAGCCTCCCAGTTTGAACTGGATTATCACAGGCAGACAGGAAGACAAAGTGCTGCATAGTTGTGGACCCCTCCCTCGCTTTTTGCCTTCATAGACACTCTGGAGCCTAGGCGGGGAGTCCACAGGACTCCCGCCGAAGATAAAAATGACACAAAGGAATTTCTGACCATGCATGTCAGGGGAAGGAACAAGAAAGGACAAGGAACACTACAATGGTGAAAAAAGAAGACTGGAACTCATCGATACAGAAATACTAAGAAGAGCTAAGAAGAAGAGGTCTGCAGGTGAGACATGATATCCCCCCTTTTCTAGTGAGAACCAAATCTACCCTCCTTCCTTTTATAGGTTGTTGTGAAAAATATTCACTTGTTTGTCCTCATTTAAACCATGTTGGTACTGGGATGAGGAATAGGCTAATAAGAGTAGTGAACACTAATGGCTCATTTCACCATTCTAGTACTGGGATGAGGGAAGAGGCCTGAGAATTATTGTGAGGGTCAGGCATGTCCCAATTACTATGGTCAGACGACAAGTAAAACTGAGTGGTCACATCTGCAACCTGGTAAATGGTTGCAGGTGTATGAAGGAATGCAGAGACAGCAGAAGGGGAGAGCAGCTGGGCTGGAGAACGCGTCCATCCAAGGCGCAGCAATCAACACGGTGTGGGGGGGGGTGGGGGTGGATGAAAAGGAGGACAGCCAGGAAGACGCCAAATCCACAGTGGACCCCTGGAGGGTCTGGAGGTGAGCGAAGCCCATTGCCATGTTTTCCCCGTTGGGAGCGGCTAACACAGAGAAGCCGCTGGACGCTGCAGGAGCGACAGGAGAGCGTGAGTGCTGCTTGCATGAGCCCCTCGGGGGGGGGGAGGGGTTTGTGGGGGGAAAGGAGGAGCGAGTGAGCCGCAAATGAGACCAGTGCACCCGCATTTGCAAATCAAGTAAATAGTGTACAAAGAAAAACACTATTGGATAGTGTGAAAGCCAAATGGTAACTGTTTGGGAGAATTCTCATTTCGAATGGCTTGTGTCCTCCAACGTATTCCTCCACCTCCTCTTTGACATGTAATGTCCAGCTTCGGAAAACTTTTTTGGCAGAGGGCGCTCTGCGTCGATGGCGTTGAGTCGATGTCCCGCGAATGACTCAGTTGAGGGTGATGTCATCAGGTGTTATAAGTAGCATGCACGGCGCCGTTCGCCTCAGTTCCATTTTTCTGCAAACGTGTTTGCTTCGGAACACAGCGAACCTCATTCAATTCTAACTGCGAGAGACAAAAGTAACTACAAAGAAATGTCTTCTACAGCGGCGACCCTGCGGTCGGGCTTCAAAAAGAGTGCAGCTCCAAGATGTCTATCGTGGATCCATATAGTCTGTCTGTGGTGCCTGGGCGAAGGCCACAACACCGATTTCTCTTTGAAGAGTCAAGCGATGACGGAAAAAGCCTTGCAGGAACAAAAGGGGAAGCTGCAGGTAGGCAAGATATCCAAGTCCCGACCTGCTCGATCTTCGTCTGCTGAGACGAGAGGCGACTCTCGAGTAAGAAGGATAAGCGTTCACGGTCTCCCAGTGGCTCCTGCCACTCTTCCTCACCCCCAAGAGGGTGAGATGCCGTTCTAAAAAGTCGACACCCATGGAGTGAGAAGCATTCTGTGTAGAGATGCTAAAGATCTTTGACAAAAGCAGGGCAAAGCTCTGTCCACGCCTTCGGTAGAAGACGGCAAGGAGCGGTCTTGACCGGAAACTCGTGTATGTTTTGCATCCTTTCCCTGAATCGATTACTTTGGCCATCTGGGTCCGGAGCAGTTGACCCTGGGTGAAACTTGAGGGAAACCATGAGATAATTCATGTAGCTTGCAGAAGAGACCAGTATAATTCATGTAGCTTGCAGAAGAGACCAGTATTTGAGCAAGATAGTGTGTTTCTGTTGCTTGGCAGAAGGAGGTGGATCCACAGTGGTTCTCCCTGGTTTGTTTTAATTTCTCACACGGGCCTTCCAAAAGTTGGTGGTGTCCTCCAGGTTGTATCGAGAGTGCTTGGGGACCACAATTTGTCAAATGTTTTTGGTTGCCAAATATCAAGTATATGAGACGGTGCCTTTGCTTTCTGACATGACGTCATTGGCCTTTCATCTTAATGAGGGCCGGTTTGTTTTGCTTCCTAAAAACTTTTGCACTGGAATGCATGTAATACCGATTCACCCACTCTGATTCCCTTCACCCCCAACCCATGTAAGCGGCAAACGGAAGGAGGTGAGACTGCGCATTTCTAAGCACATTCTGAATTGAGAAATTATATGTCCTTTGGATTGCACAGGAAATAAAATCAATATCCTGTGGGAAAGGTAGCATGCATTGAAGGAATTTTTGTGACCCGTTCACAGGTTTAGTGACGCCAGCAATGAATCCGGCTGCCCACTTGCATTTTTATGTGCCAAGTAGCGATAGAAATACTTTAACATTTTTAGGGCATTTCACAATATCGCGACCTTTAAGAACACTCAAGTGCTGGGAGACAATTATACATTAGTATCGGGACCATATCCTGGCAATAATGTATTCAAGAAGGCTGGCCATCTGATTTTTTGCACTGAAATGTACATTTCTTAAAGTCATGAGAGTAATAAAAAAAAACACACACACACACACAACCTCATTTTTTGTTTTCTTTTCTTCCAGGACCTTTGATAACCAAGTAAAAAATGTTTTGAGTTTTTATTGTTTGCATTGGTAATGTCATAATTTTAATGATAGCCAACCAATTCTTTGTAGCTGAACTGCTACAAAGCACAAGTAAAATCGATAAAGACATGATTTTCTTAGTTTCTTTGCTTGTTCTCTTCAGAGTTTCAGAAGATATATGACTGCTTGGAAATTTCACTTGTCGAAAGAGGAGAATCATTTTACCAGGACAGAATGGATGCCGTTGTGAAGGAATTTGAAGAAAAAGGTATCCGTAATTGTTAACAAATAATTTTGTTTTAAGTTGTTTTTTTTGTTGGTTTTGTTTAGATCAATTTTATATTTTAAAGTTCCATTTCATTATATTCTGTTATGATCCTTCTTATTGGCCGCTCTTGATTGTCATTTTATTTACAATGTACATAGTTTTTGCATGTCATTCATATGAAAACTAGGTTTGTTAACCTGTATGTTAATTAGAATGAATTTGCAACCACCGTTCTCACACGTGGCTGCTTTTATTAAAATGGTAAATGCCTCCTGCTGGAAAAGCTGTTCAGCAAATAAATGAGTGAACTCGTTTTCCAGGTGGAGAAGAATGTTTTGTTTATTATTTGTAATGCGCTGGAATACCGTAGGGTAACAAGGCGCAGCAGATACAGGAATTTGCGAAACTTAGTTGCAGACAATAAAATATATACATGGCATATACACAGTAATAATGAAAGAAAATCAGGAAATATATACAGTTAACTCATGTATGTACGGTATGTCCAAATGACAAGAGGGAGATGCAGATCATGGCTCAGTATGTTTAGATAGCGGCTGTCTTCAGCCAAGACATAATCTTGGATCGGAAATTTTGGTTGGGTAAGTCCATTCTGAGAGTGGGTGGTAGGGAGTTCCACAGTTTAACCGCTTTCACTGGCAAGCTGTTAGCTCATATGGTGGAGCGTTTGTAGTTGGGGACGGAGAGGCAGTCTCTGTATACTGTCCTTGTCGGTCCCAAGGATGTCTGTCTGTAATCTGTCGATCAGGTAGATAGGGGCCGCGTTATTGAGGGACTTGTGGGCGAGTGAAGCAGTTTTTAGGGAGATTTTATCTATGATAGGGATCCAGTTCTGTTAGCTGTGTACTGTGATGTGGTCTCTTCTGGAGATACCCAGGGCCGCTCTAAGTGCGTTATTCTGGAGAATTTGTAGTTTGCTGGTGGTGACTTTGGAGGACCCAAGATAAAGCGTGTTGCAGTAGTCTAAGCGGGATAGTGTGAGGGCTCTGGCCAGGGTCAGGCAGCTGGTGTCAGATAGAAAAAGTTTGGCTGCACGGATCAATTTACACGTTTAAGCCGTGGAGGAGGCTAGTGAGTTCACCTGTCTGTTAAAGGAGAAGTTGGAATCCAGGTAGAAGGCCAGTGTTTTGACTTTGTGTCCCACTCTGATAGTGTTGCCATTGATCATGAAGGATGAGTAGGTTGGGCTTAATTTCTTTAGGCTGGCAGTGGTACCCAAGGTGATGAGTTCAGTTTTCTTATCATTCAGGCATAGCCCATGAGTGGCCAGCCATGCGAGGATGATGTAGTAAAACCTATTCACCGAGGCCAAATCCTTTTCATAATCTCCAGAAAGCGGAAGAAGGATCTGGTTATCATCTGCATAGTTAGTGTAGGTGATACCGAGATGATCGAAAGCATCGAAAAGGGGCTTGTTAAATATGTTATACAATGTAGAGGAGACACAAGAACCCTGTGGTACGTCACAGGTGATGGGTATGGGGTCTGCAGCATCTTTGGGCGAGAAAACCCTCATGGTTCTGCCATTAAGGAAAGATCTAATCCATGTAATGGCCTCAGAGGCAAAGTGGGCGACAGTGTGTAGGTGAGTGTATAGGACCGAGTGGTCAACCAGTTCAAATGCTGCAGAGAGGTCGAGGAGGAGGAGTAAGGCTGCTTGGCCATTGTCTCTGAGCAGATCGATCTGTGCTTTAAGGTCGATAAGGGCTGCTTCAGTCCCGTGTTGGGGACGGAAGCCTGATTGTCTGGCTCCTAAAAGGTGATGTTCTTCCAGGTGCTTCTGTATTTGTACATAGGCGACCTTGTCCAGGATATTCAATCTGTTGAAAAATACATGACGTGACATCGGGTAGTGTCAAAGTTCATGGTTTGGAGTCTTTTATTTTCCTAGGGTTATGCTCTGGGAAGTGTTCTTCTGGAGGTCTGTGTTTTGGCTGCTTCTTTGTTCTCATAAGAGCACTTTGATTTGTACTACTTGGGTGTATTGCTGGTTATAACCCATGATATTTGTAAATTGTGCGCAGTGGAGGCTTTATTTATTTTGATTTATTTTAAAATGAAGCAGATTTGCCAGAATGTGCACCCATACCTATTTTGTCTTGTTTGATTACCTGTACAAATCCAGTAGCCCCCCTTTACCATGAAGCGCGGCGCTGCCAGATTGTGCACCTACCCTAATTTGCTGTTTGTTGACCTGTGCACCTGGAGTAGCTCCCCCCCCAATACCATGAGGCACGGCTCTGCCAGAGTATGCTTTCAAAATCCACCTATTTATGCTGTAATCTTTATGCATGGTCTTGTACATTATAAACACTTACTGTAACTAGCGCCTAGATGCAAGAGGGTTTTGTGTGTTGCTATAAATATAAAAATAAAGAAATACATTTCTGATGATCTGCTTAGAATCACATGCTGTGCATAGTCCGACATCCAGTGATCACTGCGGAGTATTGCATTTTGTTTTTCGTAGTCGAAAAGGGGACGTCGACAAGGCGTGTCTGTAACACTATCCCTATAGTGACGTGCAGTGTACCCACAATCCCTCACGTGTCGAGGTCCCTCAGATTGTTTTTTTCCGCCCAGATATTCGTCGCCTATACGCGGAGCTCCTCGAGAGACATTGCAAAAAACTTTATTCGACCTTTGGTCGCGCTTAACTTATATGATTACTTACATCCCTCCTTCGGCGTCGTAACTGCAAAGCTGTTCACCGTCGATCAAGATCTCAGACGGCGGTCCCTTCGACGGAGGAGGTTGTTCGGCGTTTGCTGAACACGTGGCCTGGCCTCGACGGCCAAATACAGTAGGGAGAGTGGGGTCGTGGGACATTTATTGTTTCTTTGAGAATGCCTTTCCCTTTCCCCTCTCTTTCCTTCAGGGTTGTTGTCACATGCAATCTCTTCCTCAGCTATGGAGAGGACACCCTTTAGGTTTTGCCCGCCTTGCAAAGGCAAATTTACCTGGAAAGACCCGCATAACCGTTGCTTGCCCCTCGATCACAAAGAAGACGGCTATGCGGCCTGTCGGCTCCTTAAGCCGAAGACTTTGAAAGACCGTAGGGTCAAGAGGTGCGCAGTCTACGCCATGTCTAGGTCTGATTCATCACCCGCCGCCGTAGAAAGTGACAAGGAATGTGACAACCCGACGTCCGTTTCGGAAGTCATAGACCTCTCTAAGGAGCGTTCACGCTCCTCGTCCGTCCCCGGCAAGCTCGGCTCACGCCCTGCTTATGGGGATGAATACCCCAGCGACAAGGACGCACACAGCAAACACTCCCATAAACATACTACCCACGGCTCTTCCTCGTCGAAGACGAAGTGCATTAGCGCCAACGGAGACGCAGGTCCTACTGGCGGCCTCCTCAGACTGTAAGAGTCTGAAGCCCCCCTTGCAACCGCAAACGCGACTAGCGACTGGGCTACCCCCAGATAAGGGCGCTATCACTAAACCGCCAGACGACACGCACTGGCAGAGAGCGCCCGTCAGCGTAGAGCAAGCGACTCCTGTAACGTCAACGCCAGAGGTACCCTCGACAGACAGTTTAGTTGTCGAGAGCCTGGCGAGGATTATTTCCACCGATAGCCATAGACGGACGGCGAAAGAGACATCGGTTACCGCTCATAAGGCCCGGGAAACGCCGAAAAGGTCATAAGGAAGGCAGGAACCACCCGCTTCGAGAGGGACTCCTAGCTTACCAGAAGGCCTTTCAGAAGGCGAGGGGAACCTCTCTTCGACGTTATGGGATAGGTCGAAGCGTTTTCTTACGGAAGGCCCTCCCTTTTCTCCCCCTGACCGCTCCGGGGTACCTCAAGAAACCCTAGAAAGACTCCAGTTCTGTATGGACAAAATGGAGAGGTTTATGGAGACTCAGAACCTTCCAACACCCAAGCGATGGACCTCAGGAGGATCCCAGGGCCAAGTACCCCAGGCTCAAGTACCCCAGGCTGTTTGATCCCCCCCCCCCCAAGAGGATGTAGATCTATATGACCTCACTGGAGAGGACCCCCACTTTCAGGATGATGACGAATTCTTAGGCAATGAAGGGGAACAAAACCTAGAGGAGGAAGGTGTTGAAGACAACCCAGATATGGGTGAAGGGGGCTTCGGAGAAGACCCAGAAGAAGGCACTTCACAGCCCTGGCAGTCCCTATCCGCGTTTTCAGACCCTGAAGCCATAAACCTGTCCCCACCCAAAGACTTCCCTATTAGGAATACATCTCCTATAGACGATCAACCTACCTTTAATGCACTCCTACGCAAGGCAGCAGAGCATTTCGAGACCGGGGAAACTTCTGACATCGACCTTGTAGAAAAGATCATTAAGGAGAAACCCCCTGTCAGCCAAACCATTCCCCTCCTCACCTCAGTAAAGAGACAAATTATTCCTTCACTATCCACTCCCGCGTTGATCAGCAGGGTCAACCCGAGGATAGAAAATGTAGTCCTTCTCCATCGGACCCGTTCTACATCAGGGGCCACTCTGTACCAGACTCCTTAGTGATGGCAAATACCAGGAAGAGAGCAGGGGTCCCGCTGTCAACTAGCGAGGCACCACCAGATAAAGAGGGTAAAAAAATGGTATGCCCTAGGAAAGAGGATTACAGCCTCAGCTGCCTTTTCCGCAAGAATTGCCAACAACAACTCTTTGCTGGCGAGTTACGCAGATGCATAATGGAGCAATCTACGTAAGGACATTGAGGAGGTACCGGAACCCCTATGTACTCGCCTTCTAGCCACGGTGACTGAAGAGACATTAGTCAACCAAAGCATCATTAAAAATACTCTGGATGCTGCACAGACGGCTGGGTGTTCCCTAGACCAAGGAATCCTACTCAAACGCCAGGTATGGCTACGCAATTCAGGCTTTAAACCTGAGACACAAGCATCTCTTATTAACAAACCTATAGAAGATGCAAACCTCTTTGGTAAGGCGGTGGATGAGGCACTAGAGACCGTAAAGAAGGAATTTGACACAATGAAGACACTAGATCAAATTTCAAGGCCTCCCAACAAACATGGTTATGGCAACAAATGTTCTTTTTTAGGCCAACGCCAGCAGCAACAGCAGCGCAATACTCTGCAGGTAACTGGTCCTCTAACCAAGGCACCAGTGGACAATATAACCGAAGAGGACAACGTCGTGGCAAGGGAAGAGGTCGGGGTCCTACCCTTAGAGGTTCCCAAGCCACCAACACCAAATGACGCAAAGATTCGAGTCCCCTCCCATGCTTCGCCGGTCGGGGGCCGGTTAACATCCTTTCTTCCAGCATGGGAGGGTATAACATTAGACCGCTGGGTACTATCAACCATAGCCCGCGGCTACTGTATAGAATTCAACAGTTCTCCTACGTACAGACCCCCAATGGGACGACGCATGTTGCCAGAACACCTCGCCATCCTTCTTCAAGAAGTGGACCAACTACTAGAAAAAGGAGCTATAGAGGTCGTGCCTCTATCCCAGGTAACGGAAGGTATTTATTCAGTGTACTTCCTTGTACCCAAAAAGGACTTAACCATGCGCCCTGTACTAGATTTGTGCCCAGCGAACACATTTGTCAAACCTCAAAAGTTTCGTATGGTGACTCTACAGGAGGTAATCCCCCTGCTTTCACAGGGAGATTACATGACAACACTGGACATGAAAGAGGCACACTTTCATATTTTAATAATACCAGCGCACAGGAAATACCTCAGGTTCATGATAGAGGGCAAACACTACCAGTTCAGAGTGCTACCCTTCGGCAAAGCATCAGCGCCGAGAGTATTCACGAAGGTAGTGGCAGCGGCCCACCTGTGCAGGTTGTCCTTCCCAGTATACCCTTACCTCGACGATTGGCTCATAACAGGGGATTCTTACGAAGCATGCTTCTCAAATACCCAAAAGACTGTAGACCTTTTGTTTCAACTGGGCTTCTCCATCAACGAGAAGTCGTCTAGCTTAGACCCCAGCCAGATCAAACAATTCCTAGGGGCTCTAATTCGAACAAAGGACGCCCTCGTCTTCCCCTCCAACGAGAGGGTCCAAAACATGCTGTTTCAAATCCCTCAATATGTGGCTGGTCGAGAGGTGACGGTACGCAAAGCAATGCGCTTACTAGGAATGATGGCGTCATGTATTTATTTGGTACCTCACGCGCGCCTGCGCATGCAAGAGTGGCTCAATAGCCAGTGGTGTCAGGCCAGCGGACAATGTGACGATCTAGTGATGGTCTTGCAGGCCTTGGTTCTCTCGCTACGGTGGTGGTCGAAGGAAAACCTGGTAATAGGGAAACCAATCGCCACCCCGCAGTGGAAGCCACTCGAACTACTGACGCATCCCTCACAGGATGGGGGGCTCACCTATCCCATCAGACTGCTCACGGAGTCTGGACTCCGAGCGTAGCATCCAAGCACATAAACTTACTGGAGCTACTAGCTGTGTTCAAGGCACTGAAAGCCTTCCAGGCACACCTGCAAGGGAAGACAGTGATGGTCCTCACGGACAGCACCACAGCCATGTACTACCTCAACAAGCAGGGGGCCACTCACTCTCCAGGACTGTCCAAGCTGTCCCAGAACATCTGGAAGTGGGCTCTCAAACACATGTTCCTACTGTCACAACATGTACCAGGGGAACTCAATCTGCTAGCAGACGAACTCAGCAGAGCCTTCCCTTTGCCCTCAGAGTACGAATGGCAGTTACACGACGACCTTGTCTTAGACGTCTTCACACAATGGGGATTCCCAGAAATAGATCTGTTCGCAACTCTGGAGAACTCGCAATGCCAAGATTACGCCTCCAGGTACCCCCAGAACCAATCCAAGGGGAACGTTCTATCGATGCCATGGTCAGGGAAATGTGTTTACGCTTTTCCTCCGACTCCCCTTCTCAACAAGATAGTGCACAAGATGCACCAGGAACAAGTTACCATGATACTGGTGCCCCTATGTGGGCCAGACAGCCTTGGTTCGCTCACTTGGAGATGTCCCTATCTCCTCCAGTGAAACTTCCCTGCCCGTACAACATGCTGTCACAGGACAAGGGCAGGACACTACATCCATGCCCTCAGACCATGAACTTAGCAGCCTGGCTCCTGAGATCATAGAATTTAGACATTTACAACTCCCGCAGAGATGCATGGACATTCTCAGGGAGGCTAGAAAGTCTAACACTTGTCACTGTTATTCTAGCAAATGAAAAAGATTTGTCATCTGGTGTAGGGGAAGGAGCATCAACCCAGTTGACTGCTCTACCACACAAATTGTTCTGTACCTGACTCACCTACTAGACTCGGGCTTGGTGTTTAACTCTATTAAAGTCCATTTAGCTGCACTTTCTGCATACACCACTTCCCAACTTAGTGTCATGGTGGAAAGTCCCAGTTACTAAAGCCTTCATGGAAGGAGTGAAGAGGATCCACCCTCCCATAGCTAACCCCGCTCCCGGATGCGACCTAAATGTGGAACTAACCAGGCTCATGGAGTCTCCCTTTGAACCCAAGGATAAGGTGGTTCTACGCACACATCCTAGGTTTGCACCAATATTTATCTCTAAATTTCATGTCAACCAGTCAATAGAACTACCAACGTTCTTTCAAAATCCCTCAAACTTGGGTGAGAAGAGCCTGCATGCACTGGATGTTCGCAGAGCAGTGATGTTTTATATGGAAAGAACTAGACCATTGAGAAAGACTAATCAGTTCTTTGTCTCGGTGGCAGCAGGAAGAGAAGGAGATGCAGTTTCGAAATCCACTATATCTAGATGGATTGTGCAATGCATCACTCTCTGTTTCTCTCTTGCTAAGAGAGAACTACCCTTCAAGCCAAGAGCACACTCCACTCGAGGTACCGGGGCTTCCATAGCTTTCATTGCAAATGTCCCTCTTGAGTCCATTTGCAAAGCGGCAACCTGGAGTTCTGTTCACACCTTTACAAAACACTGTCTAGATGCCCACTCTAGATCTGATTCCCAGGTGGGACAAGCAGTATTAAGACATCCTTTCTCTACTGTTCCTTCTCACAACCCACCGCCAACTCCGGGTACTGCTCGCTAGTCTATGCACAGCATGTGATTCTAAGCAGATTAACAAACATCAGAAGACAATGCATTACTTACCGTAAAAGCATTTCTGATGGTTGTATCTGCTTAGATTCACATGCGCCCACCCTTCTTCCAGGCTCGGATGGAAGGAACATAGATTTTCTTCTATATCTCTTTTCTGTACTCACGTCTAATAGGCTCCCTCAGGGCAGAACAAATACAGAGGGACCTCGACGCGTGAGGGATTGTGGGTACACTGCACGTCACTATAGGGATAGTGTTACAGACACGCCTTGTCGACGTCCCCTTTTCGAATACGAAAAACAAAATGCAATACTGCGCAGTGAACACTGGATGTCGGACTATACACAGCATGTGAATCTAAGCAGATACAACCATCAGAAATGCTTTTATGGTAAGTAATGCATTGTCATACTTAAAAAAGTTTGTCTACTGCAGGTTCCAACATTTTAAACTGACCCTTTCTAGTTGTGTCTGAAGGTCATTGATCCTCACCACCCCAGTCATACTTTTAGAATACCCCCGGTGAAAAAATGTCAAGTTGCAAGCTACAAGCCAGGCATAAGCCACTTCCAG
The DNA here is from genome assembly GCF_040938575.1 of Ambystoma mexicanum. NCBI lineage: Eukaryota > Metazoa > Chordata > Amphibia > Caudata > Ambystomatidae > Ambystoma > Ambystoma mexicanum. The sequence goes on from NC_090926.1 coordinate 533,628,246, forward strand.
CATGCCACAAATGCCAGGTTTCCACCACATGCATACATCACACCATTTTCTTACTCACCAGACCTTTTTTACTCACCAAGTGTACATTATCACTTTCTAGTGGCTACGGACAAATACAAATGTTGCTGTGTGAATGTATTCCCATACAAGTAGTAACTTAGTAATCTTACAGAAACAATGTTGCAAGATCTATAGGGCTTGCATTACCTTCACTGCAAGTTTACGATTTTGTAGGAAGCAAGCATAAGCCAAGTGCTGGTTATTGAGGGCCCTTGGTTATTTGATTTTCATAGACTGACCATCCCGATGGGCGAAAGACTCTGTAAAATCCTGAACGCCAGCGTCTTTTTTGAGCAGCTGATCCAATCTAACACAGGGAAATGTCCACAGGTGTCTTTGCATTGGGACCTGTCACTCTAAGGGCTCAAGGACCCTTCTTTGCCAGCTAGCAGAACCTTTGTTTTTAAGGTTTTGCATGGTGTTCCTAAACTACTTTATGTTCAGCATATTAGTTCTCCCAACTATTGGTTATATACTTGGTTTTTTTTGTTGTCTGTATTCCTTTGCATTGCTACATCAGTATTCTGAAAACTGATTCAAACTGATTCAAGATGCATGTGTTTATAATGGTGTAGTTATTGTTTTTGTGCGTTACTTAGTCTGTGGTTTTTCATTGCTTAGAGTTTATTTAAGGCCTACATAAATACATTTATTTTCATAATTTTTGCCTAAATTATGTTAAGAGTGTGCTGAACTAAGTGTACGTCTTGCTGTTCAGTCACCAGCCAGATAGCTTGGCTAGACCTTCATGTGTATCCCTGTTCATCAGAATTTTGTGGCCTTGCAGAATCTGTCCACAGGGTTGATTAGGAAAATGCATCTCAATGCCCGTTTCCAGCACTTTGTTACCCCCAACGAGGGCTACCATTACCCCCAACAAGGGCTACCATGTTTGTGGCGTCAATATGAGACATCAGACGCAAAATAATCTATCACAAGTAAGTGCCCCCCTCCCCCATTTGAAACCGGTAAATGCGTACAGGCACTGGAGGTTCAACTGTTTTGAATAAAAATGATGTCCGAGATTAATAAAATAAATAACTGAGCAACGTTAAAAAGGAGAAGGATGGTAGAACATGCAGAAGGTAGCCCCAGATTCCCTTTGATAAATCCACAAAGTAAATGACACTACTACAGACCAGATATCCCAGGCCAACAAGCAAGTGTCGCGCACAAATAGCCCCGTTATTAAAGGAACTCATTCAGATAATTATATTACTTGACAAGCACAAACTCATCTAAGGTAGAGGTTTGTTGTTTTTTCCACGCAGTGCCTCACCCAAGTCACTGCCTGCTTTGGATCACCGTCGGTCTCACTCTTTCAGGAAATACGATTTGCAAAATCACTTTCAGATTCTTTTCCATCACTAATTTGTTTGCTTTATCAAATGCCTTCCTTCTTTCCACCTGTAAGATGGCTTTCCACTAATGACCGTTGGGATGGGTTCTGAGAGGCCACCCTATTTTAGCGAACACTGAGAAGACACTGATGTCTAGTCAAGCTCAATCAAGGTTGGATAGAATAGCAGTAAGGCTTAGACTCGGGAGTCAACTCCATTAATTCAAGTTAGACAGATGATCTACACAAATGAACAATTTATTAGGCCCTGTAATACAATCTTAGCAATGAAACCTCCTGTATATATTTTCACACATCTAATATATAATTATATACATTCACTATTGGGGGGAGGGAGTTCTAATAGTAGAACCCCGCCACTTCTAAACGTTGCTTTTTGACCAAGGCTTATTTTTTGGGAAGAATTGCTATTTTGACTGAGCAGAATGGGGACAATCCCTACTTTTGCCAACAAGCTTACCATCTGTTCAGCAGGTTTCTGGGCTCATGCCTCCATTCATCTCCCTACATTCCATCTGTAAAGAGTAGCGAGTATGAATTGTTTACCCATTTTTAAATATCACATTCGGAAAGAGGAGTGCTATTCAGTGGGCAGATCATTCTATGAGGCTGCCTAGCGAAACCTGAGGAGTTAAGACAATTACTTTTGGAGTGGCTATTATGCTTCTGAAATGATTGATCTAGAGGCAGTGAAAATGAAAGCTGCTTACTTATTAAACTTTTGCATATTTAGTGTGTTCTGTTTAGTGACGATAATAGTAGCAATGTTTCTATATTATTTACTTCTTCGAATAAAAGATTTATTTCCCATTTATTTATATGGGTCCGAATTGTGCATTCATTTATATTACTGACATTGGGAAGTTTCCCTCGAACACAGGATCTCGTTGCCCCTGTATCGACCACAAAGGAAAAAGTCTTGTTGCCTATATTGACCCTTGGTTCCTCTTGGTAGTCTGGGATAATCCATAGAATTGGACACATCAAGTCACTCTGTGGGATGTCCTATTGTGGATACATGTTCCGTCCTGTTCTCGTGACTGGATTCCCCCCACCACGGTTGCACCCCCCCTACTCTTGGTGTTGGCGGTGCTTGCAGCAATATGTTTGCGTCCCATTGTACTATTGCATTCTGTGGTACTTGCGCTTGTACTTGCATTATCTGGGATTCTACCGCCTGTTGGGGATTTTGCATTTGTGGTTGTACTGGCTGCTGTGCTTGCGGCATTTGCAGCACCTGTTTTTGCTGATACTGCGTTTAGCAAGCATCAGAATGTCTAAGATTAATCTGCTTGGATTCACATGCTGTGCATATGGTCCGACATCCAGTGGCAACCACGGAGTATTGCATCTTGTCTTTCGGGGACAGAAAGGGGATGTCGGCATAGGCGTGTCTGTAACACTATCCCGATCATGACGTGTGTAGTACCCCAAATCCTGCACGCGCCGAGGTCCCTCAGATAGTTTTTTTTCCGCCCAGATAACTGGTCGCCCTATAGCAGAGCTCTTACTAGAGACATTGTTTCTTACCGAATTGTTGTTTATTCCCCGTTAAGTCACTTCGCCCAACAAGAACATCTTCGACGAAGAATACGGGGGAATAGTCTACGGCTGTGGATTTCGGTGCCTAAGATCCGGCGGCTGGATTTTCCACGTGGTCGGGCCCTCTGGCCGACCTATACAGTAGGGAGAGGGGTCGGGTGGCTATATTGTTTGTCTTTCCTCCTTTCCCCTCTTTTCCCTGTCGGTCTGGTCAGCCTTCCCTTTTGCTATGGAAAGGACTCCTTTTAGGTTCTGCCCTAAGTGTAGGGTCAAATATCCTTGGAAGGACGAACACAGGACGTGTAACGCATGTCTTCCCCCTAGAGCACGACGAGAAGCAGCGTGAAAACTCCTTCGGCCCAAGACCCTTAAGGAGCGCTGTGTAAAGCGGTGGGCCGCGTACGGTATGTCACTCGTGGAGCCCCCAACCCCCACCACCGCGCCAGCTGAAAGTGATGGGGGTACTTCGAATGACCAAATGTCCAATGCGGATGTTATAGACCTTGAGGCGGATGCTTCTAGGTCCGCCACGCCCGTCCCCGACCCTTCCAGGCTCGACTCTGGTCTTGCTACAGGGGCGTACAAGCGCATCGCACTAAGCACACAACCCCTACGCTAATTTCGACACCTTAATCGAAAAAGGCGAAAGCGCCAACGGGGCCGCCGAAGACTTCGCCGGTTCCCTTGGATCGTTCAGATCCAAAGCCTCCCCCCCCCCTTCCGCAGCAGCGTCTTGCGACTGGGCAATCAAAACAAACTAAGGGCGCTACTCCAAAACCTACAACCGTGGAAGTTCGGGAGCCTGACGCTTTGACAATTTCCAAGGCCTCAGTAGGCCCGAAAACTATGGCTAGGCCTCTACCTGGAAGACTGACTGCTAGGCCCCGTAGTGCCTCGGACGGTATTACAACTGCCGACAAATCATCAGAGCCTTTGTCTCGCGATGATTCGGCGACTATCGAAAGTAGCATCGGAAGAATCGCAGTGGCGGTGGGCCTTACTCCGGTCCTGCCTATGGTTATGGGCCAAGCCACGGAAAAGATTTCGGCGGATTGGGTTCCCGATTCCAATGAGGCTTACGTAGATAGTCAGGACCCTCTTCCGACACCCTGAGAGGTTCCTTTCGATGCTGCAGTGCAGAGAACGTTGTTTCTCCTTGCGTAGGCCCGTTTGGGTCCTCTAAATGGACTACAGAAAAATTTGAGGGTTGTATGGATCGGTTGGAGCAGATTATCAGTTCAGTACTACTTATCATCCTCCCCCCCGAAAAGCGCTCGGATAGACCCTAACCTCCAAATTCAGGAAGATCAGTCTCATGTTTTCCAACAACCAGACGCGGTTCATATGGTCACATATATAGACCTCTATCATGCAGAAGAAGCAGCTTCTTTTCTCAAACTAAGCGGAAAATCAACCGGATACTACAGACCACTGGGAGGAAACCCAGCAGGAAGGTTAAGACCCTTGGACACAGCAAGATCAGGACACTGATGTTTTGTGCCTAGACTCTCCTCCGTCCACCCCGGCTCGCCAGGCCTCCCCTGTGGATGACCAAATGGCTTTCAACTCCATGTTGAAGAAAGCAGCTGAATACTTCAAAATTGCCACTCAAGAGGCGGTACCTTGGCAGGATTTCGTGGAGGATATTAAGGAAAAACCTCCGGCGAGTCAATCCATCCCCCTCCTTAACTCTGTTAAGAAACGGGTAGCTCCCTCATTGGTCTCACCTGCTCAGACACGGGCAGTGAACCCAAGAGTCGAAAAATTATTTCAACCTTCTCCTTCCGACCCTCATATATATCAAAGGGCACGCCATCCCAGACTCACTGGTAGTGACTACCACTCGAAAGATGGCAGGGGTACTCCTTGCCACGGGAGAATCACCACTGGACAAGGAGTCTAAGACGTTGTATGCCCTGGGCAAATGTGTCACGTCAGCAGCTGCATACACCATTCGGGTTGCTAATAATACTACTCTATTAGCAAGCTATGCTGATGCCCAATGGAATTTGCTTCAGGAAGGTCTACAGGAGGTTCCTGAACCCCCCAGGGCAAAGCTTTGCGCCATTGTTTCAGAAGGAAGATCGGTTAACTAGAATGTGGTGAAGAACACCCTGGACACTGCGGAAACTGCAGGCAGGTCTCTTGCACAAGGGACTCTACTGAAAAGACACGCATGGCTGCGTACATCAGGATTTAGGTCTGAGACTCAGGCCTCCCTCATTAATAAACCCATTGAGAAGACTAACCTCATCGGGAAAGCAGTGGATGAAGCGCTGGAGACAACCAAGAAGGAGCATGAGACTATAAGTTCTTTGCACCAAATTACACAGAAACCCTCCTCCCAGAGGCGTAATAACTCTCGGCGGTCCTTTCGAGGGCAAGCCCATGCTGGTCAAAACAACTATGGCACGGGTAACTTCAACACAAATCAAACATCTGGAAGTCCCACTTACTATCCCAAAAGGGGTCAGAAACGCGGCAAAGGTAGATGCAGAGGCCCCAATCCCAGAGGAGCCACAGCCTTGGCATAACGAACACTGGTTGTAGACTGTGCAAAGCAAAGCATTAAAAAGAAACACCCAAGCATCTAATCTTGTTCTACAGGGCGCTGAAAGCACTTAAAACGACGATGCTGGGAGTGTTTTTTGAGGAGTTCAAAACACACGATGACAATGACTGGTGGTAGATTTGCATGCAAGGGGAAAGGATGTCACCGATTGTTGCTTTGGTCAGTTACTTAGAGAATGTTTTTAAACCTATCAAATGAGTAAGACCTTGTAAGGGAGAAGAAAATGAGATGCGACACAACAGTCATCCAAATATTGTATGATTAAGTTCACAAGTTTTATTACATGGCACACTCCAGCCAGGGACTCCTTCCCCGACAATGAATGTGGCGTACAATAAAGCGCTTTTCATTTTTAATAAACCACAGGTTCTTTTCTGTTTGAGTAGGCCGCCAACATGTCTCGCACCCAACCTCCACAAACACCCAGGTCACAATGGACAAGGAATCAGGCCGGTGTGTATCAATAAGATATTTATTAATTTTTTATTTAATGAAAAAGGAAAATCAAACAATTCCATAGCCACTAATGTTGTGTTAACACAATGCACTAATCTCTACAAAACAATTAGGTCAAGATATACTGGAGTAGAGATGGAGAGAGAAAGTCGGATATAGAGTACAGCCCACCACCCCGAGATGGGAAGTTGGCAAACAAAGTGAAAACCCGTTTTTGGAGCAAAATGACAGAATGGGATTTTGATTATTACTCACAACTGCTATGGGACAGCATTAAAGGAAATTCGTGTTGCTACACTGAAGGAGATAGAGAAGCTTAGAGACTACTATTCAGCACACCAGGGCAACAAGTGAAATAAAGTAGGAAAATCGGTTGTGGAAGGAAGCAAATGCAAAAGGAAAGATACATTGGCAAATGGAAATTCTTTTTTACACACGATTACAATGACAGGCAGCTCAGCATAAGAAAATCGCTTTTTATTGACAGGGACAGAGACACACATAACAGACTTGTAGGCAAAAGGGATTGCTCTCAATGGGTCTACGGTTTGGGGTTTTAATAGTACAAATGCAAATAGGAATTTTTGGGGTAATGCACACAATACACAGTCAAATTCGGTTTTCAGTTACAAGGAGACTAATTCTTTTGAGGCAACACTTTAATGACTGTAATTATTAAAGAAAGACACCAGGGACAAGGGGGTTAATTTCGAAATGTTAACCAACTTGTGCCGTGAAATTCAATGGGGGAAATGAATTGATTTACTTAAAAATAATCTGTTTGCAAAGCGCTGAAACTGGGAAGTGCCACTGAACCGAAAAGAGCGTGTAGCTGCCGACGACCTCCCAAGTACCGCCGCAGGTGCCATCTAGACGCCCTTGCGCGTATCCCCTCGACTGAGGCTCAGGAACCAGGGTCTGCACCGCTGTAGCAAGACAGAATCCAGCTGGACCACTTGTCTTCTGTTTCGGCTTGATACTTGCCTCACTGCCTGCAGCCATACTTTTCTCACTTGGGAATTGCATTGGCTTACCTTCTTTTCAAGTTGATTCCAACTCCCTTCCCACAAGTTTACAGCTTGTGACCCTACAGTGATTTTATTGAACCTCTCTAACTTTGTACAAGACTTTGATCTAAGAAGTGCATCAGATTCATAGACTATGTTCCAAATGACTTTGGCTGTCCTGGCTCCCTGAAGACTCTTTGAACACCATTGCCTGTGATATTGTTTGTCCCTCATACGTGGTAGCCTGTTGTATACTGGTACTGCTGGGAAAGGCTTATCTAGACTTCATTGGAGGATTTAGTTTTCCTCACAGAGAAAATATTCTAACGCTTTTACTTCCCTGATCCTTTCCTTTCTTCAAACCTCAGCATCTGCAATGTTTACTAGTGTGATATATAAATGCCATTACTGTCCTTGTGATTGAAGTCACCTCAGGGTGTAGGAATTGTGTGAGAAGCATATCCAAAGATTATCCACTAACTTGTTTTGATTCTGAAAAGTAATTTTAAAGCCTATTTACATTGTTTCAACAAGTTGGCTCTTTTTACGAATTACTTATTTATAAATGTATATGCCATCGCTTGGATCCAGTCTTTCCTAAACAATAGATCTGAGGGTCTTTGCTCCATCAGCCTGCGCAGAACCAACACCTGTCACTTGCGGTGTCCCCCAAGGATCCTGTGTGTCTCCAACTTTGTATAATGGTGTTCACTAAACCACTGTTTGATGACCTTGACTATCTGGGTGTCACCTATACTAATTATGCTGATGACACCCAGATACTCATCCCCATCATCAGTGACTATGCTACGGATAGCAAAACACTTAATGACATCTACCTCATTATACAAGCTTGGATGGCTAGGCATGGACTCTCTCTTCATAAGATAGATTTGCTCCTCCTTGGATCCCCGGCAAACCTGAACAAACTAGATGAACAATTACCTCTCAACATTGATGGAAATATAATCAATCTATAAGGATGTAAAAACCCTAGGTATTTACATTGATTCTGTTCTCTCAATAACAAGACAAACCAATGCAATTGCCTCCTCTTCTGCCTATACTTGCAAATTAATCACTGCCTGCAGACCATTCATATCTACAGCAAACTGTCACAATAGCTAGAGTGTTAGTCCTGTCAACGCTTGACTGCTGTAATGCACTTTATTTAGTAACCATTCAACGGAACCTAAATAAGATGCAAGTCATACAAAACGCCATAAGATCGGCTATGAATATCCAGAGATCACAACATATCTCTGAAATTAGATATAACCTGAACTGGCTTTCCGTCAAGCAAAAGATTGCACTCAAAACCCTGTCCCTCACACACCAGTGTCTCGCCAATTTGGCACCCAAATATCTGACCACCAGTCTTGTACGCAACCTACCAGCCTGTCCTACCAGAACCGCTCAGACACACTGCCTCAAGAACCCCAGGTTCAATCGACAAAAAGCAGGAGGGATTAGCTTGCCCGTTATACCAGCCAAAAGTTGGAATGCTCTTCCCAGAACGCTAAGATCTGAACCTTCTTACCACTTGTTCAGGAAAAATGTAAAAGTCATGGCTTCATGAGCAAGAATGTAACAACTCATCATGACATTGCCCACCCTCAACTGTTTTTCACTGATATATTGTAACTGTCATATGAATTGATCAGCATATAACTAAACTATTGTAAATATTTATTAGGCTAGTCAAGCCCTGCCTTGACAAGTCTGTTTACTTTCTACGCTGTTTAAACTCAACTGTATATTGCTTGTATATTTGTAACTGTAAATTGTAAGATCAGTGTTCGTAATTATGTAACCTGTAAAATAAGCGCCCAGATGCCTCAGTACTTGGCGGGCTCTACAAATAAACTAATTAAATAAAAAGCTATTTATGAATGGTACCTTGAGTATAAGTGTTATTTGGGTACTTGTATTTACGAATTTAAATTCTACAGCTCACATTTGCCCCTCTTGAGATAGGCCTGGCTGCTCAGTCACACTACCATACCAAAAGGTGGGTTACTTAATACCAAGTATTGCGTAGTCTCACACAGTTTTTACCTAACCGTGATTCTGGGACCCACACCCACAACAGAATTTGACCTTGACAAAATAACCCTATCATAAGAAATAGTAGCTCAAGTAAAGCATCTGTGGAGAATGGAGAAGCACAATCGCTCTTCTTGTCTAAGCTAGCTATAGTATCCTGAGAAGTAGTTGAAAGCCAAGAAAAGGGAGGCATTCTATTGGCACTCGAGGAAGCCTGAGCTAAACCAGGAGAGTGATTCATTTTCTCGATCCTGAGGGATCAAATTGGAACTTTGTTTTATCCTTTGGAACTTTGGTTTGAACAATTTGGAACTTTCTTTGTTACTCCATTTGGATCCTTAATTTACTGTGGAAGGGAGTCATTCAACGCAGGCAACGGTTCCCTTATCCGCAGGAACTTTGAATCACTGTCCAGGAGAAGGGAGCCATTCTCCTGGACCAAGAACAGCAGTACCAGCTTTAGTTAAAGAACTATTTACTTTGGACAGACATCCTGACCGAATCCTTAGTTTTAGTTGAGGCTGGACCCCCTCTTATTATTGGGGAAAGTTAGATTTCTCCTTTAATTTTGGATGAATAAAAGTGTATGCCAACCAATATGTCGCTCCTGTGTCAGTGATCGCTTACATACCTAATAATTTTCTTTACCAATTAATTTGTTGTCTGTGACATCCTTATCTCTACTTGTAGGATTGGTCCAGATGGATGAGGGGCGTAAGATTGTATTTCCCCCAGGATGCACTGTTCCTCTAACGATTGTGAAATCGGATGGCGGGTACACGTATGACACGTCTGATCTGGCAGCCATCAGGCAGCGGCTGTTTGAGGAGAGAGGAGATATTCTTATCTATGTGGTAGACAGTGGGCAGGTGAGTCCAAACATTTTTTTACATTGTTTTGTCTATTGTTCTGCTCTGTTAAACCTTATTTCGAGGGGATTGGGTCCTCCGACGTATTCCATATCTATGACGTGTAACCATTACCTGTCATAGATATGGAATACGTCGTCGACCATCCCATCGAAAGAAAGTTACCATGTAAGAGAGTAACTTGTTCTACTCGAGTGACTAATATTGTACTGTCTAGACCATGCAGCTAGTGAAATGCCAATCCATTATTGCTTTGCCTTCTACTTTCATCCTGGCTGTTTTCTTTTAAAAATAGTTTTTCATTAAATACAATGGTCATAAAGGCAAAAGTCTTAATGAATGCTTCTGTGATTATGAACACTTAAATGATTAATGCACTTACCAGTAATTCTTTTTGGGTAAATATTGTGGCTATAATTATTATGAGTGTAATTTTTGAAAATTAATGTCTTGTAATTGCCATTTCTATAGCACCCATATGCCATGTGTATGGTCTTATCACACTTTGTTGTTCAGTGCCTCACTTTACCACATTATGTTCTGGTGAATTGTGAAATAAATGCTAGTTAAATTGCATTTTATTTATGTGGCTATTGCCAATGCAACAAATACAGTACAATACTTAGTATTTATGTTTAAAACGCTTTGTTCTATACAATAACATATTAACTGTAAAATGGAGAACATGTTGAAGCTGACCATAAACATAACAGTAGTTTCAGCAAATGAAGTCATTGGGGAGGAGTCCGAAAAAAGGCTTCAGTTTTACTTGGTAACTCGTGTTGCGTAGATTTTCATTTTTATGTCAAATACCCTTCACATGTGAGTCCCCCAGCACTTTTTGCTGGATTTGTGCAGTTCTCTTGAGTGAGTGGGTACCTTTTTATACACTCTCATTCTTTTACTCTATCTTTGGGATACTTTGTATTTCTTTGTGTACCTTTTTCTGGGAGACCTGTTTTTTTCTAAGTTTTATGGCATCTGTCTTTGACATTTGCAGCACACAGAACTCCCTTGGGCTTCCCTTTTTTATTTTCTGTTATTTCCTCTTGTGGGAACACATGTTCCCAAGGGCAGGTGGACATTTAGTATTCTTTCTATCTTTTCTATTGTGAGATCAGCACATCCCACCTTATGTGCTGTGCTGAGGGGCTACACTGTATCCCCTTTTTCACTGCTCCTGTAACCTTTTGGTTACAGTGACAACCCAATCTGAATGGCTGGTGACAGTGGTTTTATCCAACCTACTTTTGTGCAATTTCTACTCCCAGCCGTGGAAGTGCACAGAAGGGTCCCCATTGACCCACAATGTTGACAGTGTTATTTTTTGGCCAATTCAAGATGGCTTGTCACTTCTTGGTCCTTCTGCTGTGCAGGGTGCGGGAGGTCCTGGTTTTAATTTATTTCTTCGGCGGTATCCCTTTGTGACATCTGCCAAGGCGACACTATGTCTGAGGATAGGAAACCGTGGAAGACTCTAACTCTGCTGTCCTTTTCCTTCTGATGTGCCTGACTGGAACCAGTTCCAACTGGGTTCCTGCATAAGAGGAATGGATCCTGAGGCTGAAGACCAGCTGACCACTGGAACCAATGGTTCAAGAATGAAGAATCAATGAGCAAGAAGAGGAAAGATGTCTGCAGCTGCTACTAGACGACCAGAGATGCCTTCTGAGTAAACGCTGCTGTTTGATCCCTTCCTCCCAACATCAGGAGAACTCTGAAGTGGACGACTCTCTCGTTTTACACTGGTGTACCAATTGGCCTTGAGATGACCAGCATTTCGAGCCATCTCACAACAACCTGTGACCTTCAGGGATGGCAAACCGGCAATACCCTGGGGCCTGTGGCCACTGTGCAGTGCATCATCTTACGAAGATTGAATCATCCCGAAACATTGGTGAACTCCTTGTGGGCCTCTGCTGCTGTGCTGTTGCTGTGTTGCTGGAGTGCTGATTGGTGTGTTTGGAAGAATGCCCATACATGTTCACCCAGGCTGAAAGCCTGTGTGCCTACAGGGAGCCTTCTCCGAAGTTCCTGACCCTTTTGCCAACACAAAGTGTTACTTGCTACTGAAGACATCCTCTGGAACTCTTGGACTTTCTACAGCGTGTGCCTTACCTGTTTGTCCCTCCAATCTGACTGAGACACTCATAACTAGATAGGGATGGACTTCTAAAGTGCTTGGGTTCTGTGAAAAGTATTACAAGTATGTGCCTGCTTTGTTAGTTTTGTTTCATCCATTTTTACCTGAAACAGATATTCTAAAAGTTATTACAAAGGTTTCACTTACTTTTTGAATTGCACACTGCCATTCTACAAGTAACATGAAAGTGATTTACTTACTGTGAATATTGCATTGATCTTTTTAAGTTAGTTAGTGTGTGTGATAGTACTTCACTTTCTGAAGAATTCCATTACCTTAGTTTGTATATATAAAATAAACCATTATTTTTATATAACTTTTAGCATGGTAGTGTTTCTTTGGCCTATGTGTATACTCCAAGTTCTGTGGACAACTCCAAAGCCCTTCCTCCCTCCTGGCTGCTCAACCATTGCTTCCAACAACACATGTGTAGTTCAGGCTTCTACTAAGAGTTGGAGCCCTGTGTCCCAAGTGTGGGTCTTCTAAAGTCATACCTAGGGTGGTGTGAGACAGGCATGGTACCAAGGGAGATACAGACACAAATGGATTCCTTTGAAAACCTTTATTTACTAAGGTTCCTGGGTTGGTGTAATGCCTGACTGGCCGTAACTCTAAAGGGGTAATTCCCTCAACTGATGTTTATAATGGCTGTCCTTGTCTAGAAGTGCAAAGTTAAGTCTGTGTCGAAACCTATGCTTGCACTCACTCTATACAAAAATGTGATGGGAATTCTATTCAATAATAAAAAATGAGTGGTGCAACAAAAATGGGAACCAGGATTGGTTTCAACTGGTCTTTCGCCAGGTGCTGTTAGGTCAGTGTCGCACAATTAAGTTCACTCCACAGAGCTATTCGCAAGACCTTCTCCACAGGTCCCTTGTAGTTGTTCCAACTACCTTCAAATGTCTAAGTTCTTTGGGGATCCCTTCCCCAAGCTTCAGCTTCATCAAGTTTCAAAACACCATTAAAAAAGAAAAAAAACAAGAACACAGTTCCTTTTGCAGGTTTTCCAGGGTTCCCTTCCCCACACTGCAATCCTCTACCAGTTCAACAAAACTTAACAAGTCACTGACTTGGTTAGGCCTCTCGGGGTTCACTTCCCCACGCTCGGGCCCCTTTCAACTTTGAAATACAAAACTTGGTTCTTTATCGGGATGTACTTTGATTTCTTAAATTGACCTCTCAGGATCTCCTACCTTCCCCAAGCACTAGGCCTTTTCCAGCTTCCAAACACAACATCTGATTTAGTCCAGCTCTGTCTTGAATTCATAAACCATTCTTTAATGGTGTAGAATCAGAGGCTTTTGAAAACGCCAGGCTTTTTGCTTTTCCTAGGTGTTCCACTCTGACTCTCGTCTCCCTCTCTTTGCTCTCACGTACCTCTTTATTTCCTTCTGATGCTCTTTGCTTACCTTTTTCTTCTGATTTCCTTTTTGTGCACACTTGCACACTTTTTAATGTGCCCCTGGCACTTTGCTTATCTATTTTAACTTCTGTGCACCCTTGCACCTTCTTTACTTATTTGCTGTCTTTTCTGTGCACCCTTGCTCTTTTGCTTCCGTGTTCATTTGCACTTTCCTTTGGTGCCGATGGCACTCTTCTCTTTCTCATGCCCCTCTCTTCTTACGGGCCATTCAATGTTTATTTTCCACTTTCTCTCAATCTTTCTCTTTGATCAGACTTTTATACGCCTTTTCACCCCGATTTGCTTTTTTCTTGCTTTCCTGCACTTTCAGCCTCTTCAATTTTGTTTCACTTTTACCTTTTACACTTTTGTTTCTTTCTGATTCTATGCTGCTTTCTTGTTCGTGCCCTTCTCCCGCTCCGCTCTCATCTAAACCCTCCAGGGATTCTCTTGAATACTCATGAAACTCACCGGGCAGTGTTGCGTAGAGAGGCGGCTCCTTTTAGTCAACGTGGGATGCAGGTCAAGGTCTCACCTCCTGCCGCTCAGTCACCCTTTGGGTCGGCACTGGCCCCAAGGGAACGAACACTTTGCTGGTGGTCGCCTGCGGAATGCAGGCAGTGCTTCTGTCTCCCTGGAGGCACTGCTCCTTCGCCACGCTGCAGCCCACACACAGGGCCAGCATCTGTGTGCCGTCTTCCTCCTCCTTCCTCCTGCCATCACTTTTTATATTCCTGCTATGCCCTATACCTTAACCTGTATGCCTTTTACCTTATAATGGAACATGTACATTTGTAAATTCCTCTTTGCCACATTATGTAACCTTGTAACATCCCTATATCAATATGTAACCTGTAAGTTTGTAAATACCTCTCTAATACTTTATGTAACTTTGTAAGCTTAAAATATCCTTGTCCCCGCGTCCTGATACCTTCGGGTCTGGCACGCGCTACGAGTAAAGAAACAAACAAGCTCCTGCTTCTCTCTGCTTCTGGGCTTCACTGGACCAGACTGCATCCCGAGCTCACTCAAATCTTTGTGACTCACCACAACATTTATACCTGAACACAGTCAAGTGGAGTCAGGTGTGAATGGTTACCTACCCATGCCTGACTATTTAGTTAAACCCCTTAACAACTTGTAGTTCCCAGATCTGCATAGTTGACGCTTTAGTGGGTGGAACAGGAACTATTTCATTTGCAGCCTTTGTGGTGCATTATGGTTTTCTGTACTCTCTGCTGCTTGCCTTTTGTGGTTGATATTCCAGGATTCATATATTTTTATCCCCAGGCACCTCAATGCCCCAGAAGGAGCAACGGGAGAGAGGGGGATTGAGGGGTGGCGCCACAACCTGGAAAGTATCCTAGAGGAAAAACATCAAGAAAGAAAAGAATGGGGCCTAAAGAGTGAGGAAAAACACCTTCAAAGAGAAGGAAAATAAAGAGTACTTCAAACAAGAAGGGCTAGCCCTAAAAAGATGAGCAGAACAGGAATGTTTTAATGTTTGCATAAGACGTAAAGATCTGATAATCCGAAGTTGATAACACGGACTAGCCAAAAACAACCAAGAGTTCTGGTCCGATGAAAGCTAATACATTCATAGTATGCCTGGTGGAAAGTCTTTGCTGACAAGAAGAGTTGTGACATTTCAGATGTTTTAGATAAAGAGCAACTTTGCCAAAAAAGGCTTTACGTGCAAGTTTTGAAGGATATTCTAGCCTTTATAGTAAACCAGTGCAGTAATCTCAAAACTAGAGAAATGTGAACACGATGTGGCAAATTTGTAACAATAAAAGAAGCCGTATTTTGCGGGAGCTGCAGGAAATTAATAGATGCTAGTTTAGCTCCAGTATAAAGAGCACTGCAGTTGTCCAATCTTGCATCCACAATGGTGCTGGTCATCGTGGTACGATTAGAGTCTGATGGGAAAACCCCAATCCTTCTAATTAACATTAAATTAAATTGTTTAGACCATAGAGTATTTGTTACTTGAGAAGAAATAGAGGAAGTGCAGGTCTTGTGGCGCTGGGCCATCGGACAAGGACTGTTCCTCATCCCTCTTCACCTAGCGGGAGTCAAGAACACATTGCAGACTACCTCAGCAGGGAATTGCGCTCATGCTACAAGCGGGAACTTCAGCAGGATCAGGTGGACCACATCTTCGTCAAGTGGGGCAGGCCCTAGATCGATCTATTTGTGTCGGCAGCAAACTCCAAATGCCAACATTTTTCCAGCAGAATTCACCAACCCGAGGATCCTGGGGGATGCATTTTACTGTGGGAAGGGCTGTTTCTATACGTGTTTCCCCCCCTTCCCTCTTCTGCTACGAGTCATCAACACCCTCAAGACTGTGTCAACGCAGGATGATACTCATCACCACAGCATGGCCTTGGCAGATTTGGTACCTGGACCTTCTGAGCCTGCCTGTGTCGCCTCGGTCAAGCTGCCAGTGGTTCCGGATCTTCTCACCAGAGAAGGAGGCGCAATCCTGCATCACGGCCCAGGATCGCTGAGCCTGAGGGCTTGGCTCCTGCAGCCCTAGAGTTTGGAGGATATGAGTTGCCTTGGACTGCAGGTTGATCTTCGCCAAAGCCAGGGGTTCGACCTTGAAGTGCTACGGTCATAAGTGGAAGTGTTTCGCTATGTGGTGCCGGTCACAGAAGATTACCCCGTTGAGGGTCACGGCCCCACAGATCCTGCCGTACTTGCTATCCTTGGCTAAGGCCAGACTGGCATACATGTCCATCAAGGTACATATGGCGGCTATCTCCTGCTACACTAGGTCATCAGGAAGATCGTCACTTTGGTTCTGCCGACTCATCAAGGAATTTCTCAAAGGACTTTTCAGCTCTTTCCCGCCGGTGAAGGCTCCTGCCCCGGCGTGGGAAGTCAATGTGGTTCTGACGAGGCTCATGGGGACTCCCTTCGAGCCTCTGCCTCAGGCACTGCTCAAGTTTCTCTCGTGGAAATCTGCTTTCCTGGTGTCCATCACCTCTGCATGAAGGGTAGCTGAGTCTGAGATCTAGGCCCAATCCTGCAAACAACCATACCTGACTTTCCATAAATCGAGGGTGTTGCTACGGACACACCCTTCCTTCATGCCAAAGGTTCCGTCTGGTCTGAGTTCTACCTCAATGAGCATTTGGTGTTACCTGTGTTTTTTTCAAAACCTTTGTCGCAGGCAGAAAGGGCTTTGCACTCGCTAGATGTTGCTTATGCCCTGAAGTTCTACGACATGCACAAAGAGTTTTCAGAAGACTTCTCAGCTGTGCATCAACTTTGGTCCTGTGAACCATGGGAAGGCCTTGTCCAAGGCTTCCATTTCAAGATGGCTCTACGGCTGCATCAAGCACTGTCATCGGTTGGCTAACGGACCGCTGCCCAGCCCTTCCGAGAGCCCACTCCACCAAAGCGATTGCTGCAACAACAGCATTCCTGTCTGGTGTGCCCCTGCTCGACATCTGCAGGTCTGATACGTGGAGGTCCACTCAAACCTTCACGAAATTCTACTGTGTTGACCGGGATTCCAGGGAGTAGTCCAGAGTCGGCCAAACAGTGCTATGCAACTAGTTTGCTTGAGGTGAGTCTGTTCCAGGGGGAAGTGTAATTGCTTCCGTTGAGCCTTGCCACCTCCCGTGGTTGTGTAATGTTGTATTGCTATGTATTAGTTATTCATGAGCATGTGAATCCATGTCAGACCCAACGTTGGAGAGCAATAGTTACATGTAAGTAACTTAAACCTTTTCTAGGGACTATATCTATATCTAACTGCTACTACCTCCTACACTTTAGCTAATTATTAGCGGCTAGAATACCTTTTATTGGGTTCAGCAATAATAGTTTTTGCCTGCTTTCATTTCACAAATTATATATTGATTGTTGTGTATAAATATGTTTCTCCAGCATGCATGTGGTCTGGCATGGATTCACATGCTCATGAATATTCCTCGTTGTCAGGCCGGGAATCCTCGGTAAAAGAAAAAACTGTTCACTTACCAACTGTATTTATCCTCTGAACCAATCACTGTACTTAGGGTCATACAACCCCCAGCCAATGACCGTCCTCTTCCTAGGCCCCTCCTCTGGCAGCCGTCTTCAGATTATTACCGCATGTTTGAGTGTTGGGAGTCCTCGAGCTTTGCTCCGTGAACTACTTCTACAGTTCTCCAGCATGGGGTCTGGCATGGATTCACATACTCATGAATATTCCCAGTCGTCAGGCTGGAAATCCTCAGTAAAGAAAAAATGAGTTTCAGTTTCACTTCTGAACTGTTTTTCTCGTAACAACCAGTCACTTGTCTATGGGCCATACTGCCCCAGCCAATGACTGCCCTCTACCTAAGTCCCTCCTCTGGCAGCCATCTTCAGATTTTTACCGTATGTTCAAGTGTTGGGAGTCATGCTTAGCTCGCGAACTTTTACTGCGTTTTGCGATTTTATTTATTTATTCTAAGAGTTCTCTATTTTTCCGGTCAATCGAGCCTCAAGCTCCATCGATCCATCATCCGATTAGCGGGGACCCATTTTCAGATTCCTCAGCGCCCCTCAAGGGCAATTTTTCCTCGAGCTGTTCTTGGAGGAGCCCATAAGCTTCTTCAAGGTCTACCCCGCGTAGAGATGGCAGAGGAGAAGGACGACTCAACACCTCTGTCCAGGATGCAGCCTACGGAACATCTACTTGGACGATGGGCACTCTGTGTGCCTCTACTGCCTGCATTCAGACCAAGCACACGTGGAAGGGAAGACGCCGGAGAAGGTGATGCCCATCATCTCCCCCGAGTCTCCCCGGGTCGAGAAGAAGGGGGGGGGCATGGTAGCCCTGCAGGGCATGGACATCTCCTCCGAAGAGGAGCTTTCTACACTCCAGACCATCTTGGAGAAGAAATTTGTTGAGGCCAAGGCCTACGGGAGGGATCCCGATGAGGGAGACGTCTAGAGTGGCGACGAGACCGACGAGGAAGAGCAGGCCGTAGAATATTTGGCGGTCCATACACCGCTGCCCCCGTCGCTCCCACCTCAGCAACCACCTCCATCCCCAGCTGACATTTTGGTGGACATTCTACAGGCATTTCACACCTTGTGTTCAGAAATTCGGACGAGGATGCCCCTTCCGCAGACGGAGGATCCTGCAGCACCGGTAGATACCGGGGCAGTCGGGTGCCCCCCCCCCCACCAAGAAGAGGAGAGTTCACCCGCCACCGCCTTATCACCCGTCACCCCCTCCCCTCCACCGAGGGAGGATACGAAACCAGGCACGGACGATGACGGCGGGTTAGGTGACCTCCCTTCGCCGCCGCCCAGAGTCTCCTTGCCTGACGAGATCGTCGTTCCATGCCTTGATCTCTAGGGCCTTAGACCTGTTTCAGCTGACCCCCGAAGAAAAGAAGAGGGGTTCCTGTACCAGCGCCGCGAGGCAAAGAGGACACTGCTGTCGATTCCTCTGTTGGATGACATTTGGGATGAGGGACTGTCCCTTATGAAGAACCATCCTCGGCCCCGGTGAAGAGGGACCAGTATGAAAAGAAGTACAGGGTGCCGGACTCTGCACCCAAGTGTTTGAGGTCCCAGGCTTCCCCGGATTCAGTAGTCTCGGCGCCGGCGAGGAAGAAATCCTCATGCTCGGCTGCGTCAGCGACCTCCTCCTCCCCCCCCCGCACCCCCGGACTGCGAGGGGAAGAAGTTGGACGCCATGCGACGATGAGTCATCACGTCGGCGATGCCCATCAAGACGGCCAACGCCCTCTCCATCATGGCGCGACAGAGCTCTGGTTTAAGATTGCTCCCCTCCTGGACTTCCTTCCCGATGACAAGAGATCGGAAGCGCTGGAGATTCTCAGGAGGGCGAGGTGTCGTCGGACCATGCCATTACAGTAGCCACGGACATTGCCGACACTGGGTTCTGCCAAATGGGCAACAGCGTTTGCCTTCATCGGCTGGGATGGTTGAAGGCCACCAACTTTCACCAGGAGGTGCAGTCGAGGGTATCGGACATGCCCTTCGATGGGGATAATTTGTTTGGAAAGACCGTGGACAAGTCCCTTTAGGCCATCTAGGTGGACATCGAGACGGCTTGTGCCTTGGGCACGTTGCAACAGCGACGGCCGTCCTTTCGGACCTCTGGAGGGAAATCCCAAGGTTCCTTCAAGGGCTTCGGCGGGAGCTCGTTTTACCGTCAACCGTCCCGCTGTTCGGCCCTGGAGGCTTACAGTGGCCGCAGCAAGACCCGAGGAGGTCGCAGTCGTTGCCTAGGTCCCCGAGGCGGTGGCGCCGTGACAAAGCAGGATTGAACCGCCCGTGTCGTCTGGCCCCCACCCACGCACTCTGGTGGGAGGCCGGCTGGTGAACTTCATCAGCGTGTGGAAGTCCATCTCCACCAACCGTTGGGTGCTGGAGGCTCTGGCCCACGGACACACCCTGGAGTTCCAACGGAAGTGTCCTCGCATACCACTGGTGGCCAGGCAGGAAAACCGTGTCCCTGTCCCTCAGCTTCTGCTGGAGGTGCGGGCCATGCTGAAGAAAGGCACCATGGAGCTTGTTCCAAAGATTCTCTGCGGCTCCGGAGTGTACTCTCGGTATTTCCTTGTCAAGAAGAAGACGGGAGGTTGGAGACCCATTCTGGACCTCCGCCGCCTGAACAAGTACATCAGATCCCAGAAGTTCTGGATGGTCCCCCTTCAGCACGCGCTAGGACAGCTGGTAAAAGGGGATTTCCTATCATCGCTGGACTTGGAGGATGCCTACTTTCACATCCCCATTCAAAAGGGACAGTTTCTGCGCTTCGTTGTTCAAGGGCAACATTATCAGTTCAAGGACCTTCCCTTCAGATTGAAGTCAGCGCCAATGGTTTTCACCAAGTGCCTGGCGCTCACACGGCGGAAACCGCCCAGGTGCTGATGGAGCTGGGGTTCTCAGTGAACTATGCAAAGTCTTGCTTGGTGCCACCGCAAGATGCGCTGCTTCTGGGGTCCCGATTCAACACAGTGTCATGCCTGGCGTCTCCGTCGGAGGAGAGGATATCGGCCACCCTGGGCAAGGTGCAACGGCTGTTGACCCTGAAGATCGCAAGGGTGAGGTCCATCAAGTCCCTTCTCGGCATGATGTTGTCATGCATATACCTCATTCGGTTGCGCAGGCTGTGAATGCGGCCACTGCAAGAGTTCCTCGACGCCCGTTGGATCCATGCGTCAGGAAGCTTTGAGGACAAGATCTCTCTCTCTCTATGAGAATTTCCATCGAGCGATACAGTGGTGGGGGGTCTGCACGCAACTGTCTGTGTGCGAGGACCTCCAAAACACACCTCATCGGGAGACGATCATGACAGACTCCTCCCTGGAGGGATGGGGCGCACACACCGGAGGACTCCACGCAAGAGGGCTGCGGCTACCGGAGGAGAAGTCATTGCATATCAAAGTCCTGAAGCTATGGCCAGTGTTTTGGGCCCTCAAGTCTTTCCTTCCGTCCCTCAAGGGCAAGGTGGTACGGGTCTTCTTGTTTATGCATTTGAATTAGCGCCTTTCTGGCTCACTGCTAAATCTGATTCTAGATGTCCTTGTTTATGCATTTGAATAAGCGCCTTTCTGGCTCTCACTGCTACATCTGATTCTAGATGTCTGTTTATGCATTTGAATTAACGCCTTTCTGGCTCTCGCTTCTAAATCTGATTCTAGATGTCCTTGTTTATGCATTTGAATTAGCACCTTTCTGGCTCTCACTGCTAAATCTGATTCTAGATGTCCTTGTTTATGCATTTGAATTAGCGCCTTTCTGGCTCACTGCTAAATCTGATTCTAGATGTCCTTGTTTATGCATTTGAATTGGCGCCTGTATGCATTCTAGTCCTGAATAGGATTGCCAGATCTAGGTGCCACTGCGGTAGCATATTTGCATTCTAGTCCCTACTGGGTTTGTCAAACCTAGGTGCTATTTCCACCCAACATGCGCACTACTAAGACTTGCCTTTTATACACACCCTGGTCCCTAGCCTTGACCATTCAAACTATCACCATAATAATGGCCCTCACCAACTCTACACCTTGCAACTTGCAAGAGAGAAACTCACGATTTAGAGCAAGGTTGACTCGACTCTACGACCTCAAAAACAAAAGAACTAGTCTATCAGGCCTTATATCCATTCCAACTGCCACTAACCCCAACCCTCTTGCCTTAGCGGCTGTAAAGTGTCCTAAATTACAAATCAGCTCGCACTACAAACAGAAGAAACCAAACTACCCCAGTCCTAGACTCTTCCAAGACACAACTACAACTCACACCTTATCAGGAGCCCTTATCAATGCAAGCTCCCTCATAGCACACAACACGGAAATTGCTGACATCCTCGCTATGGATAACTTGGATCTTCTTGCTGTCATTGAGACATGGCTCCATGATGCCGCAGGTCCCGCACTCATTGCCATACCAGACAACTACAATATACTAAGAGTTGATCGGCCTAACTCCAGAGGCGGCGGGCTGGCCATCATTGCCAAAACGAAGCTAGCTGTAAGACTCACCCCACCACCAGCAATTACATTGTGCAAACTTCTCTCTGCTAAAATACCCATCTCTAATAATAGCACACTAACCGTTCTTCTAGTGTACAGACCACCAGGCCCACTAGGTAACTTTGAGGAAGATTTATCCAGCCTCCTCACTAATAGCATCAAAGATTCCACCCAGCTCCTATTACTAGGTGACTTTAACTTGGGATTCAATGATGTTGAGGATAAACGTGCCCATTCTATCCAATCAATCTTAGTCGATCACGGTCTTACCCAAAAAGTCTTAGCCCCCACACATATAAAAGGACGTACTTTAGACTGGATAGCCAACTGTAACTGCGACACTACTATTTCTAATATTTTACCACAAACCTGGACTGACCACCACCTCATATGCTTCTCAGCCACCATAGAGTCTCCTAAACTAAATACCACTGAAATAGTACCTCATATGCCTACGAGATGTAAAAAAGATCACTGCTGAAAGACTACTACCACTACTCCAGCCCTCATTGCCAGCACTACTAACTCTGACCCAAACATGCTAGTTGAGACATTCAACAATTCTATGACCAAAGCTTTAGACATGATAGCCCCTATCAAACTTCGTAAAAGTAAACGAGAGTCTCATCTCAACTCATGGTTCACCCCTCACCTTAAAGAACTACATATCCAAAAACGCAAACTCCAAGCTATCTGGAGGCACACACCCTCAGCTAAGAATAAAACCTCACTTGCCAACTTTTCCAAAAAATGCAAGAAGGAAATCATCCAAACTAAAAAAGACACTTTTAATGAGAGAATCAGTAAAGCTAACTCCAATTCCAAAGAACGCTTCTCCATTCTCCGAGAAATGGAAAACCCAATTGCTCCCATAGACAATGTCCCTAAGGACAAACTATGGTGCACTAGCATCCAAAATGCCTTGGCAAATAAAATCACAACCCTACAATCCTAAATTGCAAAGAAAAAAGCCTCCTTGAGCTCTACTGTAACAGACTACCCTCCTGACAGATACACAAAGTACAACTGCACAAAGTAATTGCAAACCATTCAGGTTTACCAACATATCCATTCTGGAAACTGAAAAGGTTATATTATCCCTGAAACCATCGAACTGCCAAGGTGACAGCTGCTCTGCACAAGTTATTAAGGACGCAGCTAGAGATTTAGCAGCCTTCATCTCTAAATTAATCAACGCCTCCTTTAGCTCTAGTACTGTACCCACAAACCTTAAAGAATCTTGGGTATTGCCTCTCCTCAAAAAACACACCCGTGACCCAGCCATCCCCATTAATTATATGCCTATTACCACGGTCCCATTTCTCCTTAAAATTATCGACAGAGTAGACTACCTCCAGATTCAAAACTTTCTGGAGTTAAACCAACTACTAGGGTCGCGACAATCTGGATTCAGACCACTACATGGTACTGAAACAGCCTTAATTGACCTCAAGACACAAATCGACGAGTTGAAGGATAAAGGTAAAACAGCTATGCTCCTCCTCTTTGACCTATCAGCGGCTTTTGACCTGGTGGATCACGCAGTGTTATGCAACCATCTAGCGTCTGCCGACCATTTCTCAAGTGAAGCTATAGCCTGGGTACAATCCTTCCTAGCCAACCATACAATGAGTGTTCTCCCCCTTAGCTTCAGCGGACCCAATGCATATCACCTGTGGTGTCCCACAAGGTTCATGCGTCTCCCCCACAATGTACAATATCTTCACTAAGCCACTCTTCAACAAACTTGACAGACTGGGGGTAACTTATACTAATTACGCGGATGATACGCAGATCCTCATACCACTATCTGGCAACTTTGTCGAAGACACAGCTACAGTAAACAAGATTTACCTCCTCATTCAGGCATGGATGGCCTCCCACGGCCTCTGCCTAAATGACGACAAAACAGAGATACTGATCCTGGGTTCCGACTCTAACCTTAAAAAACTCAGTCCCAACTATCTCACCTTCAACATAGATGGCAATATAATTAAGGTGGCAACTGAGGTAAAAACACTAGGTTTCTACCTCGACTCCACTTTATCTCTCAAAAAACAAGTTGACACCTTGGCTTCCTCTACAGCGTACACCTGTAAATTAATCAGGACCTGCAGACCCTACCTCTCCAAAACCAATTGCATCACACTAGCTAACGCATTAGTAATATCTAAGTTGGACTACTGTAACGCCCTCTAAGCGGGCGCCAATAGAACTGACATAAACAAAATGCAAATATTGCAAAATAATGCTCTTAGAGCAGCCTTGGACATACCCTGCAGAGCGCACATCTCTAAGATCAGGAAAGACCATCATTGGTTAAAAATCAGTGACAGAGTTCTTCTCAAGACGCTATCTCTCACCCATAAAGGACTGAGCAATACTGCACCTCCTTATATCTCGGCCAGACTGACCAGAAAATCCTCCAGTCACCACACCAGAGCCTCTAACCATTTCCTACTAGAAACTCCTAGATTTAGGCGAACAAAAGCAGGTGGAGCTAGCTTCCCTGTTAGAGCTGGCCAAGCTTGGAATGCACTTCCTATTGCATTGAGAGCTAATCTACCCTACTCCAGATGTAGATGTAAGGTGAAAAGTTGGATCTGGACCAACGACAACTAACAAACTGAACCCTTGCACTAGGCCCTGGATCACTGCATACAACTGCCTTGATACTTCTGAAATCTGGACTGCAGACCATCTCACTGCCCTCTGTGGGTTGTGAGGTACCACGATCTTGTGCTTTTGTATATATGTACTGTAAATATGGTAACATGACTTGTATTGCATCAGCTATTTTTATCCTCTGTATGTAACCTAAGCTTAAGTAATCTTGTACCTGCTGCGCCCGGCTACCCCTGTGTTTGGAGCGCATTATCAAATAATAAACATAAACAACAAGTTAGGTTTGTGTATTCATTATGTAAAAGACTTCGCAGGATGGCATCTCAGGCTGAGAACTGGGCAAACTAGGCAGAATATTGTAGTTTGCGGCCATCTCACTTTCAGGGTAGCGGGTATAAACCAACATGGTGAGATAGAATGTCAAGGAGTATGGGATCAGCTCATGGGTTGAGCACCAGTTACAAGCTGTATGTAACCAGCAGACCACAGGACTAGGTTTGCCATCAAAGCATTTGGTCATGTACATTTTCAAAGGTGTCCACTTGTCAATATGATGCATCTACCCCAGCAAAATTAAATCTAGTTGTCACTGAGATTTAGATACACTTCACTGTAAAGCATGGAGGCAATGCAGTGTTAGCAATACTGTAATTATGCATTGTGTAACCTATTACATTTTTAGGAAAGGGATTGAAAGCCCTTTTAAAAAAAAAAAAAATAACACAAACTGGTCTTTGGCAGACAGGCTACAGTTAGCTTAGTAACAGTATTATCCCAATTATTTCTGGTTTGCAATTATTTGAAAAATAAAATGTGCATAGCACTCCCACACAGGCCTTTTGGCACATGAGTGAAGGGGGTGATTACTGCTGCACTCTCTCTCCATTAGCCCCTTTGAACTTGCAGTGAACAGAGAAAAGAGGGCAGAGAGAGCTCTCAAGGCAGGAGAGGAATGCAGGGTGAGCTGTGCTTTCATTGGACAGGGTAACTTAAATAGCTAACTTTGCTACACAAGTGCCAATTTAATTAGAAAACCTACAGAATTGCATACCAAATTGCTCTGCAACACTGCTTATTTTATGCCTTGCAACGCATTTGAAATTAGGGAATAAACTTTAGTTGCAAGACCTTTAAGGAGAAAATTCAACACCACGAAACCCCTGAAATTCGCAGACAATTCTGGAAAAGCAACCTTAATTTGCTGCCACTTGTTGCACAGCATGTGACCACAATGATGAGAGATTATTAGGAAATACATATATTTCTGAGGCTTGTGGATCTACGTAGAATCGCATGCTTTGCATCGGCCGACCTCTAGTGGAAGCTGCACATTTTTGCACATGAAGTTTTTTCGAAGTTCAAAAAAAGGGCTGTCAACAGGGCGTGTCTGTAGTACTATCCCTAGTGTGACCTCCACTGTACCCGTGATCCCTCACGCGTCAATGCCCCTCAGATTGCCATTGTGGATAGTTATAGCGCAGTCCGGTAGCAAAAGCTACTTTGGAGTTAAGATGACTTAATTTTGTATAAAGTTTGTATTAACATGTGCATTTAATTAAATTTGTAATAACTTAATTACATAATTTGTTTTTATGTTTATGGGCGAGTTAAGGTTACCATATTTGATTTCCATATAATATTTATTTAAATGTTTTGATAATACGCTTGTTACCTGATTATTTTGTTTGTAGTCCTTTGTTTTTGTAGCTTTAACCATAACTCGTTTGTACAAAAAAAGTTTTTAATAATTTCCTGTTTTTTATGACTTTGGAATTCTTTGTTAAATGTGTTCAAGTACTATTCAATTTTATAAATTGTTATAAAATATTGAATTTAAATATATGAATGTTTTTTGTAATTGTGTTTGATATAGTTGTGTAAAATTGTCATTTTATATATTTGTAAATATAAATTATGGTATGTCCTCCACATCAACCCGTAAAGCCGTCCCTTACCTCCAATTTTAAACATTCCAATTACCCTTTATGTACAGTCTTTTTGAAAAATATTAAAGGTTCTTTGTTAGAATGTGAACACTTTTTCTCTGTATCATTACGAAAATTGCCTGTAATTTAGGAAGTATCTAATGGACTCGCATGTTGTTAAATTGTCTAACTTTTATTTTGTCTTTATGTTGGTGCTTTGAAATGTTTTTAATTAGTAAAACAGTTTTTATTATGTTTTGTACAGCATTGAGCACAATTTTAAATTATATCATGTATTGTCAATGGATTCAATTTTTTAAATTGGCTTCAAATCTATTCTGTTTTTGTGGCAGCGTTTAGAATTCAAAAGAAATGTTTTACTTGTACTACATTTATTATTGTTAATATAGTAATTATATTATACATTAGTTAATAAATAGCAACAGCCCATATTTATAAATGCACATTGAAATTTAACTTTGAAACTAATAATTTGAATATGTATAATATTGTGCAAAGAATTTGTTTTAATAAATATGTACTTTTAAAAGCATGACTTATTTGATGATATTGAATAAACATACTCTGGATCAATACTTGGTAAATTTGGAAGTGACACACAATCACCAACTTGATATGTTAGGAATTTTAGAAGGTACACTTTCATTTCCTTTTTCTACAGTTAGTTTCAATGTTTTCTCTTAGTATTTTCTTTTTTTAGTTGTACTAACTACAGTGAAAGTTTTTTTTTAAATTAATGTTTGTCTGGTAGTTTTAATAGATCTGCTCATGTTTATTTTGACAATGCGTATTTTGACATTTTCTTCTGGACGAACTTGGCTTCAGTTTTCCTAGCCTTGTCTGTCTTCGTGTTTTTCTCCTGTAACAGCCGACAGTGATGCACTATAGTCAACTGTATTTCAGCCCACGGTTTAGCTTCCATTCCCACTAAATTCTTGAGTTGCCTCTGCACCTGCTCGGGCAACCTTTGACATAAAATGTGATTAAAATACTGCTATTGTTTTTCCCCAAGGCTTGCGCATTTCAAGGGTCCAGCATTCTTGAATGTCCTGAATATAAGCTAGAGGATCCTCATCTTCCTTCATCTTACATGTCATGATTGCACCCATATTTGATGCATCAGGATACTGTACTCTGAGAGCTTGCCAAACATCTGCTCAACAATTATGGAAAGGCGCTCCATTGTGTGCCGTCTCACTTGAATAGCCTGCTATCTCCCAAATGTCATCCGCTCTTTCCCCAAGAATGGCTGCTAAGAGACCCATAATGTTCCCTATGGCCAGGATAGTCCCTCCTGTCATTTTCTCTCATTTGTAAATCCATTTTCCTGCACCCGCTGTTAAACTCTGGAGTTTGCATCTTAAATTATCATTATCCATCTGTGGCCGTGGAATATACTGTGGTCTCACTCCACTTTTTCCCAATAAGAGAAACTGCGTAAATCCTAATCCGCAATCGGCTCCCATTGTCTACCTATGCATGGCGGGAACAATGGTTCCTGACCATCTCCTCCCTGGCAACGATCTTAGCCTATTCAGCTATTGCAGTGATTCACCCTTCTCACTATGTGCTCGTCCTTTGGGACGCTCTGGATATGCTATGGGATCTTGCGTCAATCTTTAGGCTGCTCTAAGTCATACCATCTTACTTCCTTGTCTGCCGGCAGGCTTCCCTCCGGGCACATGCACCTCCTATCACTTCCCCATGGAAGAATTCCCTCTCTTCATTTGACATAGCTTGTCCCAAACTAGTGTGACTCTCACCCCCTTCAGCCTTGCCTAAGGTCAGTCTGCTTAAGCATAAGGCTCTATATTTAAGGCTGAATGGGTTTTCCTTTTCGCTTTGTGATGGGAAGACCAAGGATTGATCTCCCTTTCCTCTACTTCCTGATTTGCTTCGTTCCCTTAACTCTTGATAGGCCGGATCAATCCTACTGAGCCTACCTCCGATGTTTCCAATATCAAAATGTTCCTCTAATTCCACCCTAGATGCTCCTGACGTTGCTCCCTTTAACGGAAGGAACTCTTCTATACTGCCCCATTGTATTGCTGGACTCTGTTTCGTCAACTCTTTTTGAATTAGATCAGTCTCGTACTCCTGTTGTCTCTTTTTGTGTTCTATTTCTTCATCTAATTTTATTTGCCTCTTGCTTTCCATCTAACTTTCTCCTTTTGTTGTTGTCTCATTGCTTCCTTTCTTTACTTCTGCTCTCCTTTCTTCTTCTTCCTTTCGTCTTTGTACTTTTTTTCTCTCTTAATCTCTGGGCTTCCTCTTCTTCTCTTTGTCTTGCCTTTCCCGTTCTTCCATTGCTCTGTCGTCATACGTTCTTTGCTCCTCTGCCCTTTCTTCTTTCTTTTGTTGCTCTTCCTCTTGATACATCTGTTCTCGTGGCTGTATGCTTTCTTTTGCATTCATCTTGCTTCAATCTTTTTTCTTGTTCCCTGTCTTATCTATCTTGTTCCTCTTTATCTTTCTTATGCCTTACTTCCTCAATACTTTTTCCATCTCGCTTGAGTAATATCTGCCCTCCAATCCATTCGTTCTGTGCGAGCATTACCTCGTCAGCTTTCTCTTTTTCTCCTTTCCATCTCTTAATCGCTCACTCTTCTCTTCCTTGTCTTGTATGATCTTAACGATCTTCTGTTTCCTTCTACTTTCCTCTATACTATCATCAGTGCTATAAGCGGGCAGTTTGTGTATCAGATTACTATACCCCGTAGCTGCCTTCAGTTTCCTTAATGGGTACAGCCCTTTGACTTCTGTATTAACGCCTTTCACTTCAGGCGAGGAACGTGGAGCGGAAAGCTCAGCACCTTCCTCCTTATATTGATTAGGCATCCACTCCTCAGGTGTTGGATCTTCTCTTCTTGGTATATCTTCCAAAGCTCTAAAATATCTAACCTTTTCTCTAATTTCTTCCTTGTGTACGCAGCGCGCAGTAAGTGTTCATGTGTTGCAATACCGCTTTTGACAGCGATTTCCCCCTTACGGCCATGGCATGCACATTTCATCTGCCATGCCTTTCACCCATTCCGCACTATACTGTTTGAGCTTGTTTCAATAATGTCTTACATAAATGCATTAAAGGCGTAATATCTCCCATTGTGACTAGTCTCAGTTGACTGTCAATACTTACCAGGCTTTATAGAATACCTTCACAAAACAACAAATATGATCGCTTTCCAACAATTGTCGCTCAAACCCATAATCTCAATCTACCTTCAAGTTGGTTCCAGCAGTTATACTAGATAGACAATATAACTTCTTAACATTGCTTCTATTTTTACAAAACTTTTCGTGTTGCTCCTCTGCACCTTAATTCACCACAGACATATAAACAAACAGACAAACTAGTCGGCTCTTTACGTTTAAAACCATGGTAATCCTCTCTTCTCTGCCCCTCATACATACTCTGATTACAGAGTATAAATTATATTATTCGGACCTGTCCTGCACGTAGCCTAGTTTACTTCGACTGAAGTTTATAATAATTTCTTCTAAAACCCCTTGGGTTAGAAATCTTAGGCTCTTCTTTCATTACACACAAAAATCTCCCTGTTACTTTTCCTGTTATTTTCCCATTACTTTCTAAATTACCAAAATCCCATCCCCTCAGTTTGCCATTCCCCTCCAGTCTTCTCACCATTCGCTTGTTCAGCTCGAAGCCTTCGGTATCGAACCCTTCTCCAAATGAACACTTCACCTTCAGTCCGTAAAGCGCCTGTGGAAACCAGGTAGGGATTTCGTCAAAGAGGGACCCTCTCCACCGTCTTGATTTTTCTTGCAAGAATGTTATATCGACTGCTCTCCACAGGAAACCCCACGAACTTCCAACTAGATGGCGAAGGATGTTCGATTGTTCGAAACTCTGGGGTCAATCAGGTTGACTGACCTTATTTAGAACCATCCGACATGCTACCAAGTGAACCTTTAAGGTCCTTAAATTAGGTAACAAGTTGTACGATGGATTGAATGCAGAATAACTCTTTACACCAAAATAATAAGGTCGACTCAGGAAGTTGGGGGGGAAAAAGCCTCTCCCGGCTGTTTCATTTTCAATTGTCTAAAACAGGGAGTTACAATGGACATTCACAAACGTTGCGCAAGCTTGCTAAACGCATTTCATAAAAAAGCATTCTTATATAGCAAACGTGTCATACGTGACGTTGTATTATGTGGCAAACAAGAACAATCTATGTGGGATTGTGGTTGACTTAAGGGGAACATCTAAGTATACTTTCTATATAGGGACGGGTTGTGATTGGGTTTCTACAGTCAAGTCGACAACTTATGCCCACCTTTAGTGCAAGTCATCTTCAACAGTTATTAGATGGACAGTACATCATTGGCTCTCAAACTAGAAGGCCCTTCATTATACAGCCTTCTACAATTGGTTGGCACGCTTGTACCCTTTGAGAATATTTGACTCACTAGCAGCAAACTCCAGGTGTCAGTCGATGGACTTGACCGTGTCTCCCCACTCAATTAGCCCCATATCTCTCAGCGCTCATGCCTTCTGCCATTCAGATTATCTTTGAACTCGGCCTTGTAGTTGTTTCTTGCTCCTGGGAATACATGGGAGTGTGAGCACATGCTATCTTCTGTCTGGTGCAGTTTGCCCACCTTCTATTTTCATCTCCAGCCCATGTGACTGGAGACAGTTAATCGTCCCATATTATAGCATTTAATTGTCGTAAATGAAGAAAATAGGCAATCATGGTGTTCTTTCTTTGTACCTTGGTTCAGCTTCCCACAATTACTGCCTTTATGAATAGATAACCAGTTCTTGGCTGCTGCAGCCTTTGACATTGGGCCAGACAGCCCTTCTCGGCATCTTTGTTTTTCAGCTATTGTTTACTGCGACACACGCATATTCTATATAATGCCAGCACCGCCTGCCGTCTATTCACTATGTATAGCAAGCCTTATGATTACTTGGTCTACTTGCGTTGCAAGCCGTTTTATAATTGTGCAGATGCTGTGTTTTTCTGCAGTGCTCTTCACATTTGCACTCTTCATTCCGCATAGGGAAGCTTGCTCTCTTCTTTATTTCGTTATCAGATTCTAGGTCTATCAGTTTTCTTCTATGACCGCTCTTCTCAGTGAGTCCTGTTCGTTTCCTGTGATGTCACCAGCCTCTCTTATCTTCATATTCCTTTGGGGACTTCCTCCAGGATATTATAGTCTCTCCGGGGGTACATCAAATAGGGTTTTCTT
The DNA here is from genome assembly GCF_040938575.1 of Ambystoma mexicanum. Classification (NCBI taxonomy): domain Eukaryota; kingdom Metazoa; phylum Chordata; class Amphibia; order Caudata; family Ambystomatidae; genus Ambystoma; species Ambystoma mexicanum. The sequence continues at coordinate 533,659,995 of NC_090926.1, forward strand.
AATGGATACTTTTTCTCGAAGATTCTCGGTGGAATTGGCACAATCGCTGGTGTTGTGCATGTTGCAACTTCTGCTTTCCACCACACTGCCGGGGAAGCCTCAGCAGCGCGTCATGAATCTAGGAGTTGCCCTGAGACAGAGGGAGAAGCCCTGTAGTTTCAATGCAGCTGTGCGAGGTGAGTTAAAGGAGACCGGGATGCAAAGTTTACGAATCTGGAGGGAAGCAGGTGTGCAAACCTTACACGAGGGAAACCTGAAGCGAGAGAGATTGAAGGACGGAAGCCTCAGACGAGCAACCGAAGTGGTTGCGTGACCAAGAGTCGTGGACTGGGAAGTCAAATAAAGATGCAGAGGCCAGTTACCCAACTAAAACACACAGCAGGTACAATGAAGAAGAGAAGGAAATCTAGAAGCCAACCTGAGTAACGAGGAAAGGATACCATTATGAACGCAGGCACAGTGACGCTAGCCCTGAGAGCTAAAGGTAACTGGGAAGGCGAGAGACCCGGAAGGGACACAGAAAATAACGAAGGGAAGAATCATAATCTTCCCAATGGTGACCCAATATTAGTTACAGAAGAACAGTGGGAATCTACAGGGTTTGAAATTAGGATTGGATAAGCATGAGCTACAAGCAGCTCCTGGGTATACAGCAGTAACCGGTTACCAGGAGCTACGACTGGGGATGTGTCATGATTCCTGCCCCTCATGTCCCCAGCCCTCCAAGATGTCAGGCTGGAGCCAGGCCACGATCACCTACATGGCCCTCAAGGGCCTCTCCATCCCTCCAAAGACCCACTTGGAGTCAGACTTGGCGCTTGTGGCACCAAACTCACTCACTCCCATAGGATAACATTGGGGATTGGACTTGTAGTGCATTGATGGGGACAAGATGGATGCCCCCACATATTTCGGTTCCCAGAACTGCATGTGTGGTCTAGTCTCTTGGGTGTGGTTCAGCCCAGCGACACCTGGGATACCCAGAGACTATTTAAGCCACACCCAGGCTGAGAAACATGCTTTGCGTTTTCTGCACCTGCAGCGTGACACCCGCCGTATTCGGATCGTCTCCAGTAGGCCTGAACAAGAACACCGTTAGGAACAGCTTTACCTTGCAGCGCTTCTGCCCATCATTCATTGCTCGTTAGTTCTGCGGGCATCTTCGGCGGTGTCATTCCCATCCCGGCACGCTGCTTCCTAACGAAAAGGGAAAAGAACAGAAAAAAGGCATTAGTAAGCATTCAGCAAATCTTTGCTTATTTTTAAAGGCTGTACGAGCTTCAAACGCTTACCTGAATCCCAGCCGTTCAGGGGGAAATGTCTCCGGAACTTCTCATCCATCTGCGACACTCCAGGTTTGCGTGGAAACATCTAGAGGCGCTGCATACCGCTCTTACTCACCGCATTTGTTGTTCATAACTGGCATCCACGCTGAAAACATCGCGGCACCTAAAAGACACAGAAAAAGAACTCAGTTCAATACAAATACGAAAGGGGTGCATCGCGCATCGTGCTCACTCACCTTCAGCGCTACTCATCTCAGCGGCACGCCACCATCCCCGGACGCTGGCCATCATCTAGGGAAGGAAAGGAACGAAGTTAGAGAACTGTTCAAAAGACTCCTTATACTTACCTGCCGGACTCTTGCCAGTGAAGTAACCGAGCAGCAACGAGCCCGCATCAATCAACACGCCCCTGCACTGAAAGTAGGACGGAGAGCACACTATCCAAGAAAACAAGGTGAGCTGTGGATCAAAGGGAAGGGTTGGACCCCGGGGAAGAAGGGGTTCAAGCACACACAGACAATAGGGAGTTAAACTCTACCAATCCTGTGTTTCAGGCCCAGTCTCCAGTTGAGTAGCCTCCAGGGAAGGGTTCGAGGTCGTAAGAGGTCAGAACAGGCTGAGTGACGTCCCCATGGATACCAGGTGAGCGTTGCAGGATGAGGCACTAGTACATAGCATTACTCTCTGGGCACCATCCCGAAATCTATTTTTGTTGCTGTGCATTTCTGCATTTTATTTAAAACGTATGGCCTTTCCATCTGATGTGCTTTATTGTGCTGCACACTGCTATATTGCAGAAATGGTGTTAATTCACCATCACCACTCATATATCAGGACTCCTACATCATGGCTGACAGTTTTTGCTTCATTGCTGCATTGCCTGGCCCAGTGCCTGCTCGTCTGGGATTGGTCCCCCAGTTACTTTTTTTGACCAATCAGGCGAGCCGGCAGGCGAATGCTGGCCTGCCTACAAGGCCCACGAACTAAGGCCCCTGTCGAGTTCCCTGTCTGGTTCTGGGGTCCTCTCCTTAATCCCCCTTTTGATACCCACGAGGCTGAGAAGAACTCCACACGCTCTGGACACCTGATACCAAGGGAGCAACTATCATTTCTCTGAAGGTTCGTTCTCTCAACCTACTTCGATGACCATCTTCCTCTCACCCCTTTTCATTCGGACTTGCTTCGCCCAGTTGCTGTATGTGTTTTACCATGTCCCTCCATAAAATGTTTTTGTTGTGCCCTTCTACCGCATTTGTTTGACCATTTCCCTCCATTAAAACATTTTTGTTGTGCCCTGCTACCGCATGTGTCTCACCATATCCCTACATGAAAACGTTTTTGTTGTGCCCTGCTTCTGCATGTTTCACTCTGTCCCCACAAAAATTCAAATATAGTTGCCCAGTTGACACATGTTCCACCTTGTTCCCCCATCTAGTTGCCAAGCTGCCGCACGTTTCACCATGTCCCTCCATTAAAAGTTTTTGTTGTGACTAGTTGCTGCATGTTTCACCTGTCCTACCTTAATTTGATTTGGTTCGCCATCTGCAGCCTCTATTCCCTGCCCCTTGCTTCTCCCCTCTCCCTCACTCTCTATCTGCTTACACTCTCCTATTCTCCTATCCTCATCGTATTGTTGCATATTGTCCCCCTCCTGTTTCCAAACCCATCTCCCCTCAACCCCACTTCCCATTTCCTTATACATTAAAACCACTCAACTACTCAGTACTTAGTAATGCCCAGTCCCATTTTTCCTACACTCCTTGTCCCTCCCCTCACCCACCTAACCCCTCCACTGTATTCCTATTTTGACGCTGTATACTTGTTTCTAGCTTAGCATTGTATAGTAGTAGCCTGTCTGTTTTACCCTGTGCCTCTCCAACCCACGAAGGACTGTCGTCAGACATGACAGTTATGTTTACTGTTATATGTACTATTCACACTTATTTATGCACTTATCCTGCTCTATACAGGCTTGTATCATTCAGAAATTCAAGGGCTCTGAATGACTGTTGTTTTTTCTCCTCTGCCCCCCACCCTTGAGCGCTTTGAAACACTCTGTGTATAGGCGCTATACAAATGAACAATAAATAAACACAATCTAACTTCCACATAAAATACAAACAAATAATTCTATCCATTAGTTATGATGCATTATGCTATAAATGTTATATGTGTCCTAATGTGTATTTCTAGATTGTCCCAAATGTACAGAGGTACATTGACATAGTTGTGCTTTGTTCAGCGTCAGTTGGCCTGGGGAGCCAAAAGTAGCTCATGGTAACTGCTGGTTTGAAGCTAAATAACTCCTAGCTCCCCTCAATTTTGAGCCCTGAATCTATACCAGGCACTCGTACTCCTCTCGGTAAAGACGGAATAGCGGGGAAAGTTCAGAATCATTATTTGAACACTGATACTTTTACCAGTAAAGAACGAGTAGTAGACAATGATGAGATCATTATTGGAACATTCATACGCGTCCCAGGAAGACCAAAGGTGGAGGCAAATGAGGATCATTACTGGAACTTTCATACTCGTCCTAATAAGACCAAAGAGTTGGAGAAAAGTGAGAATTGTTACTGGAACCCTCATACTCTGCACTGTAACTAACAAGTGGTAGTGGAGAGTGAGAATCCTTATGGGAACAGTCCTACCTGTCCCAGCCAGGGAACACAGTGTTCATTGAGTAAAGAAAAAGTTGCAAGAAAAGAGAGAACAATATTGGGAGGGGGAAACAAAGTGTAAAGGACACAGTAGAGAAATTGAAGAGCCTCATATCTGAACCATGGGACTTGATCAAAGTAGTTACCAAGAACTACCTCCAAATACGTTACAAAAGTGAACGTACTAAAAAGCAGACCACAAGAGAAGGGAGTCATTCTTAGTTAGTTTTGATAGTGTCAGGACAGGTTAGTTTTGTTTTGGACAGAGGACAGATCTTCCTTTTGGACTCACTGACTGACGAGCACCACAGTTGGTTTGTGTTACGTAAGTGAAAACCTGTAGTTTAGGGAAAGTTTCACTTTTATTTTAATAAAGAATATTCCAAACTTGAAGATGCGTCCATGTCCTTCTGTCCCGCCAAAGTGTATGTGTATTTTTTAATCTTAAATTTTTAATCTTTCTTATGCCTTACTTCCTCAATACTTTTTCCATCTCGCTTGAGTAATATCTGCCCTCCAATCCATTCGTTCTGTGCGAGCATTACCTCGTCAGCTTTCTCTTTTTCTCCTTTCCATCTCTTAATCGCTCACTCTTCTCTTCCTTGTCTTGTATGATCTTAACGATCTTCTGTTTCCTTCTACTTTCCTCTATACTATCATCAGTGCTATAAGCGGGCAGTTTGTGTATCAGATTACTATACCCCGTAGCTGCCTTCAGTTTCCTTAATGGGTACAGCCCTTTGACTTCTGTATTAACGCCTTTCACTTCAGGCGAGGAACGTGGAGCGGAAAGCTCAGCACCTTCCTCCTTATATTGATTAGGCATCCACTCCTCAGGTGTTGGATCTTCTCTTCTTGGTATATCTTCCAAAGCTCTAAAATATCTAACCTTTTCTCTAATTTCTTCCTTGTGTACGCAGCGCGCAGTAAGTGTTCATGTGTTGCAATACCGCTTTTGACAGCGATTTCCCCCTTACGGCCATGGCATGCACATTTCATCTGCCATGCCTTTCACCCATTCCGCACTATACTGTTTGAGCTTGTTTCAATAATGTCTTACATAAATGCATTAAAGGCGTAATATCTCCCATTGTGACGAGTCTCAGTTGACTGTCAATACTTACCAGGCTTTATAGAATACCTTCACAAAACAACAAATATGATCGCTTTCCAACAATTGTCGCTCAAACCCATAATCTCAATCTACCTTCAAGTTGGTTCCAGCAGTTATACTAGATAGACAATATAACTTCTTAACATTGCTTCTATTTTTACAAAACTTTTCGTGTTGCTCCTCTGCACCTTAATTCACCACAGACATATAAACAAACAGACAAACTAGTCGGCTCTTTACGTTTAAAACCATGGTAATCCTCTCTTCTCTGCCCCTCATACATACTCTGATTACAGAGTATAAATTATATTATTCGGACCTGTCCTGCACGTAGCCTAGTTTACTTCGACTGAAGTTTATAATAATTTCTTCTAAAACCCCTTGGGTTAGAAATCTCAGGCTCTTCTTTCATTACACACAAAAATCTCCCTGTTACTTTTCCTGTTATTTTCCCATTACTTTCTAAATTACCAAAATCCCATCCCCTCAGTTTGCCATTCCCCTCCAGTCTTCTCACCATTCGCTTGTTCAGCTCGAAGCCTTCGGTATCGAACCCTTCTCCAAATGAACACTTCACCTTCAGTCCGTAAAGCGCCTGTGGAAACCAGGTAGGGATTTCGTCAAAGAGGGACCCTCTCCACCATCTTGATTTTTCTTGCAAGAATGTTATATCGACTGCTCTCCACAGGAAACCCCACGAACTTCCAACTAGATGGCGAAGGATGTTCGATTGTTCGAAACTCTGGGGTCAATCAGGTTGACTGACCTTATTTAGAACCATCCGACATGCTACCAAGTGAACCTTTAAGGTCCTTAAATTAGGTAACAAGTTGTACGATGGATTGGATGCAGAATAACTCTTTACACCAAAATAATAAGGTCGACTCAGGAAGTTGGGGGGGAAAAAGCCTCTCCCGGCTGTTTCATTTTCAATTGTCTAAAACAGGGAGTTACAATGGACATTCACAAACGTTGCGCAAGCTTGCTAAACGCATTTCATAAAAAAGCATTCTTATATAGCAAACGTGTCATACGTGACGTTGTATTATGTGGCAAACAAGAACAATCTATGTGGGATTGTGGTTGACTTAAGGGGAACATCTAAGTATACTTTCTATATAGGGACGGGTTGTGATTGGGTTTCTACAGTCAAGTCCACAACTTATGCCCACCTTTAGTGCAAGTCATCTTCAACAGTTATTAGATGGACAGTACATCATTGGCTCTCAAACTAGAAGGCCCTTCATTATACAGCCTTCTACAATTGGTTGGCACGCTTGTACCCTTTGAGAATATTTGACTCACTAGCAGCAAACTCCAGGTGTCAGTCGATGGACTTGACCGTGTCTCCCCACTCAATTAGCCCCATATCTCTCAGCGCTCATGCCTTCTGCCATTCAGATTATCTTTGAACTCGGCCTTGTAGTTGTTTCTTGCTCCTGGGAATACATGGGAGTGTGAGCACATGCTATCTTCTGTCTGGTGCAGTTTGCCCACCTTCTATTTTCATCTCCAGCCCATGTGACTGGAGACAGTTAATCGTCCCATATTATAGCATTTAATTGTCGTAAATGAAGAAAATAGGCAATCATGGTGTTCTTTCTTTGTACCTTGGTTCAGCTTCCCACAATTACTGCCTTTATGAATAGATAACCAGTTCTTGGCTGCTGCAGCCTTTTACATTGGGCCAGACAGCCCTTCTCGGCATCTTTGTTTTTCAGCTATTGTTTACTGCGACACACGCATATTCTATATAATGGCAGCACCGCCTGCCGTCTATTCACTATGTATAGCAAGCCTTATGATTACTTGGTCTACTTGCGTTGCAAGCCGTTTTATAATTGTGCAGATGCTGTGTTTTTCTGCAGTGCTCTTCACATTTGCACTCTTCATTCTGCATAGGGAAGCTTGCTCTCTTCTTTATTTCGTTATCAGATTCTAGGTCTATCAGTTTTCTTCTATGACCGCTCTTCTCAGTGAGTCCTGTTCGTTTCCTGTGATGTCACCAGCCGCTCTTATCTTCATATTCCTTTGGGGACTTCCTCCAGGATATTATAGTCTCTCCGGGGGTACATCAAATAGGGTTTTCTTAATGGATACTTTTTCTCGAAGATTCTCGGTGGAATTGGCACAATCGCTGGTGTTGTGCATGTTGCAACTTCTGCTTTCCACCACACTGCCGGGGAAGCCTCAGCAGCGCGTCATGAATCTAGGAGTTGCCCTGAGACAGAGGGAGAAGCCCTGTAGTTTCAATGCAGCTGTGCGAGGTGAGTTAAAGGAGACCGGGATGCAAAGTTTACGAATCTGGAGGGAAGCAGGTGTGCAAACCTTACACGAGGGAAACCTGAAGCGAGAGAGATTGAAGGACGGAAGCCTCAGACGAGCAACCGAAGTGGTTGCGTGACCAAGAGTCGTGGACTGGGAAGTCAAATAAAGATGCAGAGGCCAGTTACCCAACTAAAACACACAGCAGGTACAATGAAGAAGAGAAGGAAATCTAGAAGCCAACCTGAGTAACGAGGAAAGGATACCATTATGAACGCAGGCACAGTGACGCTAGCCCTGAGAGCTAAAGGTAACTGGGAAGGCGAGAGACCCGGAAGGGACACAGAAAATAACGAAGGGAAGAATCATAATCTTCCCAATGGTGACCCAATATTAGTTACAGAAGAACAGTGGGAATCTACAGGGTTTGAAATTAGGATTGGATAAGCATGAGCTACAAGCAGCTCCTGGGTATACAGCAGTAACCGGTTACCAGGAGCTACGACTGGGGATGTGTCATGATTCCTGCCCCTCATGTCCCCAGCCCTCCAAGATGTCAGGCTGGAGCCAGGCCACGATCACCTACATGGCCCTCAAGGGCCTCTCCATCCCTCCAAAGACCCACTTGGAGTCAGACTTGGCGCTTGTGGCACCAAACTCACTCACTCCCATAGGATTACATTGGGGATTGGACTTGTAGTGCATTGATGGGGACAAGATGGATGCCCCCACATATTTCGGTTCCCAGAACTGCATGTGTGGTCTAGTCTCTTGGGTGTGGTTCAGCCCAGCGACACCTGGGATACCCAGAGACTATTTAAGCCACACCCAGGCTGAGAAACATGCTTTGCGTTTTCTGCACCTGCAGCGTGACACCCGCCGTATTCGGATCGTCTCCAGTAGGCCTGAACAAGAACACCGTTAGGAACAGCTTTACCTTGCAGCGCTTCTGCCCATCATTCATTGCTCGTTAGTTCTGCGGGCATCTTCGGCGGTGTCATTCCCATCCCGGCACGCTGCTTCCTAACGAAAAGGGAAAAGAACAGAAAAAAGGCATTAGTAAGCATTCAGCAAATCTTTGCTTATTTTTAAAGGCTGTACGAGCTTCAAACGCTTACCTGAATCCCAGCCGTTCAGGGGGAAATGTCTCCGGAACTTCTCATCCATCTGCGACACTCCAGGTTTGCGTGGAAACATCTAGAGGCGCTGCATACCGCTCTTACTCACCGCATTTGTTGTTCATAACTGGCATCCACGCTGAAAACATCGCGGCACCTAAAAGACACAGAAAAAGAACTCAGTTCAATACAAATACGAAAGGGGTGCATCGCGCATCGTGCTCACTCACCTTCAGCGCTACTCATCTCAGCGGCACGCCACCATCCCCGGACGCTGGCCATCATCTAGGGAAGGAAAGGAACGAAGTTAGAGAACTGTTCAAAAGACTCCTTATACTTACCTGCCGGACTCTTGCCAGTGAAGTAACCGAGCAGCAACGAGCCCGCATCAATCAACACGCCCCTGCACTGAAAGTAGGACGGAGAGCACACTATCCAAGAAAACAAGGTGAGCTGTGGATCAAAGGGAAGGGTTGGACCCCGGGGAAGAAGGGGTTCAAGCACACACAGACAATAGGGAGTTAAACTCTACCAATCCTGTGTTTCAGGCCCAGTCTCCAGTTGAGTAGCCTCCAGGGAAGGGTTCGAGGTCGTAAGAGGTCAGAACAGGCTGAGTGACGTCCCCATGGATACCAGGTGAGCGTTGCAGGATGAGGCACTAGTACATAGCATTACTCTCTGGGCACCATCCCGAAATCTATTTTTGTTGCTGTGCATTTCTGCATTTTATTTAAAACGTATGGCCTTTCCATCTGATGTGCTTTATTGTGCTGCACACTGCTATATTGCAGAAATGGTGTTAATTCACCATCACCACTCATATATCAGGACTCCTACATCATGGCTGACAGTTTTTGCTTCATTGCTGCATTGCCTGGCCCAGTGCCTGCTCGTCTGGGATTGGTCCCCCAGTTACTTTTTTTGACCAATCAGGCGAGCCGGCAGGCGAATGCTGGCCTGCCTACAAGGCCCACGAACTAAGGCCCCTGTCGAGTTCCCTGTCTGGTTCTGGGGTCCTCTCCTTAATCCCCCTTTTGATACCCACGAGGCTGAGAAGAACTCCACACGCTCTGGACACCTGATACCAAGGGAGCAACTATCATTTCTCTGAAGGTTCGTTCTCTCAACCTACTTCGATGACCATCTTCCTCTCACCCCTTTTCATTCGGACTTGCTTCGCCCAGTTGCTGTATGTGTTTTACCATGTCCCTCCATAAAATGTTTTTGTTGTGCCCTTCTACCGCATTTGTTTGACCATTTCCCTCCATTAAAACATTTTTGTTGTGCCCTGCTACCGCATGTGTCTCACCATATCCCTACATGAAAACGTTTTTGTTGTGCCCTGCTTCTGCATGTTTCACTCTGTCCCCACAAAAATTCAAATATAGTTGCCCAGTTGACACATGTTCCACCTTGTTCCCCCATCTAGTTGCCAAGCTGCCGCATGTTTCACCATGTCCCTCCATTAAAAGTTTTTGTTGTGACTAGTTGCTGCATGTTTCACCTGTCCTACCTTAATTTGATTTGGTTCGCCATCTGCAGCCTCTATTCCCTGCCCCTTGCTTCTCCCCTCTCCCTCACTCTCTATCTGCTTACACTCTCCTATTCTCCTATCCTCATCGTATTGTTGCATATTGTCCCCCTCCTGTTTCCAAACCCATCTCCCCTCAACCCCACTTCCCATTTCCTTATACATTAAAACCACTCAACTACTCAGTACTTAGTAATGCCCAGTCCCATTTTTCCTACACTCCTTGTCCCTCCCCTCACCCACCTAACCCCTCCACTGTATTCCTATTTTGACGCTGTATACTTGTTTCTAGCTTAGCATTGTATAGTAGTAGTCTGTCTGTTTTACCCTGTGCCTCTCCAACCCACGAAGGACTGTCGTCAGACATGACAGTTATGTTTACTGTTATATGTACTATTCACACTTATTTATGCACTTATCCTGCTCTATACAGGCTTGTATCATTCAGAAATTCAAGGGCTCTGAATGACTGTTGTTTTTTCTCCTCTGCCCCCCACCCTTGAGCGCTTTGAAACACTCTGTGTATAGGCGCTATACAAATGAACAATAAATAAACACAATCTAACTTCCACATAAAATACAAACAAATAATTCTATCCATTAGTTATGATGCATTATGCTATAAATGTTATATGTGTCCTAATGTGTATTTCTAGATTGTCCCAAATGTACAGAGGTACATTGACATAGTTGTGCTTTGTTCAGCGTCAGTTGGCCTGGGGAGCCAAAAGTAGCTCATGGTAACTGCTGGTTTGAAGCTAAATAACTCCTAGCTCCCCTCAATTTTGAGCCCTGAATCTATACCAGGCACTCGTACTCCTCTCGGTAAAGACGGAATAGCGGGGAAAGTTCAGAATCATTATTTGAACACTGATACTTTTACCAGTAAAGAACGAGTAGTAGACAATGATGAGATCATTATTGGAACATTCATACGCGTCCCAGGAAGACCAAAGGTGGAGGCAAATGAGGATCATTACTGGAACTTTCATACTCGTCCTAATAAGACCAAAGAGTTGGAGAAAAGTGAGAATTGTTACTGGAACCCTCATACTCTGCACTGTAACTAACAAGTGGTAGTGGAGAGTGAGAATCCTTATGGGAACAGTCCTACCTGTCCCAGCCAGGGAACACAGTGTTCATTGAGTAAAGAAAAAGTTGCAAGAAAAGAGAGAACAATATTGGGAGGGGGAAACAAAGTGTAAAGGACACAGTAGAGAAATTGAAGAGCCTCATATCTGAACCATGGGACTTGATCAAAGTAGTTACCAAGAACTACCTCCAAATACGTTACAAAAGTGAACGTACTAAAAAGCAGACCACAAGAGAAGGGAGTCATTCTTAGTTAGTTTTGATAGTGTCAGGACAGGTTAGTTTTGTTTTGGACAGAGGACAGATCTTCCTTTTGGACTCTCTGACTGACGAGCACCACAGTTGGTTTGTGTTACGTAAGTGAAAACCTGTAGTTTAGGGAAAGTTTCACTTTTATTTTAATAAAGAATATTCCAAACTTGAAGATGCGTCCATGTCCTTCTGTCCCGCCAAAGTGTATGTGTATTTTTTAATCTTAAATTTTTAATCTTTCTTATGCCTTACTTCCTCAATACTTTTTCCATCTCGCTTGAGTAATATCTGCCCTCCAATCCATTCGTTCTGTGCGAGCATTACCTCGTCAGCTTTCTCTTTTTCTCCTTTCCATCTCTTAATCGCTCACTCTTCTCTTCCTTGTCTTGTATGATCTTAACGATCTTCTGTTTCCTTCTACTTTCCTCTATACTATCATCAGTGCTATAAGCGGGCAGTTTGTGTATCAGATTACTATACCCCGTAGCTGCCTTCAGTTTCCTTAATGGGTACAGCCCTTTGACTTCTGTATTAACGCCTTTCACTTCAGGCGAGGAACGTGGAGCGGAAAGCTCAGCACCTTCCTCCTTATATTGATTAGGCATCCACTCCTCAGGTGTTGGATCTTCTCTTCTTGGTATATCTTCCAAAGCTCTAAAATATCTAACCTTTTCTCTAATTTCTTCCTTGTGTACGCAGCGCGCAGTAAGTGTTCATGTGTTGCAATACCGCTTTTGACAGCGATTTCCCCCTTACGGCCATGGCATGCACATTTCATCTGCCATGCCTTTCACCCATTCCGCACTATACTGTTTGAGCTTGTTTCAATAATGTCTTACATAAATGCATTAAAGGCGTAATATCTCCCATTGTGACGAGTCTCAGTTGACTGTCAATACTTACCAGGCTTTATAGAATACCTTCACAAAACAACAAATATGATCGCTTTCCAACAATTGTCGCTCAAACCCATAATCTCAATCTACCTTCAAGTTGGTTCCAGCAGTTATACTAGATAGACAATATAACTTCTTAACATTGCTTCTATTTTTACAAAACTTTTCGTGTTGCTCCTCTGCACCTTAATTCACCACAGACATATAAACAAACAGACAAACTAGTCGGCTCTTTACGTTTAAAACCATGGTAATCCTCTCTTCTCTGCCCCTCATACATACTCTGATTACAGAGTATAAATTATATTATTCGGACCTGTCCTGCACGTAGCCTAGTTTACTTCGACTGAAGTTTATAATAATTTCTTCTAAAACCCCTTGGGTTAGAAATCTCAGGCTCTTCTTTCATTACACACAAAAATCTCCCTGTTACTTTTCCTGTTATTTTCCCATTACTTTCTAAATTACCAAAATCCCATCCCCTCAGTTTGCCATTCCCCTCCAGTCTTCTCACCATTCGCTTGTTCAGCTCGAAGCCTTCGGTATCGAACCCTTCTCCAAATGAACACTTCACCTTCAGTCCGTAAAGCGCCTGTGGAAACCAGGTAGGGATTTCGTCAAAGAGGGACCCTCTCCACCGTCTTGATTTTTCTTGCAAGAATGTTATATCGACTGCTCTCCACAGGAAACCCCACGAACTTCCAACTAGATGGCGAAGGATGTTCGATTGTTCGAAACTCTGGGGTCAATCAGGTTGACTGACCTTATTTAGAACCATCCGACATGCTACCAAGTGAACCTTTAAGGTCCTTAAATTAGGTAACAAGTTGTACGATGGATTGGATGCAGAATAACTCTTTACACCAAAATAATAAGGTCGACTCAGGAAGTTGGGGGGGAAAAAGCCTCTCCCGGCTGTTTCATTTTCAATTGTCTAAAACAGGGAGTTACAATGGACATTCACAAACGTTGCGCAAGCTTGCTAAACGCATTTCATAAAAAAGCATTCTTATATAGCAAACGTGTCATACGTGACGTTGTATTATGTGGCAAACAAGAACAATCTATGTGGGATTGTGGTTGACTTAAGGGGAACATCTAAGTATACTTTCTATATAGGGACGGGTTGTGATTGGGTTTCTACAGTCAAGTCCACAACTTATGCCCACCTTTAGTGCAAGTCATCTTCAACAGTTATTAGATGGACAGTACATCATTGGCTCTCAAACTAGAAGGCCCTTCATTATACAGCCTTCTACAATTGGTTGGCACGCTTGTACCCTTTGAGAATATTTGACTCACTAGCAGCAAACTCCAGGTGTCAGTCGATGGACTAGACCGTGTCTCCCCACTCAATTAGCCCCATATCTCTCAGCGCTCATGCCTTCTGCCATTCAGATTATCTTTGAACTCGGCCTTGTAGTTGTTTCTTGCTCCTGGGAATACATGGGAGTGTGAGCACATGCTATCTTCTGTCTGGTGCAGTTTGCCCACCTTCTATTTTCATCTCCAGCCCATGTGACTGGAGACAGTTAATCGTCCCATATTATAGCATTTAATTGTCGTAAATGAAGAAAATAGGCAATCATGGTGTTCTTTCTTTGTACCTTGGTTCAGCTTCCCACAATTACTGCCTTTATGAATAGATAACCAGTTCTTGGCTGCTGCAGCCTTTTACATTGGGCCAGACAGCCCTTCTCGGCATCTTTGTTTTTCAGCTATTGTTTACTGCGACACACGCATATTCTATATAATGGCAGCACCGCCTGCCGTCTATTCACTATGTATAGCAAGCCTTATGATTACTTGGTCTACTTGCGTTGCAAGCCGTTTTATAATTGTGCAGATGCTGTGTTTTTCTGCAGTGCTCTTCACATTTGCACTCTTCATTCCGCATAGGGAAGCTTGCTCTCTTCTTTATTTCGTTATCAGATTCTAGGTCTATCAGTTTTCTTCTATGACCGCTCTTCTCAGTGAGTCCTGTTCGTTTCCTGTGATGTCACCAGCCTCTCTTATCTTCATATTCCTTTGGGGACTTCCTCCAGGATATTATAGTCTCTCCGGGGGTACATCAAATAGGGTTTTCTTAATGGATACTTTTTCTCGAAGATTCTCGGTGGAATTGGCACAATCGCTGGTGTTGTGCATGTTGCAACTTCTGCTTTCCACCACACTGCCGGGGAAGCCTCAGCAGCGCGTCATGAATCTAGGAGTTGCCCTGAGACAGAGGGAGAAGCCCTGTAGTTTCAAAGCAGCTGTGCGAGGTGAGTTAAAGGAGACCGGGATGCAAAGTTTACGAATCTGGAGGGAAGCAGGTGTGCAAAACTTACACGAGGGAAACCTGAAGCGAGAGAGATTGAAGGACGGAAGCCTCAGACGAGCAACCGAAGTGGTTGCGTGACCAAGAGTCGTGGACTGGGAAGTCAAATAAAGATGCAGAGGCCAGTTACCCAACTAAAACACACAGCGGGTACAATGAAGAAGAGAAGGAAATCTAGAAGATGCGTCCATGTCCTTCTGTCCCGCCAAAGTGTATGTGTATTTTTTAATCTTAAACTGTGGAAGTTTTATAAGAAAATATTCTTATACATCCACAATGTAAATGTATTTGGCATTACACATTGCAGCGTTATTCAAGTAATTACGCATGTGGACGTATTGGTATTTTTAATGTGCTTAGTTTTATGGGCCCATTTTTACGTAGTAGCACAACTAGTTCTGACTGACTTTACCCATACGGCATTTGTCTCCTCCACCGTTCAGCCATCTTTAATTTGCTATCTGTATTTATTCATATCCTTCTTTCATGCTTTTTAAATGCACAGTTACGTCAACAGTGGCGGTGAAGTGGTAATATCGGCCCTGCTCCCAAAGCGCTTTCTTAGTTTATAATGCAGAAAAAGCAGCATTTTTATCCAGTTAAGTACTTTTGAAATTCTTACATTTTTCTAAAGTAGTGGAAGTCTGAGTCTGCTGCAAACCTAAAGGTAGTGTAAATAACATTCTTACTACCTCACAATGATTGCATGTATTCCTCCTGCTTGTTTATTTTCTATAATTGAAATCTCATTAAAACAGGCTCCATATTGCTCTTGCCTGTTTAATAAGATGCATGTAGAAACATGAAAGGATTAAAAAGAGCAGAAATCATTGTGAAGATGGTCCATTCCTAAACACCCCTACTATTCGTTAAAGGGGTAGTTCACTCAAACATTGTATTGTTTAAAAAGATGGGCCATAATCAAAAATATATATAATTTTCTATCCTAAATTTAAAGCGCTAGGTTTTTTTCTGCCTGCTTCTCCCAGGAGATGCAATGCTGCATGCCTATTGCGGCTTGGTACTTGTAAATGCTGGGACTTTTGCTTTAAGCCTCCTGAGTCCCAGGTCTTTGTTTTTAAAATTGCTGTGACTTTAGTTTTAAGTCTCCTGGGCTCCTCCGGCCTGCGCGAGCTAGGAGGCTTAAAGCTAAAGTCCCAACAATTATAAGTACCATGCTGCGATCAGCATGGTGTTTGCATTTATAATTGCTGTGCTTTTAGTTTTTTTTAAGACTTAAAGCAAAAGTACCAGCAATTAAAAATACTACGCTGGCGGGTGGCATAGTATTCATGAATGCCGGTACTTTCGTTTGAAGTTTCCCGGGCTTGGAAACTTAGAAAGTCTTAGCAATTATGAATACTTCACCGAGAGTATTCATAATTGCTGTGCCTTTCGTTTTAGTCACGGCAATTATGAAGACTTCACCGGCAGCGGGCTAAATTGCTGTGCCTTCATTTTGTTTTATATGCTCCCCTGGACCTGGGGAGCACAGGAAACATTAAAAGAAAGTCAAGGCAATTATGAATACGGTGGTGGCCTCCTCGCTTCATGTTAAGCTCTGCTCTCCTGTAGCAGTAAGCAAAAGCTCCCAGTAGGGGGCTTTTGTTTGGTTAGTGCTGCGAGAGCAGAGCTTAATATGAACGGAGGAGGCTGCTCCATTTCACAAAATGGATAACCCCATATCAAAACATTGAGCCTCATTTCCCAGAAATGTTATTTGCGAACTTTTTAATTTTTGTAAACATTTTTTATATATATTATTCTTATGGCCCATCTTTTTAAACAATAACATTTTTGATCTACCTCTTTAAGACACTGAATAAGAAATACTGTAAAATCAACAATGGTTGAACTCTGTTATATGAGGTGACTCATTACTTCTGTTATGCATATGACCAGAACAAAATGCAGCATTTTCTTTGCATAAAATAATCTCTTTCCACGGAATGCTACAAAACTTACTAACTTGTTTGCTGTTATTATTTTGCAGTCTGTACACCTTCAGAATGTGTTTGTAGCGGCTCAGTTAATTGGCTGGTATGATCCCAAGATTACCAGAGTAGAACATGCTGGATTTGGTGTTGTCCTCGGAGAAGACAAGTAAGTCTCTTGGGAAGTTACTGAAATTGGAATTTGCGTATCAGGAATGTTGTAAAAGTGAATTTAAGGCTCCCGTAAACCTACCTGCTTGGAACATTGGCTCCTAAACTACACGTCATCTCAACCCTTCCTCTCTGAGTGATTTAACCGTTACTTTGGGACTTGGGGAGTGACAAGGGCCCACTTGGTAGATATTGTTCTGTTTTTCTTTGTCATCCAAATTTGTGAGAAAAAAAGGTTTTCATCTTAAATCGAGGATTAATAAATAACCATTTGTACATGCAGTGCAGCGGTGTGGTTGAATTGTAGTTCAGTTCTTAAGAACCGTGTAAGATGTCCAAGTAAACTTGAATGTTACATGTGGACATTTGACTGATTACTATCTAAATGCAAATCTGCAAACAAAACACTACAAAATTGAACTGCTTTCCCAGGTTTTCATTACACTGAACAACATGCCCACCAAAGATCTCTTGGACATTTTAACCACATGATCAGAGGGTCCTACTATCTTCACCTCCTCTATACTTCGCACAAACTATTTGCCATTTGATTATAACTTAGATGCGGAACCTCAATTGCCAGCCCTTCTAATCTGCTTTAACAGTAATGAGGGTAGACTTATGAATGTAGGTCAGTAATTTTACAGATGCAGGCTCATCTACCCCACCACCAAAGGCTTGTTGCACAACTCCCAAGCGGGATTGCAATTTAAGATTCAACATAATCTAGATAAGAGCACATCAGTCTGGTTCAAATCTTTGCTTTCTCACTAGGAAATTAATGATTTGATGAACTCTTCGGCAGCATTAAGCATTAAAAATAACATGTACATTATGTGTGAGAGGGGTAATGGTCTAAAACATCTCTTAATCCATGCCTGATATGTAATCAACCATCAACCACTGCATTCCGTTGCAGAAATTTAGCAGCACTAACTGCATTGCTTGCAATTTTAATCGATAAACATGGCACATTATTAAATCTAAAAGCATTTTTTTCCCACTCTTTTAAAACCACATAACATATATGGATTTTTTCTTTAAACGTATGATTCCAAGATTCATTTTTAGTAACCTCATGTTCCCAGGTAACCGCACCCACTTGGCCACACACTAAACCAGGTTTATGTTAAAGCAGCTGGTGCAGAGGGCCCCATCAAGCAACCAGTACTTTGGTCTGATAACCTCTTTGTGTAGGGGTTATAGTTTTTCTTAGCCCACATGGGACTTCACATGTTTTGCATAGCTCGCATTGATTTGTGATGAAATTATTTCTTGCTTTTATGGTGATTCTCCCCCTCCCCCACCCTCTCCTCTCCCCCTACAACCCCTAAACCTTTTTCTTCCGCAATCATACTGAAGGTGCAAGGTTTCTAGCCGTGCACCTTAGGCATGAATTTTATTCTTTTGTCCTTTCCCAATTCCTTTTTTCTGGTTCTTCCTTCTTTGTACCCCAGCTCATGCCTTCATGCTAGGGTAGTGTTTACAATGCTCCTCCACTGATTATCTTTCAGGACTTCATTCTCTGGAAGTAGTCACAATTGAGCAGATCTATTTTTATACATGAATCATGGGTGGACGGACGGATACATAGCTACATGTGTTAGGCAGAGTTTGCACGAAGTACCCTCTGGGACCACTACACATAACTATGACTACAGGTGTAAGCAAAACCAACCTTTGGTATAAGTCTGTACTACAGTTTTTGGTAGCGAGCTGAGCAGCCAGGCTTATCTCAAGAGGAAATGTGAGCTTGTAAGGGTGTTACACAAAGGTCTACAATGACCAGTATTAATATAGACACTTGTACTCAAGGTTTCTTGGTAAAAACACTTATAAATGTATTACACAATCATTTATAAAGCATTCACTAAATGAGGCAACCAATATCACCCAAAAATTATACTACATTACTGATTACTAAGCAGTTGAGCTCCCTTGAAATAGGAGCCAAATAGCATTGAAGTAGGAGCAAAAAGGCATAAGTTAATAAAACGAATATTACAGTGCAAATAGTTTGAGCTCACCAGAGGAGTTGATTCAATGCAATAGGTATGCCAAAGTCAATGGACTAGTGTCTTGTATAAGTTAAAACGGTTCTGGTATTTAAACGGGAAAGTCTTTCCCACGGTTCTTCGAAGTTGTTCACGGAAGAAAGGTTCATATGTCAGGTCACAAGCGGACTAGGCCTGCAAGATGACAAAGTTCCACGAACCTTTGCGGTGAGAGGCAAGTTCTCTCGGTCAGGTTTTCACAGTACCTTATTTTGAAGAAAAAGATGCAGCTGAAGACTTCTCTTCCTGGCGATTCCTGCAGATCTCGTTGTTCCTGAACCTCAGTTGTGGGGACAAGAGGTAGGACGCTGGGGGACTCCTGCACTGCATGGGGACGGGGTCACAAAAGCTGGCAAATTGGCAAATCTTCGATTCCGGTTGCTGTTCTTCAAGCACACAAGGTGGTGTCTTCCGACCCCCCCCCCCCCCCCCCTGGTTAATCCTAACCAGCTCTGAGAATGGTATCCAGGTGGCTTACGAGTTGATTGGTCCCACCAACTCAAAGCAAGAAGTAGTCCTTGAAGGGGCTTCTCTGCCTAGATGAACTTGGCGATTTGGACCTGAAGCAGGGCTCCACCGGGCAAACCAGTGGTCCAGTAGTTGCAGTAGCCGTCTTCGGTTCTTTCGTTCCAGTGGTCGACTCTGCATTTCAGTCCAAGAGACTCACCTTAAGTTTTCTCCCATTCATTCCAGCCTAGCTGCCACTCACCCAGCAGGGTGGCTGTCCTTGCCGGACAGTCGGCCCACCAATCACGCCAGAGTGCGTTTGGGTCTCCTGTGAGACTAAGCGCGGGGAGTTTTCAGACAACTCCCTTACTTCATGCCCACCCCAGACACTCGGGCACCAGAGGCGGTCTTCAGTCCTTTAGCCCGCCAAAGCCATGCAAACAAAGGTACCAAACCTTGTTTGGCGCGCAGAGAGACAAACTCTAGAAGGACCTTTCCAAAAAGAAATGGGGAAAAAAGAAGACCGGGACCTGTTTTAAACAAAGGGGGCTTGGACACCATCTTGGAAAACATGGCTCCAGCGATTTTTAGCTACCGGTGTTCGCGGTCGGGAAAAATCATGGTAGTTTGTTGTAAAACCACTGCCACCAGTCATTTCGATAGGAAAGGGTAGCATTTGACTGCTACATGAGTTTCGAGACATAGGGGATACTAGGTAACACCTCCTGCATTCTATTGTAAGATAGTGTGTGCTTGGTCTAGGAATTTAAAAAGACTAGTAAAGTCAATTTAACCTTACATTCTCTGGTAAACAGTAGTTTATCCCAGAGAAGGTATTTAAACCTTGGGACAGCCTAAAAAGCTTCCCCGTGTCACTGCACTGAGGGTGCTGTGTGACACACATGAAAAGATGATGCCTATGGAGTTATCGAACGCCCCATAATCAAAGAACACAAGAGTAAAACGCAAATCAAAATACATGAGAGAGTGGGGGGAAAAAAAGGCTCGCACTCTCTCCAGGTAAATAAATCAAGTCCTCAAAATCCAGCAAAGTTGTTGGGGGTCTCTAAGGTGAAGGGAATTAGCACATTTATGAGAATTCTCCCTAACAATATGGACCGACAGATACATGGACACATGGACGGGCGGGCCCATGGCTGCATGGACGGGCGGGCTGCATAAATCGATCCTTGCCCCACCCCTGACCCCCCCATACATTGGAGGGATACATACCCCAGAGGCAGGTGAAGGAGTTGGTAGGCCCCAGTTACTGCCCCACATGCTCCGTGTGCATTGTATATGCCTGCTGTGAGTGCTGTCCCTTCCACAATACCGGTCAGCCTTGTTCTTCTGCCAAGCTACTTTTCTGTCTTTTTCAGGACAGCACCTCCTAGAATTCACCTTTGCTGAAACAAGAAAATCCAGGACAGAATCGGGGAATTTGAAAACAAACCAACTTAGAAGCAAAGCACACCAGCACATGAAGAAAGCCAAAAGGAAAAAGAGCAGCATGAGCACATGGCTTCAACCCGACCTTTCAATTGGAAAAGGTGGATGGGCTAAAGAGTAGCTTAGCCAAAGATTACCCAAGGGATCAAGCCTCTCTCATCCACCTCCTTTCAGACAACCTTAAAAAGAACTCTAAAGCCGTTCTCCTTGGGGACGTCAACCTAGGCCTCCTTGACTGCAAAGACTCAGCAGCTAAATCCCTTGACTCAGCCCTCAAGGCACTAGGCTACATAAACACCATCTTCAGCCCTACCCACACCCAGTGACGAACTCTCGACTGGATTGCAGCACAGCACAACTGTCCGCTCACCATCACTGGTAACACACCCACCCCGTGGTCTGACCACCATATCATCACCTTTAGCATCCCCACCACGAGCCCCTCCACCCCGGCACCCCACCCCTTGCCACACTGCCTCGCAAGAAGCTCCTGTCAGCTCACGAAGGAAAGGCTTCTGCCTTTCCTCCAAGGCCCAGCATTCAGACCTCCTTTATCCACAGACCCAGAAATACTTGCGACTCGGTCAAAACTCTTGGTGTCTATTTGGATTCCAACATCTCCATGGACAGACAAGTCAACGCAATAGCCTCCTCAGCTGCGTACAACGCCAAACTGATCAACGCAGTCAGACCCTTCCCCTCCAAAGAGAATTGCACAAACATAGCCAGAGCAATCACCGGCTCCAGGCTAGATTACTGCAATGTACTCTTCCTAGGAACTTCCAGCTATAACCTGGAAAGGCTACAAATCATACAGAACAATGCCCTCCGCGCTGCCCAAGGTATCACGAAAAGAGAACAAATCTCTGAGGCCAGAAAACTAGCCCACTGCCTACCAATAAGGGAAAGAATCATCTTCAAAGCTCTAACACTGACCCACAAGTGCATCCACCTTACCGCCCCGGTCTACCTCTCACAAAGAATCCACCCCGTCTCCTCCACAAGGCCAACCAGGTCACCATATAACAACATGCTCTGTGTGCCACTAGTAAAAAGAGCCAGAGCTGGAGGATCCAGCTTCCCTTATCTCGCACCATCACACTGGAATGCGCTACCTCCCACAATCCGAGGTGAGCCCTCCCTCATTTTCTTCCGGAAAGCTATGAAAACCATCCTCTTCACATAAGGTCTCTCGCAGCACCATGTTTGCCAATAAACTGTCTGTAATGTAATAACCAAAGATGCATGAGCTGTAATGACTAATCCGTTTTAGCAATCATAATGTGCCAACGACTGGTACCAATCCTGTACCCCCTGTAACTAAGTTCCTGCAAGTAACAGCGCCACAATGCCCCTGGGCTGTCTGCGCGCTATATAAATATAAATAAATAAAATGTGACCAGTGGGAGCCGCAAAGTGTTGGAAGAGAGTAGTCTGGGCTATAAAACCCAACCAGCTCCGGGGAGATTGAAAGGTGTTTGGGTGAGATCAGGTAGAGTGGTGATGGATTAAGAGAGTCCAAACAGAGGATGGCAGGTGGAGCGGATTGTTGAGAAGACTGCAGTAGTTTGTTGGAGTGCAGGTTGTGTGTGTGTGTGTGTGTGTGTGTGTGTGTGTGTGTGTGTGTGTGTGTGTGTGAGAGAAAGGAGAGTTTAAGATCGAGAGGAAGAGAGAAAGCATATTAAGAGGAATTGGGGAGAGAGTGTGACTGCATATGATGGCGAGTTTTGTAGGAGGGTGTAGACAGAGTGCAAGGCGGTAGTGGGAGTAGTGCTGAGGGCAGAATGAAGTAGGGGGTAATGGGAAGAGTTAGTTGGCAAAAGTGTGATAAGTCTAAGATCAGGAAATAGAGACATAGGGGATTGAAAAGAGAAAGTTGAAAGAGGAGAGTGCGTATGATGCAGAGGGAGGGGAAGATATTGGGAGAGGAGGGAAGGAGGTAGGGGAGAGAGGAGGAGTGGAGCTAGAGACTGGGGGCAGAGAGAGAGAAAACATTTCTTACACTGGAAGTGCCACCAGAAGTGTCTGTGACTCCTGGGAATCAGCTGGATCTGACAAAATGCAACCAAAGCAGATTATCTACAAAAACCTACATGCCTTGCTACGACTGACCTTGGAGAAAAGATCCAGGTGGCTTGGGAAAGATGCAAAAAAATGTGAAGAAAACCCAAGCTAGTGGGAATGAGCTGGGAGATGTGGTTATCAGCACTGCATTTCAGCAGCGGAGAGATTAGTCACACTGTGACGAGGAGGAAGTCATGATCTCCTCCCGAACCACAGGAAGAGAATCTATGCCCAATTTGTCTTGGACCAACAACCCCCACCACAGATCTGCTAAGGGCTTTAGGAAGCGGTCCGTTGGCAAAGAATCACTAACACTACGAGGCTAACGTTTGTTACGAGAGACTATATCTGAAAGACAAGGTCATCTGGTAGTGCCGACCCCTGTCCTCCAGAGACTGAAAAATGGGGAAGACTCAGCTGCATTTTCCATCAACTTTAAAGGAGTTGTAGAGATCGCTGACCACGATGGATAGCACCCTTTCTCAAGGGTGAAGCGCAACAGAATTTCAATCTCTGAATCCAGTTGGGCCACCCCATATGAAGAGCTAAAAAGGGTTCTCTTGGAAGAAATCAGTCACAACCGGGAACATTATCATTTCAGTCTTGGACATCCCCGACTACTACAGGGAGGTTCCCAGACAAGTGTATTACCCTGTGAAAGACTCAATATCAATAAGTAGCTGGGGCAGAAACCATATGAAGAGGCAAAGGAAATGCTTGCATTAGAGCAATTCATTGACTTATTGCCTTCTTATCTACAAAAGATGGGTCCATGCTACTCAGGCGGCAGTGCATGAGGAAGGCTGCAGCATTCTGCAGGCT